>NC_140441.1:6176186-6833686 GCF_963576455.1 Neolamprologus multifasciatus | reverse complement strand
GCGTGGGTGTGGTCTCTGGCCAGCTGCAGAGGAGGGGTGAGGCAGTGAGCTCCCGGGGCGGCGCAGGGGCGGGGTGAACAGGTGTGCTGGGATCTGACAGTGATTGTGTCTCTTTATATGTTGGCAGTGACAGTCGGAGGGGGAGCGGACGTGACAGCAGAGAAAGAGCGGGAGTGTCTGTGTCCCAGTCAATAAAACCACAGTATCAAATAAAAGTTCTGCTGTCAACATATTCGCTCCAGCATATGTTTCTTGGGTCCAACGTTACAACAGCATCACAAATCTCTACATTAAAAACAAAACAAAAACCCCCAAAACAAAACATGAGATAAAACAAGATCAAGTGTGTGTCCACATTCATGTGTGGGACAGGTCACACATTGCACCACATTAAAAGAATCAATAAGGCTTTAAAAGCCCTTTGCCATGGGCATATCAGGACAACACACGTGAATATTAACACGATAAGAACACAATCATATTTTGGCATGTATTCAGCCAAGATGTCAGCAAAGTCCTTCACAAAGTACTTATTGTATTATATATTTAATTTCATATGTTATAGAAGTGACAGATTTATAAAGCGAGGCAAATTATTGTGATGTCACAATTGCAGGATGATCTACTAACAGTGTGCTTTAATCTCTCTATGAAGAAGCCACTCCAGTTCAGTAAAAATCTGCTTGAGAGCAGCTGTGAACAGCTGACTCTTCGATGTGCTAAAGAACAGAAAACATTATTTCCCATCAGACCATGAGCAACAGTCAGGAATGTAACACAGTAACACTTTTATTTTTTACATATTCAGCAGAGAGAGTTAGCTGTGTGCACTATTAAAAAATAAGAAGCATAATTAATTTTAGCTTCATATTTCTCGTTTATATGACCTCCATAAAACAACAGAGTAGGAACACATTGTGACGAAATAAGATGTTTGTTTTGTAGTCCATCTTCAGCACAATGTAGTTTCAACAGGCGGACATCCGGTGTCACGTTGTTACAGAGAGACGAGTGTAAGGCTGTTCCGCTCTTCTGTTTTCCTGACTTCTCAGCAGTTGTCCTCCCAACGATGACGTTTTCATCGAGGCCAAGGAAAAGAGTTTAACAAAAGGAGTTTTGCGCTACTTTTGAAACAACACTCCACGGGGTTACGTTGTGCAGCTGAGTCACGTGACCGCACAGCAACAAATCACAACAGAGCCGGGTAAAAGGGGGCGGGGCAAAGTGTGTTCGCAGGAGAGGAGTCGAGCATAGAGAGATGCTTTTTCTTGAAACGGGAGTAAAGTAGTAAACTTTCAGGAACATATACCACTACCAACGTTTGGATCGATATCTGCATCGATCTGCCCACCCTTGTCTCCTGGATCGTAGCTGAGATCAGCGCGAACCACGTGGGTCTCTGCTCCCTGATCTGTTTCCTGTGTTTGGGAAAAACTTCCAGCTTCATCACGGAATTTCTCTCGGTTTGTGGGCTCGTCTAAAGGTAAACATCGAGCTAACTTTAATGCAGGTTCGGTTTATGTTGAGTTTAGCTCTGTTGAGAATAATAGATTGCTTTGTAGACATTGGAGTTAGACAGACTGTAGAGTTTGTCATTGCTTGCAACATCATAATATGGCGGTTGCTAGGGGAAAGAACACATAAAGAAAAATAGTCTTTGAATATGAACAAAAGGATGGGGTGCAGGGGAGGAGAACAACCAACCCCCACCACCAGGACATGAAGCCACAGGTACAAGCCTGGGGGAGGGCAACCCCAGGGTGAGAGTAGTGGAAGCTTGCTGAGAAGGGGGCCAAAAGGCTTTCGATGCGCTCTGAGGTCATAGCAAATTAGAACAAACATCCTACTGAGTGATTTTGCAGAACTACCTTCTATTTATAGAGTTGCTAATTATTTGGCATTATTGCAGCAAACCAGCCTATGAAATGGATGAAACACATCGTTACTGGGTTCCAGCGCTACACAAGGGACCTGCTTCAAACATACCACCATGCCAATCAGATTACTTCTTCCATGTGAGGGTGAAGAGGTGACCCTTCTGCATTTTGGTCAACTGTGTGGTAGTAAAACCAGGGAAAAAAGAAACTTGCTCCTGTTAAATATTCTAAAGTCTTTGCTGTATAAATAGCGGTAATTTTTCAAGAGATACAGTAAATTAAGTAGTGTTAGTAGTGGGTGATATCATGTAAACACTGTCATGATTTTGTGTAAACATTTTGCCATTTGTGAACTATAAATGTCATGGATTCTACGTTGTAACTGATGTGATGTTCTACAAAGTGGTTTTAATTTTTTTTAAAAAGAGGCAAAAATTAGTTTGTTTCTTTATTCAACTTTTGAACAGTGGTACTCAGTCAGGACATATTCAGTAAATGCAAATTATTTACATGGCAGTGCACTACAGTAGGGGTGGGTTTTTATAATCGATTTATCGATTAAAATCAATTCTGGCTTGGATTACGTAAAATCGATTCATTAAAATCCTGAATCGATTTTTTAATATAAATTTATTTTGCCCGAAATGCCAGAATCTCTGGTGAAATCTCACAAAATTTCAACAACCACCAAACAGCTAAAACAGTAAATGAGAGCAGGAACACGGATTCTGCACAAAGACTTAAACACACAGCGCAACCCGCGGATCAGAATCAGTTAGATGTCGAATTTCTCACAGTCTGGGCTGAAAGCCGACAGTTAGCTGATTCTGATCTGTCGGCGGGTCCGCGCTTTGTGTTCACGCCCTTTATGCGCTGATTGTAAAGCTGGTAGTTTGATGTCTCTCCAAACAATACTGACCGAACCAGCAGCAAAAGAAGATCCAAACTACGCTTCACATAAACATCGTCATGTATTCACTCTGACTTTTACTGTTTTGCTTCGACCACAGCTCTCTCTCTCTCGCTCTCTCTCTCTCTCTCTCCCCCTCTCTCTCTCTCTGTATGGTTTTCTGCATTATTTGCTTGCTTGTTACGCACAAGTCTACCTTTGTTTACAGCGCTATCGGCCGACTTTTTTTTTCTTTCCGTTTTATATACTTCCGAAAAGAAAACCTAATTTCTGCCGTTCAATGCTGAACAAATTTAAACTTTTTAAAATTATGCAAAATGCTTAGCCGTGTCTGTAATAAAACCGCTGTAACTTCAGAGGTAATGTTCATATGTTGATTAATGGTTTTCTTTCGTTTTTGATGTACTGCAGAATATTTTTATAAAATCCCAGGCCAGGAAAAATCACCTTCATGTGTTTCTGTGTTTTATCTTCAGCTACTTTGACACAAAGGCATCTGCTGTGACGCTCACACCTTTGATAAAGTCTTGCGTGTGTCAGCTTCCTTTTTATAGATACAAAAATATGTAAATGTACTAATCTGAATTATAATATTTCTGACTGTCAAAATTTCCCATATTCAAATCGAAGTGAATCGAATTGAATCGAATTAAATCAAATCGTGGATCAAATCGATTCTGGACCTTGTGAATCGGAATTGAATCGATTGTAGAAATCAGTGACGATACCCAGCCCTACACTACAGGCATAAATCTTAGATATCCCCTAGATAAAACATTATGGGTCATTCCCACCACCCACAGTTTTACTGTGTTCCAGCAAAGTATCCAATAGGGTTTTGGAGTTGACGTCATGCCGCAATGTATTGTGGGAGCGCGGTGCCATTTTCCGGGTCCACAAATCAAAACAAACGCACTGTGTTGGAACGACAACGACAAGAAACATGCTTAAAAGCAGCTGAAAAGAAAATGGATGGTATATAGACCGATTGCGTCCAGACACATCGCAAATGTGGACCCATATGAAATACGGCAGTGGAGTAAAGACCCAGATGACTTACCGCCACTGTCCTACCCTGATATCTTCATGTATCTTGTTAACCCTAACCCTCACGTTCGAATTTCGGAGTGCCCTATGTGTAACGTTGGTAACCAGTCTGGATTTGTTTGATTCATTTCATAGGCAGGCTTCCTTACAGTTGTGTGAAAGAGTTAGCAAATCGTTACATAGCACGTATGTCTCCACAGTCACTCAATTCTATGTTTGTTCGCATATTTCTATAACCTCCAAGAGCCCCAACGATAATATTATTAAGCTATAAAGAGTGATATGAACATACAGAACTTGCCGGAGTAAAAATGTCTGGAGCACACCAACAGATATCTGGAGATGGAAGCGAACTGGATATCAAGCCGTCTCATGGCTACTATCCAGGCTAGACGCCTTCGTTTTGTAAGGTCTGCCATATAAGCTCCCTCAAGAATAAAAAGACAAACCCTTTTTAAGCTTATTCCAGTGCCGGTCGTGCGATCAAACATTGCAGCCGACAACACAGCAAGTACGAACCATGGCTGTTGTGTGTGCCTTTGCTCCTTTTTTGCTTGTGCTTTGTTTGGACCCGGAAAATGGCGCATCAGGCCCACATCCTTTCCATGCCCACGCTGCAAAGCCCTATAGCGGTGACAAGTCCTCCACAGTAGCAGGTAGGATTTTTCTTTTTTGAGGACGGCTACTGTTACCTTTAAATACGGATGGTCTGTTTATGTTTTGATCTAGAGCCTTTTTTGGGCAGCTGAAGAGGAGAAGTCCATCTCATGGCCAACCTCTGGCTGTATCTTGGTCATATTACCTAGCAAAACCAAGTATGCAGGTTCATCTGTAACAGTCCTTGTGCCACGGATCCACTGTTGCTTCTACATTAAACAGAAGAGCAGTGACATGGGTGCAGGTCTCCGCAACTCCGGTCATATAGGTGCAGTGGGCGGCTTCAATCTTCCCTGTGATGCTCACAGTGACCCATGGCTGCAATGCTGGTTCATTCAGTCTTGGAGAGTGCAGTACCTGAAACGTACACAAACAAAGTTAATTTAAAGACAAAAACTAATGAGCCAAGGCCGACACAAATATGTTTTATCTACTTTATCATAAATGTAAGTGTTTAGAAAGCACATACATGTATTTTTTTCATTTTTTTTATGCACCCATCTATAGTTTTTAGTTTATTTAGTTTATTTATTTATGTAGCACATTTAATTACAACAGGAGTGTTGACCAAAGTGCTGTACAAAAATACAACATACCTAATAAATAACTTGATAAATAAATAACACCAAATACTAATTAACAAATAACTCTCATGCTGTATTGAAAGCCAGTAAATAAAAATGTGTTTTAAGATAAGATTTAAAAAGATTGACAGTAGGAGCCTGTCTGATGTGTAGGGGTAAATTATTCCACAGCTTAGGCGCTACGACTGCAAATGCTCGATCGCCCCTATGAACCAGCCTTGACCTTGGTACGGCTAAAAGCAAAAGATCACTTGATCTAAGAGATCTAAGGGGGGTATAAGTCTGCAGGAGTTCAGACAAGTACCCGGGAGCCTGTCCGTTCAGTGTTTTGTAAGTCAACAATAACATTTTAAAATTAACTCTGAAGTGGACAGGGAGCCAATGAAGAGAGGCAAGCACTGGGGAAATGTGTTCACATCTTTTAGTACGTGTCAGAAGACGAACTGCAGCATTCTGGACTAACTGCAGCCTTGCCAGGCAGGTCTGGCTAACTCCAGCATATAGGGAGTTACAATAGTCCAGCTGAGATATAATAAAAGCATGAATTGCTCGCTCAAAGTTTTTAAAAGATAAAAATGATCTCACCTTAGATAGAAGCCTCAGTTTGAAGAAAGACCGCTGTACGACTGAGCTAATCGGTTTTTCAAAGGTGAAATTGCTGTCAAATATAACCCCTAAATTTTTGGCATGCGATTTGACAAAAGGCTCAAGACTGTGCAGGTTAAAATTAGAGGTGCTGGGATTGCCGCTTGGTCCATACATTATCACTTCAGTTTTGTTCTCATTGAAGTTAAGGAAGTTAGAGGCCATCCAAGATTTAACTTCACCGAGACACTGGGATCTAGTGAGGCAGAACTATTTCCCTTCAGTTGAAGATAAATCTGAGTATCATCGGCATATGAATGAAAACAAATGTTATATTTTCTAAAAATTAGACCTAGGGGCAGCATATACAGTGGGGCAAAAAAGTATTTAGTCAGCCACTGATTGTGCAAGTTCCCCCACTTAAAATGATGACAGAGGTCAGTAATTTGCACCAGAGGTACACTTTAACTGTGAGAGACAGAATGTGAAAAAAAAAATCCATGAATTCACATGGTAGGATTTGTAAAGAATTTATTCGTAAATCAGGGTGGAAAATAAGTATTTGGTCACCTCAAACAAGGAAAATCCCTGGCTCTCACAGACCTGTAACGTCTTCTGTAAGAAGCTTTTCTGTCCCCCACTCGTTACCTGTATGAATGGCACCTGTTTGACCTCATCATCTGTATAAAAGACACCTGTCCACAGCCTCAACCAGTCAGACTCCAAACTCCGCCATGGCCAAGACCAAAGAGCTTTCGAAGGACACCAGGAAAAGAATTGTAGACCTGCACCAGACTGGGAAGAGTGAATCTACAATAGGCAAGCAGCTTGGTGTGAAAAAAATCTGTGGGAGCAATCATCAGAAAATGGAAGACATACAAGACCACTGATAATCTTGCGTGGAGCCCCAGATCGAGGGAGATCTCATCCCGTGGGGTCAAAATGATCATGAGAACGGTGAGCAAAGATCCCAGAACCACACGGGGGGACCTGGTGAATGACCTGCAGAGAGCTGGGACCAAAGTAACAAAGGTCACCATCAGTAACACACTACAACGGCAGGGAATCAAATCCCGCAGTGCCAGACGTGTTCCGCTGCTGAAGCCAGTGCATGTCCAGGCCCGTCTGAAGTTTGCCAGAGAGCACATGGATGATACAGCAGAGGATTGGGAGAATGTCATGTGGTCAGATGAAACCAAAGTAGAACTTTTTGGTATAAACTCAACTCGTCGTGTTTGAAGGAAGAAGAATACTGAGTTGCATCCCAAGAACACCATACCTACTGTGAAGCATGGGGGTGGAAACATCATGCTATGGGGCTGTTTTTCTGCCAAGGGGACAGGACGACTGATCTGTGTTAAGGACAGAATGAATGGGGCCAAGTATCGTGAGGTTTTGAGCCAAAACCTCCTTCCATCATTGAGAACTTTGAAGATGAAACGAGGCTGGGTCTTCCAACATGACAATGATCCAAAACACACCGCCCGGGCAACAAAGGAGTGGCTCCGTAAGAAGCATTTGAAAGTCCTGGAGTGGCCTAGCCAGTCTCCAGACCTCAACCCCATAGAAAATCTGTGGCGGGAGTTGAAAGTCCGTGTTGCTCGGCGACAGCCCCAAAACATCACTGCTCTTGAGAAGATCTGCATGGAGGAATGGGCCAAAATACCAGCTACTGTGTGTGCAAACCTGGTAAAGACCTATAGTAAACGTTTGACCTCTGTTATTGCCAACAAAGGTTATGTTACAAAGTATTGAGTTGTATTTTTGTTATTGACCAAATACTTATTTTCCACCCTGATTTACGAATAAATTCTTTACAAATCCTACCATGTGAATTCATGGATTTTTTTTTCACATTCTGTCTCTCACAGTTGAAGTGTACCTCTGGTGCAAATTACTGACCTCTGTCATCATTTTAAGTGGGGGAACTTGCACAATCGGTGGCTGACTAAATACTTTTTTGCCCCACTGTAAATGGAGAATAAAATTGGCCCCAGAATAGAACCCTGGGGAACACCAGGTTCCCCAGGGTTCCCCAACACCAAGGAAGTAAGGGGAGCTGAGGGAGAGATAAAATTCCCAAAGCTCACAGAGAAAGGCCTGTCAGACATGTATGACCTGAACCACTCTAATGGGGTGCCCTTAATGCCATAATGCTCCAACCGTGAGATTAAGATGCTGTGGTCAACAGTATCGAAGGCAGCGGTCAGATCCAGAAGCAGAAGCACAGCTGAGTCACCTGAGTCAGTGGCTAAGAAAAGATCATTAAGAACTCTTAAAAGTGCACTTTCTGTGCTATGGAGAGTTTTAAAACCAGACTGAAACCTCTCAAGAACATTGTGTCCATTTACAAAAGATTGCAGCTGAACAAACACAATCTTTTCCAAAATTTTCGACAGGAAAGGGAGCTTTGAAATAGGCCTGAAGTTAGTGAGGACAGAGGAGTTGAGATTGGGTTTTTTAAGTACAGGCTGTACAACAGCATGTTTAAAACAGGCTGGCACAACACCTGAACTAAGGCTGCTATTAAAATAGCTAAAATGTCAGAGCTGTCTGAGGAACTATTAATACAAGAAGCTGGGGAAATATTCAGGGCAGAGTCAATAATTGAAAAAAGAACCCAAGGATTATTGGAGCTATTCTCAATAACATTAGAAAGAAACCTTGACTTTTCTGCTTTTACAATGTCCTGATACTTGTACAGACTGTCTCTCAACATGAGAAAGGACACCTGGAGCCCATCTTTTTTCCACTTACGTTCAGCCTTCCTCCACTCTCGTCTGGCTGAACGAGTGGCCTTATTTATCCATGGGTCTGGTTTTGGTTTTGAGCTTATAGTTTTAAAAGGAGCGACCTCATTAAGGACAGATTTGCATTTATCATAAAAATTAACTGTCATTTCCTTGGTACCAAAGCCAAGGGGAGATCTTAAAACTTCTTCAAAAGCAATAGAAAATTGTTCAGTTCCAGATGGGTTAAAAACACGAGGTGAAATAAGAGGTGTAAAATGGCAGGGAGATGAAAGTATATCAAACACAACAGGACAGTGATCAGAAAAAACAGCATCACATATTTTCATGTTTAGGACCGGTAACCCTAGAGACAGCACAAGATCCAATGTATGACTCTGTTTCTGGGTGTCCCGACACAAGTTGAGCAAGACTAAAGGAGTCTACCAACCTTAAAAAGTCTCTGGCCAGTAGGGCTGCACGATTTTGCATAAAATGAGAATCATGATTTTCTTTGCTTAGAATTGAGATCACGATTCTCTCACGATTTTCTTTTCCAGTATAAATATTTATTGCACTTATTAACTGTACATCAACTTCGTAACAGTTAAGACTGAACATAAAAACAACAAATGTCTCACATTTTGTCGTTGCCGCAAAATGTTGTACTGCTTGAAATTCCGTCTCCACTGTTGCTCGACAAGTACTGCAGGACGGCACTGTGTAGCGTTTGTCTAGGGTGTTGATCATTTTCCTAAATCCCTCGTTTTGCACAGTGTTGATGGAGCCATATCTATGATCAGGTGATAAGTGATAGCCTCCGTAATTTCTTTGTGCCTGCGGGAGTTCGACGGGTATAGGGAAGCGCTGTATAAGGTTCCCGTTATTAATGTTTGGGTGGTTGACCGGGACGGATTTTCTCCAGTCACTTTCTCGTCATCCCTGACGTGCTCTCCGTTGTTTTTTCCCTGCCAATTTTAGCAGCCAGCTTCTGTATCACGTGGTATAAGGCTCCGCCCTTGTCATTTGTTGAGCAGGAAGAGTGAGTGCTTGTTGTCATGCAGATTAGGTCCTGGATCAAAATGCAATACAATCGTCGTCGTCTTTTTTTTTTTTTTTTGTTAAATCGTTGTCATTTGGAAATGAGATTGCACATAAGCCCTACTGGCCAGCGAATTGGAGGGACAACACACATGAATATTAAAATCTCCAACGATTAAGATTCGATCGTAGCTTGGCACAGTTCGAGCTAAAAAGTTTGAAAAGCCTTGAATAAAATCCTTGTGATATTTTGGAGGTCTGTATTCAGCTGCAACGAGTGTCGGGCGGGGATGCTCCAATTCAAACGTCAGAAGTTCAAAACTAGAATACGAGTCAGTTAAGACTTGTTTGCAAGAGAGCTTCTTCCTGAAAACAGCCGCCACTCCACCACCACGCCCAGTCACCATATACAGGGTGTAGCATCCACTGGGTAAAGGCAGTGATATGCAGGGGGGTCAGTGGCTTTTTCCCTTTCAGGTTCTTGTGGCAACTGATGACTTTCTTGTTGTAGATGCTTCTCGGTTTCCACATTGAAGTTTCATAGGTATTGTTGTCACTGAGGATTTTAGTCATGTTTATTTGCTCTGCTTTTTTGATCAGGGATAAATACATATACTTTTTGTGTCCCAGCTGAGTAACAAGAGAAGAGTCTGGTGGAGCAACAGAGGAACAATTTCAGCCATTTGGACTCAGCTCAGCCACTATAGAGGAAAAAATGACTTCAACACAAAAGGTGAGAAAAATATCACAGTTACACTGTTATTGAAACTGTGTGCACAGTTTGTTGGTTTTTAAAAACATGTTAACAGCAGCTTTATCTTTTCCATCCTGGCCTCCTCCATATACACAGAATCTACATTCACAAACAAAAAACTCAGATGTTACAAGAAGATACAAACATAATTTTTTATCGGCACACATTGAAACCACAATATCAAAAATTGAACTCACAATTTTTTATGAGTAAAATATTTTCTCCACTTATCAATATTTCTTCAATATGTATTTTTCATTACGACTTCATTGTAGCACATCATTGAAATGTGATACTATGACCAGAAGGTGATGGTAACACACCTACAATGTGTTTGTTGACATGTTTGATTCCACTAATAGAGGGAGTTACAGTTTGTTCCACGACTGCATTTCACTCACTGCCTATGTTTGTATCTCTGTCACTGCAGGACCAACATGGACCAAGAAGTCAGCGCTCTCAGGAGGCCGACAAACGTCACAGAAGAAAGGGAGAGAAAACCTACAGCTGTGATGACTGTGGGAAGGATTTTACCCAGGGTGGAGACTTGAAAAGACACCAACTCATCCACAGTGGATTTAAACCTTACAGCTGTGACTTGTGTGGAAAGTCTTTTATCCGGGCTGAAAAATTAAAAACACACCAACTCATCCACAGTGGAATTAAACCTTACAGCTGTGACTTGTGTGGAAAGTCTTTTACCGAGGCTGGAAACTTAAAAAAGCACCAACTCATCCACAGTGGATTTAAACCTTACAGCTGTGACTTGTGTGGAAAGTCTTTTACCCAGGGTGGACACTTAAAAAAACACCAACTCATCCACAGTGGATTTAAACCTTACAGCTGTGACTTGTGTGGAAAGTCTTTTACCGAGGCTGGAAACTTAAAAAAACACCAACTCATCCACAGTGGATTTAAACCTTACAGCTGTGACTTGTGTGGAAATTCTTTTAGCCAGGCTGGACACTTCAAAAGACACCAACTCATCCACAGTGGATTTAAACCTTACAGCTGTGACTTGTGTGGAAAGTCTTTTACCCAGGCTGGACACTTAAAAAAACACCAACTCATCCACAGTGGATTTAAACCTTACAGCTGTGACTTGTGTGGAAAGTCTTTTACCCAGGCTGGACACTTAAAAAAACACCAACTCATCCACAGTGGATTTAAACCTTACAACTGTGACTTGTGTGGAAAGTCTTTTACCGATTCTGGAGGTTTAAAAAAAACACCAACGCATCCACAGTGGAGTTAAACTTTACACCTGTGACTTGTGTAAAAAGTCTTTTACATATCGTGAGGGCTTTAAAAAACTCATCCACAGTGGAGTTAAAGCTTACAGCTGTGATGAGTGTGGGAAGTCTTTTACCGAGTCTGGAAACTTAAAAACACACCAACTCATCCACAGTAGAGTTAAACCTTACAGCTGCGACTTGTGTGGAAAGTCTTTTACCCAGGTTGGAGGCTTAAAAAAACACCAATTAATCCACAGTGGAATTTGACCTTACAGCTGTGATTTGTGTGGAAAGTATTTTACCCTGGCTCAAACCTTAAAAAATCACCAACTCATCCAGAGTGGAGTTAAAGCTTACAGCTGTGAGTTGTGTGGTAAAGCCTTTGCTCGAAATAACCACTTGCAGAGTCATCTAGTTACCCACTCTGGAATTAAGGTTTACAGCTGCGACTTTTGTGTAAAAACTTTCAGCCTCATCGGGAACCGAAATATTCACCTACGGATTCACACTGGACATGATGTTTCCTGCTGTGATCAATGTGGGAAAATGTTTTCACTGTCAGTTGTCAGTAAACACTTCATTTGGCTGATGAATCTTCACGTGACATATTACAAAGTCTGTATTATTAACTCTGTAATTAGGCGCCATTCTTCTTATTTTAC
The DNA here is from genome assembly GCF_963576455.1 of Neolamprologus multifasciatus. Classification (NCBI taxonomy): domain Eukaryota; kingdom Metazoa; phylum Chordata; class Actinopteri; order Cichliformes; family Cichlidae; genus Neolamprologus; species Neolamprologus multifasciatus. The sequence goes on along the minus strand of NC_140441.1, from coordinate 6,821,605 downwards.
GGCGCTGTTGTTCAATCGGGGAACGCTCTCAGTTGAGGAGAAAAGCATGAATTTTTTTGTATACGGATTATCCATTGTTTAAATGTCCCAGTAGTCGAAAAGGAGGCAGAGTGGTTGAGAAATGCTAGGAGCTAACTGGGCGCTAACAGTATCATTCAAAAATATTGAATGTCGCAATGTTGGCAAAGAGAGGAAGTGACGTGAGATTTGCGCATGCGGGGTACCAATCGGGATTCCAGTATGGATCGGGTAGCGACACTTGGTACAGCTAAATATCCCAGAATGCATTTCATCCAAAACCCAAACGGTGGAAGAGTGCGGCTAAAAACTTTTTAATATTACTCTTTCTGGGTCACAAAATAGACTTTTAAGTCATTTTCAAGGAAGAATGTAGCCGTGTAAGCTTCAAATATCTGCTCGATTTATCAAGATATCATATATTTCCAAACGTGCTCTGAAGTTTTCTGAGACGTCTTTTACGCACCAGCTCCATTGCATATTGGGAGGTCAATGATGATTAGAGCTGGCGAGAACAGCGGACTCCCGACACATCATTTTCAACACTGGCATTTATTGAGCCTTTCTGAATACTGGACAAACAGTTTGACCATTGGTCCTCAGACAGAGGGACACCGAGGTCTTTAGCTCATGTATTCTTAATTCGATCAGAATCAAGTGGAATTGTAAAGCACTTGACAAACTGAGATATCAAATCTTTAAAATCTGCTTTCATAAAGTAAGTATGACTTAGTGGCTTAGTGGAAAGTCTGAAAAGTTTCATTGAAGAAAAAACCTTATTTGAAGATAACCAAAAAAATGTGTTTGAGGTAACTGAAATTTTTGTTGGAGTTGAGGGAAAGACACAAATTTATCGTCTATATATAAGTCCTCAATACGTTTCAATCCCCTTTCCCCCCCCCATTCTAAAAACACCCTATTCATTTTACCTGGTTTAAGCAAGTGGTTATGTATTATTGGAATTCTTACTGAAAAGTCGGGTAGATTAAGACATTTCCTAATTTGACTTAATATCTTTGAGTGTTTAACAACAAAATTACGTATGATCAAATTATTAGAAGAACCCGTGTTAGAAAACAATAAGATCGGTAATGAGGCTTCAGATACTGTTGCCTCTACCTGAAGCCAGATCGGAAGTAGGGATGGGTACCGTATCCGGCACCGGTTCTGACATAAACGGTAGTAACCAGAATGAAAAGCAGCGCACATTTCGGTGCTTAACTTCGGTGCTTCTTTTTCCTGAAATGTCATACACTTTGGATTTTAGCCAATCATTTTACCTTTCCAAGGATAGTAGGCGAGCCCAGATACGTATGTTCTTTTAGAGCAGAGCTACAGCTTAAAAATGCCCAAGGCGAAGCAGTCAAAAGTCTGGCTGTACTTCGCAGCAAAAGTATGCAAACTCAGCAGCCTGCAACAAGTGCTTTAAGATGATACTGTGCAAAGGATGTCACACCTCGAATCTGATGAAACACCTGGCGACGCATAGCGCTTTTTTAAAAGCCGAGAAATGCACTGTATTTGATAGCTTGCTGCAAGACCTCACACCGAGTGCGGGTGTGGTGCCTGTTATCGGACCGGAGTTAGCAACATCCCCCAAAAACCTGAAGAGGAGAGTCCTGGCCCCTAGCCCTGCCAGTGTAGCAGAAATGATGACGGATGATGATGTCAGCAGCAGCCGTTCTTATCTGGGTCAGTAGCTTAATGTTGTTCGTGTGTAATTTACGTTGAGTAGGCTAACCACGTTATTACATTAATGCCTGTAAGGTGAACTAGTAAACACCGTCGTAGTTACATGCGGCTATCTTCTTGTTTGATGGCAGCCTAGAGTGATACCATATATGCCCTATAGCTGCAGAAAAGGCTAACATTGTTATCTTTTTTACAAAAAAAACCAGCTAAACATGAGAGGTTTTTGGACAAAGTTTGTGTTCTCCATTCTTTAAGCACCGGTTTGAGCACCGTTTAAGCACTGGCACTGTTTCAACAGTACCGGTCTGGCACCGGTATCGGATAAAACCTAAACGATACCCATCCCTAATCTGAAGCTTATCATAACAGTAATCAGTAGGCGAACCCCACTAGTGCAATAGAGCCCTTGAATTTACTGCCCAGTAATAATGTCTGAACACAGGGAGACCCCCCCCCCCCACGGGAAGTATGATGATGAGCCTTGGATATCCGAGGGGGTTTTCCTGCTCAAATAAATGAAAGAATCAATGAATCAAGCTGCATAAAAATTTAAATGGCAAATAAATAGGAAGGTTTTGAAAAAGGTCTAAAAATAGTGGCAGAGACACCATTCGACCAATCAAAGACAGACAAAGGGGTTTCCATTTTCTAATATCCTCTTTGAGCTTGTCCAGCATTTCCAAGAAATTCAATTTATAAAGGAATTTGGAATTTTTAAAAATCTTAAGCCCAAGATAGGTAAAAGATGTAGTCACTAACTTGAATGGGAGTGAGGTGAGAAACTGGGTATAGATTATCTGTTATTGGCATGAATTCAGATTTGTCCCAATTGATCATATATCCTGATAATTTCCCAAAGTGTTTAATGCAATTTAAAGGATTAGGGAATAGAATTTCTGGTTCGGAAAGACAGATCAATAAATCATCTGCATACATATTAACAAGACTTTCAGCATTCCCAAATTTTACTCCCTGTATATCTGGGTGGTTTCTTATGTTAATAGCAAGGGGCTCCAGAGCTATGTCAGAAAGAAGCGGTGAGAGGGGATCCCCCTGTCTCATTCCGCGTTGTAGTTGAAAGGGGGGAGGATTTGTCTGCATTAGTGAGGATGCGGAACACCAGACACAGATAAATCATTTTAATCCAATCCCGAAAATATTCCCCAAAACCAAATTGTTTAAGACTCTCAAATATATAAGACAATTCAATCTGATCAAACGCTTTTTGGGCGTCCAGAGAGAGCACCGGTATTTTTGCCTCTTTACCATAACTTGAGTAAATTACAGGGGCGATTTTAGCCCATTTATGGGGTGCTAAATGAATCAAAGCACCCCCAAAGATTTCTTACTTTGTTGATAATATTTGCTGTTTGTGTGACACACTACTAAAAATATAAAAGCATACAGTAGCCTACTTGGTTGAGACGTAACACTTTAACAACAAAAGTATAGATAACCTCCCCGCTTCCCAAAGTGGTTTGTTCCAGCTCGTCTCTCCCCTGCTCTGGCTCGAGCTCCGTTGCTGCCAGAGCGATGGTGGCTGAGACGCAGCAGAGCGGAGGTGTTAGTGCCTGGCTTAAAACAGGACATATTAGCTGCATTCAACCTTCAGTTACTCTTTATATAGTTAGGTAGGAGTCAGACCATGTTTCTTTTTAGCTGAAAAACATTACACATTACACCAAGGTAACCTGCAGTGTTGAAAACATGTTTTCTCACGATGTTTGCTACCCTACAATCCGTCCTGCTCTGTAGTAAATTCAGCGACATTTGACCGTCCTGTTGCTCCCATTGAAATGTATACAGCCTATTTAAAATCTAAAACTTATAATTGTCCGTAGCCTGCTGTTGTTACTACTGTCCTGTTTGAAATGGATACTAACTAGCTAACTAATACTAATACTACTAACTAGCTAACTGACTGAATGCCCATTAACCTTATAATTCCCGGAGCCACATTCAGGTAAAAGTGTAAAATCAAATGATCCGTTAATCAAGAATAATGTTGGATCAGTGTTTCAATGTTTATATCTTTTATTAAATGTTCATGTGGTTTGGTTATTTGCATTTTGGTTGAAAGTACACTGAGAGAGGACTTTTTGTTAGTGATCTTAATAGTATTTTTTATATTAATTACATTTTTCATCTAATTGAATACAATCTATTTGTGTATGATTGTCAGTCCAAAGAGGGAGAGAGGAAAGAGGGGAACGTGAGGAGAAAGTACAAGGTCAGGAAGAACCAGGTAAGAAAACAGACAGAAAATAGTGACAGGCACAATAGGAAACTGTTAAACTGACAAAGACAAAAAAACTGATTTTACTCACACAATCTGGAAGTTGTGTCCTCCCTATATTAAAGCTGGTATACAGAATCTGCTAAACAAACTGGGTTGAAACATTTTTGACCCTCTTTAACAACATTCCAACATAACATTATAATTGATCGGGGAGATTAAAATTAATGATATATTTTTAGGTGGTTCAGCCACAACTCTAATAAAACCTCAGCCAGTAATAGGTAGGCCAACTCACTATGAGCATCATTTATTATTCTCCCTCAGTAATTAAGGTTAGGATATGTTTTGGGTTTTTTTTTTATTCCAGTCCATTCTTCTTTAGCAGCATGTTAATAACTTTTATCAGATTTGATGGTTTTGTTACAAACTTTTCAAAAAAGTGTTTTGCTTTTCTTTCACAAATGTGGGATTAAATTGTTAAAATGTACAAAATAGTGAAGTCATGTTTTGTGATGAGGACCCAGGCACAGAGAGATTGATGAATTTAAGAATCTTATGATTTAATAAAGAAATTTGCAGACTTGCACAGAGATGGTAAAATTGATGACCGATAAAGGAGATGAAGACAACAGACGATGAGGACAGGGAGGATGCAGGATGAGTAAAGTGTATCTTAGCTGGCTGGGCAGCTCTCTGGGTGCTCAGCACCCCCAAAGCTCTGATCCTAGAATCGCCCCTGGTAAATTATGTTTAATAATAAACGGACATTATTAAATGACCATCTACCAGGAATAAATCCTGTTTGATTAGGATGTATAATTGTTGAAATGTGTTTGCTCAATCTTGTAGCTAAGACTTTGGTTATGATTTTATGATCACAATTTAAAAGAGCAATAGGTCTATAATTTGCTGGGTCACCTTCCTCCTTTCCAGTTTTGTGAAGCAAACAGATATTTGCATCGCAAAGTGAAGTAGGTAACCTTTTATTTTTAATGGAGTCATTTATCATCCTAAGCATGAGAGGAATCATTTTGTTTTTAAAGGCTTTATAGAATTAATTACCGAATCCATCTGGGCTAGCTGTCTTTCCAAGTGGGAAGGCTTGAATTGTTCTTAAAAGATGGTTTTCAGAGATAGGGGAATCAATTTTGTCTCTCAGGGCTTCATCTAATTAGGGGATAGATAATTGGTTGAAGAAGTTGCTAAAATTGCTTTGAGAGGGTTTAATTTTGCTAGAATACATATCTTTGTAGAATTTAGTAAAACAATTATTAAATTCCTTTGGATTGGTACTTACTTTTCATTATCACTTTTTGGATTGCTCGTTTTGCTTGTTCTCCTCTAAGTTGATTCGCCAGCAGTTTTTCTGGTTTATCTCCAAATTTAAAATGTCTATTTGAGCTTCAAGAGAAGATTGCTTGTGCGTTTATTTAAAATTGTGTTGTATTCATACCTTAATTTCAAAATTTCATTTAAATCAGTTTGCAACAAGGATGATCTATAGCAGACCTTGGCAACCCTAGGCACGCGTGCCACAGTTGACATGCGAAGGGTTAACTGATGGCACGGCCATAGCTGGACTGGCCATCGGGCATACCGGGCATTTGCTCAGTGGCCCAATGATTTTTTTTTTTTTTTTTTTTGCAACGGTATAAACAATGAAAGGTGGTGGATTGGCCAGATGCTGGCCGGTGTGTAAAAATAACTCAGTTGTTTGGTGGTGGCATCGCGGAGCTTCCACAGATTCAGTAACATTAGCAAGTGGTGGAGGCCAGCAGGTGGATGAGGGAGATCGGAGGTAGGACGAGGAGAGACCCGAGGCGGTGAACTGAACTTCAGGTAAGAAGTTATGACCTGCAGTCAATCTGGGTCAGATGTAAACCAAGTTTAGGTGGAGTTTATTTTCGTTGTGCTGAATTTTTACAGGCAGTTACAATAACTCGTACTGTGTACTAGCTAGCATGACAGAGTTTCCATACAGCTGGGTGGGTGCTATGATGTTACTGATAGTGAACTTTATTTTATTCATAAGGTTAGTTAGTAGAGTTGCCAACCGTCCCGTAAAAAGACGGAATCCTCCCGCATTCAGACGCAGTTTGTCCCGGACTTCAGCTAGAATGAAATAAGACACAAAGCTGGAGTTATTCTTTGTCTTTGCTGCACAGCTGCATCTTCTTCTCTCATTCTCTCCCTCTCCTGTTGCTGCTTTAATCCTGAAACTGATCAATGACCAGCTGATCGGCTTTTCTCTCTTGTTTGTTTATCGCCCACTTTGCGCCAGAAACAGGAAACCAGCGGATGTCGCATTAAACACAGCTGTAAAGCTGCTGGTCATGATATCCGTTTGGTTATGTGGTGAGAGGGAAACATGAAGATGAAACCAGGAGATGTCCTTACTGAATCATCAGAGCTGAGCAGGTGATGGAGAAACAGGTTTACCTTTTAGGTGACATGGATGAGTTGAAGGGAAGTTATGAACGGTTTCTGAGAGACAAATAACACCAGGATCCTTTTTTATGTAGCTGACAGCTGGTAACTGTGCAGGGGTGGGTCTAGCAAAGCTTTTGCCAGGGGGCCAGGTAGGGCATTAACAGGGAGAGGGGGGCACAAAGAAATACTTTCTTATTTTCATTTAAAATGTCTCGCTTTTATTAAATAATTATCTGAAGCTTACAACCAAAGTTTTTATCTGATGCAAAATGTATAGAAATCATACATATACCAACAAGACTGTACATCACTGTCACAACAGCATTTGTTTTCATTCAAAGGCTTTATGGCTTTAATACCTGGTGGGCCGGTCTTTAGTCAAAATGCCTGGGCTGTTATTTTGTCCCAGTCCAGCCCTGGGCACGACACGCAGTGAATTAATCTGAGAAGGTGCATTAAAAAATAAAAGCCCGGGTCAGCGGTGCACATCACAAATCCGCTCGCATAGACACATTAGTTGTGGCTCTTTTTAATGACGGTATATTAACTTACCAGTACCAGATTCAACTTGTAATTGGCTAAAAATTACTAAATAAATAAAATACTGGTAACAGGGACGTTGTTAGCTTTCCACATTCCGACACTTCAAAAGCTTCAGGAGCTGTCCGCTCAGCACAACATCAGCACCACGGAGATACACGGATACATCCGTAGACTCGAGACACAATGCGTTTTTGGGACTTTCAGGTGTATGGACCAATGTTTTATTTTTTGATCAAACCAGAAATCTTTAATGAGCAGCTGGATTTGTCTCGCATTAACTGGCTGAGTTAATGCCAGTTAATGCAACATCGAAGCAGCTGGAATCCACAGCTGTGCGTGTTCATGGAGCTGCATTTTCACCTGCTGAACATCACTACCTGACAATTTTAACTGTCTTCAGAACATTGCAGAGGCCTTATTGACAGTATTTGGCTCTACATATTTGTGTGAGCAGATTTTCTCTCACATGAGTGTCCTCAGGTAGCCGTCTGAATGCTGGACACTCGGAGACCTGTGTCTCTGAGTGGGAGACCAGAGATCACATTAACACGTGTATCCCTGTATTAACAGACATGCCATATTGGCTCAGTTTATTTTTCTTATCATTCTTGTGAGGAGCCCATAAATAGCATTTGTATTTTCTGTTGTACAGTTCATTTGCTGTTATGGATAAAAAGTGTCTTTTTTTGTTTCAAAATAGCTGATAACTATTTGCTGATAGCTGCCAATATCAACGAACAAATATAATTCTATAAAGTGGTTCTATGTAGTGTGTAACTGTTCATATAGAGTGTTATTAAATTTATTGCTAATGCAATCATATGGCACACTGACTTCTGAGGAAATTTTAAAAGGCACTCGCCATCAGAAAGGTTGCCTACCCCTGATTTATATACTTCTTCCAGTTCAGGAAGCTTATTTTCTATTTCTTTAAGCCTTTGGACAGTATTTTTTCCAATTTTTTTTCTTGGAAGATTCAAAGGAAATAATATGACCTCTCATCACGACTTTAAAGGTCTCCCATAAAATAGAATCCAAAACTTCTCCGTTATCATTAGTAGCAAGAAACATATCTGTATTCACATTGAGATATTTAATAATCTTGATCATTCAGAAGGGGAGGGTTAAAACGCCAATTATAATTCTTGGCCAAAATGTTTTTAAAGACCATTGAAACCGGATCAGATATTACAAAACTGTGGTAATTTGAATCAACAACTATGGGCAGCAGCTCTGAGGATATCAGAAAATATATGGTAAATGGCCTGTATTTATCTTAATCTTCGTTGGCTATTAATATTTATATGAGTTTCCTGAAGGAATATTATATCTGCACTGATTGATTTAAGGTGTGAGAGAACTTTACCTCTTAATTATATATCCGAGACCTTTTACATTCCAATAAACTATTTTTAGATTGTCTCCCTCAGAACACACCTCATTGTTTGACCCAAACATCATGTATCAACTCCATCAGATATCAACTTCCATCCCCATCCGCATACATACATACACACACACACAAACACACACACACACACACATAAAAACAAACAAACAAACAAAAACAAACACACTTAAGCAGCCTAAAACAAACCCATAAACACCCCCACTCCCCATCCTCCCCCCACCCCCGCATAAAGCACTTCTGAGATGAAGTACTAGCGTCCCTCTCGGCCAGAGGCCACTGGGCACACGGCCTTCAACACATTCCTCCACAGAGTGTCCAATTCAATAAAAAGAATTACTACGCTTGACTCCGTGCTCAAACAAACTATTAAATAGAGAAAAAAAATGCAATATACTAGTCTCTCAGAACATTTAAAGAGTATTTTACAGAAGAAGCATAAATCATACAGCTCTATTCCAAACTATTCAGCTCGGAGTTTATAAACACGGACACCTCACCCGGTGTAGAAAAGACCTTCAGGTGTTCATTATATTTCATATGAAGTTTAGCAGGATACTGAAGACTGTGTTCCATTTTTTTCTCCCGTAATACCTTCAACACGATGTTGCTGCCTCACCTCCGGTGTATAATCCAGAAAAAGAGCACCTTATGGCCCTGGTATTCCAACGCTTGCTCTCTAGAATGAGCTCTTTATCCCAATAAAAGTGGATTCATGCGATGATTGGTCTTGGTGCTGCGCCTGCCGCCGGTAGAGGTCTCAGCGAGCAGTGTGCTCGGTCGACAATAACCGGAGATTTGAGATGATCCTCACAGAGGAGTTTAGGGATCAAATCTTGAATAAATTCATGCGGTCTAGGTCCCTCCGCTTTCTCAGGGATGCCAATGATCATAATGTTGCTTCGGCTCGAACGACCCTCCAAGTCATCCACTTTCAATTTCAGTGCTTTATTCTTGCTTTCCAAGTTGGAGACCACTTTCTCCAAGCGGGACAGACGATTTTCCTGATCTAGAGCCTGCTCTTCCATAGATTTAACTTTCTCCAGCAGTTCTATTTGGGATTCCTGTACTGCATGAAGATTATGTTCCAAATTGTCAAACCTTTTGTTTATATATGGGGAATTTTGTTGGAGATCTTCTCCCATAATAGCGGCATCTCTTCAGTATTGCTGTCATCTCTGCCCTCAGGAGAGCCAATGCTAACAGTAGGGTTAGCCGCAGCGCTAGCAGTGTTGGCCAAAGTCATAATTCGTGATGAAGAGTTAATCTGTTTTACAGGTTTTCTGGGCATCTTTTTTTGTATACGGTATAAGCTTCAATAGTTGGCTTTTTTGCAAAGAGAAAGATGAATTAGGAGACCGTTAAAATAAGTTTCTAAGTTTTGCACGGAGGAGGATCTGGGAACGCATCTATTCCATGTGCTACTCCAGAAGTGACCCTCAAATTTGTAAACCATGCCTTAAACTGCATGGTTAGATATTCTTCTGTTCCTCCCCTACACATCTGTGGTGCTGGGGGAGGTCATTAGCTGTAGCTGTTTAACTGCAGGTACATTCCATGTGAGATTCTGGTTTCCTTATCTTCTGAGGGATGTCCACCCCGGCCATTTAGGGGCTCACCTATACTTGCATATGGTGAACCATTAAAGTTAAGCCGTATACGGATATGGGGAGATGACATTTGGTTAACTAGGAAATGTGGTTAAACAGTTGTAAGGAAATATTGTGTGGCAAGAAGTCATGCACACACACACACACACACACACACACACACACACATTCTCGCACATGCATACACACACACATACAGGGCCTGACACACCACAGGGGGTTTTACGATGGGTGGTGTTTGTGTAAACTGTAACTGTATTCAAAAAAAAGGCTGCATGGAAGGCTGTTTATTTGAATTCAGCTAGGAGACAGGTGAGGAGCATTCAGCTCGAAGAGCCTGGTTCCGATCAGCCTCACTTGCTAGCAAATAAAACCCGGCTACATTGTTGTCTTGTTTACTTCATGGGTGATAAGTCTCTGAACTAGCGGGTCTGCTGAAGCACAGACCCAACAGAAACATTTTCACCAGGAACAAAAACAGCATGTTAATACATGGAGATTCTGAAGGCTGCTTCAAAATGATCAGATTCAATTTTCAATATTTGTTCAGTTCTCTTCCAAACCCCAGCAGCTGTCTATTGTAATATTTGAGTGTCCGCTAAAATAAAAATCAAAGCTTTCTAACATCTCACCTGCTTGATTTTATTAAGGCATACATGTACACTATTTTTAGTAGTAGAGATTTCGCTACTGAGGTTAAACATGATATATAAGTCACTTACATACCTTCTAAGTGTTAATGTTTGGTTTATTTCAGTGTTTTATTTGTTCCTGAGTAAATCAGTTTGGCTAAGATCAGGGCTGGACTGGGACAAAAAAATCAACCCGGGCATTTTGACTAGAGATCAGTCCACCAGGTATTATAGGAAAAGCTATAAAGCCTTTGAATGAAAACAAATGCTGTTGTGACAGTGATGTACACTGTCCTGTTGATGTATGTATAATTTCTATACATTTTATGTCAGATGAAAACTTTGGTTGTAAGATTCACATAATTATTTATTAAGTAAGAAAGAAAAGTATTTCTTTGTGACCCCCTTTCACTGTTAATATCCTACCTGGCCCCCTGGCAAAACTTTGCTAGACCCGCCCCTGCACAGTTATCAGCTGTCAGCTACAAAGGATTCTGGAGTTATTTGTCTCTCAGAAGCAGTTCATAACTTCTCTTCCACTCATTCATGTCACCTAAAAGGTAAACCTGTTTCACCATCACCCGTTTTCCTCTGATGATTCATCTCATGGTTTCATCTTCATGTTTCCCTCTCACCAAATATCCAATAGTGATGTGCGATACCACTGATTTCCTTTCCGATCCGATACCAAGTAATATTCAGGGTGGTATCGACAATACTGTTCCGATACCGATACTTTGTACAAAAATGTATTTTATTTATTGTATCTCAAATTATAGCGTCATAATGATTACAGGACATCAGATTACTTGTTCTTATCACTTAATAATGCAGAGTTCATCATATAGAAATACAAAAACTGAAGTTGCGCGCTATTTGAACACCTTGCCTGCCTGCAGCACTAAAGGACTCCATGAGAGACTCTGTCTCGCTCTAGCAGCACCTGTCCCTGTCCTCCTCTTCAGTTTGCCTCAACATTCGCTCGTCATATTCTGTGATATGATTTACTCTGAGGTGTTTGACAAGGTTAGTGATGTTGCCACAACCATACATGCCAATCCTCCCGATTTTTCCAGGAAAATCCTGAATTTCAGTGCCCCTCCGGAAAATCTCTCGGAGCCACCATTCTCCCGAATTTTTCCCGATTTTCCACCCGGACAACAAAATTGAAAAACCATATCGCAGAATTCATAGCGCGGCCCAGCCAATTCCAGTTTCCAACAATGGCTACTACTACTGCAGCTACTTAGTTTTAATTTTACTCTTATTTCTCTTTCTGGGTCGCAAAAAAACTTTTAACATATTTTCAGGTGAGAATGTAGCTGTGTAAACTTCAAATATCTGAGCTGACCGACACATCGTCTTCAAACCCCCGCGGTCTTTCGCTACTCGGGTTAAACATGATATATAAGTCACTTTGATAACTTAAAAATGTTATTGTTTGGCTTTTTCAGTGTTTTATTTTTTCGTGAGTAAATTGGTTTGGCTGAGATTAAAGTTATTAGATTAGATTAAATTAAATTTAACTTTATTAATCCCTCGGGTGGGTTCCTCCGGGGTTTTCACACAGCTGAATAAACGTCAAACAGAAAACTGATTAAACAGAAGTGCGAGATGGTCGAGAGTTTAAGTCAGCGCACGGTTATATTTTAGACAGCAAGGAGCAGACGGCAGAGTTTCACTCCACCGAGGGAGCTCGTGACGTACTACCCGGCTTTCTTGACCACGAAGGCCGGGTCCTCAGGTGGAAGCAGCCTCTGAATTTGGACACCCCCACTGTTTCCGGGCCGGCCAATAATAACGGTGAGATTTAACGTATTTTATCCGATAAATAAACACTGTAAAATATATTTATCTCCCCCCCCCCCCACACACACACCCACCCAACAGCCCTTTTGAATGTCTCCCTAATTCTGAGGTCTCAAGGTTGGCAAGTATGGCCACAACACCTCAACACTTTTGCCACATGTATCGCAAACCACGTCTCAGCTGTTTGTGGAGGTAAAATACGTCCGCACAATTACGCTCCGCCATTGTTGTGAGCGCGCACGCCAAGGGGCAGCGTGACATTTATACAGCCGTATTTCGTACATGACTATGAAAGGCGGAAGAGGAAGTTCCTTTGAATGTAGACAATCCGAATGTTATAGTTTCTTTCCGCTGTGTTCCTGTTAATGATGAACTACAAATTTACCCTAAATTACGAAAATATCGTTGGCCAGAGGGGTCGATGGCGCGATATGGCAGCCTCCCTTCTGTCAGTCTGCCCCAGGGCAACTGTGGCTACAACTGTAGCTTGCCTCCACCAGTGTGTGAATGTGAGAGTGAATGAATAGTGGCATTGTAAAGCGCTTTGGGTGACTTAAAAAGCGCTATATAAAATCCAATCCATTATTATTACCTGAAGTTCAGTTCACCCGACAGTCGGACCGCGGCAGCCGCCTCGGGTCTCTCCTCCTCCTGCCTACCTCTTCGTCATCCACCTGCTGGCCTCTGTGGAAGCTCTGCCACAGCCACCACCAAACAACTGAGTTGTTTTTACACATCAGCCAGCATCTGGCCATTCCACCACCTTTCATTTTTTATACCGTTAGAAAAAAATAAAACAAAAAAAACCCATCTGCCCATAAAAATGAAAAATCACCATCGGCCCACCAGGTATTTGCTATGCCCGATGACCAGTCCAGCAATGGCTTAGATTAAAGTTAGGCTTCATAACAGATTGAACAGTTAAATTAAGTTAAATTAAGAGGGGATGGCAGTAAAAACTCCCGACCTGTTGTAACTGGTGTGTTTCTGCGTTGTGTCTGATCCTGACGATAAAAGGTAAAAGAAAGCCCTTCAAATAAATAGCTTGCCCACTCCAGCTCCTCTCCCACAGGGGAATTGTAGAAAAGGGGCTGGCATTTATTTTTTACATTAAACATAAAGTATGAATTTACACGTAACATATTTGACATAAGATAAAAAAAAAAACAACAACATGAAATAAATGTTGACGATAAAAGGTAAAAGAAAGAAAGACCTCCAAATAAATAGCTTGCCTACTCCAGCTCCTATGACCAAATACAAACATTGGGGAAAAGGGTTAGCTCAACCCACCACAACTTCCAAGCTAGCAAGAATTATCTATTCATGCTAGCGTTCACGTTCCCTAGAACACATATGTGGCACACACATACTACACATTTATAGCATCTAACAAAAAACAGGCATAATGATGACAATAATTGAACTAAAACTGCAATCAGAAACATCAGGGTGGCTAAATATGAATTATATGTGTGTTTTACAGTGTTGGAAAGAAATGACACCAACCTCTCCCACGGGGGAATTGTAGAAAAGGGGAGAGGCAAAAGGTTTACACTGTATTTATAGGGTTGCACCAAAAAAGACGAACAATGAGGAAGAAGAAAAGAATGAGGAGGGGCTCTAACTGATAATGAACATAACTACAGGCTTGGAGGTCCTAAAAGTCAGGTATAAAAGGAACGGTTTGGGGGTTTAGAACACATTTTGTGTAATTATAACAACATGTGATTTATGACCCTGTTACACTGTGATATTATCAAGTACGCTGGTGTTCCAATTGTACAAATTGTGAGTCCATGTTCGCGTTCTCGGCAAGTCTGTACTTGCCGAGAAAGCGAGTATGGTTATACTTTAGATAGCAAGGAGCAGACAGTTGAGTTTATTAACCTCCACAGAGACAGCGGTGATGCAAATCTGAAGGCTAAACTGTTCAATTTCACAGCTGTTTACCTCCGGCCTACCCAACCTTGTGAGGACCCGGCCCACCTAGACCAAGAAGGCCAGGTCCTCAGGAAGATGCAGCCCATGAATTTGGACACGACCAAGTTTACCCGAAACCTTGGCTGATTGTGACCTACACCCATAATTTTCATACCTTGGCTCATGTGATTAGGTAAAGGATCATTAGGAGGTCAATTGTTCCTCTTGGGGGGGGGGGATCTCTCACAGAGCTTAAATCTGGGACTCTCCACCCTTTGACCCTAGAACTGAAGAAGCTTCTCAGATGATGGGTCAAACATCTTCAAGCAACGTAAAGCTGGGCTTACTTTGTACAATTTTTGGCCCATTTTGAGCTGATTTTTCAGTCGTGCGACCTGTAACAGTTGCTATTGTAATGCAGTGTATCACCACATGGCGGCGCCTCCTGTCTCATGACTGGTGTGTCACCCCCTTTTTGTTCTTCTTCGCACTCCTCCTGTAAAGCCGGGCCCACACTGTGCGATTTTTGGCCCATTTTGAGCCGATTTTTGAGTCGTGCGACCGTTTTGGCGATCGGCTCGATTTTGGCCCTCATCGTGCATTGTGTAGTATACGTGGGGTAACGAGAAGTGATTAACACCTCACAACCAGCTCCCGATCATCAATCGCTTGGTTGTGAAACGACTGTCGCAAGGGTGTCACCGCAGCTTCACACACTGCGCACGCGCAAACGCATAAACGTCGGCGAAAAAGACGGAGTAGCATGGCAGCACAGCGTATTGTCTGGACTCAAGCGATGGAGGCACAACTGGTTGAACTTTGGCAAGCTCATCCGAGCCTTTTTGATGTGGCTTCAAAAAATTACCATGACCGCAACAAACGTGACAGGAGTTGGATGGAGATTGCTGCCCAATTGCAGCTTCCTGGTAATTTTTTGTCATTTGCAATTTAGCAAAGTTGATGGTGGTAGTGGTGTTTGTGACTGAGTGAAAGAGGGACAGAAAGAGACAGATGTAAAACCCTATAAATCGACTTTCAGAAATATTTATTTTTATAATTAATTTCCAAGTAAACACTCTCAAACTGCAGTTTTAACTTTAGTATGAGGAGAGTTTTGAATCTGAACTATTTAAATAAAAAGTACATGTTAATGTAAATTTTTCAGTGAATGAGGTGAAAACCCAGGTTGCATCACTTTGGACGCAGTATGGCAAACTGCTCAAACCGAAACCTAGTGGCAGTGGCCAGAAACCACCAACTCCCAAACAGACCTGGATCTTAAAACATTTGGATTTCTTGAAGGCACATGTTGTCCATAGACAGACTGAGTCCACTCTGAGAGTAAGTTCATAACCAAGTAGTTTGAAAGCATACACAGGTACACACACCTTATGAAGGGATATTTGTGATGAATGATGTCAAAGGTAATTCTCAGTTGAAATGTTTTTAGCAAAATAAATGCCACAAAGTATACAGTGTAAAATTAGTGTCTGATGTAACTAATACTGTTCAGATCTTTATCACTTTCCCTTTGTCTGCTTCTGGTATGGTTTCCTACAGCTTGGAACAGAGTCAGAGGACATAGGCGCAACAGAGGAGGGAGATGAGGATCAGTCCACTATAGGAATTGAAGCAGATGTCCTTATGTCTTCAAACAACACAAGCCCAGTTTCAGTGAGCCAGAAAGAGGAAAACACCTCAAACAGTCCACCAATCTCAGAGTCCACAGGTCGGCTTGTTAAAAGACCTACAGTGCAAAAACATGCACCAAAATCAGCAGAGCACAGCATTGAGCTGACCAAACTTTCCCTGCTTCAGCAGGTCCAGCAAACGCTATCAGCATCTAACGCAGATTCTGAGGAGCTGTTTGGCCAACAAGTAGCCTCAGAGTTGAGGAACATAAAGGACAGAGCTCTACTGGTGCGGCTCAAGAGAAACATCATGAACATGATTTATGACACGCTGAGGCCACCATTCTCAATTTGCAGGTTCCCAGGTTAGGCCCCCTTGTTATCCCACCCAACCTCATCTGGTCCAGCCCCCCCAGACTGCCAGGCCCCATCAACCCAGCCAATGTCCTTTCTGAAAATGCTCAACTCTGAGTAATTTAAATTAGAAAATTCTAACAGTTATATCTAAGAATATTTTCGAGTTTACTAGTTCAACTTTACTAGTTCCTGCTGTAAACACAGTCCATTCAAATTACAGCTTCATTAAAATGTTTTAAATGTTCCTTGTTTTAAATGTTCCAACAGTTAATTCAAATTGTACATTAGAATTGTCTTTGACACTATTACTGTGTCTTTCCTACCTCAATTTTGTGAAGTGTTGCAGAACTATTTGCACAATTTGATAGAAGATATTTTTGTATTTATGTAATAAAGCAAAACATTTTTGCAATTTCCCAGAGGTAGATTTATTGTTGTCAGTATTTACAAAGGTTTTTTTTTTTTTTTTTAGTAAATTTTGGAAAGTAAACAAAGCAATTTAAACAAAAAAACAAAAACCTTCTGTCTTCCTACACCATGTCTTCTTGCCATGAAACACTCCCTGCAGGTGAGACAAAGTACTCGCAAAGGACATCTCGTTGTTTCTTTGCTTCCACTGAGGGGTTCCGTGCAAGGCCCATTGAAACTGATGGAAGCTCTCCCTCCCTTCTCCCAGCACCTTCGACCAGCTGGTTGTTGGCATCCTCAGAATCCACATAGCCAGGTGGTTCATAGGCGTCAGATCTGTGGTCCCGGAGATAGTTGTGCAGACAAAGGCACGCAAAGATAATGGTGACAACCTTGTCTGTGTCCAGGCAAATTGTTGTTCTGAACACTCTGAAGCGATTCGCCAAAGTTCCGAAAGCGTTCTCCACAACGCGACGTGCTCTGGACAGACGGTAGTTGTATATTCTCTGATCGGTGTTAAGGTTTCGAAATGGATATGGATTCATGAGATCTGGTCGGAGGGGATAGGCATCATCTCCAATTAGCATGTGTGGCATCATAGCATCAGTGCCTGGCAGGGTATCAGCAGGGGGAAAGTTCAGTGTGCCTGTGTCCATTGCTCAGGTCTGAATGGGCAAACACTCCTGCATCAGAGACCCTACCTTGTGTCCCTGCGCTTGCATACACAAATTTGTAATTGGCATCAACAACAGCCATAAGAATGATGGAAAACCTGGACTTGTAGTTAAAATACATGCTGCCACTCTTGGGAAGGGGTTGGATGAAGATGTGTTTACCATCTATAGCTCCCAGGCAGTGTGGAAATTGCCACTTGTTTGCAAAGTCTCTGGCTGTGAAAGACAAGTAGAAAATGATACAGCAAAAGAATCTCTGGTTAATTAATGATTTCCTTTCTTAACCATACATTCAAATC
This sequence comes from Neolamprologus multifasciatus, assembly GCF_963576455.1. Classification (NCBI taxonomy): domain Eukaryota; kingdom Metazoa; phylum Chordata; class Actinopteri; order Cichliformes; family Cichlidae; genus Neolamprologus; species Neolamprologus multifasciatus. Next base: position 6,803,932 of record NC_140441.1, on the reverse strand, counting down.
ACTGTCACACTAGGAGTTCACTTTATTTTTTTTTATATACGCATCTAACAAAGACTGAACAAATACATTTGTGACTCAGAATTGTTTTTGGTGATACTTGCTGTATTAACTGATGGGACGTTTTTGACAATGTGCAAGTCAATCTTTCAATAATGAGCATGGGTAATGTATTTCCTGTGTCAGGTGGATAGTGGACATGGATGGAGCTTCGTAGAGTGACAGATTTTATGTGACAGATGTAGAACATTATGCAGTAGTAGCAGCTTAAGTAGTATGAAAGTATCCCTAGTGTGTAGGTGGATAGATGGACTTGCAGTTAAAGGGCCAGTGTAACTGGTGTAGAAGAGCAAAAATATGTATGTACTTGCATGGGTGAACTGATTTCTTAATGTTATATAGATAGATGACCTTGCTTCATGCCCAGCATTCTATAGTTTAAGGGAGTTTAAGGGAGTTTATAGGGAGCATTACAGAATTTTCATGTCACACACTTGCCTGTTGCCAAAAATCGTAGGGTAACTGAAAGCCTTTCCCTGGGGCTGATGGCCTTCCTGAGGTGTGTATCCTTCTTGATGATAGCAGGACTAACCCTCTCCAGTAGATAGTTAAAGTCCTCCACAGACATTCTGAGAAGGTCCCGAAAACCCCTCATATCATCTACCTGTTTACACAGAACAAAGTCAAGAACACACCAATAACAAAGAGACATAATAGTGGTTGAATGTTATTGATAATTAAAGAGTTGGACTGATATTTAACCAATGTTGTATAAAGCAGAAAGATGTCCCAAAAATCACTTTGGTAGATGGCCAAGTCATTCACTAGAATGCTACTCAAGTAAAATGTAAAAGTACTGTAGTTAATGGCCAGTAATCCAATTAAATAAAATACTGATAGGCTGAAATTAAAGGTTGCCTACTGAAAGTAGCAGCGTCAGATGTCTTGAAATGTTTACCCATCATCATGCAGATAAAGTCCTGTAGGTAAGTGCAATTTAGCTGTTGCTGCTTACCTCCAGATCTCGTTGTAGAATTGACAGACCGTACTGCCCACGTTTGCCCAGCCATTTCCTTGTCCATACACGCAGTCGCTTTTTCTTTTTAGATCTTTCTGCACACAGAATGGCACACATTGCTAAGGCAGCGCGTTTCTCTTTGGTGAGCATTTTCAATTTTCCCGGATTACAGTCTCCTCAGTTCCGGATTCTTCTTCCTCATATTGTTTATTGGCGGTTGACTTCCGGGTTCTTCTTCCGGAAACAGCAACACGACGTGTTGTGCATGGACGCACAGTGTGAGCACTCAGGTCGCATCAGAGCATCGGGTCGTATAGTGTGAGACCCTGCATCATGACCTATGAACTTCTAACCCCTGCGAGTCAATTGTACAGTTTGAGCAGGAGCTGAATCGCGCGACTGAAAAAAATCGCACAGTGTGAGCCCAGCATAATGGATGCTCCCATGTGTACGGGGACTAGTGTGCTCTTTAGTAATGTGTGGTAGAGGTAGCACTTTTATTTTTGATATTGTAAATAAATGAGAACTTTTTGGAAAGTCAGAAGCTGTTGCTCATTCGCTATCCACCTGCACACCTCCGCGGCTGGCTTCATCTCCACCGCACTTTACAGACCGTTTTGGTGATCGGCCCGATTTTGGCCTTCATCGTGCATCGTGTAGTATACGTGGGGTAACAAGAAGCGATTAACACCTCACGACCAGCTCCCGATCATCAAGCGTATGGTCACATGATAATCAAACCAGTTTGAAATCCTGTCGCCTATCACACTACGCACGCACAAACACAGAAATGACAGAAAAGGTGGAGCAGCACGGCAGTGCAGCGTGTGATCTGGACACAAGAGATGGAGGCACAACTTGTAGGATGAGGCAAGCTCATCCGAGTACATAAGCGTAGAGCTGCCACCCAGGCAAAAGAAAAATAGAGTTATATCACGTTATAACGTGAAAAGTTTATTGTTCTAACAATATACTTTTAATGTAAGTACAATATACCTTTCACGTTAGAACAATATAATATTTATATTGTACGAACATGATAATTATGTATATTGTAATAACGTGATATTATATTGTACAAACATTAAAAGTATATTGTTAGAACAATAAACCTTTCATGTTATAACGTGATATAGCTCTATTTTTCTTTTGCCTGGGTGGCAGCTCTACACTTCTGTATCCGAGGCTTTTCAATGTGGCCTCACAAGATTATCACGACTACAACAACCATGAAAAGAGTTGGATGGACATTGCTGCTCAATCAAAGCTGTCTGGTCAATGTTTTTCATTAGTAATTTAGCAAAGTTGATGGTGTGTGTGTCTGTGTGAGTAAAAGACAGAGAGGGAGAGCGAGGGACAGATTTTGTATGATAAGCTTCATGTTATGGATGCACAGTTTGAGCACTCAGGTTGCATCAGAGCACCAGGCCGTATAGTGTGAGCATCGTAACCTATGAACTTCTAACCTCTGCGATTTAATTGCACAGTTTGAGTAGGAGCGGAATAACGCGACTGAAAAAAAATCGCAGTGTTTGCCCAGCTTAACGCAGACTGTTTAAACTAAACAAGCTGCTGTTTCACATAATAAACACTGTCAGCCGCAGTATTGCCTCTGTTTTAACAGTTAAAGCAGTAGAGACGAGCTGTTTGCATGTGCGTTGAACTCCAGCATCATTAACCAGGCTAGCTGTTAGCTTATAGCTCATGCTAGCTAACCAGCCAGCAGTTAAAAAGACAGCTGAAGCTGCACAAAACACCCACAAACTTATCTCACTACAATGTAGCGCTGAAAATATGACTCGCAGCTCGACACAGCTGCTGTAACATAAGACTGACATCCAGCTAACCACAGCTAAAAAGATATTTAGAGAAAACTTACTGTTTCCTCAGGTTACACAAGCTGAGTTGTTTCATGCTGAAAAGTTGTTTGTTTTGGCTCTCACTGAAGACACCGACACTGAAGACATAGCAGTTCTTTTGTGCTGCTTTTAAGTGAAACATTCTTTGTATGTGAGGCCAAGGGTGTTCATCCTCTTCAGCTCTAGCGTAGACTCTGCCATCATATTTCTTCTTTCCGTGTATCGATACTTTGAAACGCTTGGGCCGCTCTGCCTGCCAGTTTCAAACTGGTCATGTGACTGCATGGCCACATCTCATTGGTGAAAAAGTTACCGGAAACTCCACTGACGGCATGTTATCTAATGCTTTAAACTATTTTTTTTTCAAGTAACAAGTCGAATTTTGCAAATGTAGCGGAGTAAAAGTACCGTTTCTTCTACATAAATGTACTCAAGTAAATGGAAAAGTATCGTGCAAAAAAGGTACTTAAAAAGTACATTTTTTTCAAAAACCTACTCAAGTAAATGTAACGGAGTAAATGTAGCTCGTTACTTCCCACCTCTGTGTATATATATATATATATATATATATATATATATATATATATATACATACACATACATATATATATATATATATATATATATATATATATATATATATATATACAGAGGTAGGTAGTAACGAGCTACATTTACTCCGTTGTATATGTATATATTGTACTATTCTTAGTTAGCGTATTGTCTGTCTTGTTAATGTTGGTTTATAATGGAGCACTGTAACAAAAAATAATTTCCCCCAGGGATCAATAAAGTATTCTGGTTCTGATTCTGATTTGCATATGCATAGGCTGTTTTTTTTTTTTTGCAAATTTGCAGTATAATATTTATTTTCGTTTTTCCTGGAGTATGTGAAAATTGGTGTATTTCAAAAAAAAAACTATAAAGACACTAAAAATAAATTTCCTGTGGTGGGAAACTAGTTTGTGCAACTTTTTTGTATTTACAGTTTTGAGGGATAAGCCTCTATATATATATTTTGAAAAAACAAAAACGATTTTCAATTTTTTTGTAGTTTATTGCACTTTTTTGCAATTTATGTAATTACTATGCACTTAATGCGTAGATATTATTCAAATTTAGGCTATAATGGTTGTATTGATGTATATTAACTTGAAATGCTCCAAAAAATGGCGCTACAGCATGTAAAAATATAAGCTCTGGCGGACTTGGTTCTATGGTAGGTCTTAAATGGTTAAGTACTTAGGTGTTGTGTTTGATTCAAGATTGACATGGAGAGAGCATATTGACCAGATTGAAACCAAATGCAAAAAATGTATTATTCTTATGAGGTGTGTAGCTGGGAGGGGTTGAGGAGCGAGCTCTTGTGCTTTGAAAAGAGTTTACCAGGCATTAATTAGATCGGTCTTCAATCATGGGTGTGTGGCATATGGTTCAGCAGCTCCTTCTGTGTTGAGACATTTGGATGTTCTGCAATCGGAAGCCCTTAGAGTGTGCTGGTGAGCTTTTAAAACTTCTCCAGTCAGTGCCCTACAGGTGAAGATGGGAGAAATGCCCCTAGATCTTAGGAGGAAGCAAGTATCGGTGAATTACTGGGTTCATCTTGGTGGTCATGGTGACGCACATCCCACAAAGGAGCTACTTTTGGAATGCTGGGAGCATGGAAGAACTCAGAATGATCATTTTGAAAAGGTGGGGAAACAGTGGGCTAAGGAGTGTCATGTGTATGAACTTAAAATATGTCCTGCAGTAGTGTTCCCTGTGGTTCCTCCATGGTTATTGAAGACCCCTCCTGTGGACTGGTACTTGCTGGATCTGAAGAGAAAATTGAAAGGAAGAGTAGATCTTGTTTCAGCATTTCATTTTCACAGCTTGAATGAATACCCTGAGTGTATTCATGTGTTCACGGATGGTGCTAAAAGTCCAGATACTGGAAGTACAGGGTTTGGAATAGCAGTTCCGTCAAAAAAATATTGAAATAAACAGACGCACTTCGGATGGACTGGCAGTGTAGACGGTTGAAATGGTAGCAATTTTGGTAGCATTGAAATAGGTAGAGTGTTCAAAAATCAGGCAGGTGGTAGTATGTTCTGACTCGGCAGCTGTTCTTTCAGGTCTACAATCATTCTGTTTGAAGACAAGGCAGGGCATGCTGTATGCTATTCTGGAGACTAATAAGTAATAAGCAGAATAATAATAATAATAATAATAATAATAATAATAATAATAATAATAATAATAATAATAATAATAATAATAAGACTATAAGCAGAATAGGGTGTTGTGGTGGCAATATTTACTTTCTTTGTGTGCCAGCTCATGTAGGAATCAGTGGAAATGAAAAGGTGGATAGGTTGGCAAAAAGAGCGTTGACTAAAAATAGCACTGAGATGGATATTAATAGCAGCGGATCTGAAAGCAAAGAGTATTGTTTGGAGGCAGGTTGTTAAGGAGTGGCAGAAGCGGTGGGATTCAGGGAGTAAGGGGAGGCAATTGTATCATCTTAAGAAGGAAGTGGCAGGGTGTAGGTTGTAAGGTAATAGTAGGGGTAATAGGACAGAAGAGGTGGTCATTACCAGGCTTAGACTGGGACATTGTGCATTAAATAAAACACTACAGATGATAGGAGTACTTGAGACGGGGCTTTGTGGAGTGTGTCAGGAGGAGGAGGAGGAGACTGTAGAGCATGTAATACTGCGGTGCAAGGGTTATGATGTGGAGAGGAAAGTTCTGCAGAATAGATTGAAGGAGCGGGGAATTGGAGAATTTAATCTGAAGAGTGTGTTGGAGGGTAGTAGGGCACAGATGAGGGAACTGGTGGGGTTTCTGAAGGATATAGGTGTTTATGAAAGAGTGTAGGGTCTTTTTTTGTATTGATTTTTAGATTCAGATTGTAAGCTCACTGTCTGACCCATACTCCGGAACAGTAGGAGGCGGTAATGCTCCTTTACGTGGTTGCCAACCGCCGTTAAACACACAGAAGAAGAAGAAAGGAGGCGGAGGAGTCGAGCAGAGAGAGCTGCTTTTTCATGAAACGGGAGTAAAGTAGTAAACTTACAGGAACATATACCACTACCAACGTTGGGATTAATATCTGCATCGATCTGCACACCCTTGTCTCCTGGATCGTAGCTGAGATCAGCGTGAACCACGTGGGTCTCTGCTCCCTGATCTGTTTCCTGTGTTTGGAAAAACTTCCAGCTTCATCACGAAGTTTCTCTCGGTTTGTGGGCTCGTCTAAAGGTAAGCATCGAGCTAACTTTAATGCAGGTTCAGTTTATGCTGAGTTTAGCTCTGTTGAGAATAATAGATTGCTTGGTAGACATTGGTGTTAGACAGACTGTAGTTTGTGATTGCTTGCAACATTATAATACGGCGGCTTTTAGGGGGTAAGAATACAGAAAAATAGTCTTTGAATATGAACAAAAGGATTGGGTGCAGGGCAGGAGAACAACCAACCCCCACCCCCAGGACAGAAAGCCACAGGTACACGCCTGGTGGAGAGCAATCGGCGTTTAGAATAGGACTTAATAGGACGATGTCCAGATGCATCCAGGGCTGGACTGGGCCAAAAAAAATCGGCCCGGTTAGTGCACAAAGTAAACTGCTCGCTGTAGTTGTGAAGCAAAAACGCTGAATTCGGAGAAATAAAACGTGCGAGGGGAACGATAACGACGACTAGAGTCTCCCGATCGTTTACTCTTGCTGTCCTGTGAACAACATCGGCGTGGTGTTAATTGTTTGCTGTTTTCGCGATCGCGTCGCGCATGAGACAATCACCAGGTAAACTCGCCACATTTTTAAACATTTTGTTGTTCAACAGCATCAAGACTGACGGAGTGTGTTTGAGATAACCTGACAAGTGTCACAGGTTAAACAGGTTAAACTGGCAACGCCAGTTGATCTAAACGATCGAACACCCGTGTTCCAGATTAACTGGTCGAACAGGCAGACTTGCGTTTAAAGAGCTGCTACTGACAAACCAGTAAACAAATGCCAAATGTGTCACCTGTGAGGTTATCTCAAACACACTCTATCACTCTTGATGCTGTTGAACAACAAAATGTTTAAAATGTCGCGAGTTGACCTGTGACTGTTTATTTGTTTAACTGGTCATGTGACTGCATGGCCACATCTGATTGGTAAAAACGTTACTGGAAACTCCACTGGCGGCATGTTATCTAATGTGTTAAACTAATTATTTTTTAACAAAGTAACGAGTCGAATTTTGCAAATGTAGCGGAGTAAAAGTACCGTTTCTTCTTCACAAATGTACTCAAGTAAAAGTAAAAAGTATCGTGCAAAAAAGGTACTTTAAAAGTACATTTTTTCAAAAACTTACTCAAGTAAATGTAACGGAGTAAATGTAACTCGTTACTACCCACCTCTGCCTGCAACACACCCAGTGAGCTTGATTTGAAGTGGGTTTAATAAACACATTGCAATGTGGAGAGAGCATCCCAGTGAAACACCAGGACCATCTCTGAATTGTGGCCACCGCCCTTACATCTTATATACAGAGACACAGACAAAGAACATTCCACAAACACATGTTGGCTTCTCTCACGGGGGGCTATACTTCCTCACTCACAGAGAGAATTATGACCTTGTTTTCTGAGTGGCCATCAGGATTTACATCCCTGATAAGCCAAAGGAGTCTCACTATCTGTTTAACTTCTCCCATTACAATGGCCTCACTGTGTTAACATTCCATGTGCATGTGAACTAGTTACAGGAGTGCTCTGAGAAAGCAACATTACTATAACTAATGTGATATGGTTAAATATGTGATTATTACATGAGAAAACCACCACAGAGTGCTAAACAAGAAGAGTTCCCAGATCTTACAGTGGACACATGTGTGACTCCTGTGATTAAAACATCTTTCTTTCAGCTTAACGAGTGAACCGTCAGCTCGTTCAAACACACGTTAAAGTCTGTTTGGCTCGACACCACCGAAACGAGGCAGCAATATAACATAGCTAACATTAATAGTGCAGTGGATCCTGCTTGTACCGTGATATTCAGGACTGCAAACCGAGCAGCATCACTGATTTTTAGCTTATTGTGCTTTTGGATATGTGACTGACATTAATTATGAATAAGACATCACATTCTCTGTAAGATTAAGGTCAACTAATATATGTGTGTGTGTGTGTATGTGTGTATGTATGTATGTATGTTAAAATTACTTTTTTTATTATTTTTTATAATAAAATATATATATATATATATATATATATATATATATATATATATATATATATATATATATATATATATATATATATATTTTTTTTTTTTTTTTTTCAAAGCTTTAAAAGCTTTAAAAACAAAGTTAACGCTGAAAGTACAAACATCGCCAATGTCACATAACTTTGTCGACATGTGGCCAACAGTAATGTCTTAATGTTATTCATTATTAAACATTCGCACTTAAGTAAGTGACATGATATTCAGTACTTACTTTTGACAGTTCATTCTTCGGCTGCTCCCTTCTGCCGTATTTTGCAAGAGCACCTGGTTACAGCCACTGGGCAGCGCCATATTGCAACCTCCGCAGTAACCGGAAACACGTAACCTCCGCACTAACCGGAAACACGTAACTTCAGTTAAATTGACGTTGAAAGCAAAATTGTGTTTTTGTTATTATTGATGCTGCTGATAAATAAATTTGATTCTTAGTGTTTTTTTTTTTTTAATTCTCTGGGTTTATTTAAAAAAAAAAAAAACTAATCACCATCCCTTCAGTTTGCTCGTGGCCAAAAGTGTCCATGTGTTATGTTTTTGTTTCTTTGCTACTTTTTCTGCATAAAGTTTTTTCACAAATATAAAATAGTCATTACTTTTTACATTTTTAATCCTTCAAACACCCTTTTCTAGTACAATGCACTTGTTTGAAGACAACCTCAAAACTCACCATTTCATATATGAGCAGCGCTACTGGTAATTATTATACAGTGTTCCCTCGCTATAACGTGCTTAGCCTTTCACGGACTCGCTGTTTCACTGATTTCGTTTTTTGTTTTTTTACAGCACATTGTGTTGTGCGTTCTGATTGCTGTAGACCATTGTCAATAAATCTAGTGCCATGTCTCCTGTACAGCAGCGGTCCACAACATCCGGGCTCCTTTGGTGCCGGGTCGCGAGAGTTGAGGCTCGGGTGTGAAGTGTATGGTCTTCAGGGTTTTTAATCGTTAAGTCGGGTTCCCTGGGTCTTTTCCCGTGTTGTAGTTGTGTATCTTATTTTGAAAGAACTATTTACGCATTACCATAGTGACTAGAGAGCGTCAAGAAGCAGAGAGGAGGATGTTACTCTCAATGTTGTTGGTGCATTTCAGGAGGACCCTGCTAATAAAGTTACACAATTACACAGCTGAATTTGCGTTCATTATATTTACAAAATACCACAGTTTTTGTCTTTGTCTGTATCATTTTATTTTGTTGTATTCATCCGCAACACCTTAAAGGCCCATCCGTGAAAATATTTTCTGATATTAAACTGGTCTGTGGTGCAAAAAAAGGTTGGACACCGCTGCTGTACAGTACAGAATGCGTTTAGCTTGTCGAATTTATATAAATCTTCTATCACTAGCAGTGTAACTCTGAAGCGCTGCACTGTATGTTTGTAAGTTTTCTCCCCGAAAAACCATTCCGACGAACGGTTTTGCACGGTTTCATTCTATAATAATGGACTTATGTTTCTACGAAGGTTTTAACTTTAAGAGTGTTTAAACTAAAGAGAAAAATGTGAAAAATGTTCTTGCCTTTCTGAGAAAAGTGTATAAAGCATGTAGGGAGGGGTTTTACAGCCTTAAAACATCTATAATAATTGTAAAAAATAAAGTTGGCTACTTCATGGATTTCACCTACCGCAGGTTATTTTTAGAACGTAACTCCTGCGATAAACGAGGGAGTGCTGTATTATTAATAGTAGAGTCTGGGACATCTAATTGATTAACATCAACATTGATTATTGTGCATTATTATTTTTGTTCAAGGAGAGCAAAAAATATAAAACTCTCAGCTTGCTTGTTGCCAAAATTGGCCACTTTTTGTGTATTTTAAAAAAAAATGCTGTAAAATGTATATTTATTAAAACACTTATCTACTTTTACCAACTTGACGTCCTTTTCATCAAAATCAAAACTGTATCTAAATTTTTTAACTCTTTATAGTCAGTTAGGTTATATATTACCAGTAACTTTTCACATAAAACGGTGATAAAGTCCTAATGTTTTCATGAAACTTCCTTTTGATTCCCCCATCTGAGCATTGGGGAAAAAGGCTGTTATTGAATTATTGAGGTCACTAGTGTGTGCGCCCCATTTCTTCCAGGATCACTCTTCATTTATATGTTTTAGTGGACTCCTTGTACTGTGAAGTGGTTTCATGGGACAAAGGCATTGTATTCCAAGATCTGGGAGAAATGAGCAGTAATGCCCTTCTTACCATCTTTCCAGAAAAATAAGTGATCTGGAAGCTGTTAGGCTTACTTACAGCTACAGCACCTGCATAAACTCCAGGACACATTTACTAACAGTGTTTGTTGCTATATGTGCTGCAGCTTTGATTTCGTTTTGAGAGTTAATATTTTGGCTATGGTGTCTTGTTATGAAATGTACAAGAGTAAAAGTGTTTTTAGCATGTGCTTCAAGCCTAAGTTTGACTGGGAAACTCAAAGCTCAATAGTCTGTATCAACAAAAATTCAAACAGCCCGTGTAATATTTGATGCATCATAATTTATTCCAGGCTATCTTGCAAATACATATTCGTGTGGTAATGTCTTGCACAAACACACATACACAACTATTAGGTCCTTAAGATCAAACCTGTGTCAGTCTTTTGGTCCACTGCAGTGTGTAGTCAAAAAGAAGAAGGGAAGTGGCCACAAATGGCCAGGATAGAGCCCAGACGGTTAATGCGTAAAGATAAACAGCCAGTGCCTTCATCTGTCCATTAAATGTTAAACATCACACTGACCCGTAGTCTCTGCTCATCAGCACATGCTTTTAAAAAGACCTCCATGTCCTCTGCAAACTGAAAAACAAAGAGGAAGAAGTCCCTCTACGCAAAAACACAGCAGATGACAGGCCAGCCAAACATCTGTTGATCTGTTTGAATGCCTCCTCATCATGTGAGCCTTTTTGAGATTTTTTTTTTAAGAAAACTAAGACCACAGTGAGGGCATTTCATTTACATGGACTTTCCACTAGCCGCAGTTTCATTTAGCACAGACTGCAGAGCACATGAATGTTCTACCAAAGATTCAGAAAATGGTTTAGACGCTGGAGACAAGGCATCGAGAGGGAGATGGGGCTCCACGGAGAGTTCAGCGGGAGAGAGGCGGGGCTCCTCGGAGAGTTGGGGAGCAGTCCTGAATGCTGACATTGCCTTGCCTTGCCATATCCCCACGCTGTATGATTGTCATGTTACAGGCAGGGCAGTGAAAGTGCACCAGCATATCATTTTGTCTGTAAGAGAGAGAAAAAAAACAATCAGATTGTACATATTAACGAAAATATCCAAGCCATCTTCAATAATGAAAGCAAAATGGTACGGATCACAAGAGCTGTCAAAGAATGTGGTGAACAAGAAAAAAAAGATGAATGAAAACACGCTTTTTTCTCTTGCTGATGAATCCACTGAACTGTACCATATGAAAAGCAACTTTTCAGTTGTCAGAAGTGCTGAAAAGAAGTGCATATTTATAACTTTAACTATGAGGTATATTTAATGTCAACATACCTTTGAAAGGCAAAGCATTTTTATTGTGTCCATTTATATTTTTACAAAGTCCAGACGCTTTTCTTTGCAAGCGTTGTTGTAGCGCTAACAAAGTGCCAACATAATCAGTGTAAGCAAACTCGATGATTCCTAGAATTATATGTTCAATTAACGGCAAATTTATACATGAAAGACTCTGTGCCAACCTTTACGATCCACTTGCATGGTTTCCACAGTCGATTAGTCATGCAGGAACGTATTTCTGCCTACTGTGGAGGTCACGTGTTTCCGGCTACTGTGGAGGTCCCAATATGGCGCTCCCCAGTGGCTGCAGCCTGTCACTACCCGATCCTATTGATTGATTCAGTTGATTCTGATCAAATTAAGAATACATGAGCTAAAGACCTTGGTGTCCCTCTGTCTGAGGACCAATGGTCAAACTTTTTGTCCAATATTCAGAAAGGCTCAATAAATACCAGATATAAACTAATCCAGTTTAAAGTCATTCACAGATTACATTTTTCTAAACTTAAACTTAACCAGATTTATAATTTTGCATCCCCCTTAGATGTAATGTCAGTGAAGGTTCCCTTGCACGTCTATTTTGGCATTGCACTGTCTTGAAACCTTTCTGGAGCCAGATTTTTACGTGGTTTTCAAACCAATTTAGGAAAAAAGCAGCACTTGATGGTACATTGGCTATACTTGGATCATTTGCATCAATCAAATCCTTTTCCTCTTCACAAAAACAGATAATTGCAATGGGTATGCTGGATGCAAGGAAACGTATTCTTTTACTGTTCTTCGGATCCGTGTTTTAAAAGGTGGCTTAATGAGATGGTGTCTGTGGCCGGGGTGGAACAGACAGAAAGAGGAACAGAAAAGGGAAACTGGTGAGTTTTTATACAAGTTTTTGTAGTTTTTGTATGATTTGGCAGCCATTTCTAGAATTCTTAAAAACTAATTGATCATAACTCATGCCTCACGTGTATTCACGCGTGAATTTTCTTATTTTATTTTTTATTTGGGTTTGAAAATGATGTGTCGGGAGTCCGCTGTTCTCGCCAGCTCTAATCATCGTTGACCTCTCAATCTGCAATGGAGCTGGTGGGTAAAAGACGTCTCAGAAAACTTCAGAGCACGTTTGGAAATATATGATATCTTGATAAATCGAGCAGATATTTGAAGCTTACACAGATACATTCTTCCTTAAAAATGACTTAAGTCTATTTTGTGACTCAGAGTAATATTTAAAAGTTTTTAGCCGCACTCTTCCACCATTTGGGTTTTGGATGAAATGCATTCTGGGATATTTAGCTGTACCAAGTGTCGCTACCCGATCCGTACCGGAATCCCGATTGGTACCCCGCATGCGCAAATCTCACGTCACTTCCTCTCTTTGCCAACATTGCGACATTCAATATATTTGAATGATACAGTTAGCACCCAGTTAGCTCCTAGCATTTCTCAACCACTCTGCCTCCTTTTCGAACACCGGGACATTTAAACAATGGATACCTCCGTATACAAACAAATTCATGCTTTCCTCCTCAACAGAGAGCGTTCCGTGATTGAACAAAAGCTCTGTGAAATAATAATTATGGCGCCTAATTACAGACTTAATAATACTGACTTAGTAATGTGTCATGTGGGGAACACCCCACATCACATCAAGAACTCCACCGCCTTCACCAACAAGGTACAGAAACTTACCCTGGACCCAGATGAAACCATGGTGTCCTTTGATGTAGTCTCCCTCTTCACTTGCATAACCACCACGGAGGCCATGGAGACTGTCAGAAAATGACTACAAGAAGACAGCTCCTTGGAAGACAGGACCAACTTCACACCTGATGAGATTTGCACACTGTTAGACCTCTGCCTCACCACTACATATTTCAAATACAACGAGGGTCTCTACAGACAAAAACATGGCTGTGCCATGGGCTCCCCCATGTCACCTATTGTAGCCAACCTTTACATGGAGGAAGTGGAAAGAAAGGCTCTTGGCTCTTTTAAAGAGAGAGTACCCAGCCACTGGTACAGATATGTAGACGACACCTGGGAAAAAATCAAAAGACAAGAAGTGGAATCCTTCACTGAGCACATTAACGCCATGGATTAAAACCTCAAGTTCACTAGGGAAGACACAAAGGACAACTTTGCCTTTCCTGGACTGCGCCGTGCACATTGAAGAGAATGGCAACCTCAACATTGAAGTTTACTGGAAGCCTCCACACATGGACCAGTACCTCCTCTTTGACTCCCATCACCCTCTGGAACACAAACTTGGGGTAATCAGGACCCTACATCACCGGGCAGAACATGTTCCCTCTAAGCCTGAAGGGAAAAAGAAGGAACACACACATGTAAAGGAAGCACTTAAAACATGTGGTTATCCTAATTGGGTGTTTATAAAGTTAGCAAAGATGCACAGAAAAGAAGATCAGACACCAGCGAGGGAGGATGAGAAAGACAGATGCAACAACATTGTCATCCCCTATGTAGCCGGTGTCATCCCCTATGTAGCCAGTGTATCAGAGAAACTCAGAGTTTTCTCCAAGCATGACATCCCAGTGTACTTCAGACCCAGCAACACACTCAAGACAGAAACTGGTTCACCCGAAAGACAAAACTCCTAAACACAAACTTAACAATGTGGTGTATGCTGTACAGTGCAGCGAGGAATGCCCAGACCTCTACATTAGAGAGACCAAACAGCCACTTCACAAGCGCATGGCACAACATAGAAGAGCCCCCTCCACGGGACAAGACTCAGCAGTTCATCTGCATCTAAAGGACAAAGGTCACTCTTTCGAGGATGCCAACGTTCACATTTTGGACAGAGAGGACAGATGGTTTGAAAGAGGAGTGAAAGAAGCCATTTACGTCCACTGTGAGCGACCATCTTTGAACAGAGGCGGTGGTTTACGACACCAACTGTCTGCCATCTATAATCCGTTTTGAGATCCCTTCCCAGATGCCTTAACGCCCACTCACATCCTGGGCCATCTGACCTCAGGAAATCACATGATATGGTGGGGCCAGGTTTCACAATGAGTTAACCTGAAACCCTGGCTGATGACTGAACTGGTCTCTGAATGCTATTGACACCCTTTTCTCAACGAGAAGTCCGGGCTCGGGAGAGCCCGAGTGCCCTGGAGGGACTTTCCCTGCCGGATACATGATGGACGGGTGGCAGACATGGAGGATCGTGTGCCTGGCGGGACTGTCGATCAAGGACGCTGAAGATATCTACCTATTCGGAACCATGATAACAGGGTTCTTGCTGATTGGAGCTGGCTTGGCCCTGGCTTATCAGAGAATTAAGAAAGTGGAACTTTCAAACTCCCCCAAGGCTGCCCGCTGGGATTGAAATGATGGGACGAGGCGCGACTTCTCAGAATGGGCTCACTGAGTGCAGCATGGTTAAGATCTTGGAGAAGCTTACGGCTGCCGTGAATACTCAGAATAAGACCTCTGAGCGTACATTGGATTACATCAAGGAGAAGTTCACTCAGAATAACACCTCTGAGCAAAAGTTGGATCACACCTTGGAGCAGCTTACTGCGGTCGCGAGGTCTCAGAATCTGCTCTTTCAGCACAAGAATGACAAGACCACGGAGCGCAAGTTTGATAACATCATGGAGAAGCTTGCGGCTCTCCAACGGGAGATTGAGAGTCCAGTATCAGAGTGTTAAAGAACAGCTTTGAAATTCTCATGAGTTGTTCGCATAAAAGAAAAACCACCATCATCATGCGGCTATCCCTTTGGCGCCAGCTGTTGGCTCAAGGCTGGAGCCGAACAAAAACTCACTGATAACCACTGTGTTTAGACTGTTCCTTCCCATTCCTTGCAAGGCCACCTGGGTTGGCTGGAAGACTGTTTACTTAGCCTGGCAGGGCGAAGGACACTGTCTCAGCTGAATTATGGACATACACACACAAACATATACACTGATAATGAATATGTATACGACCGGTTGGGGTGTCTCTCACCGCAGCAGATGGCCGCCACTCCGTGAGCCTGGGTCTGCTGGAGGTTTCTTCCTGTTAAAAGGGAGTTTTTCCTTCTCACTGTCACCAAAGTACTTGCTCATAGGGGGTCATATGATTGTTGGGTTTTTCTCTGTATCTATGAAGCGCCTTGAGGCAACCTTTTGTTGGGATTTGGCGCTATATAAATAAAATTTAATTGAATAAGCACTCACTCATCCCCCCTCCACATGCACACGCACGAAACACGTACACTAATACACCCTCACTATCACCCTCCCTACCCGGGATCCAACTCCTCCTCCCATGCTTACCTCTCATCCGATGTGGACACCGGATCAGCTGGAGGCGCAATCAAAGATTGCAGCAGTCCCAGATCAGCTGTACACACTGGAATACTCTCCCGTGTTGCTTGTCTGTGTTTATTGTGCTATGGTGTGTTGATATCTGTGCATTCCTGTATTATCCTTTTGTGTTACACATTTCGATGTTTTTTCCCCCTTGCTTCCTAGCCTGACCTGTCTCCCCAATATGATTTTTGTGTATTGTATGTACGGTTGGCAAGGTCTGTCATCTCGGTTGTGGCCAACTGCAACCGTCTCGTCTCGTCTCATCTCATCTCATCTCATCTCATCTCATCTCAGGCTTATTGACAAGACCCTTCTCGTATAGAGACTGACAGACCATGTGACTTTCGCGCATAGCTTTGTGGGTACCCGTGGCAACAAAATCAAAACACTTCATCAAGCGCTAGTATTTCCAGCACCGGTAATCATTAGTTCTGCGGTTTTAATCCCTACTCAAGACAGACTTGACGAAAAGGCAAAAAAAAGGACGAGGAAAAAATCAAAGGAGTAAAATGGTCAGAGCCATACAACCATACAGAGTGGAGTAAGGACGTTAGTGTGCTGCCCAACTTTCATCACGCACATATTTATTCTTATATGGTCCTAAGTGTGAGTGCATACACTCACAAAATGTTTTGTAACTTAAGATCCCTGCAACAAGCCCAGGTCCAGTTTACTTTGGTGATTTGGACTATTCCATTTCACAGCTGTTGTTAATTTTTTTTCTTTATCTATTTATCATTTCAGGTTGTAGTATTACACAACATTTTCAGATCTAATAGAAATAAAATAAGTGTTTCATAATTCATTCAATTTATTGTCTTTATTTATAACTAGCATTATTATTTCATTCTATTATAGAATCTTACAAGAAAGAGGCAAAATTGTATTCCATTGTGCTTTATTAGCTGCATTGGTGAAAAACGAATCAACAAATCCAAAAAAACATATCAAAACAACATACTGGAAAGCAGTTATTCATCACTTGATTGATTCAATACAACACTTGGGCACATATATGCGGGACGTTTTGTGGCTGTTTTGATATCGCACTCTCTCTTAACCGATCAAATCTCGCTGTGGTAGCAGCTTTAAACTCTGTATGACCCAGGTTGACAGAGGGTGCCAAGTGTGGATCGCATTCCTGCATTTTGTAGGCTGGTTTTCCTACAAAACACAACAAACATTAGCCCACAAAGCAGCAGAGTGCAACAAATTCAATTCAAATCAATATAAGACTTATTTGTAACCTACATCAACAATTATGTTATTACAAATTACGTAATAACTACAACAGAAGACTTAAATTTGTGGAAATGCTTGGAGCAGACTAACATGTGAGCTAGAGTGTTCTGAAACGTTATATTTGGTCTGCAATCAAGGTCATCCGTCAGCTCTTTGTTACTTCGGAAATGGCTTAAACAATCCGATAACAACCGATCTCTTTACCCGTCGGCTTCCCGTGTCTGTCATGCGACCGGATATTGCAGTTAATAATACAATAGCTTCTTGCCATTTTTTGTGTTTCTTTTTATCGCTGTGTGACTGTTTTCATGTGAAAGCCTGCTTGCGCTAGTACCGCTTGCCACTCGTTCCCAGAATTCTTTGCGGTTTTACCCCTGAATGACGTCACATTTTCAATCTCTATTTTGCGGCAAAATCATCCACACCCACCGCCACGCTATGATTTGCGGGAAATGTGGGACCACAAAGCGTGCGCCGGACCACGATATTGATATTTGGGGAATCGACGGTGCATTTTGAGTACGCATTTGGTGTACACCTCAGATTGGGACAGCCGTCGTCACGTTGCTGTGAATTAATAGGGCTGAAAATGCGTACTTCAAGCGTGCGGTCTCTTAATTGGAACACAGCCCCAGACAATAAAGCTAGTTCCCGGCTACGAGCCCGACACAGAACCAAATGTATTAGCCCGAGGTCTCCTTACCACAGTTCGGAGCCGCAGACCTGGCCGAGGTAACAAGAGAGTGCAAACATGTTGAGGGATTGTGTGTTTTAGTTAATTGAGAGATTTTTTTGGAAAGAAAACAGTTTTCACTTACAGTTGAAAACTAATGTGTACGCTTATCCCTGCAGTTTTATTTTGTTAAATACAAACAAAATTGTAGCAAAAGTGCTGCCACATGTCTGGCCAGAAAGAGTTGTTTATTTGGTAGTTCAGTGAAATTACTGTACTGTACTGCTGAGTGACTGTCATCTGCTTGCCAAATACATTTCATTGCAATGTTGACCCTGTGCTAGGGGTGGGCGATTGAAACGATATAAATTTGGCCAATGATAGAGATTTTGACTATATCGCTCTATCGCGATGGCGCATGTTGATGATGGCATCAAGCTGCGCCTGTTTTGGTCGAAAGCATCGCAGCGGCTAAAACCATTATCATCTGCAAATTATGCCGGGCGACAGTCATAGTAAAGAGATGAAGCACTATTGAAATATGGGGAAAGCCAAAAACTGCGCCTCCTCCACTTCCGTAACAGTGATTCATTAATGTTGAATTCTCTCACAGCTGTTCTATTCCCATGTTGTTGCAGTATATTAATAACTAACCTCGTATTGTGGATGAATAATCTCAGTTGTTCTCCTGACTGAAGTTTATCCCGTGTATAGAATCCTGCTATGCGATTGCATTTGTCCCTAACCACCAGAATCCGTCACGTTAACTTTTATCGAGTAGAAAAAAGTTGGCGTTCATCCTCCAGCTTCACTGTGCTAATGTTATGCTAACATAGCTGTGTCGCTAGCAATCACGTAGCACATCATTATATACCAGGTAGTCCAACTTTAGTAACCCTACAAACGCCACTGCTGTTTAGTTTTCTGTCTTCATTTATGTTGGAAGTGATAGCAGAGCTGTACGTTTGAATTAGTTTCAAAAATCTCTCAGTCAGAACATGGTATGTCTTTAGGTGGAAACTAGCGAGCTAACTTCCTGTTAACTTCTAACTCCGTTAAATTTAATAAATTCTGTTTTCATGGATGCATGGACGTAAAACGTAATTTTTACACCCAATAAAGCAGCAACGCTGATGATGTAATTAAAGATGAAAGAATTTAGACCGTTTTTAACTCTTAGTGTTCGTTTGACTTTGGGTATCTGAAGTGGACGGAGTTTTGGACCCAGATTACTCCGCGAAGCTCCGCACTACGGCAGCCGTAATGCTCTGACAATCCATCAAGCGGTGGGGCTTACCAAAGTTGTACTAAAACATTTTTAACAGATTTCTGCAGCCAAAATCGGTTCAAGGTCAGCAAGCACAACCAGAATTCATACATAAGGCACACTCTCGATTCTTGAGAAAATTAAAGGATTTTAAGTGTGCCCTATAGTGTGGAAAATACGTTATAAAGAAGAAAAGAATATATCGTGATATATATTGTTACTGCACATGCTTCAAATTATGTCGCCATATGAATTTTAGGCCATATCGCCCAGCCCTACCCTGTGCTAACTTGCATATGACAAATTAAACTTAAAGGCTTCAGCTAGTTAAGAGTGAGAAAAATTGTGCTCATGTTTGCAATTTTGTCTTGTTACACAATATTTGGAATTAAATAAAACAAACAAAACACTACATTTTAGGAATGGGTGGTACATTTTGTGGGTGTTTTCGTGTTTGTTTGTTTTTTGTACTACTTGGACACTAAAGTGGCCCTCCAATTAAGCTAGAAGTGGCCCACGGCCTGTTTTCTACACTTTCTTGTTTCAGAAACATCTAAAAGAGAAAATCTCTGTCTTAGTCAGGCACAACTAAATTCATGCATGTTGACCTAGCGGCTAGGTACCCCCTCATGATGTGTGCCATTTCCTATCTGATTTTTTCTCCCCCTATATGGAGGAATACAATGGCCCCACACTTCATAAAACAGAATTTTGTGCTTAGATAATGAATTGTAGAATAAATTCTGTATTTGTAAAGTCATTTTTGAATTCCACTTTAATATAGTGATTTTTGAAATGTTTTTTTAAACCTCATTAGGATGGTAATGAGGTGCTTGGAAATGTTGTAGGTGGCTGAGTTTATACTGCTACCAATGAGTCTGAGCGGGACTCGTTTGTGGAACTATGGAAGTCCATATATACAGGGCGTAGCATCCCCTGGGTATAGGCGGTGATGTGCAGGGCAGTCAGTGGCTTCTTCCCTTTCAAGTTCTTGAATACACCTGATGACTTTCTTTTTGTAGTTGCTACTGAGGTTTCACCTTGAAGCTTCAGGTATTGTTGTCACTGAGGAGTTTGGTAATGTTTATTTGCTCTGCTTCTTTTTGTCAGGGATAAAATACATATATATATACAGGGCTCTAGAGTGCGACCAATTTGGTCGCAAATGCGACCAAATTTTTCTGTGGTGCAACTAAAAAATATATTTGGTTGCACCGGTGCGACCAACTGTTTGGGTAAAAAAAAATAAAAAAATAAAAAGATCTCTGCAACTCTCCGTGTGGTCAACAACAGACACACATTATTCCCCTATTGTGGGATAAACCAATCAGAGATAGTCAGGGGCGGAACCTCTCTGATTGGCCGTGGTCCAGTTGAAAGTGCAGGTGAACGAGGGAGATGAGTAGTTTGAATAAAGTGATATCGATTCATTAAATCCTGAATTGACTGTTAAATATAACTGTGTTTTACCAGAAACACCAGATTCTCAGGTTAAAGCTCACAGAACTATTTCAACAACCACCACAAAGCAAATGAGCTACAACCACCACACAGCAAATGAGGTACGTGGATTCCACGTAGATTCTGAGCTGCAGGTTTTGTCTCTCTCCAACCAAAATTCACCAAACCAGAAGCAAAAGAAGCAGCAAACTGCGCTTGACATTTGATCAATGTCGTCATGAGTTTTGCCTCTGAGTTTTTTAACACCACGATAAAAATCACACTTCATGCACAGCTCTCTCTCTCTCTGTATTTCAAGAACAGTTTCCCGTCTCAAATCTCTGTTTTCTGCATTATTCATTATTCATTACCCACCAGTCTATCGTTGTTTACAGCGCTGTCGGCCGCTGTCCTTTTCTGTTTTTCACTTAAATGACCTCGTACAAAAAAGCCTATTTTTTTTTTCTGCTGTTCAATACTGAAGAAATTTAAACTTTTTAAAATTATGCAGAAGATTGCAGAATATTTTTAAGGTTATCTGCTATAAAAAGTCAGGCCAGCAAAATCTTCTTCATGTTTTTCTGTGTTTTGTTCTCAGTTATTTTCACACAAAGGCATCTGCTGTGATGTTCACAATTCTGATGAAGTCTCACATGTGTCAGTACTGATAAATGATCAGAATTATAATATTTCTGAATGTCTGAGGCTAAGTTGAATCGAATCAGGACTTTGAAAACCGAAATCGAATGGATTATAGAAATCAGTGATGATACCCAGCCCTAGTGAGCAGCCTAGGCCTGACAGAAGTGGATGTAGCTCTGGGTAATAAGAAAAGATTAAAAGAACTATTGATAACTTTTTTGTTAAGTTAAGGCCTGATCCGTCTGAAATTCATAGCCAGTGCTCTGACGTGGTGCCATCAAACTTTGAATGCTGAAAAAGCACAGTGTATACAGAGAACACATTATATGCTGTGATAAATGCACTGGCCAAGTGTCCCCTCTCCCCACTGCCTTTCAGCAGCATGCAACAGCAAACAGGTCGAAGCACAAGATTGTTAGTTAAAAATTTAGAAATGAATATTGTCTGTATGGACTGCAATCCCCCCCCCCCCCCCCCCCCAATTTGAGTGCGCCTAACTTTTAAAGTTACCACCGGTGCGCCTATGGCAAAAAGTTAGTCTAGAGCCCTGATATATACGTTTTGTGTCCTAGATGAGTAACAGGAGGAGAAGGGGCTGTTGTTTATTTGCTCTGCTTTTTTTTTTTTTATCAGGGATAAAATACAAATATATACTTTTTGTGTCCCAGCTGAGTAACAGTTGAAGAGGTTGGTGGAGCAACAGAGGAAGAATTTCAGCCATTTGGACTCAGCTCAGCCACTACAGAGGAAACAATGTCTTCAACACAAAAGGTGAGAAAAATATCACAGTTACACTTTTTGAAGCTGTGTGCACAGCTGGTTATTTTTTAAAAACCTCTTAACAGCAGCTTTATCTTTTCCACCCTTGGCTCATCCGTTTGTACAGAATCGATATTCAAAATCGAAAACCCCAGAAGTTACAAGAAAATACAAAGACTATATTTTATCTACACACATTGAAACAATATCATCAGTTAAACTCACATTTTTTTATGAGTAAAATATTCTCTCCACTGATCAATATTTCTTCAGTATGTAATTTTAATTACAACTCTGATTGTAGCGCATCGTTGTAATGTGATAATATCACCAGAAGGTGATGGTAACACACCTACAATGTGTTTGTTGAGAAGTTTGATTCCACCAATGGAGGGAGTTTCAGTTTGTTCCACGACTGCATTTCACTCACTGCCTGTTTGTATCTCTGTCACTGCAGGACCAACATGGAGCGAGAAGTCAGCGCTCTCAGGAGGCCGACAAACCTCACAGAAGAAAGGGAGAGAAAACCTACAGCTGTGACTTGTGTGGGAAGAATTTTACCCGGGCTGAAAGCCTAAAAAGACACGGACTCATCCACAGTGGAGTTAAAGCATACAGCTGTGAGTTGTGTGGAAAGTCTTTTACCCTGGCTGAAAGCTTAAAAAAGCACCAAGTCATCCACAGTGGAGTGAAAGCGTACAGCTGTGATTTCTGTGGAAATTCTTTTACCCAGGCTCAAAGCTTAAAAAAACATCAACTCATCCACAGTGGAGTGAAAGCGTACAGCTGTGATTTGTGTGGAAATTCATTTACCCAGGCTCAAAGCTTAAAAGCACACCAAGTCGTACACAGTGGAGTTAAACCTTACAGCTGTGACTTGTGTGGAAAGTCTTTTACCCAGGCTGGAAGTTTAAAAACACACAAACTGATCCACAGTGGAGTTAAACCTTACAGCTGTGAATTCTGTGGAAAGTCTTTTACGAAGGCTGGAGGCTTACAAATACACCAAGTCACCCACAGTGGATTTAAACCTTACAGCTGTGACATGTGTGGAAAGTCTTTTACCCAGGCTGGAGGCTTAAAAGCACATCAATTCATCCACAGTGGATTTAAACCTTACAGCTGTGACTTCTGTGGAAAGTGTTTTACCCAGGCTCAAAACTTAAAAATACACCAAGTCATCCACAGTGGAGTTAAAGCTTACAGCTGTGACTTGTGTGGAAAGTCTTTTAACCTGTCTCAAAACTTAAAAAAACATAGACTCATCCACAGTGGAATTAAGGCGTACAGCTGCAACTTTTGTGAAAAAACTTTCATTGACAAGCACAACCGAAATATTCATCTACGGATTCACACTGGAAATGATGTTTCCTGCTGTGATCAGTGTGGGAAACTGTTTACAACAGGTGCACAGTTACGACGACACATGTTTAGCCACACTGTGGGGAGACCTTATAAATGTGACCTGTGTGAGAAGACTTTTAAATCTCCACATCACCTAAAAAGCCACCAACAGATCCACACCAGAAAGTAACTCTACTAGTGCAGTTACTTTGAGGTGTGTATTTAGTTGTTATCTTGTTATTTTAACCTGAGTGTTTGGAACAAGTCTGATCAGTAAACTTATGGAGTTATACTGAATGAACTGTTTGGAAAAATGAAGAGTCGTTTTCGCTCAGTAAGCTGAGTGTTAAAATGTAAACAGTAAAATGTAATTGGACGTTGGCAGAGATGCTTTTTATTTCAGGCAACGTTCAGGATAAAAATGTTGAAGGAATTCCCTGACTTACAATGTCTTTGTTTAGAAGTGGAAAAGGTTTTCTTTCCCACCTCTGTGGTGGGAAAGAGTTTCTCTGTGACCTTTGTGGAAAAACTTCCAATCAATTATGGGACCTAAAACCACATCAACGTAGCCACACTGGAGTCAAAATGAACTACCGCAAAGAATGTGAGAGAGGCTTCCACACACCAAGTACATTAAAATCCATGAACTCTTCCACAGTGGGGCCAAAAAGCATTGTGACCAGTTTGGGTCATCCTTCACCACTGGACATGAGCTTAAAGAACAAGCATAAGGGAATCCACACAGGAGAGACACCATACAAGTGCAGACACTGCGACAAAAGCTTCTCACTATTCAAATTCAAATTTTATTTGTCTCACACACACAACCATACACAGTGTGACATGAGGTGAAATGGTTTTAGCTGTGCAATGCCATTAAATGACAGTGGTTTTACAGTATTTACAATTTACAGGTTATTGTAACAAACATGAACGTACACACATGGAAGTGAACTTCAGCTGTGACCAGGAATGTCAGTTCATACTCCGAACACAAACGATCCCACGCTGTAAATAAACTGTTTCACTGTTACCAATGTGTAAAAACATTCACTTCATTATCTGCTCTGTGCAAACATCAGCCTGATCATGCAGGACTGAAATCACTGGATCACAATGAATCTGAAGAGAGAGAAAGATCCTCTTCTGGTTTCAGGCTCAGACTTAAAAACCTTGGGATCAGGCTCCACAGAGTTCAGATGGAATCTCCTGTAAAGAGTATCAGCTGATGTCACACTTGGATCTGATGAGGTGGCTCTGATTTCTGGACCTGCAGTGAATAATCCTGAATGTTACATTTAGGAACCTGCATGTCTAGATATTAGGGGTGCAACGATACACAAAATTCACGGTTTGGTTCGGTTCAATACTTTGGTGTCATGGTTCGATATTTTTTCGATACAAAAAAATGTTCATGCTTTATTAAATTGGTCATTTATTCAAATTATAAATATATATTTTAACTCAAAAGTACAGTTTTAAATTTAATGTTGCTGAAACAACAAAGTAATAAAAAATAAATAAATCTATCTGATCGAGAAATCCCTCATCTTTGGAAAAGAGAGTTTATTACAGAGAAATGGCTCTTTCCAAAATAAAAGCTATACTATGCGCTTCTTCTGGGCTATATTCTCATCAGCATATTAAACATATCAGGTCCCCATGAGGAGAATCATGTGCTAACGGCTGTCTAAATGACTCGGGTAAAGTCTTGTTAGCTTGCGCTGCGCTCAGTGGATCTGCGCTCGACAGTGCAGCCTAGGCGGAGTAGTCGAACGCAGAGTCCACTGAGCTCTCAACACAGACAGCATCGTCAGAAGAAAAGTTGATAAAATAAATTAAATATTTGTATTGTTCTATACATATGCGTACCGAACCGAAAGCACTGTATCAAACGGTTCAATATCGATACGAGTATCGTTGCACCCCTAATAGATATGTATATCAAGTTTGTTTTTTTCTTTGACGGATTTTAATTCTCTAAAATTTTATCCTGTTACATTTTAATCTTTGTTCCCTTAGGACACAGTAGTGTTTAGTAATTGTACTATTAAAGTTATAGGAATGTCTTTTTTCTACCAAACTTTTAATTTATCAGTTTGGTATCATATCAGATATGTATATCAATTTCTTTTATTTCAGCTTTCTTAGTTTTTCCTAAAATTAACTTCTTTTTTTAATGTATTCATTTTATGTGTTACCTCAGTTAAATTTCAATCCTTCATTCATATTTAATCTTTTGCTGTGGTAAAATCTTCTCTTAAATCATTTTCTCCCAAAACTGCAAATAATTTCACAGCAGTTGCTCTTAAAGCTTCCAAAATGAAGATGAACATTCCAAGATGAACTAAATCTGTCCACCAGCTTTGAAACAACACTGTGCTGTGACTTTATGTCCAGAATAAAAGAAACTCCCGCTAACTGGTTTTGGCCTGTAGGTCCATGTAATACCAGTTTGTATCAGAAGATGGAGCAGTGAGTCAGTGTAACCTTTATTCAATTAGGCAAAGACCACATTCGTTATCACAGTGGCAGCAAAGAAATGTTAAAAGTTCAAAAATTTAAATAAACTTCTATTTTTGGCTCCTGCTGTAACTTTGGTGGTATTTACTGTATCCTTGAAGTCCACATGAAGTCCATATGTTGTTTTTTTAATGAATTCATTTGATCCACATGTTCTGCAGCTGTTTTCCTGTTGATTTGAAGTTTGTATTATGAAATCCTGATAATGTTAAAGCATTAGTTATATTTGATTAACTCTGTGTAAAGGGTTTTTTTATTAAATAATTTGGTGTGAAAAATAAAGAAATGGTCTCACAACAAGTAGTTTGACCCATGATTTCAGATTCAAAGTAAATAAACTGTTTTCAGTGGTACATGTGGAGGTTTATCAGAGGAGGAGACTTGGCTTGTTCTTGACGGATTATTACAAATATTGATTTGTAAATGATTAACTAACAATCTTGTCAAGACAAAGTTCTTTATTTGGAGCACAATTGTAGAAGAAAGATAACTTACTGTGAACATTACCTAATAAGACTGATTCAGGACAGGCGATTAGTTATGTTAAACTTTTCTAGCAGTCCTTCACAAACAGGGAACAGTCTGTCTATTCTCTCCATCTGTCAGCTGCTGCTGGCTTTTCCTCCTCCTCTTCCTCACACACTGCTGAGTTTGTTCTGGTGGATCATCAGGGGTGCAAAAATTCTGCATATTTAGCAAAAATGTGCCATTTCTACACTCAGTGAGGTGATGGTTAAGCTTCAGCAGCAGTTTGCTCTCAAGGTTCTTTCTGTGAAGCTGTGACTGTTTAGCAGTGAACAGGAGTCCTGCATGACTAAGAAGTCCTTCACAAGCTCCAGATGCAGAAAGAGCTGTATTGACTTTGATCGACAGCTTCTTGATGTGAGGAAAGCCATGCAATAGATCCACACCTCCAGTGAATGGACATGAAATGTACCTCTCCAGATCCCCTGCTTTCTGGCTTTCCTGACCCCATGGATCCATCATCTTCGTCGGTTAGGCTGCTGTTTGTGCTGGCCTCATCCAGCTCTGTGTCTAGGTGCTGTCTGATGAAGTGGAGACCTGTGGAAAGATGTATGGTTTTCAAAAGAATTAGGTCTGGTCATTATAGTGCTGTATACACTGGCAAGCTGCGGATGTTTGTTTAGAGCTAGCCTCCAAAAGCTGGGCATACACTGTGCGATTTTTGGCCCATTTTGAGCCAATTTTTCAGTCGAGCAACCGTTTTGGGGATCGGCCCATGTTTTGCCTTAATCGTGTGTTGTGCATCGTGTAGTATACATGGGGTAACGAAAAGCAGTTAACACATCACGACCAGCTCCCAATCATCAATCGTATGGTCACATGATAATCAAACCTTTTTGAAATCCTGTCGCCCCTCAACGCAGCATCTCACACTGTGCACGCACAAACACAGAAATTAAAGAGAAAAGGTGGAGCAGCACGGCAGTGCAGCGTGTGATCTGGACACAAGAGATGGAGGCACAACTTGTAGGGTGAGGCAAGCTCATCCGAGTACATAAGCGTAGAGCTGCCACCCAGGCAAAAGAAAAATAGAGTTATATCACATTATAACGTGAAAAGTTTATTGTTCTGATAATATACTTCTCATGTTTGTGCAATATATATAACACCATAATTAACCTCAGTGTGTGAAGAGGACTCTCCATTTGCATGTACAAATTGGAGTCTATTAGATAGATATGATACAAACCACTGCAGCGCAGTACCTGTAATACCTACAGCATGTTCTAATCGCTCTAATAGGATATTATGGTCAACAGTATCGAAAGCTGCACTGCGGTCTAGCAGGACAAGCACAGAGATGAGTCCACTGTCAGAGGCCATAAGAAGATCATTTGTAACCTTTACTAAAGCTGTTTCTGTGCTGTGATGAGCTCTGAAACCTGACTGAAACTCTTCAAATAAACCATTCCTCTGCAGATGATCAGTTAGCTGTTTGACAACTACTCTTTCAAGGATTTTTGATATGAAAGGAAGGTTGGAGATTGGCCTATAATTAGCTAAGACTGCTGGGTCTAGACATGGCTTTTTGAGTAAAGGTTTGACTACAGACACCTTGAAAGCCTGTGGTACATAGCTGATTATTAGAGATAGGTTGATCATATTTAAGATTGAAGAATTAATCAATGGCAGGACTTCTTTGAGCAGTTTTGTAGGAATGGGGTCTAAAAGACACGTTGAAGGTTTGGAGGAAGTAATTATTGAAGTTAACTCAGAAAAATCAATTGGAGAAAAAGAGTCTAACTTAACATCAATGGTACTAAGAGTAGCTGTAGATAATATTACATCTGTAGGATGATTATTGGTAATTTTATCTCTAATGATAAAAATTTTATTTGTGAAGAAGTTCATGAAATCATTGCTAGTTAACGTTAAAGGGATGGTTGGCTCAAAAGAGCTCTGACTTTTTGTCAGCCTGGCTACAGTGCTGAAGAGAAACCTGGGGTTGTTCTTATTTTCTTCAATCAGTGACGAATAGTAAGATGTTCTGGCTTTGCGGAGGGCTTTCTTATAAAGCAGCAAACTATTTCTCCAGGCTAAATGATGATCCTCTAAATTTGTGACATGCCATTTCCTCTCCAGCTTACGAGTCATCTGCTTTAGGCTACGTGTTTGAGAATTATACCACGGTAACCACGATAATCGACCTCTGTTGGGGTAGCGTTCAGATAGCTGCTCTGCTCTATGTTAGTACAGGCCATTGAAGATGATAACAGTGGGTGAATTATATTCTTAAACTTAGTTACAGTGCTTTCAGAAAGACATCTACTTTGATAAAGTCCACTCTCCACTGCTGCGTAATCAATTATTGTAAATGTAAATGTTATCAGGAAATGATCAGACAGGAGAGGGTTTTCAGGAAACACTGTTAAATGTTCAGTTTCTATGCCATATGTTAAAACAAGATCTAGAGTGTGATTAAAGTGGTGGGTGGGTTCTTTTACATTTTCTGAGAAGCCAGTTGAGTCTAATAACAGATTAAATGCCATGTTGAGGCTGTCATTTTTAGCATCTACATGGATGTTAAAATCACCCACAATAACTATTTTATCTGAGCTGTGCACTAAATCAGATAAAAAGTCTGAGAAATCAGACAGAAACTCTGTGTAAGGCCCAGGTAGACGATAGATGATAACAAGTAAGACTGGTTTCTGAGTTTTACAGCTGGGGGGGACAAGGACATCAGGCTTTCAAATGAATTAAAAGTCTGTCTTGGTCTTTTGTTAATTAATAGGCTGGTGTGAAAAATTGCTGCCACACCGCCCCCTCAGCCTGTGCTTTGAGATTTCTAGTTGTTAGAATGACTCGGGGGTGTTGATTCATTTAAACTAACATAATCATCCTGCTCCAACCAGGTTTCTGTAAGGCAGAGTAAATCAATTTGTTGATCAATTATTAAGTCATGTACTAACAGAGACTTGGAGGAGAGAGACCTAATATTTAATAATCCACATTTCACTGTTTTACTCTTTGGTTCAGATGTGGACACAGTATTGTTCTTTCTTTGTGATTGTTTATGTTTAAGTTGTTTATTGCTGGTTTTTAGTTTGTTTTTTTGTCTTTTTGGGAGCTGACACAGTCTCTATGGAGATGGGTTTTTCAGTCCAGCTCATCCTTGACCTTCTCCATCTCTAAGAAAGGTTATGACCACCCGTCACCTCCCTTAAAGCAGGATGTCTGGAGATCTTCCAGTCTACAATGGGTCCACTGTGAAGGTGCAATAACATGGGGTCCACTTGTGATAGCATTCTACATGCATGAATCCAACTGGTGACACTAAAGTGAGGAAATAATATTACTATTACTAATGTGAAAATTGATTAATACATAAGAAAAGAAATCTGCCACCACATCGTGAATAACATAACACTGGTAAATACAGACAGAAATTAACAAGTACAAGATTAAGTCTGCATGGCCCACAAGCTCATGCGACCCTAGGATGTCACTGTCATCTTGCTGCTCCTGAAAAAACATGCATACATCCACCCTTTCCTTGTCTGGGTGGAGAAGGTGCAATCTTGCATATCAGTGTAAAGTCAGTCAAACATTTGTCCCCATTATCAGTCCAGTCAGTCCCCATATGTTTATTGCTGATAGCAGAACTTCTTATGTCGAATTAAGTATCTTTCTAACTTGTTGTTTCATTAAAATTAAAAAAGAAAAAAGTCTCTATCGTAGTCAGGCACAGCTAACTCCTGTTTGCGAGTTAACCTAGCCAACCACACTGTTTGTTGTTAACAGGTACCCCCTCATGATGTGTGCCACTTCCTATCTGATTTTTGCTCCCCACATATGGAGGAATACAATAGCCACACACTTCAAAAAACAGAATTCTGTGCTTAAATAATGAATTGTAGAATAAATTCTGCATTTGTAAAGTCATTTTTGAATTCCACATTAACAAAGTGATTTTTGAAATGTTTTATGAGGTGCTTGCAAATGTTGTAGGTGGCTGAGTTTATACTGCTACCAATGAGTCTCAGCAGGACTCCTTTGTGGAACTATGGAAGTCCATATATACAGGGTGTAGCATCCCCTGGGTAAAGGCGGTGATGTGCAGGGTAGTCAGTGGCTTTTTGGAAGTAGAGATACCTACCTTCTTGTAAGCCCTACAAGAACCTGAAAGGGAAAAAGTCATCAAGAAAAAGTCATCAATTGCCTACAATGACTTTCTTTTTATAGCTGCTTCTGGGGTTTCACCTTGAAGCTTCATAGGTATTGTTGTCACTAAGGAGTGTAGTAATGTTTATTTGCTCTGCTTCTTTTTTATCAGGAATAAAATAAATATATATACTTTTTTGTGCCCCACCTGAGTAACAGCAGAAGAGTCTGGTGGAGCAGCCGAGGAACAATTTCAGCCATTTGGACTCAGCTCAGCCACTACAGAGGAAACAATGACTTCAACACAAAAAGTGAGAAAAATATCACAGTTACACTGTTATAAAAACTGTGTGCACAGCTGGTTGGTTTTTAAAAACCCTTTAACACCAGCTTTGTCTTTCCATCCTGGGCTCATCCATATATAGAGATTGAAAGACCATGTGACTTTCGCGCATTTCATTGTGGGTACGAGTGGCAATAAAATCAATACACCGCATCAAGCACTAGCATTTCCAGCACCTGTAATCATTAATTTTGTGCTTTTAATCCAAACTTGCATTTTATTAGCCTCAAAAACAGTTATGTACAAAACGATGGTGAACATGGCAGGGCCGTACAAAGACAGAGTTGACGAAAAGGCATAATAAAAGTACAAGGAAAATATCTGAGTAAAAGGTTTAGACCCATACGAGCATACAGAGTGGAGTAAGGATGTTAGTGTGCTGCCCAACTTTCATCATGCACATATTTATTATTATATGGTCCTAAGTGTGAGTGCATACACTCACAAAATGTTTAGTAACTTAAGATCCTGCAACAAGCCCAGGTCCAGTTTACTTTGGTGATTTGGACTATTCCATTTCACAGCTGTTGTTAATTTTTTTTCTTTATCTGTTTGTCGTTTCAGGTTGTAGTATTACACAACATTTTCAGATCTAATAAAATTAAAACAAGTGTTTGATAATTCATTCAGTTTATTGTCTTTATTTATAACTAGCATTATTATTTCATTCTATATTGAATCTTACAAGAAAGAGGCAAAATTGTATTCCAATGTGCTTCATTAGCTGCTTTAGTGAAAAACAAATTAACAATGCCAAAAAAAACATATCAAAACAACATACTGGAAAGCAGTTATTCATCACTTGATTGATTCAATACAACCCTTGGGCACATATATGCAGACGATTTGTGGCCGTTTTGATATCGCTCTCTCTTAACCGATCAAAACTCACTGTGGTAGCAGCTTTACACTTGGTATGACCCAGGTTGATAGAGGGTGCCCAGTCTAGATTGCATTCCTGCACTTTGTAGGCTGGTTTTCCTACAAAACACAACAAACATTAGCCCGCAAAGCCACAGTGAACAAAGCACCAGAGCGCAACGAATTAAATTCAAATCAATATAAGATTTATTTGTAACCTTCAACAATTATGTTATTATAAATTACGTAATAATAATAAATTACATTAAAAACATGGCTTAAACAATTTCTCTTCCATGACATAATCTGATAAAAACCAATCTCTTTACTCGTCGGCTTCCCGTGGCTGTCATGCGATCGGCTATTGCAGTTAAAAATACAACAGCTTCTTGCCATTTTTTGTGTTTCTTTTTATCGCTGTGTGACTGTTTTCATGTGAAAGCCTGTGCTGGTACCGCTTGCCACTCATACCCACAATCCTTTGTGGTTTTACGTCTTATTTTCAACCTCTATACTGAATCTACATTCTCAACCAAAAACCGCAGAAGTTAAAAGAACATACAAAGATCATATTTTATCAGCACACATTGAAAACACAATATCATCAGTTCAACTCACAATTATTTATGAAGTGAAAGATTTTCTCCACTGATCAATATTTCTTCAATAATGTCATTTTCATTACAACTCTCATTGAAGCA
This sequence comes from Neolamprologus multifasciatus, assembly GCF_963576455.1. Taxonomy (NCBI): domain Eukaryota; kingdom Metazoa; phylum Chordata; class Actinopteri; order Cichliformes; family Cichlidae; genus Neolamprologus; species Neolamprologus multifasciatus. The sequence continues at coordinate 6,771,560 of NC_140441.1, read as the reverse complement.
CATCATTGTAATGTGATACTATGACCAGAAGGTGGTGTTAACACTCTAACAATGTGTTTTTTTGACATGTTTGATTCCACCAATAGAGGGAGTTTCAGTTTGTTCCACGACTGCATTTCACTCACTGCCTCTGTTTGTATCTCTGTCACTGCAGGACCAACATGGAGCAAGAAGTCAGTGCTCTCAGGAGGCCGACAAACCTCACAGAAGACAGGGAGAGAAAACCTACAGCTGTGATGAGTGTGGAAAGGATTTTACCCAGTCTGGACACTTAAAAACTCACCAACTCATCCACAGTGGAGTTAAACCTTACAGCTGTGAGTTGTGTGGAAAGTCTTTTGCCCGGGCTGGAAGCTTAAAAACACACCAACTCACCCACAGTGGAGTTAAACCTTACAGCTGTGACTTGTGTGGAAAGTCTTTTACCCAGGCTGGAAGCCTAAAAACACACCAACTCACCCACAGTGGAGTTAAACCTTACAGCTGTGAGTTGTGTGGAAAGTCTTTTACCCAGTCTGGAAGCTTAAAAACACACCAATTCATCCACAGTGGATTTAAACCTTACAGCTGTGACTTATGTGGAAAGTCTTTTACCAAGGCTGGAGACTTAAAAATACACCAACTCATCCACAGTGGAGTTAAAAATTACAGCTGTGAGTTGTGTGGAAAGTCTTTTGCTCGAAATAGCAACTAACAGAGGCATCTAATTGTCCACTCTGGAATTAAGGCGTACAGCTGTGACTTTTGTGGCAAAAGTTTCAGCGACAAACACTACCGAAATATTCACCTACGGATTCACACTGGAAATGATGTTTATCGCTGTGATCAGTGTGGGAAACTGTTTACAACAGATGCACAGATAAAACAACACATGTTTAGCCACACTGTGGGGAGACCTTATAAATGTGACCTGTGTAAGAAGACGTTTAAATCTCCACATCACCTGAAAAACCACCAACAGATCCACACCAAGTAACTCTACAACTGCTGTTACTGTGAGGTATGAATTTTTTTTTATCTTGTTATTTTAACCTTTAACCTGTTTGGAACAAGTCTGATCAGTAAACTTATGGAGTTATACAGAATGAATTGTTTGGAAACATGAAGAGTCATTTTTGCCCAGTAAGCTGAGTGTTGTAATGTAAACAGTAAAATGTAATTGGACGTTGGCAGAGATGCTCTTTATTTCAGGCGATGTTCAGGATAAAAATGTTGAAGGAATTTCCTGACTTACACTGCCTTTGATTAGAAGCAGAGCAACGCAGATGGATCCAGTTCTCAACCCTGTCGTCACTGTGGTGGTGGGAAAGAGTTTCTCTGTGACCTTTGTGGAAAACCTTCCAATCAATTATGGGACCTAAAACCACATCAATGTAGACACACTGGAGACAAAATGAACTACTGCAAAGAATGTGGGAGAGGCTTCCACACACAAGTACATTAAAAATACAAAAACTCTTCCACAGTGGGGTGATAAAGCACATCTGTGACCAGTGTGGGTCATTCTTCACCACTGGACATGAGCTTAAAGAACAAGCATAAGCGAATCCACACAGGAGAGACACCATACAAGTGCAGACACTGTGACAAAAGCTTCTCACAATCAGGTCATCATAACAAACATGAACGTACACACATGGAAGTGAACTTCATCTGTGACCAGTGTGACAAGAGCTTCAGGAATCTCAGTTCAAACTCCGAACACAAACGATCCCACACTGTAAATAAACTGTTTCACTGTTACCAATGTGCAAAAACCTTCACTTCATTATCTGCTCTGTGCAAACATCAGCCTGATCATGCAGGACTGGATCACAATGAATCTGAAGAGAGAGAAAGATCCTCTTCTGGTTTCAGGGTCAGACTTAAAAACCTTGAGATCAGGCTCCACAGAGTTCAGATGGAATCTCCTGTAAAGAGTGTCAGCTGATGTCACACTTGGATCTGATGAGGTAGCTCTGATTTCTGGAGCTGCAGTGAATAATCCTGAATGTTACATTTAGGAAGCTGCATGTAGAGCAGGGCGATATGACCAAAATTATTTATCATGATATACATTTGAAAATTTGCAATAACGATATAACTGACTATATAATTGACACTAGACAAAATACTTTACAACTCCTCAACTTTATTAGTGCAAAAAAACCCAATGTATTTGCACTTAAACAAGGAACTGTTTTTTATGTGCATTAAAGTTATATTAAAAATGAACAGTGCAAATGCAAATTCCTTGCTGACAGTTTAACCAAAACTGGAAACTGGCCTCAGCATAACCATGTAGAGTCGTACTAAACATTTGACAGATTTTCGAGCGCCGTGTACCACATAAAATCGTTTCGAGGTCAGTAAACACAACCAGAATTCATACATAAGGCACACGGGATTATAAGGGGCACTATCCATTTTCAGAAAAATCAAAGGATTGATTTTAAGTGTGCCGTATTTTCCAAAAAACACGGTAATAACGACGGCCCGCTAGCATGCTCTACCAAAAATAGTGTTTTGTTGTGTATCTGAGGGACGAAAGCTAAACCAGTTCCACACCACTGAAGTTGCAGCATTTTTACAAACCAATTCTGGTTCATCCGTTTCAGTTAACGATCCACTTTCGCTCTTCTCATTCTGCGTTGCCGCCATGTGCGTATGTAAACAAAGGCACTGCGCATGAGCGTTTTACCCATATTCTATCGCAATGTCATTTTTCTATCGTTGCCCAAAATTACACCGGTATTACCGTGAACGGTATGATATAGCCCAGCCCTAGTTGCATGTATAGATATGTATATCAAGTTTATGTTTTTTTCCTTTGAGGGATTTTAATTCTCTAAAATGTTATCCCTGTTACATTTTAATCTTTGTTCCCTTAGGACACAGTAGTGTTTTGTAGTTGTACTTGTTACTGTATTATTAAAGTTATAGGTATGTCTTGTTTACCAAACTGATATTGTATCAAAATTGCAGATATGGATATGTATGTCAATTTCTTTTATTTGAATGTTCTTATTTTTTCCAAAATTATCTTCTTTTTTTATGTATTTTTTTTAATGTATTCATTGCATGTTTCACCTCAGTTAAATTTCAATCCTTGATTCATATTTAAACTTTTGCTGTGGTAAAATCTTCTCTTGAACCTTTTCTCCCAAAACTACAAATATTTTCACAGCAGTTGCTCTTAAAACTTCCAAAATGAACTAAATCTGTCCACCAGCTTTGAAACAACACCTGCTGTGACTTTATGTCCAGGGAAAAGAAACTCAAGCTAAACTGGTTTTGGGCTGTACTTCCATGTAATACCAGTTTGTACCAGAAGATGGAGCAGTGAGTCAGTGTAACCTTTGTTTAATTAGCGGGGAAAAAAACCCACCTTCTTATTCACAGTGGCAGCAAAGAACTGATAAAAGTTAAAAACAGCAACACACATCAGGACCATTTTAAAGATCACAGGTGACTACTTTTAGTTAATTCAAATCCTATTAAACCTCTATTTTTGGCTCCTCCTTTCACTTTAGTATATTTACTGTATTCTTGAAGTCCACATGTTGTTTTTAATGAATTAATTTTGATCCACATGTTCTGTGGCTGTTCCTTCTTCAACTTCCTGTTGATGTTAAGTCTGTATTATGAAATCCTGATAATGTTAAAGCGTTAGTTATATTTGATGAACTCTGTGTAAAGTTTGTCTTATTAAACAGTTTGGTGTGAAAAATAAATAAATGGTCTCACAACAAGTAGTTTGAGCCATGATTTCAGATTCAAACTAATTTAACTGTTTTCAGTGGTACATGTGGAGGTTTATCATAGGAGGAGACTTGGCTGCTCTCAGCACGGTTCATGCAGCTCATTAAAAACGAAGAAGAAATCAGATCATTTCCTTGAAGAAATGATCTTCAAGGACAAAAAGGTCATGCATTGCAACAGTAGTTTGCAGATGTGTTCTCCCCCCTGCGTGTCTGCATGACTCTCATGCAGCACCAATTTGAAACGCAGCCTAGTGTGAAAGTGCGTTCATGGCCCTACAGGTTGCCAGAGCACAAGAGACAAATTGTGCAAAAGGAATTGGCTGAAATAGTGAAAATGCTGTTATCATAGGATGTAATGAGGATTTGTTCCTCAGTGTTTGGTCTCCTATGCTTATCTGTTTGCCAGATGATTTGTCCCAGCTGTTGAGAGGGGCCGATTGTCTTTAAGGTGCTTCCAGGTAATTAAGAAGTGAGCGCACGGTTTTATATGGTACTGTGATGATAATAAATATAAGAAGAAGGAAATATAAGTTTGACTATGGAGCACATCTCCTTCAGCGTTCAGAATAATGGATTGCATTTCTCTCGGTCAACTGACTGTTTAGGGGAAAAAGCGGCTAATAGTTAGTGGGCTCTGTGTTTGTGGTTGTTGTTTGTTAATCACACCAGGAGTGAACAAAAGCAGAAAAAAACCCTGTAAAGATGCAGACTGTGAAAGTCTGCTTTATACCATAAATCTTACCAGGTGTAACTGTGGTTTTTTTGTGTGTTTTAAGTTATAAGCACATGTCAAGACTTCTGTCTCCCATTGCTGATGTGATCCTCCTTTTCTGTTCCCTATTAATGATCTACAGTAATTTGTGATATTGCCCCCATAAAATAATAAGGCTTTATTGAAATCATTGTGATACAGAGATTTGGATTCTTGTCATCATCATCATCATCATTATTTATTTATATAGCACTTTAAAAACACACATGGTAGACCAAAGTGCTGTACAATACTAATATGCACAGAGTAATAAAAACCAGACATAGCGATAAACATAGCAATAAAATAAAAAGAAAAAAATATCAGTTACCCACAGAGTTAAAAGCCAGAGAATAAAAATAGGTTTTTAATAAAGACTTAAAAACTGGCACTGTCTAATATGGAGAGGAAGGTTATTCCAAAGCATCGGTGCTGCAACAGAGAACGCTCGGTCTCCTCTAAGTTTCAGCCGTGACTTTGGCACCGAAAGCAGCAACTGCTCAGCTGACTGAAGGGAACGAGTGGGGACGTGGGGCTTCAACAAATTTGATATGACTGAACTGTCTAAGCCCGGTTTTTTAAGTAAAGGATGTATGACTGCATGCTTAAATTCCTTGACCTCTTTAAACAGAATTCAAACTATGAGTTTGTCTGTGGAAAAACTAACTGCTGCTCTGTCTCTCTATACAGCACTGACTCAACAGAAATCTGCTGCGTCACCCCCCCTGAACTCTCCATGCCCCAGGAACCCCTCCCTCTCTGATCAGAATTATCCCCCCGGGAAACACCCCTCCTTTTTTTCAGTTCAGTTCAGTTCAATTCATTTTTATTTCAAACATGTGCACTCACAATCATTACAAAATATAATTCCATTCTTTTGTTTGAAAAGGAGTACACTGTTAACCTTTGCTGTAGTTTTCACAGTAAAATACCACAAAATGCCCAGTAACTTACCTGAAAACATTTCTACAATTAATTACTGTAATTTACTTTGCATTATGGGTATATTAAGGTTATTTACATTTACTTACTGTATTTTTTAAAATTGCGGTAGTAGTTATACCGTTAACACATTAGCAGTAGTGCTACTGTATTATGTGATTTGAATGGTTCATCATACTGTTTGTGTATTTTTACTCTTTCAGTGGTTGGTTGCAATAGTGCATTGCATTTTAACTCTTTCACTGCCAACCATTTCCAGATTTTCCTCCAACCTATGCCATTTGTCAGTATGATACCAGTGAAAGTATTATGGTTTTGACTTTTTAGGGGACTTGCCTGTGTGTAAGGTTCAAGAATTCTGATCATCTAATCTGCTGCATGCAGTTGTATGTAGAGATGGACCGATCCGATATTACGTATCGGTATCGGTCCGATACTGACCCAAATTACTGGATCGGATATCGGCGAGAAATAAAAAATGTAATCCGATCCATTAAACATCAAAAAAGCACCTCACAAAACTTGCTACGCGGCGTAACTCGGCTCATAACCGTAGCACGTAGCAGCAGTGTGCATCACGTGATAAAGCGGCTGTGTGTATTTGTAGCCTTGCTAGCAAACCAGCATTTCATCTATGAGGAAGTTTTCCCAGAGAGAAGTAAAGCAAGAGTGTAAGTTCATCTCTGAATGTCTGTAAAGCGTTCCCACGTTAAGCTTAACAACCATACCTGGAGCGACTGCCTCTCTCTCTCTCTCTCTCTCCTGCTGCTTCAATCATGAATCTGCTTAATGATCAGCTGATCGGCTTTTCTGTCGCGAGTCCGTCTCTCTTCTTAGTTTTTGGCCCACTTCTCACCAGAAAGAGGAAACCAGCGGCTGAACAACAGCAGCACGTTTAAGCTTGATAAGCTGTTGTTAGAATTTATTTAATATTACTTTCTACACCAGGATCTTTTTCTAAGCAGCTGACGGCTGGTAACTGTGCAGGGGCGGATCTAGCAAAGTTTAGCCAGGGGGGCCGATAGGGCATGAACAGGGAAAAGGGGGCACAAAGACATACTTTTCTTTCTTATTCTCATTTAAAATGTCTAGTTTTTAATAAATAATTATCTGACTCTTACACACAAAGTTTTAATCTTGTGTAAAATATATAGAAGTCCATTACTGTATATAGTAACTGTTAAGTCTAATATACCCTAGTAAGCTATAGTACTTTTTCCTTTGGGAAGATACCATCTGTGCAGTCTGCAATTCTGTTGAAGAAAGATGTTGAATCTATTTAATTATTCTTGAAAAAATATTTATTTTTGTGCATTTTCCACCTGCATCAAATTAAATTTGATTACATCGATTAAGCATCATGAGGAAGAGGGTGGTTCCCTATTTTTTTTTTTTTTTTGCTGGGAGTTTGCAACCCTATTAGTTAGGTTGCTTAAAATTTCTTCTAAGTACTCTTTAAAATACCAGAATAGGGAGGATGGAGCAGGTTTAACTTTATTAGATTGATCAGTGTTGCTAAACTATGACATATTTTGGACGCAGTATATTTTTTTACATACAGGTATAACAGAATAGCTTTAGTGTTGTTATTTATTTAAACTTGAGTATAAACTTATACAAAATGCAGCAAGATATTAAAAAAACGTTTTGTTGATTAAAAAACACACTATATCGGATTCATATCGGTATCGGCAGATATCCAAATTTATGATATCGGTATCGGTATCGGACATAAAAAAGTGGTATCGTGCCATCTCTAGTTGTATGCACATGCACAGCTGCTGCAAATGTGTGCTTGCCACTGTGTTGCCATAGAGATCAATTCAAGTGACAGCTGCTCCTGGGGAGAGGGAAAAGAATGCAGAAAGGCCTCCTTGTAGGGAAATTTTATAAAGCAAGGTTCTCCAAATCTCTCCCAAAATTCTGTGTTTTCTTAATTGACTTCCATTCATATGTAAAGACTATAAGGTTAACTACAAATAAAAAAAAAAGCAGAATTCACATTGCTGCATCTCCATCACTTATCTCTGATTAACCCTGAACAAGATTCACACTTCCTTTTGTTAATTTTTTTACTTGCCACTATTCTGTTGTTGGATTTCACTTAGGTTGTTGCTGCTGTCTGTTTTTGTGTAATTTTGTACTTGTGACAAGTAGTGAATAAAGTTATTTAAAAAAGACGCAAAAAGGCGAACTTCAGTCAGTGGAGAATATTGTAATAATTTGGGTGAGGCTTCTCAGTCGAGCAGTAACTGAATTGCTCATTTACTGAACGTGCAACATGTACAGAACTCTTCTGGAACTAGTCAACCCAACTTAGTGAAACACACACTGAATGCATGCTGGCCCCGCCCACCCACCTACCTCTACCAACCACCACCACTCCATATCCTGACTGACATGACCTGTGATCCAGTGATTGACAGGAGAGGAAAGACAGGCCAACTTTGTTAACTCTTCGTTAGGATATGCTCCAGAGGACAAAAGATTTTGCACCTCGTTATTGTTGGACCTCTGTGTGGAAACTGCAAACGGGACGTCATAAGGTAATGCAAAGGACTCTCCTACCTAACATACTCGTTTATTAATTAAGAGCATATATATTTTTTTTGTGTGTGGGGGGGGAGGGGGGGCTTAAAATCGGTGTTAGCTTGGTCGAAATAGCACATTAGCTGAATTATTCTGGAAAAAATAGATTGTGTGTGTTTTTTTCTTTTCTTATTTAAATATATATTTAGATATATATTTTCCACGGGGAGGGGCGAGGAACACAGGCGCAACGACAGTCTTTGTCTTTTTCCCGCCGAGTGTGGTGCATTGTCCTCCTGCGCTTCTGTTCTATGACTATTGAGAAGCTGGCCACGCTAACAGTGGGACATTTAGCTTCAGCTCTTTGAAAGACAAGACAAAGCAGCAGGTAAAAATACACATTTAATGAGAACTTTTTTTTTGGAAATTTAGAGACTGCTAAAACAATCTTATCCAGTTTTGAGCTTGCTCATGTAGGTTAGCCTGCTTTATTTAATTTTGTGTGAGCTGCAGTACACAACATTAAAAAGTTAATATCACATTAGGTTGGTGGCGCGAGGAACTCCAACCTAAGTTTAATATTTATTATTTTTTTAAGTGGGAAGGGGAGCATGTTTTTTTTTCCTTTAATACAACGTCTTCCAGGGTCTTTTTCATAGGAAAACCATGTAACGTCTGTGTTAGGTTGGTCAAAAGAGCAATTAGTTGAATTATTCTGGAAAAGATGGGTTGTGTGTTTTTTTTCTTTTATTTACTTATGTAAATATATTTTTCAAGGGTTAAATAAATGCAACATTAAATTAACAATTGTCTCTCTGTCTTTTCCCGCCCAGTGTGGTGCATTGCTGTCCTCCTGCCCTTGCTGGCCGCGCTAACAGTGTGATGTAGCCTCAGTTCTTTGAGAGACAAGACCAAACAGCAGGTAAAAAGACATATTTAGTGAGAATAAAGGTAGACAACATTTTTTTGGAAATTTAAAGACTGCTAAAACAATCTAACCCAGTTTTGAAGTTTCTGATGCAGGTTAGCCTGCTCTAATCTCAACTGTGGTTTATTGTTTCATAGGTTCCATTTAAAAAGCAAGACAGTGTAGTGGTCTGTAAATTAGTCGCAGTTAGTTGCAGTGCCATTGTTAAGGGGTTTAACGTCAGCTTGACAGACCCTCCAAAATTTTTCCTCCAGTGTTTCAGGGTCTGCATGGTTTAAGTTAATAACATTGATCTATAGATAGTTTTTCTTTTAACTTTTTCCCATTTTTTGATACAACCCAAGCAATGTAGATCCCTTCTTTAATAATAGAACAAACAGATAATAGATTGAGATGTTTTTCAGTCACTGTTGTGTTGTTGCCATGCTCTTTGCAAATTAAAAGTTAAGTCAAATTCAGACACATGCAGCCATGTACAGGTGTAAATTTTGTGGTGTTTGTAGTTCAGAATTAAGACAATTTTGTTATCATACGAAGAAACATCAGCACACAGCTAATTATCGATTCACATGTGGAATAGAGCAATGTCCTTCTTCCTATCGAACATTTTCTGCATTCAGATCCCATATGCACAGGAACCACCGCTATCGCAGGGCTCAGACTAAACACACCCATTTTAAAGGAAATCTTGCTTGTGGAGTTGAGGCATGTTTCTATGTGGCAGAGAATTTTTCAGCATTATGCACTCACTTGAGATTTCATATTAAAGATGGCAAGAAAGTTGTCTGTCCTTATGATGACTGCCACAAACATTTCAGAGTGCGCTCATCTTTTGCCACACATTTATCCAGGAAACATAAGCCGGTGATAACAACTCAGGTGTCAACTCTCCCTGAAAATATAGACTGTACTCAGCCTTCTGAGGAGAACCTGACTCCAACTCCATGTGATCATCTAGAGGAGTGTGATAATCAACAAGAGACATTTTCACATAATTTGGCTCTTTTCTACCTGAAAATGCAAGCCAAGATGCTGTTGCCAGCGAGCACAATACAGTGTATTCTTGATGGATTTCAGCATGTCCATAGCACTTCTATGTCAGATGTTTTTGACAAGTTGAAGGGCAAGCTTTCTGAGCTAGACATACCACAAACTGAGATAGAAATGATTATTCAAAATCTTTCTAAAGAGGATGTCTTCACAATATACAACAAAGGAATACTCAGATCTGACAAAACAAGGAGAACATTTTACAAGCAGTATTCTGACTATGTTGAACCCACCCAGATTTATCTGGGAAGTGATGCTGCTGGAAAGGAATGCTTTTGCCAGTACATTTCCATCAAAGAGACATTAAAATCCCTCCTTAGACAGTCAAGTGTTAAAGAGCAATATCTGGTGGTGGAAAGAAAAGCGTCTGGACTTCTTTAAGTTGCTTGAAGACATTTCACCTCTCATCCCAGAAGCTTCAATGAGGGATTTCTTTATGTCCTCCTGTTCCTCCTTGTTGACGTTGCTCCTCTTAGGTGGCATCTTTTCGGTGTTAAGGCCTATTAGTTGAGAAGCACCCTTGTGGCCTGTCCTGGTAGTTTGCCTCACTGGCTGTTGGTGGTGCATGGCCCAGCCTGCCTCTGAGCTTTGTTTGGTGGTTGAGCTTGGTAGGGTTAGGCGATTATCCTCACTGGCTGGTGCTCGTGGCTGACGTTTTCTGACAGCTAGCCTCTCCTGCTGGTGGTGAAGCCGAGCTTGGCCTGAGCGCTAGCCTCTCTGGCTGGTGGAGGAGCCCGGCCTTTTTTCAGGGTTAAGTTGAACTCCAGCTGCAGCCTCTAGGGCACTTCACAAAACCAAAGCACAAACTTCTTGGACAAGCTCGACAAAAAATCCACCACAGCTTCTCACAGGTGAGCTGTACGTCCGATGTTCCCATGGTAAGAACGTCTCCAGTGATGATGTGATGAAGCTGTTTCCCGCGGACTCCTCTGTATCAACTATAATTCATTAAAATGATAAACTATAATTAGCCCAGCCTGCCCAAACTCAGCAGCTGCCTCGCGTTTCTGCGTTTCCAACCGGATGCGATTAGTCACACATATGGAATCGATTTGACCCTACCGGAGTACTTCCGGTAGGGTCAAATGGTCAAGGCTAGGGTCATCAATCAAATTTTGACACAAGCAGGGGTGTTACTTTTTTCACATTCACAAGCTAATCCGTAATTTAGGTCCTCTAGCTACCCAGCTATCTAAGCTGAGCACTTGGCTGTAGGGGAAACTTGTTTTGTAAAGTTTGTTTAGCTAACTTTAATAAATTTAGAATGAATTTACCCTGATTAAAGAAGTCAAGAGAGCTTAGTGACTAACCACGGTTACTGTACTTTTATTATGAGTATTATACTGTAAGAACTTCTGCTCCTGTGCAAAAAGCAGCATGTTTTCTGTTGCTTTCCACGTGTGGAAGGACATTAACACCAACTTTTAAAAACCTGGCACTTCAGTAAACCCTCATTAGTCAATAGCTACGGATTAAATAGCAAAGCCCGATACTTATGTACTGAAACCAACTACTTCCGCTTGTCAGCTTAAGTTAAAATGTTACATTTTTCCTCTGATTATTTTCTTAGCATTTTTTTTTACTGAGTTTGTTATATTTAATATCGTTTAATATTCAGATTAAAAAACTGTCCGAATTAGTTTTATTGAGTTACGTTCACAAAGTCACATGTGCAGTACTCTGTACAGCTAGCATCCTTTAGGACAGGGGTGTCAAACTCAAATATACAGTGGGCCAAAATTCAAAACTGGATCAAAGTCGCGGGCTAACATTAATATTCATTGGAAAAAAAAACTTCCTCCAAATATAACAAGGAATCTTTTCTTATGGACTCAAACAAGTTTTGCTGAAAAACTGAATATGGAACAAGCTTAATACTAAACAATATATATAACTTATATAAACGTATATATAACTTAATATTACACACATGCAAAATCAAAATTCCAATTAAATAACACATCAGTGGAATTCATTTCTTAAATAAAAAATGCATTTGCAGCCTTCTGAATTAAATTTTTATCATTTTATCATTTATCAAATTTTCATTATATTCTCCCACCTGTCCAGAAAGCTCCTGTTTTCTGCCTTTCTTTTTGCCATTTTGGGATAGGTAGCATGGCAGTATTTGCATGGTTGCTATGACTATGGTCAACAGAGGAGAGGGTGCTAATGGGTCCTGTCATGACTGACGTGGCAAAACACCAACAGAGCATTCTGGGAATTGTAGTATTAGCAGTACATGCACTGTATAATACTGGCAGGCCAGCTCTAATATAAATTTTGTATGGCTTCGCGGGCCAAATGTAATTAGGCTTCGGGCCAAATTTGGCCCGCGGGCCAGAGTTTGACACCTATGCTTTAGGACAAATAATAGGACAAATAATTTGAAGCATTAATATTTCTTGTTCAGTACCACTGCTGATAACACCTCTGTATGTTGTGACCAGGATGCAGCAGCAGACTGAACCTCGACCGAAACCTGCTCCATCATCTCATCTTTGCAGATGTCCATTTATAAAGCATCAACAACTCAAAGGTAAACATGATATTAGAAAATGTGTTAGTATAGAAGGCATTTAAAACAAATAAAAAATAAACAGCTTATATGTCAGCTGTCGGCAGAACTGCAGGACTGAACAACTTGAGATCCCAAGTGTATGAGGACATAGAAGGAATCGGCTCTATTTCAGATTTGAGAGATAAACTTTATATTTCAGTTTTTGATGATTCTGTTCTGTTTGTGATTACAGGAGCCGTCCACAGATTCAGACCTCAGCACCACCCAGTGACAGCAGACAGATCATCCTATATCTTCAATCTTTGTAGTAACTCCAAAATTAACTGATGGAAACAGTACAAAGGTTAAAGTACCACATGTGCTGTCAGTAAAATCTGCAGCTGTTTTACTGATAAATTTAAAGACAAAAGGTCAAAAGCATTAATCACCCCTGTAACTGTGTCACTATACATCAGCATTAACAGAACCTCAGTTTGGTGTTTCAGAAAACTGCTGATCTCAGACCTGCACAACTTCTGTTTTAAACACTGAATATACTCAGCTACATGAAGAGCACATGATGTTTTCTCTGACACAATTAAATAAAATCTGATTAAAGTCAAAGTTTGTTACTTGTATTTGAACTAAAAACTTGTGATCTGGAATTTTTTTCTTTCACTGTTTTTTGACAATAGTGTGTTATTTAGTAAGTAATTCAGAGTCATAAATACCAGAGTAACCAGAAGGAAACATATATTTAACTTTCTACAGGACTTAAAGCTATTATATTATGTAAAAGTCCCTCTGAGGATTATCTGAGTACTTCTAACATTACACAAAGCAAAGGTCTCCATCAGTGTTCATGAAATGCTGGGTTTATCCTTCTTGTGAGGGAGCTGCTGGTGAAGATCACGAGCCCTGCTTGATCCCGGCGATGAGTTTCAGTCTTCCTGGTGTTTCTAAAATGATGCCTCTCACTGTGGGTCAACAGAACATCTGGCACAGGACAACTGTAATGAAAGAAATTGAAGAAGTTTTGAAAAAGAAATCTTGGAAATGCCCTATATGTGAGAAGCAGATTTTGTATTTACTTTTCTTTTGCCAATCAAGATAACTAAAAGTATAATTTTCTTAACCTTGTCATCTTCTGTATTGTCTGTTTTGGGATCTGGGCTTGTACTTCCCAGCGCTCATGAGACTGCTTTTGGTGCACTGTGATATGAGGTGCTAACCTGTTGACAGTGTTGGGAAGGTTAATTTTAAAATGTATTCCACCAAAGATTATAGAAGTAATGTATTCTGAATACTTTGCAACTACATGAATGTACTATTGCTGTGTGATTTATTACTATTACTGAAGGCTACTCGCCATACCAATACCAACTAGATGTTAAAATCTTAATATAAATGAGTAACAGTAGGGTGGACATTAGGTAAGGCTGCACTTTTTGCAGCGATCTCGTATAGAAAACTATTCCACGTGTATATAAAACAGGTCAGCGGCTCCAAACCGTAGTAAAGGGACCTCTGGCTAATACGTCAGGTTCTGTGTTGGGCTCGTAGCTGAAAACTAGCTTTACTTTGTTGTCTGGGTCAAGTTTGCTAGCGAGAGACAGAGAGAGGCGTTGAAAGGCTGCTCCAACTGAACTTATTGTTTCGGAGGAAAACACGAACACAGTGTACAGTCGAGTCTTAATAGCTTACTTACAGCTGGGCTCGTCAGGCACTCTTTTTGGCTGCAGTGGTTATTATTATATTTACATGCTTCCAGCTCCCGTTTTTGCTCAGTGACAGCTCGTACTTTTCCTTTCTCTCCCTCCCTCGCTCACAGACACATAACGGGTATGGCAGTCCATTCTCCCTGCAGCATGGACTACACTGCCCATGAGGCTACATTGTTTAGGGCGATGCCTGTAACACTCTGCTATTGCCTTCATATTAAATCACTTTTTTATAATAATTTTTAGAGCCTCTTATTGGCTTGTGGTCAGTGAAGATGGTCGCCTGCGGGTTCAAGCTCATTACATCTCCAACCCACATCCACTACCACTTTTTACATTTGAAGGATTAAAAATGTAAAAAGTAATGACTAGTTTATATTTATGAAAAAAACTTTATGCAGAAAAAGTAGCAAAGAAACAAAAACATAACACATGGACACTTTTGCCACGAACAAGCTGAAGGGATGGATTTTTTTTAATAAACCCAGATTGTTTTAAAAAACACTTAGAACCAAATTTATTTATCAGCAGCATGAATAGTAAAAAAAAACACAATTTCGTTTTAGCTGTCAAAGTCGATTTAACTGAAGTTACGTGTTTCCAGTTAGTGTTGAGGTCGCAATATGGCGCTCCCCGGTGGGTGCAGCCAGACGCTCTTGAAGAAAGGGGGCGATCCACAGCCGCTCACTTTCTGACTACCAGTTCGTGGGGGAGGGACCAAGATGGCGGCTTGAACAGTCGTGTTTTTTCAGGAGCTCCGAAAGACCGCAAAATTTGCTAAGCAACTTTATTCTCTTTCCACTCAAACTATAACTATGGATGCCCAAAAGGTTATTAAGAATGCAAAGCTGCAATTTGTGCCGACAAACCCCAACGTTAAGACGTCTTTGCATGCTAAAGTCAGTGACCATGGCTATGCTAGCACTGAAGCTGCCAACTAGTGATGTGCGATACCACTGATTTCCTTTCCGATCCAATACCAAGTAATATTCAGGGTGGTATCGACGATACTGATCCGATACCGATACTTTGTACAAAAACTTATTTTATTTATTGTATCTCAAATTATAGCGTCATAATGATTACAGGACATCAGAGTACTTGTTTCCAACAATGACGGCAGCTGCTTAGTTTTAATAGTACTCTTATTTCTCTTTCTGAGTCGCAAAAAAACTTTTAACATATTTTCAGGTGAGAATGTAGCTGTGTAAACTTCAAATATCTGAGCCGACCGACACATCGTCTTCAAATCCCCGAGGTCTTTCGCTACTCGGGTTAAACATGATATATAAGTCACTTAGATAACTTAAAAATGTTATTGTTTGGCTTTTTCAGTGTTTTATTTGTTCGTGAGTAAATCAGTTTGGCTGAGATTAAAGTTATTAGATTAGATTAAATTTAATTTAACTTTATTAATCCCTCGGGAGGGTTCCTCCGGGGTTTTCACACAGCTGAATAAACGTCAAACAGAAAACTGATTAAACAGAAGTGTGAGACGGTCGAGAGTTTACGCCAGCGCCCGGTTATATTTTAGATAGCAAGGAGCAGACGGCAGAGTTTCACTCCACCGAGGGAGCTCGTGACCTACTACCCGGCTTTCTCGACCACGAAGGCCGGGTCCTCAGGTGGAAGCAGCTTCTGAATTTGGACACCCCCGCTGTTTCCGGACATTTAACGTATTTCATCCGATAAATAAACACTATAAAATGTATTTATCCCACCAACAGCCTTTTTGAATGTCTCCCTAGTGTGGCCACAACACCTCACATTTTTGCCACATGTATCGCAAACCACGTCTCAGTTTTTGTGGAGGTAAAATGGGTTCGCACATGACTCCAATTACGCTCAGCCATTGTTGCGAGTGCGCACGCCAAGGGGCTGCGAGACAGCCTATTTCGCAAATTACTATGAAAGGTGGAAGAGGAAATAGTTCCTTTGAATGTAGATGTAACCCAGTGAGTTTACACAACTCAGTAACGCACTACAACATTGTTATTGTTAATTGTGATTCATCATTACTCTGTTACTCACTGAGTTGATCAAAAGTAAATCAATAATAAAAGATAAATACTATAAATATAAGAATAAAACCCAAAGAGTATATTTAACACCCCTACTGGTTAGGAAGGAACAAGCCCCGCCTTCCCCTGCTCTGTACCGTCACATGCTCAGACACAGAGAGAAACGGAGGTGCATGAGACCATCGCTGATTTTCACCGCCAAGCTTTTTGCTGAAAAATAACTATTAACTCGATAAATTGAGCAAATATCCATACCGGAGATCTGCATGGACCTTGGAGAAACGGACCTGATTTGTTGTGAACATTTTGGACCTTGAAACCATCGCGGTGAGTCAGAAGCTGTTAAGCTAACCTTGAAGCTAAAAAGCTAACAAGAAGTTAACGGGGAATATAATGGCCCAATTTCAATGTTGTAGATCTGCACGGGAGCGGATGAAGTGGACAAGATCCTCTCTGAGAGTTGAACATTAGAAGTGTGCTGGTGAGTTTAACTGGGACTGGGCGAATCAGGCTAATTGAAAAGCTAACTAGCCTGGTGCTTATAGCTGTAGCTGTAGCTGACCACGTTTTCACTGTGGGAGAACACACGGGGTTTCCCACGGAGTTCAGCCATTCTGAGCACTCAGCTTGTGTGCTGATGATATTCTAGTATTACTTGTTGAATATTAAATGCACTAAAATAAGATGATGGAATAAGTTAATTTTGATTTTAAAGGTCATGAATCTACTTTATTTTTGTTACATTTGATGCTCGAGCGGCACTGGATAGATGTCCGTGTTTATTCTTACTGTGCTGATACGTTACCACATACTGTAAAAGTACAGCCTGTGGGTTTTGTATATTCTTTTGGTAATTTTATTCTGTACATTGAGTGTAAATAATATATTGCTTCATTGCTATGCAGTGTAAAGCAATGCTTCTGTAATTCAGTTAAAGGGCAATACTGTAAAAAAAAATAATCTACCATAGTTTATGGTTTATTTCTGATTGCTGATAGAAATGTGTACCTTGATGAATAAGCTGATTGTGATTTAAAGATTGCATTCATGATTAAGATGCACTGTATGGACTATAGTTAGAAATTAGAATTAATGTTTTGTGCTTGTTTTGTTATAGCACTTGCATTATTTACACATATGGCCATGTATATCATTAGAGTGTGAACTGAATTAGTAATAGTCCTGTTGTTTACAGGCTAGGTTTTTTTTTATGGGATCGTGAGACCTGGATTTCTTCCTGACGAGGAAGATGGCGAGCCTTTCCCTTTGAACCGAACCACAGCCATTCCGAGTTGGCCCAGAAGGGCAGGTTGCTCTTCTCTCACGAACAATTGCAACAGTGCGGTAGGACGAAATCGCACCAATCACAGACTTTTGACCTATTGGATTTGACTTGACTGAACACTGACTATTAAGCCGGCAAGACTGACATATCTGAGCTCAGATAGGATTCTGATTGTTATTATTATTGCTGTCACTGTATTTTATTTTATGTTTTCATTTCTGTTCATGAAATGCTGTTAAATTGTTGCTAAATAGTTTAATACAATTCATAGCAACTTTACCTGTGGCTCCAGTCATTCTTCTCCACGCAACTCACTTTATCCCTCCTACGAATCTAGCTATTGGCCCATTCTCTCCATCTTACTATAACTTCTCCTACCCTATCCTGTAGTTGGCTACATAGACAATCCGAATGTTATAGTTTCTTTCCACTGTGTTCCTGTTAATGATAAACAACAAATTTACCCTAATTTACTAAAATATCGATATTTTAATGTGAGAATCGATTCTAGAACATAAATGATTGGTATCAGAGGAATCGATATTTCAGGATCGATCCGCACATCACTACTGCCAACGTGGGCCTAAACAAGCGAGAACGGGGAGCAGACTCGGCGCCGCCAACTCCATCAAAACAACCACCAGAGGAGAAAAGAACAAAATCTTCAGAGAAGGAAGATGATATCTCCAATAAAACTATTTTGAAGCAATTCTGGGACTTGAGAAGAAATTTGAAGTACAACTGGAAGATATCAAGGAACAAAACAGACAAAGTGCAGCTATGGTTGCCAGCTTGGCTAAGGCTGTAGAGTTTAATGCTGCAGAGATAGTTGATTGCAAACTGAAAGTTGTTAAATTGGCAAAAGCGAATGTCAGGGTCCTGGGTCCCCTGACCCAGCATGTTTAGTTCTTTGTGCTTTTTGTATTATTGTACTTGTGTGAGTTATTCTATGGTTTCTAGTTTCGATTCCTTGCCCTTCATGTTTCTCTGTGTAAGTCTGTGTCTGCATGTTTGAGTTTACCTCTGTGTCTTTTGGTTCTTAGAGTCCTCTACCTTATGGTTTGTCTCTGTGTTTCTTAGTTGCTGTCTCCACCGTGTCAAGTTCGCGTCTCTAGGTCGTACTTCCTGTTTTACTTTGAAGGTCCGTGTCTTATGTGAATGCATCCTGCTTTCCTTGTCTCGTCAGTCCTGATTTCTCCCAGCTGTGCCCTCCTTCTGTGTCTCATTCCCCTCGTTACTTCCCAGTGTATTTAAACCCTGTGTTTCTCTGAGTCAGTGTCGTGTCGTCCCTCTTGCTGTGTGGATCTCCTTGTGTATCCCTGTGAGTTTTAGTTTGTTGTTTCCCAGTTTAGTTTGTATGTTTTTCCTGCCAGCCAATAAAGCTGTGACTTTGAGTTAACACCTTGAGTCTGAGTGCCTGCATTTTGGGTCCTACTCTTGCCTGCCACACTGCACTCCTTGACAGCGAATGAACAGCTGCTTAAAGAAAACAAAGACTTGAAAAGAAGAGTGAGAGAACAAGAGCGCTACCGAATGAGGTGGTGCTTAAAGCTGAAAGGGGTGAAGGAAGACAAAAATGAAAACATTAGAGTGAAGGTTTTGCAAACGCTTCAGAAGATTGCCCCTGACTTGAACTTAGAAGAGGCCGTTGATATTGTCCACTGCTTAGGGAAATGAGTTGATGGAAGAAACAGAAACAACATTATTCTATTCACACAAAGGCGAATTAAAGAAGAATTGTGGAGGCGCACCAAAGATTCTTCAACCTGCAAGCAAGAAGGCATCAGCTTCACAGAGATGTTGCTGCAGGAGGACATACAAGATCGACAGCGCCTCTGGTGGAGGAGGCAAGACGTGCGGGTAAACGAGCCTACTTTCGTGGTCCACATGCCTTCGTTGATGGATGCAAAGTTGAGGAAAGACAGGAGAACTAAAAATGACGAAAAACTGAAATAGTGGAAACTTGTTCGCAGTCTGAGGAGCTCAGCATTTAGTACTTCTTTTTTTTTTTTTTTTTTTCACGTGGTGAGTGATATTCTGTCTATAGTTCATGTTGAATGTTAACATTTGTTTTGGTTCTTTAAAGGTTAGGGGTTTAAGAGAATCTGTTAAAAGAGAAGCCTTATTTTTGTACTGCAAAGGTAAAAATTCCAGCTGTATTTTTCAACAAAAGAGACTCATTCAGCTGAGAGTGATGTATCTTTTTGGTCAAACCAATGGGGTAGCAAAATCCTGTTCAGCCATGGCTCAACGAGGTCGGGGGGTGTAGTAATTTTATTCTATAACTTTCCTGGGGATCTTGTAATACAACGGACTGACTTGAAGGGTCATTGGTTGATTGCTGTAATGATAGTTGAAAGTTTGTTTTTCATTTTAGTCAATGTTTATGGATATAATAATGAAAGTCAGAATAAAATTATGTTAGAAGATATAACTTTATTTATTTATATTTTTGAACTTAAAGGTCGATACCCTACGGCACAGGTGTCGAACTCCAGGCCTCGAGGGCTGGTGTCCTGCAGATTTTAGATGTGTCCTTGATCCGACACAGCTGATTTAAACGGCTAAATGACCTCCTCAATATGTCTTGCAGTTCTCCAGAGGCCTGGTAATGAACTCATTTAATTCAGGTGTGATGACCCAGGGTGAGATCTAAAACCTGCAGGACACCGGCCCTCGAGGCCTGGAGTTCGACACCCCTGCCCTACGGAATACATTTTAATGGGTGGTGATTGGAATATGACTCCTGATTAATGGACTGATAGATGGCCCTCAAGGACAGGCAGACCACAAAAAAATAACCTAATTATAGATTTTTTGATAAATAACAATTTGACAGATATTTGGATATTAGAGAATTTAGTATTCAATTCAGTAAAAACACAAGTCAAAAGCTAAGAGAATATGAATGTAAATTATTCCAAGAAATTACTTATTGCTGTAGTAAAGACGATCTAAACAGCCAAGAAAGGAGTAAACTTATGGAGTTGCAAACTAAATTAGATCAGCCCTACCTAAATAAAGCAGAAGGAGCTTTTGTGCGTTCACAGGCCAAGTGGATTGAGGAGGGGGAAAGAAATTCCTCATATTTTTTTTTTTAATTTAGAAAAGAGCAGACAGAAATGAAATTTTATATCTTCCCTGTTAATTGATGGCATTGAATGTGACGACCCTAAAATTTTGGAAAATGAAACTTATACATTCTATTCCAATTTATACTCCTCACAGTTCTCCCAAGCAGATTGTGATGTCTTTTTTTGATCAAATAGATAATCTGATCCCTAAAATTGATGAATCATTTAAGGAATTTTGTGAATCTGACTTTAGAATTGAAGAGTTAGATGCATCTGTTAAGAAAATGGTGCTTAATAAATTCCCTGGTCCAGATGGGCTTACAGTTAATTTCTTCCAATTTTTTTGGGAAGACTCAAGGGAAATGTTATTCAAAGCTATACTGGCCAGCAGTGTTGGTCAAGTTACTTGAAAAAAGTAATCAGTAATTAATTACTGATTACTTCCTGTTACTTTACTGATTACTTATTTTCAAAAGTAATTAATTACTTAGTTACTTAGTTACTTAGTTACTTTTTAAAAACATGATTTACAACCTGAATAGGTGATAAAGCGATAGATCTTTCAGCCCAATTCGACTTTTTCTACATAATCCATCATACAAAATGTAATCAAATGGAAAAGTCTCTTTTTAAAACTTGTTTTGTTAGTTTTAATCTTTTAACTTTATGCATGAAGCAAAATTTTAATTATATGCACCATTCTCTGACTGGAAGAAATTAGTTTAACATTTAAACCTATTCTCTGCACATTCCAGCACATAATATATATATATATATATATATATATATATATATATATATTTTATTTTTTTTGTGTTTACACTCACTCTTTCAGATGCAAGTAAAACACAGCAGAAAATAAATAAAGTCAAAGACTAGCGGTCCTTTTGCTCTATTTTCACCTGTAAAGCAGGAGTAGAGTAGGCGGAGGTTTATCCTGGTGCAGGTGTGCCGCGGTCAGTGGAAGGATACCGCAGTTTCTCTGTGAGTTTCTCATTACGTCGTAGCTACTCGGTGCTTGCTTGGAAGTTTAGGGGGGTTTTTTCGCTGTAAAAAGAAGTTTTCTTCCCACGCACAATGGACACTAATGTTTTTGTCACTTTTTACGGAATCAAACTCAAAATAAGGTCAGTACTTCCACGCTTTAAACGCTGCACGCTCATACTCTCTCCCGCACTCGATATATGATCCATTGTTGATCTGCACAGAGCTGTTGTCACGAACGTCGCACTCGCTTACGTCACTGTCATGAGACGTTCTCGCAAGAAAATCACGGTTTTAGTAACGCAGTAACGCAGCGTTCCTACGGGAAAGTAACGGTAATCTAATTACCGTTTTTGCAATAGTAATCCCTTACTTTACTCGTTACTTGAAAAAAGTAATCGGATTACAGTAACGCGTTACAAGTAACGCGTTACTGCCCATCTCTGCTGGCCAGTATTGAAAAGGGAGAATTGATGTCTAGCATGAAACAAGGATTAATTACATTAATTCCTAAACCAAACAAAGATAAGCGACAATTGGATAACTTAAGGCCCATAACTTTATTAAATACGATTATAAAATTTTCTCTAGCTCAATTGCAACAAGGCTTAAACAAGGGGTTTCAAGTATAATTAGTGAGACACAATCACGGTTTTTGAAAGACAGGAACATTCATAATAATATCAGATTGGTTTTAGACTTACTGGACTACAATGATCTAATTAGTGATGACAGTTTTATTCTTTTCTTGGACTTTTATAAAGCTTTCGATTCAGTAGAACATCCTTTTATTTTAGAAACACTAACTGGATTTGGGGATAAATTTAGGAAGATAATAGATATACTGTATAATGATATAAATAGCTCTGTGTCGTTAGGCTATGGCACTGGTAAAAGATTTAGCGTCAAAAGAGGAATTAGGCAAGGGTGTGGAAGCTCTCCGTTGTTATCCATAATGGTTGTGGAGATGCTCGCAATTCTAATTTAAAACAGCAGCGTTGCTGGAATTGAGATTATGCATAATTTTTTAATAATTAGTCAACTTGCAGATGACACTACTCTTTTCTTAAAAAATGAACATCAGATTCCCCTGGTAAAACAAATAATCACTACATTCTCAAAAGCTTCAGGCTTAAAGTTAAATTTAAATAAATGTGAACTATTGGCATTAAAGGAGTGTCATTCACAATTACTGTACGGTATAAAGGTGAAGAAGGAGGTAAAATATTTGGGCATCACAATTTCAAAAGATCACAAAGTCTTAGAAAAAGTAAATATTTTAGATAATATTGACAAATGTAAGACAATCTTATTAGTGGTTACAAAGAGACATCACAATTTTTGGAAGAATATTATTAACCAAAATGGATAGTTTATCTAGATTTATATATCCAGCTTATTCTTTATCAATATCAAATAAAGTTATTAAAACAATTAATAGCTTGAATTTTAACTTTATTTGGAGGAATAAGTGCCATTATATATCTAAAGATGATTTGGTTAAACCATACATTGAAGGTGGTGGAAACGCAACTGACTTTGATATAATGAATGGTGTTTTAAAACTTAAATGGTTAAAATCCTTCCTAAATAATCCACACTCCATTTGTTTTTTTTTATACCAAGTAAGGTCTTTAACACATTGGGGGGTATCGATTTTCTCCTAAAGTGTGACTTTGAAATTACTAAGCTACCTGTTAAACTCTCTGAATTCCATAAACAGGTCCTTCTTTATTGGAAAACGTTATTTAAACATAATTTCACTCCACATAATAGCCCAATTTGGAACAATAGATATATACTGATGAACGGAAAATCTTTTTTTATTCAAGATTGGTTATCAAAAGGTGTTTTGGCAATTGGCCATTTTGTAGATGAGGAAGGACATGTTCTAGGACATCAAGATTTTTGCCAAAAGTTTAATATCCAATGTTCTAAAAGTAAATTTAATCGAGTTATAAAATCCATTCCATTGTCACTTAAAAACATAGTTGTAAATGATATAATATATTCTGACATCTCCCCCAAGTTAAGGCAATTATATATAGATGATATTCGATTTTGTGCTGTTAAATGCAATAATACGTTTCTAAGATCTTCATTAAGGAGTCTTTATTCTCCAAATTTACTTAGATGTAATTACATATTAAAAGATTTCCAAAGGGAAGAAATTGAAAAAATAAGAACTGATCATATCACCTTCTCTATCCCTCCTAAAGGGAAAGAAGTCCAATTTAAGATTTTGAATAAAATTTACCCGACAAATAGACTTCTTGGTGATAGTTTCAAAATAGAAACTGGTAATTGTGTATTTTGTGAAAAAGAAAAGGAGGATTTGAACCATCTATTCTTTTTGTGCAATTTTATACAAATATTTTGGTTGGATTTTCATACCTGGTTTTATTCCAGTGGGATTCAAATGACCCCATTTACCTTAAATATGATAATGTTTGGAGTGTTTTTGAAAGAAAAGAAAGCTAATTGTGGTGTTAATGTGTTATTAATCTTGTCCAAGCAATTTATACATGTCGTTTTTTTTAAGACCAAACCAACACCAGCTTACTGGAAAAACGACTTAAACCCGTTGGTTAAATCTTTGACTTTAGTTAAATAGAAAAAGGCTGCTTTTTTTGTTTCCTTTGTGGAAGATTTTGTGAGTTTAGTGAGTTAATAATCTGTTAAATTATATGACCCCATCTTTATATTTTCTTTTTTTTAGGTATGAAAGTTGCTAATATGTAATGTATGTTTATTCTCTGAATGTGTTATATATGGTGCATTTTGTTTGTATGTTAATATTACTAATAAAAAAATAAAATAAAAAAAGACTACCAGTTTGTCTAAGGACACTACGTTGTGACGAAGGTAGGTAGTGTCCTCATGAGCATCCGTCCCCTGAATTCGGACACAGCAAATGTTCTGATCCCATAGGAGCGCTATTGGCGCTAATTTTGAAATAACACACCACGGGATTACGTTGTGCAGCTGAGTCACGTGACCGCACAGCAAAAAAATCGCTGCAGTGCTGGGTTAAAGGGGGCGGAGCAAAGTGTGTGTGCAGGAGAGGAGTCGAGCAGACAGAGCTGCTTTTTCGTGAAACGGGAGTAAAGTAGTAAACTTACAGGATCATATACAACTACCTACTTTTCAATCGACATCTGCATCGATCTACCCACCGTTATCTCTTGGATTGTAGCTGAGATCAGCGCGAACCACGTGTGTCTCAGCTTCCTGACCTGTTAACTGTGTTTGGAAAGGCTTCGAGCTTAATCACAGAGTTCTCTCGTTTGTGGGCTCATCTAAAGGTAAGCACGGAGCTAACTTTGATGTGGTTTTAGTTTATGTTGAGTTTTTCTCTGGTGAGAATAATAGATTGCTTACTATACATTGAAGTTAGAGAGACTGTAGAGTTTGTGATTGCTTGCAACATCATAATATGGCGGTTGCTAGAGGGTAAGAATACATATAGAAAAAATAATCTTGGAATATGAACAAAAGGATGGGGTGCAGGGCAGGAGAACAACCAACCCCCACCCCAGGACATGAAGCCACGAGTACAAGCCTGGGGGAGGGCAATCAACTTTTCTGCTGACAATGCTGTCTGGCTGCTAGTGATGTGCGGATCGATCCTGAAATATCGATTCCTCTGATACCAATCATTTATGTTCTAGAATCGATTCTCACATTAAAATATCGATATTTTAGTAAATTAGGGTAAATTTGTTGTTTATCATTAACAGGAACACAGTGGAAAGAAACTATAACATTCGGATTGTCTACATTCAAAGGAACTATTTCCTCTTCCACCTTTCATAGTAATTTGCGAAATAGGCTGTCTCGCAGCCCCTTGGCGTGCGCACTCGCAACAATGGCTGAGCGTAATTGGAGTCATGTGCGAACCTATTTTACCTCCACAAAAACTGAGACGTGGTTTGCGATACATGTGGCAAAAACGTGAGGTGTTGTGGCCACACTAGGGAGACATTCAAAAAGGCTGTTGGTGGGATAAATACATTTTATAGTGTTTATTTATCGGATGAAATACGTTAAATGTCCGGAAACAGCGGGGGTGTCCAAATTCAGAGGCTGCTTCCACCTGAGGACCCGGCCTTCGTGGTCGAGAAAGCCGGGTAGTAGGTCACGAGCTCCCTCGGTGGAGTGAAACTCTGCCGTCTGCTCCTTGCTATCTAAAATATAACCGGGCGCTGGCGTAAACTCTCGACCGTCTCACACTTCTGTTTAATCAGTTTTCTGTTTGACGTTTATTCAGCTGTGTGAAAACCCCGGAGGAACCCTCCCGAGGGATTAATAAAGTTAAATTAAATTTAATCTAATCTAATAACTTTAATCTCAGCCAAACTGATTTACTCACGAACAAATAAAACACTGAAAAAGCCAAACAATAACATTTTTAAGTTATCTAAGTGACTTATATATCATGGTAACCCGAGTAGCGAAAGACCTCGGGGATTTGAAGACGATGTGTCGGTCGGCTCAGATATTTGAAGTTTACACAGCTACATTCTCACCTGAAAATATGTTAAAAGTTTTTTTGCGACTCAGAAAGAGAAATAAGAGTACTATTAAAACTAAGCAGCTGCCGTCATTGTTGGAAACAAGTACTCTGATGTCCTGTAATCATTATGACGCTATAATTTGAGATACAATAAATAAAATAAGTTTTTGTACAAAGTATCGGTATCGGATCAGTATCGTCGATACCACCCTGAATATTACTTGGTATTGGATCGGAAAGGAAATCAGTGGTATCGCACACTGGCTGCAGCCACCGGGGACCGCCATATTGCGACCTCCACAGTAACCGGAAGCACGTGACCTCCACAGTAACCGGAAACGCTTAACTTAAGTTAAATCGACTTTGACAGCGAAAACTAAATTGTATTTTTGTTACTATTGATGCTATTGATAAATAAATTTGATTCTAAGTGGGTTTTTTTTTTTAACAATCCGGGTTTATTAAAAAAAATCCATCCCTTCAGCTTGTTCGTGGCAAAAGTGTCCATGTGTTATGTTTTTGTTTCTTTGCTACTTTTTCTGCATAAAGTTTTTTCACAAATATAAAATAGTCATTACTTTTTACATTTTTAATCCTTCAAACACCCTTTTCTAGTACAATGCACTTGTTTGAAGACAACCTCAAAACTCACCATTTCATATATCAGCAGTGCTACTGGAAATTATTGTACAGTGGTCCCTCGCTATAACGTGCTTAGCCTTTCATGGACTCGCTGTTTCGCTGATTTCGTGTTTTTCTTTTTTTTTTTTATTATTATTTTTTTTTTACAGCACATTGTGTTGTGCGTTCTGATTGCTGTAGACCATTGTCAATAAATCTAGTGCCATGTCTCCTGTACAGCAGCGGTCCGCAACATCCGGGCTCCTTTGGTACCGGGTCGCAAGAGTTGAGGCTCGGGTGTGAAGTGTATGGTTTTCAGGGTTTTTAATCGTTAAGTCGGGTTCCCTGGGTCTTTTTCCCGTGTTGTGGTTGTGTGTCTTATTTTGAAAGAACTATTTATGCATTACCAGAGCGACCAGAGAGCTTCAAGAAGCAGAGAGGAGGATGTTACTCTCAATGTTGTTGGTGCATTTCAGGAGGACCCTGCTAATAAAGTTACACAATCACACAGTGAACCACAGTTTTTGTCTTTGTCTGTATCATTTTATTTAGTTGTATTTATCCGTGACACTGTAAAAGGCCGGTCCGTGAAAATATTTTCTGACATTAAACTGGTGCGTGGTGCAAAAAAGGTTGGACACCACTGCTGTACAGTACAGAATGCGTTTAGCTTATCGAATTTATATAAATCTTCTAGCAGTGTAACTCTGAAGTGCTGCACTGTATGTTTGTAAGTTTTCTTTTGCACGGTTTCATTTTTTAACGGACTTATGTTTCTACCAAGGTTTAAACTTTAAGAGTGTTTAAACAAAAGAAAAAAAGTGTGAAAATGTTCGTATTTGTCTGAGGAAAGTGTATAAAGCATGTAGTAAGGGGTTTTACAGTCTTAAAACAGCTACAATAATTGTAAAAAATAAAGTTTACTTCTTCGCAGAGTTCACCTACCGCGGGTTATTTTTAGAACGTAACTCCCGTGATAAATGAGGGACCACTGTATTATTAATAGTAAAGTCTGGGGCATCTAATATATTAACATCAACATTGATTATTGTGCACTATTATTTTTGTTCAAGGACAGCAAAAAATATAAAACTCTCCCTCAGGTTGTCCGTTGCCAAAAATGGCCACCTTTGTGTATGTTCACAAAATGCTGTAAAATGTATACTTATTAAAACATTTATCTACTTTTTCTTTAAACTTTATCTACTTTAAACCGACACTTTAAATTAGCACCAGTCCTTTTCATCAAAACCAAAATTTTATCTACATTCTGTTTTTTACACTTTAAATCCCAGTTAGGTTATATATTACCAGTAGCTTTTCAGATAAAACAGTAATAAACGTCCTAATGGTTTCATAAGTCTTTTTTTTTTTTTTTTCATATAAGCATCGCGGACAAGGCTGTCTTGCAATTGTTTAGGTCACTATAGTGTGCACCCTATTTCTTCCAGGATCACTCTTCATTTGTAGGTTTTAGTGGACTCCTACTACTGTTAAGTGGTTTTCATGGGACAAATGCATTGTATCCCAAGATCTGCAAGATTGTAGAAATGAGCAGTAATTCCCTTCTTGCCATCTTTCCAGAAATATAAGTGATCTGGAAGCTGTTAGGCTTACTTACAGCAGCAGCACTTTTTGCACCTGCAGAAACTCCAGGACACATTTACTAACAGTGTTTGTTGCTGTGTGTGCTACAGCTTTGAATTGTTTGTTTGAGAGTTAATATTTTGGCTTTGGTATCTTGTTATGAAATGTACAAGAGTAAGAGTGTTAGCATGTGTGTCAAAGCTAAGTTTGACTGGGAAACTCAAAGCTCAATAACCTGTATCAACAACCATTCACTGCAGCCTGTAAAATATTTGATGCATCATAATTTATTGCCGTCTGTCTTGCAAATACATGTTTGCATTGCAATGTCATGCACAAACACACACAACTACTAGATCCTTAAGATCAAACCTGTGTCATTCTTTTGGTCTAATGCAGTGTAGTAGTCAGAAAAACAAAAAAAACCTCCCCCCAAAAAAGAAGTGAAGTGGCCCCAAATGACCAGGATAGAGATCAGAGGGTTAATGCGTAAAATGTATAAAAATATTATTGATTACAGGATAATACATTAATGTTAATATCAACAATAAGCTTTTTACTCGGAAGTTACAAGTATAAACAATGCTGTTACATTTACACTTAAATATTTTACTATAAGTATGGGCATAAAACAAGTGAACAACATTTTATAATAAGTTTAACTGGAATTCTGTACACTGAAAAACAAACAACACATAAAAATACAAACAAACAGCCAGTGCCTTAATTTGTCCATTAAATGTCAAACATCGCATTGACCTGTAGTCCCTGCTCGTCAGAAGAAGAAGACGACTAAGACCACAGTGAGGGCATTTCATTTTCATGGACTTTCCACAAGCCGCAGTTTCATTTAGCACAGAGGGAGTAGCACATGAATGCTCTACCGAATATTCAGAAAATGGTTTAGATGCTGGAGACAAGACATCAAAAGGGAGACGGGGCTCCACGGAGAGTTCAGTGGGAAGCAGTCCTAAATGCTGACATGTAGGGCTGCACGATTTTGCATAAAATGGCCTGTAAATGGCCTGTATTTATATAGCGCTTTACTAGTCCCTAAGGACCCCAAAGCGCTTTACATATCCAGTCATCCACCCATTCATACACTGGTGATGGCAAGCTACATTGTAGCCACAGCCACCCTGGGGCGCACTGACAGAGGCGAGGCTGCCGGACACTGGCGCCACCAGGCCCTCTGACCACCACCAGTAGGCAACGGGTGAAGTGTCTTACCCAAGGACACAACGACCGAGACTGTCCAAGCCGGGGCTCGAACCGGCAACCTTCCGGTTACAAGGCGAACTCCCAACTCTTGAGCCATGATCGCCCCATAAAATCCATCCATCCATAAGCCCCATCGCATAAAATGAGAATCACGATTTTTTTTTTTTGCTTAGAATTGAGATCACGATTCTCTCACGATTTTCTTTTCCAATATAAATATTTATTGCGCTTATTAACTGCACATCAACTTCGTAACAGTTGAGACTGAACATAAAAACAATAAATAAACATAAAAACAACAAATGTCTCACATTTTGGCGTTGCCGCAAAATGTTGTACTGCTTGAAATTCCGTCTCCACCGTTGCTCGACACTGCGTGTATAGAGCAGGTAGTGCAACAATAGAAAAATAGTTGCGGGACGGCACTGTGTAGCGTTTGTCTAGGGTGTTGATCATTTTCCTAAATCCCTCGTTTTGCACAGTGTTGATGGGAGCCATATCTTTGGTCAGGTGATAAGTGATAGCCTCCGTAATTTCTTTGTGCCTGCGGAAGTTCGACGGATATAGGGGAGCACTGCATAAGGTTCCCGTTATTGATGTTTGGGTGGTTGACCGGGACGGATTTTCTCCTGTCACTTTCTCGTCATCCCTGACGTGCTCTCCGTTGTTTTTCCCCCGCCAATTTTAGCAGCCAGCTTCTGTATCACGTGGCTCCGCCCATGTCATTTGTTGAGCAGGAAGAGTGAGCGCTTGTTTTCATGCAGATTACGTCCTGGATCAAAATGCATTACAATCGTCGTCGTCTTTTTTTTTTTTTTTTTTCATTTTTTTCTTCTTTTTTTTTTTAATCGTTGTCATTTGGAAATGAGATGGCACATAAAATATCGCCGCATAAAAAAGCAGAACAGAATGGAATAGAGAGTATTAGTATTTATAAAAGTATAAATCTCTTTTTGACAAACTTTACAATGTTGATGCAGGTGGAATGAGAGACATGAATAAAGCGCACTATGCAGTAAATGGAACAATGTGCATTGATGTCAGATAGTGAAAAGCAGTGAAGTGAATTGGTTCAATAACAAACAATCAAATGTGTTTGAAAGGGACCACTAAATGCTAGTCAGAGGTGTTAAAAGTGCACACATTCCTTACTTAAGTTTAGATACCTCGGGGGTATGACCCATATGGAAAAGATATATATAAATCTTATAAAGTTTGTATCTGTCTTGTGTGAAACTTGTATGAAAAGCATACAAGAGTGAAAACGCATAAGATCCCTTGAAAAATTATATAATAAAACTTGTATGTGGATTTTGGATACTTACTAAAACAATATATGAAAATAATGAGAAAGTGGCCACTTTCATGAGTAAATCATATAAGTGTTTACTATTTCTTTTCCATATGGGGACAGTTGTTGTAACGCTGTACCAGCCTTTACGATTGATTTGCAAGGTTAATGATCCATGCAGGAATGAGACAAAAAAAAAAATCCATGCGGGAATGTATTTCAGCCTACTGTGGAGGTCACGTGTTTCCGGTTAGTGTGAAGGTCCCAATATGGCGCTCCCCAGTGGCTGCAGCCAGACCCTTCTCGTCTATGTTATGAGCTCAGTGGATCTGCGTTCGACTACTCCGCCTAGGCTGCACTGTCGAGCGCAGATCCACTGAGCGCAGCACACGCTAGCAAGACAGAAGCTAAGCTTGTTGCAACATGGCAAATTGAACCTCCCCCACCCTCATTCAGATCTGGCGTTTGGAACTATTTTTGTCTTCATGTGACGTATGACCCTGAAGGTAAGGACAAAAGTAAAACAGTATGTTTGATGTGCCAGCAATGCTCAATTACATGGGTGGGAACTAGTGTGTTAGCGCAGTTAGCTCGTTAACGTGTTGGCCGTCCACCCCCACGCACGGGGCAATTTGCGGTAGCTCGTTAACGGAGATTTGTCGTGTTGTGGCGTTAACCTCATTTCAGATTACCGCTGACAGCACTAGTGGGAACACAACGAATATGACTGCACATTTACGCCGACATCATCCTAGTGCAAAGACAAGTGGAAGCAGACAAAAACAACAAGCAGGCATGCTACAAACTTTACCGGAGTCATTTAGACAGCCGTTAGCACATGATGCTCCTTATGGGGACCTGATATGTTTAATATGCTGCTGAGAGTATACCCCAGAAGAAGCGTATAGTATAGCTTTTATTTTGGAAAGAGCCATTTTTCTGTAATAAACTCTCTTTTCCAAAGATGAGTGATTTCTCGATCAGATTAAAACTGTACTTTTGAGTTAAAATATATATTTATAATTTTAATAAATGACAGATTAGATAAGGCATGAACATTTTTTTGTATCGAAAAAATATCGAACCGTGAATTTTGTGTATCGTTGCACACCTTATGTATATGTATATAGGTGCATGTATATAAACACCCAGCACGCCCCTGCGGGCGGTTTATCCTTCAAGCTGGGGTCCTCTACCAGAGGCCTGGGAGCTTGAGGGTCCTGCGCAGTATCTTAGCTGTTCCCAGGACTGCGCTCTTCTGGACAGAGATCTCCGATGTTATTCCCGGGATCTGCAGGAGCCACTCGCCTAGCTTGGGAGTCACTGCACCTAGTGCTCCGATTACCACGGGGACCACCATTACCTTCACCCTCCACATCCTCTCGAGCTCTTCTCTGAGCCCTTGTTATTTCTCCAGCTTCTCGTGTTCCTTCTTCCTGATATTGCTGTCATTCGGAACCGCTACATTGATCACTACGGCCGTCTTCTTCCGTTTGTCTACCACCACTATGTCCGGTTGGTTAGCCACCACCATTTTGTCCGTCTGTATCTGGAAGTCCCACAGGATCTTAGCTCGGTCATTCTCCACCACGCTTGGGGGCATTTCCCATTTTGACCTCGGGACTTCCAGGTTATACTCGGCACAGATGTTCCTGTACACTACGCCGGCCACTTGGTTATGGCGTTCCATGTATGCCTTGCCTGCTAGCATCTTGCACCCTGCTGTTATGTGTTGGATTGTCTCTGGGGCATCTTTACACAGCCTGCACCTGGGGTCTTGCCTGGTGTGATAGACCCCAGGCTCTATGGATCTTGTACTCAGAGCTTGTTCTTGTGCTGCCATGATTAGTGCCTCTGTGCTATCTTTCAGTCCAGCTTTGTCCAGCCACTGGTAGGATTTCTGGATATCAGCCACCTCCTCTATCTGCCGGTGGTACATACCGTGCAGGGGCCTGTCCTTCCATGATGGTCCCTCGTCTCCCTCCTCTTTCTTGGGTTTCTGCTGCCTGAGGTATTCACTGAGCACGCTGTCAGTTGGGGCCATCTTCGTGATGTATTCTTGGATGTTCTTTGTCTCATCCTGGACTGTGGTGCTGACACTCACCAGTCCCCGGCCCCCTTCTTTCCGCTTAGCGTACAGCCTCAGGGTGCTGGACTTGGGGTGAAACCCTCCATGCATGGTAAGGAGCTTTCTTGTCTTTATGTCAGTAGCTTCTATCTCCTCTTTTGGCCAGCCTATTACCCCAGCAGGGTACCTGATCATGGGCAGGGCGTACGTGTTGATGGCCCGGATCTTGTTCTTACCGTTCCACTGACTCCTTGGGACTTGCCTGACCCTCTGCAGGTACTTGGTGGTTGCAGCTTTCCTAGCGGCCTCTTCATGGTTCCCATTCGCCTGCGGGATCCCCAGGTACTTGTAACTGTCCTCTATGTCTGCAATGTTGCCTTCTGGTAGTTCAATCCCTTCAGTTCTGACTACCTTCCCTCTCTTTGTTACCATCCAACTACACTTCTCCAGCCCGAACGACATTCCAATGTCATTGCTGTATAGCCTGGTAGTGTGGATCAGTGAATCGATGTCTCGTTCACTCTTGGCATACAGCTTGATGTCATCCATGTAAAGGAGGTGGCTGACAACTGCTCCGTTCCGTAGTCGGTATCCGTAGCCAGTCTTGTTAATGATCTCACTGAGGGGGTTCAGGCCTATGCAGAACAGCAGTGGGGACAGAGCATCTCCTTGGTAGATCCCGCACTTGATGGTGACTTGTGCTATGGGCTTGGAGTTGGCCTCTAGTGTTGTACGCCACATCCCCATTGAGTTCTTGATGAAGGCTCTTAGGGTCCCATTGATCTTGTACAATTCTAGGCATTCCAGTATCCAGCTGTGGGGCATTAAGTCATAGGCCTTCTTGTAAT
Organism: Neolamprologus multifasciatus; assembly: GCF_963576455.1. Classification (NCBI taxonomy): domain Eukaryota; kingdom Metazoa; phylum Chordata; class Actinopteri; order Cichliformes; family Cichlidae; genus Neolamprologus; species Neolamprologus multifasciatus. Next base: position 6,737,880 of record NC_140441.1, on the reverse strand, counting down.
CAATCCAGGCAGTGCACAGGTTGGTCAGTCTGGTCTTGCAGTCTCGTCTGACTGTTCTGTCTACCAGTAGCTGGTGTTTTGCACCTCTGGTATTCTTGCCAATTCCTTTCTGTGTCCCGCTCATGTATTGACCCATGTGCCTGTTCATCTTAGCCGATATGATGCCTGACAAGAGCTTCCATGTAGTACTGAGGTAGGTTATTGGTCAGTAGTTGGAGGGGACTGGTCCCTTCTTGGGGTCCTTGGGGATCAGGACCGTCCGACCTTCGGTTAGCCATTCCGGGTGTCCCTCGTTAACTAATTAACTAACTAATTAACTAATTTGTGCTGCCAGACGCTCGTGGAGTGCAGTCAGCTTCTTTAGCCAGTAGGCGTGAACCATGTCGGGCCCTGGTGCTGTCCAACTCTTCATACTGGAGACCCTTTCTTGGATATCTGCCACTGTGATGGTTACTGAACCCTGTTCAGGGAGGTCGCTATGATCTGCCCTCAGATCCACTAGCCACTGAGCATTGCCGTTATGGGTTGCGTCCTTCTCCCATATGCTCTTCCAGTATTGCTCCGTCTCCAGCCTTGGTGGTGCTTTTGTCTTATTATTGTTCCCTTGCCACTGAGAGTACACCTTTGCTGGTTCTGTGGAGAACAGCTGGTTTATTATCCTGCCTTCTATCTCTCTGGTGTACCTCCTCAAGCGGCTGGCCAAGGCTGTGAGTCTTTGCTTGGCAGTTTCCAAGGCCTCAGGTATGGACAGCTTGCTGTATTTCTTATGCACCTTCTTTGTCGCACCTTTCTGCAACTCCGTTAGTTGGCTAACCTCCCTCCGTGCTACTTTGATCTTGCCCTCTAGCCTCCTTCTCCAGGGAGGGTACTGCCCCTTGTGGCTGTTCAACTTGTAGCCAAGCATCTCACTGATCACTGCTGCCATATTGTAGATCAGCTTGTTTGTGTCGGTAATTGTGGTTGTAGGTATTGTCCGTAGTGCTGCATTAACATCCTCTAGCAGTAATCTTGGTAACCGGCTTCGGGGGATCCAGGTTTCAAGCTTAGCTATGATCCTATATTTCAGGTCAGTTCCTCTCGCACTCAACGATCCTTCTCCTACCGCACTTGGGGCTTTGTACCCAATCTCGGTGGGGGTGATGATATCTCCCCCCTGACCTGGCGTCCTGACTCCTCCTTGCCGTAGCTTATGTTGTACCTCGTCAATCTCTAGCTGTGAAAGCAGTCCCTTCTTTCGAATGTTGGAACACTGAGCTACTAGTTGTTTCGCCGTCATTGTGGATGTTGGGTATCGAAGAATCCATAGGTCCCTCATCCTTTTCATGTAGCCCCTTCCGCCGGGGTTACTTGCGTAGTAGCATTCCAACAGCACCCTGTTTTCGTCTCTTGCCCACCGATGCCTTCTTGTTCCAGTAGCCCACTTCTCGTCAAGGTGCTCTGGTTCCTCAACACCTGACGCGGACCTTGTTGATCCGGGTGACGTCCGAGCCGGCATGCCTTAATATTTATCTGTCTCGCTCATGTCTGCGGTAGGCTCGCTTAGCATAGGGGGTCTAGCCTTAGGACCCTTACTGGATACAGACGCCCCAGGCAGCAATCGAACTTGCGATCCTCTGCTCCGGTGTGTAGTCTAACCACTACGCTATCCAGCTGCGTAGTGTGTGTGTGTGTGTGTGTGTGTGTGTGTGTGTGTGTGTGTGTGTGTGTGTGTGTGTGTGTGTGTGTGTGTATACATTATATATGTGTGTGTGTGTGTGTGTGTGTATATATATTATATGTGTGTGTGTGTGTGTGTGTGTGTGTGTGTGTGTATATATATTGTGTGTGTGTGTGTGTGTGTATATATATTGTGTGTGTGTGTGTGTGTGTGTGTATGTATGTATGTATGTGTATATATATATATATATATATATATATATATATATATATATACACTTTTTTATTCTGAGTAACAGGAGCAGAAGAGGCTGGTGGAGCAACAGAGGAACAATTTCATCCATTTGGACTCAGCTCAGCCACTACAGAGGAAACAATGACTTCAACACAAAAGGTGAGAAAAACATCACAGTTACACTTTTATTGAAACTGTGTGTACAGGTGGTTGGTTTTTAAAAACACGTTAACAGCAGCTTTATCTTTTGCATCCTGGGCTCCTCCATATATACAGAATCTACATTCAAAATCAGAAACCACAGAAGTTACAAGAAAATACAAAGATCATATTTTATCTACACACATTGAAACAACAATATCATCAGTTGAACTCAAAAAAATTTTATGACATAAAAGATTTTCTCTGCTGATCAATATTTCCTAATGTCATTTTAATTATACCTCTCATTGTGTCACATCATTGTAATTTGGTACTATCACCAAAGGGTAGTGGTAACACACCAACAGTGTGTTTGTCTACATGTTTGATTCCACTGACGGAGGGAGTTTCAGTTTGTTCCACGACTGCATTTCACTCACTCCTTCTGTTTGTATCTCTGTCACTGCAGGACCAACATGGAGCAAGAAGACAGTGCTCTCAGGAGGCCGACAAACCTCACAGAAGAAAGGGAGACAAAACCTACAGCTGTGATGAGTGTGGAAAGTGTTTTACCCAGGCTGGAAACTTAAAAATCCACAAAATCGTCCACAGTGGGGTTAAAGCATACAACTGTGACTTGTGTGGAAAGTCTTTTACCCAGGCTGGAAACTTAAAAAAACACAAAATCATCCACAGTGGGGTTAAAGCGTACAACTGTGACTTGTGTGGAAAGTCTTTTACACAGGCTGGATCCTTAAAAAAACACCAACTCATCCACAGTGGAGTTAAAGCATACAGCTGTGACTTGTGTGGAAAGTCTTTTACCCTGGCTCAAAACTTAAAAAGACACCAACTCATCCACAGTGGAGTTAAAGCGTACAGCTCTGAGTTTTGTGGAAAGTCTTTTACCCAGGCTGGAGACTTAAAAGAACACAAACTCATCCACAGTGGAGTTCAAGCATACAACTGTGTCTTGTGTGGAAAGTCTTTTACCCAGGCTGGATCCTTAGAAAGACACAAACTCATCCACAGTGGAGTTAAAGCATACAGTTGTGAGTTGTGTGGAAAGTCTTTTGCCCTATCTCAAAACTTAAAAATACACCAACTCATCCACAGTGGAGTTAAAGCGTACAGCTGTGAGTTTTGTGGAAAGTCTTTTACCCGGGCTGGGGGCTTAAAGAAACACCAACTCCTCCACAGTGGAGTTAAACCTTACAGCTGTGAGTTGTGTGGAAAGTCTTTTGCCCAGGCTGGAAACTTAAAAAACCACAGAATCGTCCACAGTGGATTTAAACCTTACAGCTGCGACTTGTGTGGAAAATCTTTTACCCTGGCTGGAAACTTAAAAAACCACAGAATCATCCACAGTGGATTTAAACCTTACAGCTGCGACTTGTGTGGAAAGTTGTTTACCCAGGCTGGAAGCTTAAAAAAACACCAACTCCTCCACAGTGGAGTTAAACCTTACAGCTGTGACATGTGTGGAAAGTCTTTTACCCAGGCTGAAGGCTTAAAAAAACACCAAGTCATCCACAGTGGACTTAAATCTTACAGCTGTGACTTGTGTGGAAAGTCTTTTACCCGGGCTGAAGGCTTAAAAAAACACCAAGTCATCCACAGTGGAGTTAAATCTTACAGCTGTGACTTGTGTGGAAAGTCTTTTACCCGGGCTGAAGGCTTAAAAAAACACCAAGTCATCCACAGTGGAGTTAAATCTTACAGCTGTGACTTGTGTGGAAAATCTTTCACCTGGGCTGGAGACTTAAAAAAACACCAACTCATCCACAGTGGATTTAAACCTTACAGCTGTGAGTTGTGTGGAAAATCTTTCACCTGGGCTGGAGACTTAAAAAAACACCAACTCATCCACAGTGGATTTAAACCTTACAGCTGTGAGTTGTGTGGAAAGTCTTTCACCTGGGCTGGATCCTTAAAAAAACACCAACTCATCCACAGTGGATTTAAACCTTACAGCTGTGAGTTGTGTGGAAAGTCTTTTGCCTGGGCTGGATCCTTAAAAGAACACCAACTCATCCACAGTGGAGTTAAACCTTACAGCTGTGACTTGTGTGGTAAAGCTTTTGGTCAAAGTCGAAACTTACAGAAGCATCTAGTTACCCACTCTGGAATTAAGGCCTACAGCTGCGACTTTTGTGGAAAAAGGTTCAGTGAAAAAAAGTACCGAAATATTCACCTACGGATTCACACTGGAATTGATGTTTCCTACTGTGATCAGTGTGGGAAACTGTTTACAACAGATGCACAGTTAAAACTACACATGTTTAGCCACACTGAGGAGAGACCTTATAAATGTGACCTGTGTGAGAAGACTTTTAAATCTCCACATTACCTGAAAAAACACCAACAGATCCACACCGGAAAGTAACTCTACAAGTGCAGTTACTGTGAGGATGTATTGATTTTTTTTATCTTGTAATTTTAAGCTGATTGTTTGGAACAAATCTGATCAGTAAACTTATGGAGTTATACTGAATGAACAGTTTGGAAAAAGAAAAAGAAGAAGAATCATTTGCGCTCGGTAAGCTGAGTGTTATAATGTAAACAGTAAAACGTAATTGGACGTTGGCAGACATCACTTATGCTGTCATTGTTTAGAAGCAGAGCAACGCAGATGGATCCAGTTCTCAACCCCGTCATCACTGTGGTGGTGGGAAAACTTTTCTCTGTGACTTTTGTGGAAATATCTCCAATCATCAACGGGACCTTAAACCACATCAATGTAGACACACTGGAGACGAAATGAACTACTGCAAAGAATGTGGGAGAGGCTTCCACAAACCAAGTACATTAAAAATACATGAACTCTTCTACAGTGTGTTCAAAAAGCACATCTGTGACCAGTATGGGTCATCCGTCACCACTGCACGTGAGCTTAAAGAACAAGAATAAGCAAATCCACACAGGAGAGACACCATAGAAGTGCAGACACTGTGACAAAAGCTTCTCACAATCAGGTCATCGTAACAAACATGAACGTACTCACATGGAAGTGAACTTCAGCTGTGACCAGTGTGACAAGAGCTTCAGGAATCTCGGTTCATACTCCGAACACAAACGATCCCACACTGTAAATAAACTGTTTCACTGTTACCAATGTGCAAAAACATTCACTTCATTATCTACTCTGTGCAAACATCAGCCTGATCATGCAGGACTGAAATCACTGGATCACAATGAATCTGAAGAGAGAGAAAGATCCTCTTCTGGTTTCAGGGTCAGACGTAAAAACCTTGAGATCAGGCTCCACAGAGTTCAGATGGAATCTCCTGTAAAGAGTGTCAGCTGATGTCACACTTGGATCTGATGAGGTAGCTCTGATTTCTGGACCTGCAGTGAATAATCCTGAATGTTACATTTAGGAAGCTGCATGTATAGTAGGGGTGGGCGATAGAAACGATATAAATTTGGCCAACGATAGAGATTTTGACTGTATCGCTCTATCGCGATAGCGCATGCTAATGATGTCATCAAGCTGCGCCTGTTTTGGTCGAAAGCATCGCAGCGGCTAAAACCATTATCATCTGCAAATTATGCCGGTCGACAGTCATAGCAAAGAGATGAAGCACTATTGAAATATGGGGAAAGCCAAAAACCGCGCCTCCTCCACTTCCGCAACATTGATTCATTAATGTTGAATTCTCTCCCAGCTGTTCTGTTCCCATGTTGTTGCAGTATATATTAATAACTAACCTCATATTTTGGATGAATAATCTGTTCTCCTGACTGAAGTTTGTCCCGTGTATAGCATCCTGCTATGCGATTGCATTTGTCCCTGAGCACCAGAATCTGTCACGTTAACTTTTATCAAGTGGAAAAAAGTTGGCGTTCATCCTCCAGCTTCACTGTGCTAATGTTATACTAACATAGCTGTGTTGCTAGCAATCACGTAGCACATTATATACCAGGTAGTCCAACTTCAGTAACCCTGCAAATGCCACTGTTGTTTAGTTTTCTGTCTTCATTTATGTTGGAAGTGGTAGCAGAGCTGTACGTTTTAATTAGTTTCAAAAATCTCTCAGTCAGAACATGGTATGAAATGTTTAGGTGGAAACTAGCGAGCCAACTTCCTGTTAACTTCTAACTCCGTAAAATTTAATAAATTCTGTTTTCATGGATGCATGGATGTTAAACTTAATTGTTACACCCAATAAAGCAGCAACGCTGATGATTTAATTAAAGATGAAAGAATTTAGACCATTTTTAACTCTTAGTGTTCGTTTGACTTTGGGACCTGAAGTGGACGGAGTTTTGGACCCAGATTACTCCGCGAAGCTCCGCACTACGGCAGCCGTAATGCTCTGACAATCCATCAAGCAGTGCGGCTTACCAAAGTTGTACTAAAACATTTTTTTAACAGATTTCTGCACGCCCAAATTAGTTCAAGGTCAGTAAGCACAACCAGAATTCATACATAAGGCACATTTTCGATTTTTGAGAAAATTAAAGGATTTTAAGTGTGCCCTATAGTGTGGAAAATACGTTATACAGAAGAAAAGAATATATCGTGATATATATCGTTACCGCACGTGCTTCAAATTATATCGCGATATGAATTTTAGGCCATATCGCCCAGCCCTAATATATAGGGCTGTGTACATACAGGGCTGTGTACACATATATGTACAGCTATACATGCAGCTTCTCTGTCACTGTCACTACAGGGCGATTGTGGCTCAAGAGTTGGGAGTTTGCCTTGTAATCGGAAGGTTCCCGGTTCGAGCCCTGGCTTGGACAGTCTCGGTCGTTGTGTCTGGTGCCGCCAGTGTCTGGCCGCCTCGCCTCTTGTCAGTGCGGCCCAGGGTGGCTGTGCTTGCCATCATGTGAATCGGTGGATGACTGGATGTGTAAAGCGCTTTGGGGTTCTTAGGGACTGGTAAAGCACTATACAAATACAGGCCATTTACCATGTATATCAAGTTTATGTTTTTTCCTTTGAGGGATTTTAATTCTCTAAAATGTTATCCCTGTTACATTTTAATCTTTGTTCCCTTTGGACACAGTAGTGTTTAGTAGTTGTACTTGTTACTGTATTATTAAGGTTTTTACCAAACTGATATTGTATCAAAATTACTGATATGGATATATATTTCAATTTCTTTCATTTGAACTTTCTTAGTTTTTCCAAAATTAACTTCTTTTTTTTAAATGTATTCATTTTAAAGAAATGTTAAACGTTAAAAATGGCAGCACAAATAAGGACCCTTTTGTTAATTCAAATTCTATTAAACATGTATTTTTGGCTCCTCCTTTCACTTTAGTGTATTTACCGTATCGTTGAAGTCCACGTTTTTTTAATGATTTCATTTTGATCCACATGTTCTGCAGCTTTTTTCTTGTTAATTTGAAGTTTGCATTATGAAATCCTGATAATGTTAAATCGTTAGTTATATTTGATGAACTCTGTGTAAAGTTTGTCTTATTAAACAGTTTGGTGTGAAAAATAAAGAAATGGTCTCAGAACAAGTAGTTTGAGCCCTGATTTCAGATTCAAAGTAATTTAACTGTTTTCGGGTGGTACATGTGGAGGTTTATCAGAGGAGGAGACCTTGCTGTTCTCCACTCACACTGAGCACAGTTCCTGCAGCTCATTAAAAACTGAAATGATCTTCAAGGGACAAAAAGGTCATAAAATATGGTTTTGTAGAATTCTTTTTTTTAACATTATCTGCCGATTACATCTGCCGCCCTTCTCCAAATCTGTGCCCCTACTTGGCCCCCCCAACAAAATTTTTCTAGACACGCCACTGCTTGGTGGGTATGCAAGCGAAGAGAGAGACTACATCAAAGGACACCATGGTGTCATCTGGATCCAAGGTAAGTTTCTGGACCTTGTCGGTGACGTCGGTGGAGTTCTTGATGTGGTGTGGGGTGTTTCCCACGAGAGGTGCAAGGATGGTAGCAAGGTGTTTTGCAATGTTAGAAGTGGCAGAGTTTATGCTACTGACTATGGGTCTGAGTGGGACACCTTCCTTGTGGATTTTAGGAAGTCTGTAAATGCAGGGTATCGCATTGTCATGTAATTAATATCCTTAGTATCCTTATTTTCTCATTATATGGTTTTATGCATGATCTTTTTTATGCACTTTAATCATGAAGGTTTATAAAGCAAGGCCACTTTTGACTCATAAACTAAGTGCTCAGCCAGACTGAAAACAGGAAGTGTAGAGCTGTACAGCATATTAATAAATACAGGAAGCCAGACAGAATAGAGAAACTTTGCCATATAAGCAATGTTTGTATTGAAACGGTGACGTATAAAGTACCAAAATAATACTTATATGAGACACAGTTTATGATTCTAATGTTAGAGATCCTGCAACTGGTGTTTGGGCTGTTCAGGGGTCTCTGTCTTCCGGAAGATGATTAAATAAAAAGAAATATAAATGTTTTAACACACTATGAGTCGGTTTTCTCTGTTCTATCATGGGGACAAAAGAATCGGGGTTAATAGCATCCCCTGGATAAAGGCGGTGATATGTAAGGCGATCAATCATTTTGTCCTTTTCAAGGTCCTGAAGGCAAGCTATAACATTGTTTTTGTAGCTGCTTGTGGGGTCTCGCTTTAAGGCTCCATAGATATTGTTGTCACTGAGGAGAGTAGTGATCTTTGTGTGGTAATCTGTAGTGTTTAGGACCACGGTGCATCTTCCCTTATCAGCTGGTAAAATAGTGATGTTGTGGTCTTTGCTCAGGGAAGCGATGGCCTTCTTTTCTTGTATTGTGAGGTTGGACGGAGGGACTTTGGCACTGGAGAGGGTGGCTGAGACTTTCATCCAGATCTGTTCTGCTTCTGTCTGTGATAATTTATTAATCCGTATGGCGGTTTCTGTGGCTGTGATGTCTTCCACTATGGGCAACTGTTGCGGAGAAATGGCAAAATTGAGTCCTTTGGCTAATACTCTCTTTTCAGGTTCAGTGAGATTCCGGTCTGAAAAGTTCTTTGCCTATTTCTCCTGACTATCTTCAGGTGTATTTTCCTCTCTGAGTTGTGTAGGTTCAGAATGAGGAATGTGTGTTTTTGAAAGCAAGGTGAGAAATTTCCTGCGTTGTCTTTCTTTTCCTTTAGAGCGTTGGGCCAGCTGAGCCTTGTCCACAAACTTGTAAACCTCTGCTAAGTTTGGAGAGGGTAGAAGGGTTTCCAGTTCCTGCAGAGTCTGAATTTTGGGCCGACTAAGAACAGCACTTGTGCATGTGAGCGAGGGGAGAGAAGTTGCTGCCTGCGAAGTTGCTGCAGACAGAGAAGAGCTTAAGTTTGACCAGGTACCAAAGTAAATCATTTGTACTGAATAAATAATGTAAATATGATGGTGCATCACAAAAGATTGATATCAAAATGATCACTTGACCCATATTACGTTACTTACTCTTCGAGTGAATCAACAAATGGCGAAATGACAAGCCGAACAACAACAATGCTGTTTTTTTAGAGATTCTTAGGTTACGTGTGTGTTTATTTCATATTTTCAGTTGTTACTCACCACGGCTAAACAAAGCACTCTAAATCGGCTTCAGTTATTTACTGATGAACACAACAATGGACATACTGGTTTTGTTTTGGTTAGGTCCTAAGTAGTCCTGATTTTGAACTGTTGTAGTCCTGTTTTAATTTCGGATCAGTTCCGGACCCAACCAGTTGGGTCTGGTTGAATTGGGGTTTAGTCCGCGTGTCTTGATACAGCCTGACTTTGTTCTGCCTTGCTGCTTAATTAAAAAACTAGTTTAAGGTGATATTTATTTTTTCCTATATGAAGTCATTCTTTTTTGAACAAAACTCAAAACACAGCCTAGTAATCTTTCAGTCATTTCTACCCTCACTTAAATTGCTTTTGCTGCTCAGCTCTCACACAGTGGCTCAGTTATGCTCCAATCCCTCCATATGGTGGCCAATAACATGCGTGGATATAGGATAATATCATTATGTGAAAAACAGAGAGGGTGAGAGACGCGACAGTCAAGTGGAGCATCCATCTGTCCTCTCAGTAAGTGAGTGAGACTGTAGACAGCAGTGAGGAGGGCTGTGCGAAAGCAAAAACACATAAATATACCTGACACCCATAAACGTAGCAGCATCTGGCTGCAGTTTAAAGACTTTTTTTTGTCTCAGTCTTGGTCTTGGTCTCGATACCCTCTGGTCTTGGTCTCGGATTAGGCGGTCTTGACTACAAGTCTAGTTCTAGGCTGATTACACAAGCAATGTTTGACAAGCTTCTGCTTATAATGGGCGATTCCTGTGAGACAGGAGCAGCAGATATATATTTGCAGCAGAGTTACTTTCATACTGGTTCAGTTTGTCCGTGTGTGCAGAGACTGGGTGGGGTCAATCAGAGTCTAATAAAGTCTTTCTCTTGTATATTCTGAATAATAAATTCAGTTATCAGGACTTGATTTTATTCCATGGAGCTGGTTAAAGAACAGCAGCATATAGAAACACTTTTAATCATCTCTTTTTGGTGTTGCACATTTGGGGGGTAGGCGAGATCTGTTACCATCATCTGTCATTTTCAGCTTTACTGGAAACTTTATTTAAACCCCATCGAGTCAAGTTTGAAACTCGGATTCTGTTTTTCACTGAAAATAACAAAAACATTTTATGACAAAATAAGAGTCAGATCAGCAGAACTACAGAACCTGTATCTCTGCTGTAACAGTGTCACTCTGCTCCACTTTGATGTTTGCTGTTTTTTTGTGTTTCTTGTAACATTTAATTGTTAGAAACTAAACTGTCTCTGAGATAAAGTCGGATAAACAACAGCTTTACATGTTACTAACAAAACAATTTTCATATTGTTTCAGTGTGTGTAAAGGAGACACAAGGCTGGCTGGAGTCTGTGTGGACTTACATCTGTAATCCAGCTATGACAGAGACAAAGAGGTGCCTCCTGGCACTTAACAGCGTACGCTATGTTACTCTGTTTGTGCCGGGGGACCCGATCCTTGGGATGGACCAATTTTTGGCGCAGAGACAAGGTGTTTAGAAAAAAAATATGTCTCAAATGTTCTGATACTCCTGACACATACAGGATCACTACAGGTTTTCACTTAGACAGCAGTTGTTCTTCTCTCCTGGATCACCTGCACAAGTGCCAAGATAGGTCTCCCCTGCAGAATTGGTTTTCCCTTCGTCGGGAGCACACGCTGGGCTCTCCAAATCACGGACAAACAGTATCCCACATTCTTGATTTTGTACTGACTAACTACTCCTGACATTTTGGAGATGTTAGCTCTTTATACAGTAAAGTTACAGTGGGATACAAATAATATCAGGCTGATCCTGCCACGATTTGTTCCCTCGGTTCAAATCAAAGGCAAACCGTATCCCACAGTTGTTTATGTTTTAAACCCATTTTGCACAGAGAGGCATTTTTTCTTGTTAAATAAAGGGGGCCAAGCAAAAAAACAAGTTTGGAAACCACTAACTGGAGATGTAAGTAGAGGAGTGAAGGAAACAAAGTGTTACAGTGTTCTTCACATTTGATTTTATGCTCATTTTAAATTGACAGTATGAACCAAAGTTACAGACCTTGAAAGACAGACAGTTTGACACGCTGTTTAAAGAGTCTTCCTCCCTCCTTTCTCCCTCCATGGTTGTATGCTGTACCTGTGTGTCACACCTCTTTGATACATTAAAGAAGCTTCTGGAAAGGATCACCTGTGCAGCCTCCTCTCTCCTCTGTCCTGCACATGTGTTTCTAATACATCCTACAACATGTACAACAACATGGCCTACTGACCCTGATGTTTGGGTCACAGTGGGAGAAATGAGAGAACACTGATGATCTGTTTGTAACCATGTTAGTGTTTAAAGCACAACATTTCCCTCTAGTGGCCATATGTAAACCATGAGGGAGGATGGTGTTAATGTAAAATGTGATACATTTTCTCTTCCTTTTCCTCTTATGAGGTTAGAATGAAGGTGAACATCAAAGTTACAACATTAAATTGTATTTTTGCGTCTTTATCTAAAATTGAAATCTTGCTCAGTTGTAACTTGTGTGTTTAATATATTTTGGAGTGTTGTTACACTTTCTTTCTCAGATGAGTGACAGTAAATATGATGTGGTGCCATCTGCTTTTAGGAACTCTGTCAGTGCGCCCCAGGGCGGCTGTGGCTACATTGTAGCTTGCCATCACCTGTGTGTGAATGTGTGGATGACTGAACGTGTAAAGCCTTAGGGAGTAGTAAAGCGCTATACAAATACAGGCCATTTACCATTTTAAGGATTATTTTTCTACTTTTTATTTACATTTTAATGTGACTGACTATCATGTCAACTGGTGTCAACATTTTTTTTCATAGGCAATTCTGTACCTATGCGGTACTTATGACAATTCCCAAAAGCTGCTGTAAATTCTCTCCAGCACAGAAAATATTATATCATCCACAAATAAAGTAAACTGTAAAATCTCAGATTTTTTACATATATCATTGATGTACATGATAAAGGTGTGGGACAGAATTTTTTATTTTGTTGTGGTTTGGTTATTGAATTGATATGAAAATAAAGATTAAACCACAACCTCAGCCTGATAACAGCTGGCACATCATTCAGTGTCTGACCTTCAGTGCAGGATGTTTGTGTTTGGAAACAAACCAGCAGCCACTGACATGGTGAAAAAGTGTTTTTATTTGTTCAACTTGCTGTAAAAAATCAAGATAATTCTCTAGCAGTAGTTGAATATTTTCTCAGTTTGTTCTTTTATAGTTAGTAAGTAAAATGTATTTATAATGGAAAATGACCTGTATTTGTATTTAGTTCTGTGTCTAGTCTGCGACCTAGAGGGATCTCTTGTTTCCTGTTTTATTGTGAAGGTCTGCGTCTCATTCAGCACCCCCAAAATGAATCGAAGCACCCGCAAAGATTTCTTACTTTTTTGACAATATTTGCTGTTTGTGTGACACACTACTAAAAATATAAAAAGCATACAGTACTTGGTTGAGACATAACACTTTAGCAACAAAAGTATAGATAACCCCCCCTCCCAAAAGGGTTTGTTCCAGCTTGCCTCTCCCCTGCTCTGGCTCTAGCTAGCATCCTGGCTGCCAGAGCGATGGTGGCTGAGACGCAGCGGAGCAGAGGTGTAAGTGCCTGGCTTAAAACAGGACATGTTGGCTGCATTTAACCATCAGTTACTCTTTATATAGTTAGGTAGGAGTCAGACCATGTTTCTTTTTAGCTGAAAAACATTACACCAGGTAACCTGCAGTGTTGAAAACATGTTTTTCGATGATGTTTGCTACCCTACAATCCTTCCTGCTCTGTAGTAAAATCAGCGACATATGACCGTCCTGTTGCTGCCATTGAAATGTACACAGACTATTTAAAATCTAAAACTTAAAATTATCCGTAGCCTGCTGTTGTTACCACTGTCCTGTTTGAAATGGATACTAACTAGCTAACTGACTGAATGCCCATTAACCTTATAACTCCCGGTGTGTGTGTGTGTGTGTGTGTGTGTGTGTGTGTGTGTGTGTGTGTGTGTGTGTGTGTGTGTTGTACAGAGAGGCAGCCAGGTTAATAATGGATATAAGGAAGTTAAGGAGCCACATTCAGGTAAAAGTGTAAAATCAAATGATCTGTCAATCAAGAATAATGTTGGATCAGTGTTTCAATATTTATATATTTTATTAGATGTTCATGTGGTTTGGTTATTTGCCTTTTGGTTGAAAGTACACTGAGAAAGGACTTTTTGTTAGTGATCTTAATAGTATTTTTTTTAATATTTATTTAATTTTTCATCTAATTGTATACAATCTATTTGTGTATGATTGTCAGTCCAAAGAAGGAGAGAGGAAAGAGGGGAATGTGAGGAGAAAGTACAAGGTCAGGAAGAACCAGGTAAGAAAACAGACAGGGAACAGGGACAGGCACAATATAAACTGTTAAACTGACAAAGAGGAAAAACCTGATTTTACTCATACTCATATAACCTTATAATTGATCGGGGAGATTAAAATTAATGATATATTTTTATGTGGTTCAGCCACAACTCGACTAAAACCTCAGCCAGTAATAGGTAGGCCAACTTTTGGACCGTCCACTTGTCTGTATGACTGCTGCAGTATGTACATCACATTTGCACAGTATCAAAAAACTGCCAAACAGCCCTGGTGGAGTGATGAGCTGTAAAGAGAAGCAGATGCTCTGTTTATATTCTAAAAATGTTTTAAGCTTGTTTCAAAGATTCTGTACTGCAGCTTTAAATGTTTTCCAAAAGCACACATACACTTAACTTATCAGTGTTTCTCAAACTTTTTACAGTGTGAGAAAATGTCAAGCTCTCCCAAGTACCACCATGAAAGCATCAAACTCATAAATCTTACAACACAAAATTAGTATCTGCAGTAAAGATTTTTTCATGCATTGTATACATTCTACCACAGGCAAAGTTGCCTCCATTTTTATATTCTTTTTTTTTTTTCATATATTGTAATAATTTATTTGTAATAATTTATTATGTTTCGGGAGTGTTTTTATGTATCTGTATTATATTATACATACACATTAAAAGTTAATCTCTGTCCAAAAAATGCATTCGGACGATGTTACATCTTACTCACTATGAGCATCATTCATTATTCTCCCCCAGTAATTAAGGTTAGGATATGTATTTTTTTTTATTCCAATCCATTCTTCTTTTGCAGCATTTAAACAAACTTTATTAGATTTGATTTGATGGTTTTGTTACAAACTTTTCAAAAAAGTGTTTTGCTTTTCTTTCACAATGTGGGGATTAAATTGTTAAAATGTACAAAACAGTGATGTCATGTTTTGTGACGAGGACCCAGGCAGAGACTTGATGAATTTAAGAATATTGTGATTTAATAAAGAAATTTGCAGACTTGCACAGAGATGGTAAAATTATGATGACTGATGATGGAGATGAAGACAACAGACGATGAGGACAGGGAGGAACAGGGGTTTAAATGCACCGAGAAGACAGACAGAGAGAACTCGGGACAACTGGAGACATGTAGGGATGCAGGGACTGACAGAGACAGGGAAGAAGTCTCATTGTGACGAGTAAAGTGTATCTTGGCTGGCTGGGCAGCTCTCTGGGAGCTCAGCACCCCCAAAGCTCTGATCCTAGAATCGCCCCTGCTTTGTGGTAATCTTAGATGAGTAGTTTTATGGACAAAACCACCAGGTCATTCAGTTTTCCCTTAGTGCCAAAATATAACAGATGTTGGTGTCCTATAACTGAAGTAATGTTGTTAAGTCCTTAAAGTCATATTCTTTTATTGTCATGACTGTATTTGAAGCTATTTTTATGTTTGTATGATACCTGATTCATATGAAATATGGCTGAAGTAAACTGAAGTCTAAAATACTTAGTCATTTGTTATATAATTCAAATGTAAAAATATAAATTGTAATTTTAAATGGTTTAAAAGCATGTAGAATAGCATATGTAGGCAAGTATATTTCTCCTTTTTTATAAAGAAGCAAAGACAAAAAGGGGAAAAACAGAAAAAAAAAAGAAATAGGGCAGGGTTCGGTGGTTGAATCATCCGTCCCTACCAATGCCAAAACCAAATCTACACCCTTGCCATCTTCTGTAGTTTCAACAGGCGGACATCCGGTGTCACATTGTTACAGAGTGACGAGTGTAAGGCTGTTCCAATTCTCAGCATCGCTCCTCTCTTTCCCTGAGTCCTTAGCAAATCTCCTTCCCACGATGACGTTTTCCTCGAGCCACGGAAAAGAGTTTAGGAAAAGGAGATAGGCCCTAATTTTGAAATACCCCACGTGGTTACGTTGTGCAGCTGAGTCACGTGATCGCACAGCAACAAATCACAGCAGAGCCCGGTAAAGGGGGAGGAGCAAAGTGTGTGCGTAAGAGTGGAGTCGAGCAGAGAGAGCTGCTTTTTCATGAAACGGGAGTAAAGTAGTGAACTTACAGGAACATATACCACTACCAACGTTTGGATCGATATCTGCATCGATCTGCACACCCTTGTCTCCTGGATCGCAGCTCAGATCAGCGTGAACCACGTGGGTCTCTGCTCCCTGATCTGTTTCCTGTTTGGAAAGACTTCCAGCTTCATCACGGAGTTTCTCTCGGTTTGTGGGCTCATCTAAAGGTAAGCACCGAGCTAACTTTAATGTGGCTGCAGTTTATGCTGAGTTTAGCTCTGTTGAGAATAATAGATTGCTTGGTATACATTGGAGTTAGACAGACTGTAGAGTTTGTGATTGCTTGCAACATTATAATATGGCGGTTGCTAGGGGTAAGAATACATATAGAAAAATAGTCTTGGAATATGAACAAAAGGATGGGGTGCAGGGCAGGAGAACAGCCAACCCCCAGGACATGAAGCCACAGGTACAAGCCTGGGGGAGGGAAATCAGCCTTTAGAATAGGACTTCATAGGATGATCTACAGATGCATCTGTATTTTATTTTTTTCCAGCGCTAATAAAGATGTCTGATTCTGGAAATAAAAATATCCGCCTGGTCGCTCCCATCAAAAAGAATCCGTGAAGAACTTCAACAGCTCCTGAATGAGCTCTTCTGTTGCTCTTCTCGGTCTGTTAAGAGTTTATTGTGAATAGAGCAGGGCGATATGACCTAAAATATTTATCACAATATACATTTGAAAATTTGCGATAACGATATAATTGACACTAGACAAAATACTTTACAACTCCACAACTTTATTAGTGCAAAAAACCCCATCAATGTATTTTCACTGAAACAAGCAGCTGTTTTTTTATGTGCATTCAAGTTATATAAAAACGTAACAGTGCAAATTCCTCGCTGACAGTTTAACCAAAAGGCATTTCCAGTGGAAATTGGCCGACATATCCTCAGCATAACCATGTATAATATCCACAAAACTTAAAAAGAGGTTATACACACACAATACGATAATATTATGTTGAAGCACAATACGTATCACTCCGCGAGGCTCCTGACTACAATACCCGTAATGCTCCCACAATCCATCAAGCAGTGCGGCTTCGTAGCTTAGCAAAGTCGTACTAAACATTTGACAGATTTTCGAGCACTGTGTACCACATAAAATCATTTTGAGGTCAGTAAACACAACCAGAGTTCATACATAAGGCACACGGGATTATAAGGGGCAATGTCGATTTTCAGAAAAATCAAAGGATTGATTTTAAGTGTGCCGTATTTTCCAAACAACACGGTAATAACGACGGCCCGCTAGCATGCTCTACCAAAAGTAGTGCTTTGTTGTGTATCTGATGGGCGAAAGCTAAACCAGTTCCACACCACTGAAGTTGCAGCATTTTTACAAACCAATTCTGGTTCATCTGTTTCATTTAATGATCTACTTTCACTCTTCTCATTCTGCGTCGCCGCAGTGCCTTTGTATGTATACAAAGGCACTGCGCATGCGCGTTTTACCCATATTCTATCGCGATATGTCATTTTCCTATCGTTGCCCAAAATTACGCCGGTATTACTGTGAACGGTATGATATGGCCCAGCCCTAATTGTGAACACGTTAAAAGAAGAGTGAGAGGAAACCAACACCAACTAATCATTAGCTCAGCATGAGAAGCTGAGCCGTTTGCTTGCTTGTTCACTTATTTCCATCGTGCTTTGACTGCAGCTGTAACCTGACATATTCCAGCAGGATTTGTAAAAAGTGTTTTGATAGAAAAAGCTGGACAGCTTATGATACTAACTGCTGGAAAGGTTTCATGCAGCATTGTTTGACAGAAATGGAGGAGAAAATGTTTTTTTTTTCATCTATTTATTTTAATTTTAGCTTTGTTTGATTTTTTGAGTATCTGAGGCTGAGACCGTGAGACTGTAAAAACATGATTGTTGGGCTTCATTTTTCTACTGAACAGTCATTTTAAGATTAGTTAGTAAATAACAATTAGCTGATGTTGTTCATGAGACTAAAGTCATCTCACTTTGGTAATGTAAATATAATATGGCAAATATAAAAGTTATTTTTATATTAATCATTATTAGTTATTACAGCAGTGAACTTAAACTCTGTGTCAAATAAGTTGCATTTGTCTTTATTTACTATAACTTTATATCTTCACTGACAGACAAGTATCTTTGACAGTGTATATATACAGTGGGGCAAAAAAGTATTTAGTCAGCCACCGATTGTGCAAGTTCCCCCACTTAAAACGATGACAGAGGTCAGTAATTTGCACCAGAGGTACACTTCAACTGTGAGAGACAGAATGTGAAAAAAAAATCCATGAATTCACATGGTAGGATTTGTAAAGAATTTATTCGTAAATCAGGGTGGAAAATAAGTATTTGGTCACCTCAAACAAGGAAAATCCCTGGCTCTCACAGACCTGTAACATCTTCTGTAAGAAGCTTTTCTGTCCCCCACTCGTTACCTGTATGAATGGCACCTGCTTGACCTCATCATCTGTATAAAAGACACCTGTCCACAGCCTCAACCAGTCAGACTCCAAACTCCGCCATGGCCAAGACCAAAGAGCTTTCGAAGGACACCAGGAAAAGAACTGTAGACCTGCACCAGACTGGGAAGAGTGAATCTACAATAGGCAAGCAGCTTGGTGTGAAAAAATCAACTGTGGGAGCAATCATCAGAAAATGGAAGACATACAAGACCACTGATAATCTCCCTCGATCTGGGGCTCCACGCAAGATCTCATCCCGTGGGGTCAAAATGATCATGAGAACGGTGAGCAAAGGTCCCAGAACCACACGGGGGGACCTGGTGAATGACCTGCAGAGAGCTGGGACCAAAGTAACAAAGGTCACCATCAGTAACACACCACAACGGCAGGGAATCAAATCCCGCAGTGCCAGACGTGTTCTGCTGCTGAAGCCAGTGCATGTCCAGGCCCGTCTGAAGTTTGCCAGAGAGCACATGGATGATACAGCAGAGGATTGGGAGAATGTCATGTGGTCAGATGAAACCAAAGTAGAACTTTTTGGTATAAACTCAATTCGTCGTGTTTGGAGGAAGAAGAATACTGAGTTGCATCCCAAGAACACCATACCTACTGTGAAGCATGGGGGTGGAAACATCATGCTATGGGGCTGTTTTTCTGCCAAGGGGACAGGACGACTGATCCGTGTTAAGGACAGAATGAATGGGGCCAGGTATCGTGAGATTTTGAGCCAAAACCTCCTTCCATCAGTGAGAACTTTGAAGATGGAACGAGGCTGGGTCTTCCAACATGACAATGATCCAAAACACACCGCCCGGGCAACAAAGGAGTGGCTCCGTAAGAAGCATTTGAAAGTCCTGGAGTGGCCTAGCCAGTCTCCAGACCTCAACCCCATAGAAAATCTGTGGCGGGAGTTGAAAGTCCGTGTTGCTCGGCGACAGCCCCAAAACATCACTGCTCTTGAGAAGATCTGCATGGAGGAATGGGCCAAAATACCAGCTACTGTGTGTGCAAACCTGGTAAAGACCTATAGTAAACGTTTGACCTCTGTTATTGCCAACAAAGGTTATGTTACAAAGTATTGAGTTGTATTTTTGTTATTGACCAAATACTTATTTTCCACCCTGATTTACGAATAAATTCTTTACAAATCCTACCATGTGAATTCATGGATTTTTTTTTCACATTCTGTCTCTCACAGTTGAAGTGTACCTCTGGTGCAAATTACTGACCTCTGTCATCATTTTAAGTGGGGGAACTTGCACAATCGGTGGCTGACTAAATACTTTTTTGCCCCACTGTATATTGTGAGATCATTATTCTATGTAGCTTAGTTTCCCTTATATTTTTAGGTTAAAGAACATGACCATCTTTGTAGTATGTTAGACAAATATTCCAGTATATCTTTGGGAATTAAAAGAATGTGACCATCTTTGGGTTCTGTTAGACAGGTGGGCGCCACCATTTATCTGCCGTGAATGTTTTACACTGTTTTCTTGTCATGTCAGACTGCTTAAATCATTTCTGAGAATGTTGCATGCGAAGGACCCTGGGCCGGTAACAGCAAGAGCAAACAACATTCTGTGCCCCCACTCTTGTAGGAGGTAGAAAGACAGGGAGCCCGAGGTCATAACTTAGGCGCCATGACAGATAAGGGACTGTGATTGTTTAGGTTTATGACCAGGTGGGGGCCAGAAGAAAGTATAAAAAGCTGTGTAACACACCACCATTTTGAGACTTGCTGTGACCCTCTCATGCATCTCTCCCCATCCGGATGGTTTTTATGCTCATTGTGTGAAAATTGTATGGAAAGAAAGGATTGTTGATTGAGCATTTATACACCGAGTATTGTCCTTCCTTCAGCCCAAAGATTCAAAGAATTGGGAGATTTCTACTCATATATATATATATATATATATATATATATATATATATATATATATATATATATATATATATATATATATATATATATATATATATATATATATATATATATATATAAGATAAATACTCTTATCTCATTTTGTTGGCATTACTAAATTCGACTCAATGCTTACATACATGTGTGAAAAGAAAATGTTCAAGCTGTGATAACTGTTTCTGATAGAATGAAGAGTAGACTGATATATTAAATATTCCTTTATTGGGTGAGTAAATCAGACCATGTCATAACTGCTTTAAGTCATACAGAATAGATATCAGAGCCTTAAACAGGCTGACTTCTGCTAAATGGGTCAAACTGGGCAGAAAGTCTACAAACACATAACATCCTTATAGAATATGATGTAACACTATAGATCAACTTACCTCAGAATATATAATGCATATAAACAATTACAGCAATATGATGCAACAAACACAGCAGTGCTACTAATCCAAAAATACTCAAAGCTTCATAGAACTGAAACAAACATTTATTTTTAGGTCCATTCTGCTGCTGACACGTACTTTAGGTTTCTGAATATTAACCCTTTAAGACCTACCATAGAATCAAGTCCGCCAGAGCTTATATTACATTTTTACATGTTATAGTGCCATTTTTGGGAGCATTTCAAGTTGCTATACATCCATTACAGTCTAAATTTTAATAATATGTATGCATTAAGTGCATAGTAATTACATAAAGTGCAATAAATTGCAATAAACTACAAAAAAAATTGAAAATCGTTTTTGTTTTTTAGCAACAAAAACATAATATTCCAGAAACACGCTTTGCTTATCCGATCAGCTGTTTGTAACACTTCCTACGTCCATCAGCGCAAACTATTGCATGTCCGCCATTACCTGCCCGAAACCGGAAGTGACGTCATTTTGCGGTAGTTGTAGTTTTTTACCATCAGGGCCTTATGAGCCTATACTGGTGTTTTTAAAAGTTATGTTTGACTTTATGACTTTCTGTGTCGTTTCTGGGATGCTTAGGACTCATATTGCACTGCTGGAAATAGTTTATTTTGATGCATATGCTATTTTTTTTTTTTTTGCAAATTTGCATTATAATATTTATTTTAGTTTTTCCTGCAGTATATAAAAATTGGTGTATTTCAAAAATAAAACTATGAAGACACTCAAAATTAATTTCCTGTGGTGGGAAACTAGTTTGTGCAACTTTTTTGTATTTACAGTTTTGAGGGATAAGCCTCTTAAATTTCTCTAATTGGAAATATATGTTAAAAAAAAACAATTTTTATTTTTTTTGTAATTTATTGCACTTTTTTGCAATTTATGTAATTACTATGCACTTAATGCATACATATTATTAAAATTTGGGCTATAATGGTTGTATTGATGTATATCAACTTGAAATGCTCCCAAAAATGGCACTACAGCAGGTAAAAATATAATATAAGCTCTGGCTGACTTGATTCTATGGTAGGTCTTAAAGGGTTAACAAAAAAAAATCCCCTATGGCCACCTGTCACTTTGGAGGTCCTAGAACAGTGGTTCTTAACCTGGGTTCGATCGAACCCTAGGGGGTCGGTGAGTCGGTCTCAGGGGTTCGGCAGAACCTCCGCTATGACATACACGGCCCAGTAAAAAAAATATATGCATGTCTTGAATTCGAAAAAAATCTTATTGCGTATATGAAACTGGTGGGGTTCGGTACCTCCAAAAAGGTTAAGAACCACTGTCCTAGAAGAATTACTTTACAGTCTTGTGTATTCTAAATTAAAACATAAAATAATTAGAACACCATACATTACAAATTTTCACAATGTTGCAATACAATTGCAAGAAAATACCAGTTAGTAGAGGCAAACCAGGCTTCTGTAGGATAGCTCACTGAACTAAGCGTGATTATTAAACGTGGGCCTCACAGCCTATATGATCACGCCCAAACCTTGCGATAATAGCAGTGCAACAAAAACATGTTCTTTGTGTCACGATAAACATGTCTCCTACATAAGATAGAATGCACCTATATAATATTGTCCAAAGAAATGTACAAGCAAGAACATTTTAACTGCTAGAACCAACTATTAACCTTCTTTATACATAAGCCATTTCCGGGACTCTTAGGCAGTGATATGTAGGGCAGTCAGTGGCTTTTTCCCTTTTAGATTGTTGTAGGCAACTGATTACTTTCTATCTGAGGTTTCACCTTGAAGCTTCATAGGTATTGTTGTCACTGAGGAGCATAGTAATGTTTATTTGCTCTGTTTCTTTTTGTCAGGGATGTGTGTATATACTTTATGTGTCCCAGCTGAGTAACAGGAGCAGAAGAGGCTGGTGGAGCAACAGAGGAACAATTTCAGCCATTTGGACTCAGCTCAGCCACTACAGAGGAAACAATGACTTCAACACAAAAAGTGAGAAAAACATCACAGTTACACTGTTATTGAAACTGTGAGCACAGTTGGTTGGTTTTTAAAAACACGTTAACAGCAGCATTATCTTTTCCATCCTGGGCTCCTCCATATATATAGAATCTACATTCAAAATCAAAAACCACAGCAGTTACAATAAAATACAAACATGATATTTTATCTACACACATTGAAACAACAATATCATCATTTAAACTCACATTTTTTTATGAGTAAAATGATTTTCTCCGCTGATCAATATTTCTTCAATAATGTCATTTTAATTACAACTCCCATTGTAGCACATCATTGTAATGTGATACTATAACCAGAATGTGGTGGAAACACACCAACAATGTGTTTGTTGTCACATTAAATTCCACTAACGTTTCAGTTTGTTCCATGACTGCATTTCACTCACTGCCTCTGTTTGTATCTCTGTCTCTGCAGGACCAACATGAGGCGAAAAGTCAGCACTCTCAGGAGGCCGACAAACCTCACAGAAAAAAGGGAGAGAAAACATACAGCTGTGATCAGTGTGGGAAGGATTTTACCCGGGCTGGAGAATTAAAAAGACACCAACTCTTCCATAGTGGAGTTAAAGCGTACAGCTGTGACTTGTGTGGCAAGTCTTTTACCCTGGCTCAAAGCTTAAAGACACACCGACTCATCCACAGTGGAGTTAAAGCGTATAGCTGTGACTTGTGTGGAAAGTCTTTTACCCTGGCTCAAAACTTAAAAACACACCAACTCATCCACAGTGGAGTTAAAGCGTATAGCTGTGACTTGTGTGGAAAATCTTTTACTCTGGCTGGAGGTCTAAAAAAACACAAAGTCATCCACAGTGAAGTTAAACCTTACAGCTGTGAGTTGTGTGGAAAGTCTTTTACTCAGGCTGGAGGTTTAAAAATACACCAACTCATCCACAGTGGAGTTAAACCTTACAGCTGTGACTTGTGTGGAAAGTCTTTTACCCGGGCTGGATGCTTAAAAACACACAGACTCATCCACAGTGGAGTTAGACCGTACATTTGTGACTTGTGTGGAAAGTCTTTTACTCTGGCTCAAAACTTAAAAACACACCAACTCATCCACAGTGGAGTTAAAGCACACTACTGTCACTTGTGTGGAAAGTCTTTTAATCAAGCCCAAAACTTAAAAACACACCAACTCATCCACAGTGGAGTTAAACCTCACAGGTGTGACTTGTGTGGAAAGTCTTTTGCCCTGGCTGATAGCTTAAAAACACACCAACTCATCCACAGTGGAGTTAAAGCATTCAGCTGCAACTTGTGTGGAAAGTCTTTTACCCATCGTCAAGGCCTAAAATCACACCATATCATCCACAGTGGAGTTAAAGCACACAGCTGTGAGTTGTGTGGTAAGGCTTTTGCTCAAAATAGCGACTTACAGAGGCATCTAGTTACCCACTCTGGAATTAAGGCGTACAGCTGCGACTTTTGTGGAAAAAGGTTCAGTGAAAAAAAGTACCGAAATATTCACCTACGGATTCACACTGGAAATGATGTTTACTGCTGTGATCAGTGTGGGAAACCATTTACAACAGATGCACAGTTACAACAACACATGTTTAGCCACACTGAGGAGAGACCTTACAAATGTGACCTGTGTCAGAAGACTTTTAAAGCTCCACATCACCTGAAAAAACACCAACAGATTCACACCAGAAATTAACTCTACAAGTGCAGTTACTGTGAGGATGTATTTATTTTTATCTTGTAATTGTAACCCGAGTTTTTGGAACAAGTCTGATCAGTAAACTTATGGAATTATACTGAATGAACTGTTTGGAAAAATGAGGAGGCATTTTCACCCAGTAAGCTGAGTGTTATAATGTAAACAGTGAAATGCAATTGGATATTGGCAGAGTTGACTTATACTGTCTTTGCATAGAAGCAGAGTGATAAAGATGGATCCAGTTCTCAGCCCTGTCGTCACTGTGGTGGTGGGAAAGCGTTTCTCTGTGGCCTTTGTGGAAAAACCTTCAATCATCAACGGGACTTTAAGCCATGTCAACGTAGACACACTGGAGACAAAATGAACTACTGCAAAGAATGTGGGAGAGGCTTCCACACACCAAGTACATTAAAAATGCATGAACTCTTCCACAGCGGGGTCAAAAAGTACATCTGTGACCACTGAGGGTCATCCTTCACCACTGCACGTGAGCTTAAAGAAAAAGCAATAAGCGAATCCACAAAGAAGAGACACCATACAACTGCAGACACTGTGACAAAAGCTTCTCACAATCAGGTCATCGTAACAAACATGAATGTACTCACATGGAAGTGAACTTCAGCTGTGACCCCAAGCTGTACATAAACTGTTTCACTGTTACCAATGTGCATTCACTTCATTATCTGCTCTGTGCAAACATCAGCCTGATTATTCAGGACTGAAATCATTGGATCACAATGAATATGAAGAGAGAGAAAGATCCTCTTCTGGTTTCAGGGTTGGACTTTAAAACCTTGAGATCAGGCTCCACAGAGTTCAGATGGAATCTCATGTAAAGAGTGTCAGCTGATGTCACATTTGGATCTGGTGAGGTAGCTCTGATTTCTGGACTTGCAGTGAATAATCCTGAATGTTACATTTAGGAAGCTGCATGTATAGATAAGAATACGAATAACTTTATTTATCCCGAGGGAAATTCTTTTGTCATGTACATGCTCAAAGCAGCAGGAGAGACAGAGGAACAGATGAATAAGATATAAGATATAAAATATATACAATAAGAATAGTAGTGTACAGTAATATACAGTAGGATAGTGCAAGACATAGTATCGGATAACTAACGATGTAATATATATAACTATATCCTGGTGAATAAATAACTTAACTATCAGTGCAGGCGATTCTAGAAAGTGACAAAGTACTGTGCAATAGAATAAAGGGAGTAGCAGCGTATGATGGGGGGATGAAACAAATATTCAATAAGGTACTGTTGGGTAATATTACACGGTCTGAAAGGGAACAGAATAACATTGGTAATCGTCTCAGGAAAATTACCTACAGAGTGAGGAAGAGTTATACAGTCTTATTGCCACTGGCACAAAGGATTTACTGTGGCGGTCAGTTCTGCATTTCGGGGCAATGAGTCTTTTGCTGTGTTTGCTCTGATGGTCCATCATGGGAGCGTGCATGGGGTGGGAGGGGTTGTCCATGATAGAAACAAGCTTTTTTTAGCATTCTCTTTTCAGACACCTCCTCCAGGTTCTCAAGTCTGACACCCAGGACAGAACTAGCCTTTCTAATCAGTTTGTTCAGCCTTTTGGCATCAGCTGTCTTCACCCCACTTCCCCAGCACACAGCTGCAAAGAACATGACGCTCTCCAACACCGAGTGATAGAACATGGTCAGCATTTTCCTACCAACATTGAAGGACCTGAGTCGCCTCAGTAGGAAAAGCCGACTCTGCCCTTTTTTGAAGATAGCATTGGTGTTCTTGGTCCAGTCCAGTTTACAGTCCAAGTGTACCCCCAGGTACCAGTAGTCCTCAACTATCTCCACATCAGCCCCTCTGATGATGACAGGGTTAGGAGGAGGAGCCTGCTTCCTAAAGTCCATAATCAGTTCCTTTGTCTTTGTGATGTTAAGTTGTAGGTGGCTTAGCTCACACCACTCGACGAAGCTGTCGACCACACTCCTGTACTCCTCCTCCTGTCCATCCCACAGCCCAGAAATTCTCGGATGACTCTGCCCACAGGCAGAGTCATCCGAGAATTTCTGCAGATGGCATGACTGAGACTTGTACCTGAAGTCAGATGTGTAGAGAGTGAAGAGGAAGGGTAATAGGACCGTCCCCTGCGGCGCGCCTGTGCTGCTCAGGATGTTATCTGAGCGGGAGCTCTTCAGTTGGACATGCTGTGGTCGACTTGTTAAATAGTCCGTAATCCAACCAACCACTGGGGCATCCACCTGCATTTCTGTGAGCTTATTCCACAGCTGTGATGGTCTGATTGTGTTAAAAGCACATGACCCTCACAGTGCTCCCAACAATGTCCAGGTGAGAATAAGCCTGGTCCAGCAGGTAGATGATGGCATCCTCCACGCCGATACGAGGTTGATAAGCAAACTGCAGGGGGTCCAGCCAAGGCTCCACCAGAAGACGCAGATGTTTCAGGATGAGTCTCTCCAGCGTCTTCATGACATGTGAGGTCAGAGCCACTGGCCTGTAGTCACCGGGGGTCGATGGGTTGATCTTTTTAGGGACAGGAAGCAGGCAGGATGTCTTCCAGAGTGATGGGACTCTCTGCATTTCCAGACTCATGTTGAAGAACTGTTGTAGAACTCCAGACAGCTGGGAAGCACAGCACCTGAGGGCCCTGGGACTGACACCATCAGGGCCAGCAGCTTTGCTGCCCAATTCTTTTTTGATGTCATCTGCTGAGAGGGACAGGGTGAGACAGTCTGAGGGGGCAGGAGAGGGGGGAGGCGAAAGGAGAAGATGGGAATAGCTGGGTGTGGAGACAGGAGACGCAGGGCAGTCAAACCTATTGAAGTGCAGATTAAGGTTGTTAGCACTTTTGACGTCCCCATCCATCCCAACACCACTCTTTTGTCTCAGGTCCGTGATAGTCCGCATTCCATTCCACACCTCCCTGGTGTTGTTTTCCTGCAGTTTGCTTTCCAGCCTCCGTCTGTAGGACTCTTTACTCTCTGCAATCTTGGCTTTCAGCTCCTTCTGCACCAGTTTCAGCTGAGCTCTGTAACCATTTTTGAAAGCTCTTTTTTTCTTGTTTAAGGTTGCTTTGATGTCTTTGGTAACCCAGGGTTTATTGTTGGGGAAGCACAGAATGGTTTTTTTGGGGACCACAGTGTCCACACAGAATTTGATATAATCTGTTACACAGCCTGTCAGATTGTCAATATTGTCCTGATTGGAATCACAAAGAACATCCCAGTCAGTTGACTCAAATCACCCCTGCAGAGTCTCTTCTGACTCCCTTGTCCATGTCGGAAGAGACTTGTGACATTACCAATAAGTTTGATGTGTCACCTGGCCCTCTTCCTATTGAAAAACGAAAAGTTGTGTCCAAGATGGCCAACTTCTAAATGGCCACCATGGTCACCACCCATCTTAAGGAGTTTGCCCCCTCACATATACTAATGTGCCACAAACAGGACTTTAATATCACCAACCATTCCCATGTTATTGCGGTGTATCCATATAAATGGCCCACCCTGTATATCAAGTTCTTTTTCCTTTGAGGTGTTTTAATTCTCTAAAATGTTATCCCTGTTACATTTTAATCTTTGTTCCCCTAGGACACAGTAGTGTTTAGTAGTTGTACTTGTTACTGTATTATTAAAGTTATAGGAATGTCTTCTTCTTTCTTTTTTTTTATACAAAGCTAATATTGTATCAAAATTACAGATATGGATATGTATATCAATTTCTTTTTATTTGAACTTTCTTAGTCTTTCCAAAAATTTTCTTCATTCATTTAACCTCGATTAAATTTAAATCCTTCATTCATATTTAATTTGTTGCTGTGATAATCCCTTCTCTTAAATCCTTTTCTCCCAAAACTGCAAATAATTTTACAGCAGTCTCTCTCAAAACTTCCAAAATGAACTAAATCTGTCAACCTGCTTTGAAACAACCCCTGCTATGACTTTATGTTCAGAAATAAGAGACTTAAGCTAAACTGGTTTTGGCCTGTACTTCCATGTAATACCAGTTTGTACCAGAAGATGGAGGTGTGAGTCAGTGCAACCTTTCTTTAATTAGGCAAAGAACACATTCTTATTCACACAACAGAAATGTTGAAGCAAAACAGCAGCACGCATCTGGACCATTTTAAAGATCACAGGTGACTACTTTTAGTTCATTCAATTCTATTAAACCTCTATTTTTGGCTCCTCCTTTAACTTTAGTGTATTTACTGTGTCCTTGAAGTCCACATCTTGTTTTGCAGCTGTTTTCTTGTTGATTTGAAGTTTGTATTATGAAATCCTGATAATGTTAAAGCATTAGTTATATTTGATGAACTCTGTGTAAAGTTTATCTTATTAAACAGTTTGTTGTGAAAAATAAAGAAATGGTCTCACAACAAGTAGTGTGACCCATGATTTCAGATTTAAAGTAATTTAACTGTTTTCAGTCGTACATGTGGAAGTTTATCACAGGAGGAGACTGGGCTGTTCTCCACGCACACTGAACAGGGTTCCTGCAGCTCATTAAAAACTCTGAAATGATCTTCAAGGACAAAAATTTTGATTTTTCTCAAAAACGTGCTGTGGGCATGAAGTTTTCAGACAGTGTGTTTAAGAGTTATTGTGGTTAACATCTCACACATTCCAATAAATCAGATGTTCCTGTATTGCAACAGTGGTTTGCAGATGTATTCTCCCTCCTGCCTGTCTGCAGGACTCTCATGGAGCACCACTTTGAAATGCGGCCTGGCGTGAAAGTATGTTTATGGCCCTACATGTTGCCTGAGCACAATAGATAAATTGTGCAAAAAGAATTGGCTAAAATGGAGAAAATGCTGTTGCCTTAGGAGGAAATGAGGATTTGTTCCTCAGTGTTTGGTCTCCTATGCCTATCTGTTTGCCAGCTGATTGGTCCCAGCTGTTGAGAGGGGCCGGTTGTCCTTAAGGTGCTTCCAGGTAATTAAGAAGTGAGCGCAAGGTTTTATACAGTACTGTGATGATTAATGTTCCCTGTAATTTTTCATGTGTTTGAGCGAACGCACAAACTCCCTGAGCAATCCCTTGTGATCCCACTGTGAGCAACAGCAGACGTGTTCACACCAGTTTCGAATCCATCCAAGTTACATGGTTTATTAAAATAATCATATTACAGCATTTACAATTATGTTAGACTACTTTTA
The DNA here is from genome assembly GCF_963576455.1 of Neolamprologus multifasciatus. Lineage (NCBI taxonomy): Eukaryota > Metazoa > Chordata > Actinopteri > Cichliformes > Cichlidae > Neolamprologus > Neolamprologus multifasciatus. The sequence goes on along the minus strand of NC_140441.1, from coordinate 6,708,291 downwards.
ATTATCTGCTTTAGCCCACAATCTTATTCATGACTTGTGTAATATGTTAATGCTATTGGAAGTAAAAATAACTTTAACTCCAATTTTGAAAGCACAACTTTTTTTTTAAATAAAGCTCTGACCTGTATAATAACTCAATGGTCTGGGAGAGAGTCCTGTAACTCTCTGTCTGCAAAATACAGTATGTAAAGACCAATGCTGGGCAATTAATTATATAGTTATATAAAGTTACTGAGTTTTGCAAAGAACAATGTTTTTGCAGCTGTTTACCTAAAAATGCAGCCAATACATTTTTTTAAACAAACTATTTAGAGAATAATCAGGTGTTCTGCATCAAATCTGATGCCACACAAATTATTTGTGCCACTCCAAAAGAAATAATTTCTGTCCACTATGAGATAAAGGAGGAAATCAAAAGCCTGATACCTGCAGTACTGACAACAGGGGATGTATCACTCCTGTAACATTCAGCAGTTGCCTCATTGTTCTGACACACACAACAAAACTATTGACTACACTACACACTAACTACACAAGATTTGCGCTAAATGTCGCAAATCTCTCACATCTCAAAACACAGCCCTCACTCCTAAAACTTCCTCCCATTTCTTTTTTTTAAATTTATGTTTTATTAGTTTTCTTATTTATACAACATGTACAACAAATTCAAACTGTTCACTGTGGGGGGGGGGGGGGGGGGGGGGAGGGAAGCAAAGCAAAGCAAAACAACAACAAAAGAGACAAACGGACCAAAACAAAAACAAACAAAACAAACAAACCAAGAAATACAATGACATTATACAAAATCGGGCCTCCCATTTTGTACATATTTCAACCATTTCAACCAATATTCTTCAAATGAGTCCGCCTGCCACTTTAGCCTAAAGGTTATTCTTTCCATGACAAAAATAGTATATATCACATCAATCCATTCATCTATAGTAGGAGTATCCTCTTTAAGCCAAAGGCGAGTTATGGCCTTTTTACCGACAGCACACTGAACAAATATTTATCCGGTTTGCATAGATCAAGACTCTTTAGGTTGCCTAGGTACAATAATGCAAAATGAAATTGTATTTTCTTTTGGAAGATTGTTTCCATGACCTTGTGTATTTCCTTCCAAAATGGAACCACACGGGAACATTCCCAAAAAATGTGGAAATGATTTGCTGTTGCATGTCCACAATGCCTCCAGCATGTATTGTATGTATTCTGAGAATAATTGGATTTTTGAGCTGGGGTAATAAAATAACTAATTACATTCTTCCAAATGAATTCCCTCCATGAGGGGGAGCTTGTTACTGACCACTGCTGCCTACAGATCCCACCCCATTCCTCTCCTGTTAGGGATAGATTGCTTTGTTTCCCATCTTGCTTTAACATATCTTGTATCATGACCTCGTAGATTGATCAGTGAACAATATAATTTGGAAATAATTCTTTGATAGGGTCCATCTCTATATGCATTCTCGAATATATGTATATATAATATCTTCATTCCCAGTCGATAACTGAGGTTTTTTTTAGCTTTTTATTCAGGAAGTCCCTCCGTTGCAAGTATCTAAAAAAAATCTTGATTTCGCAACCCAAACTTTTTCTTAAGGTCCTGGAAACTCATCACTTTTCCATTTTTCAACAAGTTACTGTATGTGGTGAGACCTTTATTTGCCCATGTTTTGAATGTCGAGTTGATCTTACTAGGCAAAAATTCTGGGTCATATGCAAACCATTTAAGGAATCCAGCCCTCTGGATTAATTGATACTTTTTAAGTACTCTTTCCCATATCTTTATTGAACTTACTATCCAAGGGTTGCCCGGGTCTCCCAGGAGTGGTAACTCTGAAGGATCTCCTATCAGTGCCCCGACAGGGAAATTACCTCCCAAGGACAATTCCACTTCCTTCCATCTCGAACAGTATCCAGGTTTACACCAGCCCACCAGATTTCTTATTTGTGTTGCCCTGTAGTAGTCCTGTAGGCAAGGGAGGCCTAATCCTCCTTTATCCTTGGAAAGCTGAAGTATTTTGAACTTAACTCTTGGCTTTTTACCCGCCCATATAAATCTTGAGAGGATCCTATCCCATTCTACAAAGTAGATGGTAATGACAATTTGCATAATTAAGATTAAGGAGCTGACCTCCCAGCTTATTGTTCCTTCAGTGGGCTCGTTTCAGTCATTATGAAAGAAAGCTAGAAAGCTCTAGCCGATCCAGGAGAGAAGGACAACCGCTGCCTAAGCGAAAACCTGTAGTGATCCCATATGTGTCAGGAGTATCGGAGCAGTTGAGAGGCATTTTTTCTGAACTCTGGTCTCTGGCTTTTAAACCCCCAAAATACGCTGCACCAAAAATTGGTCCACCCCAAGGATTGGGTCCCCCGAAACAAACAGAGTAACATAGTGTACGTTGTTAAGTGCCAAGAGGATTGCCTGAATTGGTACATCGGGGAAACCAAACCACCTCTGGCGAAGCGGATGGCACAACACAGAAGAGCTACCTCGTCAGGCCAGGACTCTGCAGTCTATTTACACCTACAGGCCAGTGGACACTCTTTCAATGATGAGGATGTACACATCCTGGACAGGGAGGAACGCTGATTTGAGCGCGCAGTCAAAGAGGCCATTTACTTGAAAAGGGAAAGACCATGGAGGAGGGGGCCTAAGGGTACATCTTTCGCCATCTTACAATGCTGTGATTGCAGCCATTCCCCAAATCTCTGTGAATGGTACTCATGGCCATTGATCAGTGGTCTTTGATCAGTGGGTTTTGGTCAGTGGGTGTTGATCAATGGTCATGAGAATTAAGATTAAGGAACTGACCTCCCAGCCCATTGTTCCTTCAGTGGGCTGGATTCAGTTATTATGCAAATGTACTGTTTATAAGATTGGAGAGACCTGCAGTCAGCTGAGACTGAAGAAGTCACTTGGATGAGTGATGAAACATTTCTCCCACAAAACGCTACGTCTGGAAGAAAAGAATCAACTTTTGGAAACTAAATGCCATGTTTTGATTGGTCGACATGGTACATTTTTTGATCAATGGAAAAGGGTGGGGGTGTTTTGGTTCCGTCTTTGCTCGCAGGCGGAGAGTGCTTTCAAGCCTTTTTCCTTATAAAACGCAGTTTTTATAGTTTCTTCCCGCAGTAAATATAAACAATGGTAGTATTCAGGAAGAAAACCAAACATTGCATATATTTTTTATCATAACTCTGGTTTTACGTGGCCTATCAACACAATTGAAAAACTGGTATAAAGTCCACACTTTTGGCGTTAACGTGGCTTCACTCCACATCAGCCACGCCGCTTTGCTAGCTAAAACACCGGTGTCGGCACATAAGGACGCTGTCATAGCGTGTCAACGACGTTGATTAGCTGCACATATACGAATGTGAATTGCGTGATTGGCTGGACTATGGGATAAGGTGGCATCGTTCTAATCCCATACTGGAGCAACCAGTCACTGACTAACACTGCAAAACAGAATTGTTAACGTATTTACTTTAATTTCAGTTCAGGTTAGAATTTTATTTTGTGTGCATGGCAGATTTTTCTGCGCAGAGACCGTGCCAGCAGTGCGTAATTGAGCACGCGCACATGCACAGCTAAGAGGGAACATTGGTTATGATTATCACAAAGTGAACAAGGTCTCATGGTGTGATGGTTATCCCATGCCTTGGGTTGACCTGGACTGGTTAAGCACTGCTTATTTTTTTATGATGCTGGATTTAACCAACGCTTACTGGAAGATTCCCCTTTCTGCATAGTCCAAAGACAAAAACAGCCTTCTCTACTCTGTATGGTACCAATTCGTCACACTTCTGTTTGGCTTGTTTGAAGCCCCGGCCATTTTTCAGCACCTCATGGAGTGGTAGCTGGTTCCTCACATTGCATATGCTGTTTCCTGCCTGGATGATGTTGTTGTGGCACCCCTGTGAAGGAATGGCCACATTAATATTATTTGGTGTAAAACATTGTATTATGGGACATTTTTTATTGTACGGCCTGTTCCGGTGACCACGATAGCTAACATGGTTAACCGACAACCAGTTGCAGGCACAACTAGTCAGACTGGCCAACCCAGCTCTATCCCTGATATCACTAACGCTGAGCTGCAGGAGATGTTAAATAGCTATGAGGAGCTTGGTAAAAGATTTATACAAGGTGTAATGGTCCCCACTGAACAGCAGTGTTGGGTAAGTTACTTTAAATTAGTAACTTGGTTACATTACTAGTTACTATCAAAAGTAACTCAGTTACACGCACACTCATCTATAATTGACTGACACAGGATTCTCTTCCAGAAACTCTAAACCCACCGGCACAATGTACATTTCAAATTCCTTTAATTTTAAATATGTTTATATTGTCTATTCTGTAAAATAGTCAGTTTGTATATTCTTATTTAATTCACTTTATGTACAGAATTCACCTGCCTGCTGCATACATGCTACTACTGCACATTCCCCTAATGTATATATTATATATATAATGTCCCCCCCCCCCCCCCCATTTTTGCACAAGTCAGGGGTCGTGTCAGGTTACATTTCACCATGTGTTATACTTGTATAACTATGCATGTGACAAATAAAGAACCTCGAACCTTGAGTTAGTCGTTACTTTCAAAGTAACTAGTTACTATCTCTACTTTCAAGATTTGGCTTAAAACTTTCCTTTTTGCTAAAGCATATAGTTAGGGCTGGACCAGGTGGCCCTGAATAGGGCTTTGGAGTTGACGTCACGCCGCAATGCATTATGGGAGCGCAGCGCCATTTTCGGGGTCTACGAATCCAAAGCCCTATTCACTTTGCTGGAACGACGACGACAAGAATCACGCTTAAAAGCAGCTCAAAAGAAAACGGACGGTATAGAGACCGATTGCGTCCAGAGGCGAAGCAGCGTTACTTGAAAAAAAAATAGAGTGCATCGCAAATCTGGACCCGTACGAAATACGGCAGTGGAGTAAAGACCCAGACGACCTACCGCCACTGTCCTACCCCGATGTCTTTGCCTATCTTGTTTGTGGAGTAAGCGCCTACACAGCGAACCAGTTCCGAAATTACAAGTCACTGGAGGCGCACATCCAATTTACCAACGGCTGGGTGCAAGATTTGGGTATTTTCAAGCCGCCAAACTCTGAGTACGTCGTCATTCATACCAAGGTAAGTCAGCTGAAGCGCATCAAGTGTAATAGCCATTTTCCACCCCCCACCATAATTAATGTTATACATTTATCATCGAACTGCTAAAATATCGTTATCATATTATGTGCCCATAATTGTAAAGTAGATGCAAATTAACACATTGATAATCGGGCAAATTATTAACGCCAATTCGTGTCCTCCCTGTCTCATTTCATTCATTGTCTTTACATCAACCTTGTCCTTGTATGTTACAGGTACTGCACTCCCAAAGATTGAATGAACCTGCATTACGACCATGGGTAATTGTAAGCACCACGGGGAAAGTCGAAGCTGCACACTGCACCTGTATGGCCGGAGTTGCTGAGACCTGCACCCATGTCGCTGCACTTCTATTTAAAGTGGAGGCAACAGTGAGGATCCGTGGCACAAAGACTGTCACAGATGAACCAGCCTACTGGGTTTTGCCGGGGAACACAACCAAGATACAGCCAGAGGTTGGCCATAACATTGACTTTTCATCTTCAGCAGCACAAAAAAAGACTCTTGATGAAAATATAAACGGACCGTCTGTGGTGAAAGGCAGAAGAAGCCGTCCTTCAAAACGAAAGATTCCTTCTGCTACGTTTGAGGAGTTGTCACCAGTGTTAGACACACTTCATAAACACAATAAAGCAGTGTGTTTGTCTGGATTGGAGAAATACTACACATCACACACTGTACAATCTTCCACATTACCAATGTCTCTGGCGTGTTTGCACAACACAGGTGCACAGTCCCTTGGTCTTACCGAGCTGCAACTGCACTTTTAGGAAAACATTTCTCTAAGCGAAATGCAGCTGCGAGTGGTCACAAAGTTTTTCCTCCTGGTGTCTAGTTTTCTGTCAGAAGTGCATTGAAATATGTATAACTTGATTTCAAACCTGCAGCACTTACCATGTAACAATTGTCAAACTGTAAAATAAAGAGTGAAATACAGTTATTTGTTATCTTGCTTTTATTATAACGTCATTTTAGTGAAACAGGTACAGAAATGGTTACATAACGTAATGTCAGTGTGTTCATACAATAACACAAAAAAAAAAAGGTTTTACTAGTACTATGTCTTCAGAGACATACTGAGAGTTTTCACAATTATTAATTAACAAGTACAAGTCTCATGTGTGCCTGGTTTCACTACCACACTAGGGCACATGTTAACCAAAACACAACACACCCTCACAATTTTATCAATGAAGGTAACGTCTTCACCCTCACATGGAAGAAGAGAACGGATTGGCATGGTGGTATGTAGCATTTTGAACTTGTTGCGCAAACTGCCAATTACTTGCTTGACATGGATACTTAGGTGTGTAATGGCTCGTGTATTTTCTATGTCCTTGGCATCTAGTTGACAGAAGCCCCTTGTAAATGCTGTGATCTTAACCTCCGCACACATCATTCCCACCGCATCTCTGATGTCAAAGCCTCTGTCAGCCAAAACTACACCCCCTGGTAACAGCTTGTTAAGTATTCCACATTGCTCCGTGATGTGTTTATCTGATGCACGGCCCCCCCACCCCTTAGAAATGAATGAAATTGAACCTTGTGGAGTAATCCCGATCAGGTATTTCATGGTGTGTGTACCCTTGTAGTGTGAGTACATTTGAGCACGAGCCTTTAAATTAGATGGTTGTTCTGTACGAATTTCAAAACAGTCTACAATGATGGCTACCCGATTTCCAAAAGTTTCCGTAAATTGTGGAGGCATTGTTGCTTGCAAACAGTGCCTCTCTGGCCAGTGTACAAGTAATCCAAAGCGAGCATACAAAACGTCTATTGTATCAGCAAAGATAGAAGAAAGAGTTTTGTGGGAGACATTGAATAGATAACAAAGATGCTGAACAAGAAGATCAAGTCTAAGTCGCATAAGTGTGAGTAAAAGCATTTGGAAATGCGACAGTTTCTTTGATGCTGGAAGGAAAGCTTTTACATTCTCGAACACGGACATAAAAATAGCAAAACAAGTAAAACCAGTGTAATATTTCACTTTTTCCGTATCATCCTTTAAAAAGTTTTCATTCAGCTCTGTCTTGTCCAACTTTGATTTAAGCTTTCTGTTCTCCTCCAGCAGCCGGTTTATTTCTGCTCTGCTCTGTACACAGCGCACACAATCATTTGTCAGTCTTTGATCTTCTGTCTGTTTCTCTCTGATATCACTGTTTTCTGCATCTGCACCCATTACCTCTGCTTCTACTTGTCCAAGACAAATTTGGCCCTCAGCCAAAATAACAAGGTTGTTATGGAGTTGCTCTTCTGTGGTGTCCATCTCTGGCTGCTCTCCTGTGTTGTCCATCTCTGGCTGCTCTCCTGTGGTAACTTCTGCTGGGGCTTCACCTTCACATTCTGCAGCTCCATTGTGAAAGCCTGTCCAATAAAAAGAGTGCAAATACACAAGGGAATTTAAAAGTGGTTTATACATTAAGGCAGTATGAATACTCAAATGTTTGTGTTAATTGACTAAGATCAACTTTTAAAATAAGAGATTGTGGTTGGGGGTGCGGTTGTTGTTTACCCCCTACTAGTGCTTTTTTTTGTTGCCGTTGTGTTCGCCTCCTGTGACGGTCTGAATGTGATGTTCGGATTTCGGAGTGCCCCATGTGTAGCGTTGGTACCCAGTCTGGATTTGTTTGATCCATTTCATAAGCAGGCTTCCCTACAGTTGTGCAAAAGAATTAGCGAATCTTTACATAGCACATATATCTGCAAAGTCACTCCATTCATGTTTGATCGCAATTTCTATAACTTCCGAGACCACCAACGATAATATTATTCAGCTATAAAGTGTGATATGAACATATCTAGCACTTACCGGAATGAAAATGTCTGGAGCACACCAAGTGATATGGGGAGATGGAACAGAACTTGATATCAGCTCGTCTCACGGCTGCTATCCAGGCTCGACGCCTTCGTTTGGTAACATCCGATACATGAGCTCCTTGATATTGCTTCCAGGTTGGGAAAGCATAAAAAGACAACCCAAGCTTATTCCCGTGCCGATCGTAAGATCGAACATTGCAGCCAACCACACAGCAAGTACGAACCATGGCTGTGCTTTCGCTCCTTCGTCGCTTGCGCTTAGACCCCGAAAATGGCGGATCAGGCCAAAATCCTTTCCACGCCCACCCCCGTGACATCACGCTCCAAAGCCCTATCCTCACTTAGTTATGCTGTAATAGACGTAGGCTGCCGGGGATTCCCATGGTGCATTGAGTTTTTCCTTTCCAGTCACCTTTCTCATTCACTATGTGTTAATAGACCTCTCTGCATTGAATCATATCTGTTATTAACCTCTGTCTCTCTTTCACAGCATGTCTTTATCCTGTATTCCTTCTCTCACCCCAACCGGTTGCAGCAGATGGCCGCCACTCCCTGAGCCTGGTTCTGCCGGAGGTTTCTTCCTGTTAAAAGGGAGTTTTTCCTTCCCACTGTCACCAAAGTGCTTACTCATAGCGGGTCATATGATTGTTGGGTTTTTCTCTGTATCTATGAAGCGCCTTGAGGTGACTTTTGTTGTGATTTGGTGCTATATAAATAAAATTGAATTGAATTGAATTGAATTGAAAAAAACAAACAAACAAACAATGAGCACAAGAGTCCAGAGTAAACCAAAAACAGGTCAACACAAAACAAGACTGTTCATGAGTGCACAGGAAAGTCTGGGGGTCGACCCGGAGGTCGACAACACAAGAGCCAAAACAGTTCAGGGGCCGACCGTGCACACGGCAACGGCGGCGACGGGCAAACAGTTCCGGGGGCCGACCGTGCACACGGCAACGGCGACCACAGAGCAGTTCCGGAGGCCGACCGTGCACACGGCAACGGCGGCTACAGAGCAGGTCCGGAGGTCGGCCGCGAGGCCAGCGGCGGCGACGAACTCTTTCCGGAGGCCGTCCACAATGGGCATGAAGCCAACCTAGAGGCCTGGAAAATGGCCGCCAGAGGCGAGGCAGAACAGGCCGAGCGGGCTCTGACGGCGGTGTCGCAACCGCAGGACCAGACGAGGCAGGACCAGACGAGGCAGGACCAGACGAGGCAGGACCAGACGAGGCAGGACCAGACGAAGGCGGAGCTGAGGCTGGACCAGGCGTGGATGAAGACGGCAGCAGGACGGCTGCGGAACCTGACGGCAGCGGGACGGCTGCGGAACCTGACGGCAGCGGGACCTGACGGCGGCGGTGCTGCAGGAGGTGATGTGGATGCAGGCAACGGTGTAGGAGTCACAGGGGATGATTCAGCAGGTGGTGGCTGAACAAACTTCCCCGGACCGTCAGCAGACATGAGGATGTGCTTGCTGGGTCCTCCAGGACCCCCAGCAGACGAGGCGTGGTGCTGGGTGGGCTCCTCAGACCCACCAGCAGACGACACTCGAGGCTGGACGAGCTCCTCAGACCCACCAGCAGACGACACTCGAGGCTCGACGGGCTCCTCGGGCCCTCCAGCAGACGACACTCGAGGCTGGACGGGCGACTCGGGCCCTCCAGCAGACGACACTCGAGGCTGGACGGGCGACTCGGGCCCTCCAGCAGACGACACTCGAGGCTGGACGGGTTCTCCCGAACCCCCAGCTGACGACACTTGAGGCTGGATGGGCGACTCGGGCCCTCCAGCAGACGACACTTGAGGCTGGCTGGGTTCTCCCGAACCCCCAGCTGACGACACTTGAGGCTGGACGGGCGACTCGGGCCCTCCAGCTGACGAGGCAAGACGCTGGCTGGGTTCACCTGAACCCCCAGCTAACGTGGCTTGAGACTGGACGGGCTCCTCGGGCCCTCCAGTGGAAACAGACACTGAAGCAGACGGTACGCAGACCTCTGCCAGTGTGGACACTGGCTCGGACTGAGCAGCACAGTGGCTAGACTCATTCAGCAACAGTGGTTTGCAGTCCTCAGAGGGCTGAAAGTGTTCCCCAAGACACTCAGCAGAGGACGGAAGCGGACGGGTGGACTCACTTGAACTCTCAGGGGGGGCTGAGAGCCGAGACTGTTCTGGTGAGTCCTCCGGGTGAGCTGCTGGCGCTGGCGTCTTGACCTCTAGGGGTCCAGAGTTGGCTGGTGAGCGACACCCAGCCTCTGGGGAGGCTCTAGAGGGAGCAATTGTCTCAGAGATGGCCAGCTTAAGAGAACCAGCAAAAGTTGGTATGAAGCGTGTTCCCTGCTTGTAATGCGGTGGTGAGGATGAAGACTAAATGAATGAGTGAGTAGGCTGCTGAGCGACTGAACTGAGGGCAGCGGGCCTGCTGACTGAACTGAGGGCAGCGGGCCTGCTGACTGAACTGGGGGCAGCGTGGCTGCTGACTGAACTGGGGGCAGCGGGCCTGCTGACTGAACTGGGGGCAGCGTGGCTGCTGACTGAACTGGGGGCAGCGTGGCTGCTGACTGAACTGGGGGCAGCGTGGCTGCTGACTGAACTGGGGGCAGTGTTGCTGCTGACTGAACTGGGGGCAGTGTTACAGGCCTGGCATTTGACTGGGATGGAAGTGAGGATGGGACAATGGAGCGGACACGGTCATAAACATGGAACGAGGGTTCAGAACAGGCAGTCTTAGAGGCTATGGCCATGGGTGAGAAATCAATGTTATCCTCAGTCGAAGCACAAAAAATAGCCCCAGAATAAACAGTCACAAAAGCAACAGAGTCAACAAAAATGTCCCTTTCACTCACCACAGCCGGCTGCTCTGACATTCAGAACTCCGGCTGTGGGGTGCCGCGCGGCGGCGCGAACGTCGCTCCCTCCATGGAGATGGCTCCGACGGGCCGGGTAACTCCTCATCCGGCGGTACGGATGGCACGTCCTCCGTTGAAGTGAGCGGGCGAGCAGTAGCGGCGGGGGAGTGGAGGTGTAGTTCATGGAGAATGAAGTTTTGCACGAGCGGGTGCAGTGAGTCCAATAGCCAGGGATAATCTGAAATAAGCTGTTGTAGCCTGACTTCCAGAACGTAGAGAAACGCTTCTCCCTCATGCTCAAGCCACAGGTTGATTAATTTTGACACTGAGTCCGTTATGAGCCGCCGAAGCTCCGTGGGTGGGGTGAATGCCGCTGGATCCATATATGGCTGGTCCGTACTGTCACGGCGAGTGAGAAGAGCCGTGTGGAAAAGGAAAAAGAGGATCCAAACGCAGGCAGTCGTGAAGGTGATTTATTGAACACGAAATATAGAAAGGCAAACGGCAAAACGGAAAACTAAACTATACTGGGACAACTAAACTACAGAGCATGAACAAGAACACGAACCTGAACATAAAGGAAGGAAGACGATGGTACATGATGGTGATGGCAGGGAACACACGGATGAAACATGGTGGGAACGCAGACGGACCAGCAACTACAATGACAGAGGACACGACTTAAATACACACAGAGAAACACGGGCATTACACACAGGTGGTGGACACTGCTGGGAATAATCAACAAGATGAGACAGAGGGAACCCTACACCAAGACGCAGACCTGACACTGAGAGACAGACAGACAGAGAATGACACATGGAACCTGAACTAAACTAAACGTGAGATACAACCGAGAACAAATCCTTAACATGAATAAACAGAAACATAGAATTCTAATAATCATCATCATTATAATAATAATACTCATAGCGCCCAAAACCACGACAATTATTCAAAAATAAACTAACAATCAAAACTCAAAATACTGGGTTGAAACTGACCCAGAACCGTGACACAAAAACTGTTGTAAGCCACCACCCTTATATCGCCTTTGGGCTGTTGGAGCCTTGACCTGACTTTTAAAAAATAATTGGTAAAAAAACACTGTGATGCTGAAAAATTAAAAATAGATATTTGCAAAATTCTGCCTAAATATGTATTTTACCAGGTTAATGCGTGCGGCGGGGTGTGGTCTGCAGCGCCGCTGCAGGGGAGGCGGACGCAACTGAGCCACACCCGCAATCATGCCTCGCTGCCTTTACGTCTGCGCTATCTGTGCTGTTGAGTTGTTGGTGGTGTATGTCGGGCTGTGAGGTGAAAAGCTACAGCCGGCTGCATGCGTACAGCAACCGTGTGTGAAAAGTGGTCAATAAAGAGATGCTGAAAAGCGTGTTCATGCAAACATCATCGGTCTGCCGTGATATGTTTACAATGGGACTTATGCTCCTGAACCTCTGCGCACAGTCTGCTAATCGGGGCTGTACGAAGTCAGTTTATGCAGGACTGTAAGCTGTCATCTGTCAGGCGTGAGCGGTGTTTGTCTTTAACATAGTTCACGGTGGAGAATAGCTGCTGACATAATGTGGATCCGAAGATCCATAATTGGCCTACCTGGGGTTGAAAGTCTCGATAAATGCATGGCGTTTCGGCGGGAATACCGGCTTCCGCGAGTGTGACTCTTATTTTGAGCAGTGAAAAAATAATAGAATATAATTTTATTTTTATATTTCAATATCACAATAATCTTCCAATTTAGAACTACAAGTTAAAAAGAACTAACATAAATAAAATACACTTCAGCTAAATACTAATTTATTTTCCCAAACAACGCGGAGACGCAGTATAAGGACTAAAGAGCCGCATGCGGCTCTGGAGCCGCAGGTTGCCGACCCCTGGTCTAGCAGGACAAGCACAGAGATGAGTCCACTGTCAGAGGCCATAAGAAGATCATTTGTAACCTTCACTAAAGCTGTTTCTGTGCTGTGATGAGCTCTGAAACCTGACTGAAACTCTTCAAATAAGCCATTCCTCTGCAGATGATCAGTTAGCTGTTTGACAACTACTCTTTCAAGGACTTTTGACATGAAAGGAAGGTTGGAGAATGGCCGATAATTAGCTAAGACTGCTGGGTCTAGACATGGCTTTTTGAGTAAAGGTTTAACTACAGCCAGCTTGAAGGCCTGTGGTACATAGCCAATTATTAAAGATAGGTTGATCATATTTAAGATCGAAGAATTAATTAATGGCAGGACTTCTTTGAGCAGTTTTGTAGGAACGGGGTCTAAAAGACATGTTGATGGTTTGGAGTAAGTAATTATTGAAGTTAACTCAGAAAGATCAATTTGGAGAAAAAGAGTCTAACTTAGCATCAAGGGTACTAAAAGTAGCTGTAGATAATATTACATCTGTGGGATTATTATTAGTAATTTTTTCTCTAATGATAAAAATTTTATTTGTGAAGAAGTTCATGAAGTCATTGCTAGTTAACGTTAAAGGGATGGTTGGCTCAAAAGAGCTCTGACTTTTTGTCAGCCTGGCTACAGTGCTGAAGAGAAACCTGGGGTTGTTCTTATTTTCTTCAATCAGTGACGAATAGTAAGATGTTCTGGCTTTGCGGAGGGCTTTCTTATAAAGCAGCAAACTATTTCTCCAGGCTAAATGATGATCCTCTAAATTTGTGACACACCATTTCCTTTCCAGCTTACGAGTTATCTGCTTTAGGCTACGTGTTTGAGAATTATACAACGGTATAGGTATTCTTAAACTTAGTTACAGCGCTTTCAGAAAGACATCTACTGTGATAAAGTCTACTCTCCACTGCTGTGTAATCAAGTATTGTAAATGTAAATGTTATCAGGAAATGATCAGGCAGGAGAGGGTTTTCAGGAAACACTGTTAAATGTTCAGTTTCTATGCCATATGTTAAACCAAGATCTAGAGTGTAATTAAAGTGGTGGGTGGGTTCTTTTACATTTTGAGAGAAGCCAATTGAGTCTAATAACAGATTAAATGCCATGTTGAGGCTGTCATTTTTAGCATCTACATGGATGTTAAAATCACCCACAATAATTATTTTATCTAAGCTGACAGAAACTGTGTGTAAGGCCCAGGTGGACGATAGATGATAACAAGTAAGACTGGTTTCTGAGTTTTACAGCTGGGGTGGACAAGGCTAAGCATCAGGCTTTCAAATGAATTAAAAGTCTGTCTTGGTCTTTTGTTAATTAATAGGCTGTGTTGTCTTCATAGCGCTTGTTAAAAATAACACAGCATCCACTTATGCCTTGCGAGCTACTGCTCCAAACATTTTATTGACACCATTCATTCTGTCACACCACAGACCAGTCTTCTTTTATGTGCTCCCCTGGAGGCATTCATGAGCTTTCTTAAATACAGCGCCCCCTGCTGGTAAACCTTATCATTGCATGAACACCTACATATCAACACATAGGCTGGTGTGAAAAATTGCTGCCACACCGCCCCCTCGGCCTGTGCTTCGAGATTTCTGGTAGATAGAATGACTCGGAGGTGTTGATTCATTTAAACTAACATAATCATGCTGCTGCAACCAGGTTTCTGTAAGGCAGAGTAAATCGATTTGTTGATCAATTATTAAGTCATGTACTAACAGAGACTTGGAGGAGAGAGACCTAATATTTAATAATCCACATTTCACTGTTTTACTCTTTGGTTCAGATGTGGATACATTATTGTTCTTTCTTTGTGATAGTTTATGTTTAAATTGTTTATTGCTGGTTATTAGTTTGTTTTTTGTCTGTTTGGGAGCTGACACAGTCTCTATGGAGATGGGTTTTTGGGGGGATAGCAGGAGGAGAGAAGCTGCAGAGAGGCGTGTAAGACTGCAACTCTGCTTCCTGGTCCCAACTCTGGAGAGTCGTATTTTGGGGGATTTAATAAATTTGTCCATATTTCTAGAAATGAGAGCTGCTCCATCCAAAGTGGGATCGATACCGTCTCTCCTAACAAGACCAGGTTTATTCCAGAAGGTTTGCCAATTAACTATGAAGCCCACATCATTTCTGGTACACCACTCAGACAGCCAGCAATTTAAGGAGAACATGACGCAGGCTTGGCTTGAAGAAGGATCTGTTCAGAGGTGGGTAGTAACGAGTTACATTTACACCGTTACATTTACTTGAGTAAGTTTTTGAAAGAAATGTACTTTTAAAGTATCTTTTTTGCACAATACTTTTTACTTTGACTTGAGTACATTTGTCAAGAAGAAACGGTACTTTTACTCCCCTAAATTTGCAAAATTTGACTCGTTACTTTTTAAAAAAAAAAAATTAGTTTAACACATTAGATAACATGCCACCAGTGGAGTTTCCGTTAACTTTTTTACCAATCAGATGTGGCCATGTAGTCACATGACCAGTTTGAAACTGTGTCGGACAGAGCGGCCCAAGCGTTTCAAAGTAGCGGACACACAGAAAGAAGAAACACATGAAAACATGGAAGAGCCAGTTTTCTACGCTAGAGCTGAAGAGGATGAACATCCTTGGCCTCATATACTAAGAATGCTTCTCTTAAAAGCAGTACAAAAGAACAGCTATGTCTTCAGTGTTGGTGTGTTCAGTGAGAGCCAAAACAACAACTTTTAAGCGTAAAACAACTCAACTCGTGTAACCTGAGGAAACGCTAAGTTTTCTGTGAATATCTTTTGAGCTGTGGTTAGCTGGATGTCATATTTAGTTACAGCAGCTGTGTCGAGCTCGAGCTGCGAGTCATATTGTCGGCGCTACGTTGTAGTGAGATAAGTTTGTGGGTGTTTTGTGCAGCTTCGGCTGTCCTTTTAACTGCTCGCTGGTTAGCTAGTGTGAGCTACAATCTAACAGCTAGCCTGGTTAATGACGCTAGAGTTTCACGCACATGCAAACAGCTCATCTTTACTGCTTTAACTGTTAAAACAGAACATAATACTGCGGGTGACAGGGAAACAGCATAATCAGGATATGTGAAACAGCAGCTTGTTTAGTTTAAACAGTCTGCATTAAGCTCGGCAAACACTGTGTGATTTATTTCATTCACGTTATTAAGCTCCTGCTCAATCTGTACAATTACAGTGGGGCAAAAAAGTATTTAGTCAGCCACTGATTGTCATCATTTTAAGTGGGGGAACTTGCACAGAGGTCAGTAATTTGCACCAGAGGTACACTTCAACTGTGAGAGACAGAATGTGAAAAAAAAAATCCATGAATTCACATGGTAGGATTTGTAAAGAATTTATTCGTAAATCAGGGTGGAAAATAAGTATTTGGTCAATAACAAAAATACAACTCAATACTTTGTAACATAACCTTTGTTGGCAATAACAGAGGTCAAACGTTTACTATAGGTCTTTACCAGGTTTGCACACACAGTAGCTGGTATTTTGGCCCATTCCTCCATGCAGATCTTCTCAAGAGCAGTGATGTTTTGGGGCTGTCGCTGAGCAACACGGACTTTCAACTCCCGCCACAGATTTTCTATGGGGTTGAAGTCTGGAGACTGGCTAGGCCACTCCAGGACTTTCAAATGCTTCTTACGGAGCCACTCCTTTGTTGCCCGGGCGGTGTGTTTTGGATCATTGTCATGTTGGAAGACCCAGCCTCGTTTCATCTTCAAAGTTCTCACTGATGGAAGGAGGTTTTGGCTCAAAATCTCACGATACTTGGCCCCATTCATTCTGTCCTTAACACGGATCAGTCGTCCTGTCCCCTTGACAGAAAAACAGCCCCATAGCATGATGTTTCCACCCCCATGCTTCACAGTAGGTATGGTGTTCTTGGGATGCAACTCAGTATTCTTCTTCCTCCAAACACGACGAGTTGAGTTTATACCAAAAAGTTCTACTTTGGTTTCATCTGACCACATGACATTCTCCCAATCCTCTGCTGTATCATCCATGTGCTCTCTGGCAAACTTCAGACGGGCCTGGACATGCACTGGCTTCAGCAGCGGAACACGTCTGGCACTGTGGGATTTGATTCCCTGCCGTTGTAGTGTGTTACTGATGGTGACCTTTGTTACTTTGGTCCCAGCTCTCTGCAGGTCATTCACCAGGTCCCCCCGTGTGGTTCTGGGATCTTTGCTCACCGTTCTCATGATCATTTTGACCCCACGGGATGAGATCTTGCGTGGAGCCCCAGATCGAGGGAGATTATCAGTGGTCTTGTATGTCTTCCATTTTCTGATGATTGCTCCCACAGTTGATTTTTTCACACCAAGCTGCTTGCCTATTGTAGATTCACTCTTCCCAGTCTGGTGCAGGTCTACAATTCTTTTCCTAGTGTCCTTCGAAAGCTCTTTGGTCTTGGCCATGGCGGAGTTTGGAGTCTGACTGGTTGAGGCTGTGGACAGGTGTCTTTTATACAGATGATGAGGTTAAACAGGTGCCATTCATACAGGTAACGAGTGGGGGACAGAAAAGCTTCTTACAGAAGACGTTACAGGTCTGTGAGAGCCAGGGATTTTCCTTGTTTGAGGTGACCAAATACTTATTTTCCACCCTGATTTACGAATAAATTCTTTACAAATCCTACCATGTGAATTCATGGATTTTTTTTTTCACATTCTGTCTCTCACAGTTGAAGTGTACCTCTGGTGCAAATTGCTGACCTCTGTCATCATTTTAAGTGGGGGAACTTGCACAATCGGTGGCTGACTAAATACTTTTTTGCCCCACTGTAAATCCCAGAGGTTAGAAGTTCATAGGTCACGATGTAGGGTCCCACACTATACGGCCTGATGCTCTGATGCGACCTTAGTGCTCAAACTGTGCGTCCATAACATGAAGCTTATCATACAAAATCTTTCTCTCACTCTCCCTCTTTGTGTCTTTCACTCACTCACACAGACACACACACACCATCAACTTTCCAAACAAACATCCACAGCTTGGCAGTGTATACAGCACTATAATGACCAGACCTAATTCTTTTGAAAACCATACATCTTTCCACAGGTCTCCACTTCATCAGACATCACCTAGACACAGAGCTGGATGAGGCCAGCACAAACAGCAGCCTATTCGACGAAGATGATGGATCCATGGGGTAAGGAAAGCCAGAAGCAGGGGAGCTGGAGAGGCACCTTTCATGTCCATTCACTGGAGGTGTGGATCTATTGCATTGCTTTCCTCACATCAAGAAGCTGTCGATCAAAATCAATACTGCTCTTCCTGCATCTGGAGCTTGTGAAGGACCTCTTAGTCATGCAGGACTCCTGTTCACTGCTTAACAGTTACAGCTTCACAGAAAGAGAGCAAACTGCTGCTGAAGCCTAACCATCACTTCACTGAGTTAAGAAATGGCACACTTTTGCTAAATATGCAGAAATAAATGCACACCCATACAATTTATGGTAAATTGAGCTGCCTTGTATGTACAAACCAGATTCCAAAAAAGTTGGGACACTCAACAAATTGTGAATAAAAACTGAATGCAATGATGTGGAGATGGCAAATGTCAATATTGTATTCAGGATAGAACATAAATCACGGAACAAAAGTTTAAACTGAGAAAAGTTATCATTTTAAGGGAACAATATGGTGATTCAAAATGTCATGGTGTCAACAAATCCCGAAAAAGTTGGGACAAGGCCATTTTCACCGCTGTGTGGCATCTCCCCTTCTTCTTACAACACTCAACAGACGTCTGGGGACCGAGGAGACCAGTTTCACAAGTTTAGAAATAGGAATGCTCTCCCATTCTTGTCTAATACAGGCCTCTAACTGTTCAATCGTCTTGGGCCTTCTTTGTCGCACCTTCCTCTTTATGATGCGCCAAATGTTCTCTATAGGTGAAAGATCTGGACTGCAGACTGGCCATTTCAGTACCCGGATCCTTCTCCTACGCAGCCATGATGTTGTGATTGATGCAGAATGTGGTCTGGCATTATCTTGTTGAAAAATGCAGGGTCTTCCCTGGAAGAGATGAGAGCATATGTTGTTCTAGAACCTGAATGTATTTTTCTGCATTGATGGTGCCTTTTCAGACATGCAAGCTGCCCATGCCACACGCACTCATGCAACCCCATACCATCAGAGATGCAGGCTTCTGAACTGAGCGTTGATAACAACTTGGGTTGTCCTTGTCCTCTTTGGTCCGGATGACATGGTGTCCCACATTTCCAAAAAGAACTTCGAATCGTGACTCGTCTGACCACAGAACAGTCTTCCATTTTGCCACACTCCATTTTAAATTATCCCTAGCCCAGTGAAAACGCCTGAGCTTGTGGATCTTGCTTAGAAATGGCTTCTTCTTTGCACTGTAGAGTTTCAGCCAGCAACGTCGGATGGCACGGTGGATTGTGTTCACTGACAATGGTTTCTGGAAGTATTCCTGAGCCCATTCTGTGATTTCCTTTACAGTAGCATTCCTGTTTGTGGTGCAGTGTCGTTTAAGGGCCTGGAGATCACGGGCATCCAGTATGGGTTTACGCCCTTGACCCTTACGCACAGAGATTGTTCCAGATTCTCTGAATCTTCGGATGATGTTATGCACAGTTGATGATGATAACTGCAAAGTCTTTGCAATTTGTCGCTGGTTAACACCTTTCTGATATTGCTCCACTGTCTTTCTGCGCAACATTTTGGGAATTGGTGATCCTCTACCCATCTTGGCTTCTGAGAGACACTGCCAGTTTGAGAAGCTCCTTTTATACCCAATCATGTTGCCAATTAACCTAATTAGTGTTAATTGGTCTTCCAGCTCTTCGTAATGCTCAAATTTATTTTTTCCAGCCTCTTATTGCTACTTGTCCCAACTTTTTTGGGATTTGTTGACACCGTGAAATTTTGAATCAACATATTTTTCCTTTCAAATGATACATTTTCTCGGATTGAACTTTTGATCTGTCATCTACGTTCTATTCTGAATAAAATATTGACATTTACCATCTCCACATCATTGCATTCAGTTTTTATTCACAATTTGTTTGGTGTCCCAACTTTTTTGGAATCCAGTTTGTACATATGTTCAAGATGCCGCGTTCTAATATTTTCTCTGAGGCTGCTGTGCCATTTGGAGCAAAAATTAATATAAAGTTTACAGCATGTCTTGTCACTGGAAATTGTTTGCACTGTTTCTATATTTATATTATTTACTGTAGGTATTGGTGAAAAAAGCTTTATGTTGTGAAAAACTGAAATCTGGAAATTAGAATTGTTATGCCTTATTTTGTTGATCTTTTTACATATATTCCTTTTGAAAATACTAAAATTTGTATATTTATTTATTTTTGTTTGTCTGATAGCATTTATTTATAAAATAAATCAGACATTTCAAACAGTTACTCGCTACTTGAGTAGTCTTTTTTGACGACTACTTTTCACTTTTACTTGAGTAATAATATTTTAAAGTAATGCTACTCTTACTTGAGTACAATTTTTGGATACTCGACCCACCTCTGGATCTGTTCAGAGTCCAGGGATCACAAAGAGCCAGGATGAAGGATGTCTGTAATGGATACTGAGGACATTGTTGAGAATCAGTCAGAGATGGCTGGAACCCACAAGGGAGGTCGATTAGGAAGAGAGGGTCTGTTACGGATTCAAATATTGGGAATGGATACAGGAGGAAAACCAAAATAACAACACTGGTCCGGCCGGGTCAAGTCAAACGATGATTTAATGAACACACGCGTGGGAGATGGACACCATACAACAGACAGCATCAGATCTCAAAATGGTGGAGCCTTGATCAAACTTTTATAGCCTCTAGTGGCCCCCTCCTAATCATCAGAGCCTAAACATTCTTTCTCACACAGCGCCTAAGCTACGACCTTGGCTCCCTGTTTATCTGCTCCTGATGAAATGGGGCAGTATGCTCTGTTCTCTTCTAATCAGACAAATGAGACGATGACTTTCTGTGAACAGTATTTCTTATAACTCAGCAGTATAATGCATCATAAAACAATATCATTCATTCACAATAAATCAACAGTCTAATGTAATGCAAATCAGTTTACCAAATGTAATAATTATCACCTTCTTCTAGTTCAGGAGCATAATGCAAACTGAAACTACACAATAATTCACAATCTTTAATTAGGGGTCTAACATGGCATAAAATAATATTATAATCCCACAGGTCCCATGCACCTGAAACTGGGAATGAAGTAGAGACTCACCAGTATGGCCCTGAGAGGAGTGACAGTTCAGCAGCCCTTAACCTGCCTCAGTCAGAAATAGAACCCGAGTCCCTACAACATAAGTGTTGTAATGAGCAGGTAACGGACTCTCAGTCTAACTCTCCTGGCCGACTGAGCTGATGCACCCGACAGAGGCGTCCAGGCCAAATGCTCACCTGTTCATCTGTAGGTCATCCAACATAACAGTCACGGCCCACTGTAAACATGGTAGTTATTTACCTCGTGCCTTCACCCGCCTTGTGGCCCCCACAACCAAGCTTATCTTCATTCTAAGGCCCACATTTAGTCCAGTTTCCATATCTATCTCTTTTCTACCCCATATGTAGTTATTAGGAAGAAGCCATAACTATGGTGGTTACCTAATCCCAGAGAACCAAACATTTCTAAGTGCTTGAAATTTGGATTTAAAGATTTTGATTATTATCCGTGTGATAGTTGGCAACAATATAGAGACTGTAAGCGCAAATATGTTTCAGGTGTCAGGAGCCACTATTGTTGTAGGGGAGCGTGTGGCACCACTGTGAGGGAATGGCCACATTATACGTATATATATTGCTTTTTATTTTACTTGATTTGATTTTTTTCCCCCCCTCATTGTATATTGTTTTCTCTTCTTATTTTTGCACCTTTGCGGTCCAGCTACCCAATTTCGCTGTGCAGTAAACTGCATAATGACAATAAAAAGCTCTAAGTCTCTCTAAGATGTTACCCTTTTCCTGGAGGTGGAAACAAGCAGACCGCCCCCGTCTCCACAGCAGCAGGGAGGCCCCGCATCCCAAACCCCAACCAGATGACCAACTCCTCCGCTCAGCCCCTCTGTCCCATTTCCTTTTGGACTCTGCTACAACACATATAGTCTGACTCTTGTCTCATGATTTCATGTTTTGGGACTATTGAGTGAATTATTGAATCTCAGTAATTAAGTTAAATTAATCTAATTTAATTTCTTGCTTAATAGTTCAGCTCTCGTTTATAGAGATTTACTAATGAATTTTGTTAATCTGAGTTTCTTGCTTCCCATACACTCAAAAAAATAACTCTTTAAATGAACATAAAAAAATCATGGAAAGAATTTCAATGTGATTAAATTGCTTTATTTTAGTTTTATTTTATTTATTTTATTTTTTATTTTTTATTTTATGCAATTCTGTTACTCCAACTTAATGCACTCAAGTTGGACCAACTTAATCAAGGATTGATGAATCAACGTATTTACTGCATTTTGATCCAATATATTTTAATAGTGTTGATCCAACTTAAAGAGTTTTGTTCCAACTCAATTCAGTAGGTTTTCTCCAACTAATTTACTAAATTTGGTCCCAGCTTAAGTTAATTGAGTTGAACCAACTCATACAAATTAAGTTATTCCAACACAAGTCTTTAATGCTAATAGAAAGCAATTTAATCACATGGAAATTCTTTCCATGATTATTTTAAGTTCACTTAAAAGTGCTTTAAAAGTCCAAACACCCACAGCTACAAACATCTGGCTGGCACTACCCCTTCTAGGTATCCTGCAAAGGATTCTCATCGCATCATTATATGCAACATTATTACAACAGTATTTGCCTGCACATAGAGCTTACACTGTTGTCTGTATATGTCATCATCATCATTCATTTGCTCAGTAATAAAGCGACCGAGGTATTTCACCTTTTTATGAACTTCAAGAGTTTTTGGGCCAGTTTAAACAAAGGGAAATTTAGCTGTTTATCCTGCTCGGTTCTACATATCAAGACAGCACTTTTAACAGCATTGTACTTTATGTTATATTGCACACCATATTCAGTACAGATGTTAAGAAGCTCCTGCAACCCAGCACTGCTTGGACTAAAAACAACCAGGTCGTATGCATACATAAGATGATTTATCAATGTTTTACCTAATATACACCCAGTGTTACAGGCTCTCAGCTGTATGGACAAATCATCAACGTATAGATTAAATAAAATTGGAGATGTGGTGGCAGATTTCTTTTCTCATATATTAAGCACATATTTAATCATATTACATTAGTTATAGTAATATCACTTTCTTACTTTACCATAGTAAGAGCACTCCTGTGTCACTACTTCACATACATGTGGAAAGTTAACAGTGAGGCCATTGTAATGGGAGACGCTAAACAGATAGTGAGGCTCCTTCTGCTTATCTGGCAGGAAAATCCTTAGGTGAAGGCTAAGCAGAAAACAAGGTCATAATTCTTTTGTGATAGTATTTTGAACATGCGCGACGCGATCGCGAAAACAGCAAACAAACACCACACTGGTGTTGTTCACAGGACAGCAAGAGTAAATGATCGGGAGACTCTAGTCGTCGTTATCGTTCCCCTCCTACATTTTGTTTCTCCGATTTCAGCGTTTTTGCTTCACAACTAAAGCGTGCAGTTTACTTTGTGTGCACTAACATAGACTCGAATCAACCAGCGCCACCTCTGGCCAAGTGCCACAGCCTACAGCCAGATCAACTTGTGACACACATCTGCACCATATTTGAATTCGTTTCATGCACAACACATTTGTACCTTTCAATTGTGTCTGTTTGTGCGTCATGCAAATAAACCTCTGAACTGAATGAAATGATATCATGTATTTATTTTTGGCCTACATAAGTAAGAAATGTTAAATTATATACACAAAGTCATAGAAATTGCCTGTTGGATGGCAGTTATTAATATGATTGTACTGAAGTATTATGTTTGAACTATAAGCACTAGAATATTGGGTCCTGGTTATTAAATTGTATTTGACTGTTTATTTGTTTTTGAATTATTTTGTTTATTGCTCTTATAAGTTGTTTTGATGATCTTTTAGTGACATATTTTTTATTTTGTGCTGTACTGGCAGGCGTGTGACACACACAGATCGGACCCGTATTTCTGTGTTGCCTTCAGAGACCCAGTGAGAAGTAGGAAACACTCATGGCATAGCTGACAGCCCAGGCAGTGATTGAGGTCAAAGGTTGTGTGGTTTGGGGACCTACTAGTCATTATGAGAAGATTCTAGAACCACAGCAATAACCATAAAGCTGCATTGGAATGAGAGGGTGAGGGGTGAAAAGAGCACGAGTTAAAGGGGTCGTTGGTGTGACATTTCTAATCATTTTTATAAATGATATGTCACTCATGTGGGGGCAGTAAAGATAAATGTCTTTGAGAGGGTTTACACCGTTTAAATGGGTCGCTTGCCCTACAATAGTAAAGAGTACAGTGCACTGCATAGTTATAGAGGAAAGATTGATCTCTTTGTTGTATATGTAGCTCAGAAGTGTTTGACGTATGTTGGCTGTGTGGAAATTCATGGCTACTTTTTTTTTACAGAAACAGTTAATAAATTGGGAAACATTGGTTGATTAATTTAATGATAATGTCACGGTTCTGGGTCAGTTTGACCCAGTATTTTGAGTTGTTATGATTTGCTGTGTCTTTTGCATTATCTATTGTCTTTTGCAGACGGATTTAGTGTTTGTGTTATTACGAGTGCTAAACAAGAAGAGTTCCCAGATGGTACAGTGGACACATGTGTGACTACTGTGATTAAAGCATCTTTCTTTCAGCTTAACGAGTGAACCGTCAGCTCGTTCAAACACACGTTAAAGTCTGTTTGGCTCGACACCACCGAACAGAGGCAGCAATATAACATAGCTAACATTAACAGTGCAGTGAATCCTGCTTGTGCCGTGATATTCAGGACTGCAAACCGCGCAGTATCACTGATTTTCAGCTTGTGTTTGTGGATATATGACTGATTTCAATTATCCATAAAATCATCACATTATCTGTAATATTAAGGTCGACTATTGAACGGCGTATATTTTAAAGAAAAGGCTTTGAAACCAAGTTAACGCTGGAAGTACAAACATCACTAATGTCACATAACTTTGCCGACATGTGGCCAACAGTAATGTCTTAATGTTATTCATTATTAAACATTTGCACATAAATAAGTGACATAATATTCAGTACTTGCTAGTGATGTTCGATTCGTGAACGAATCGTTCAATACTTGAGAATCCCTTTACTGACTCGTGAATCATGATTCACAAGAGCAACTGACTCACTGACTCATCCCTGTTGCTGTTAGCAAACTAATTCCATTAGTAGAAATATATCTACCTTATAATTAAAATTATGGGGGGAAAAAACAACAGCCAGTTTATTAACAAAAACATTCCTGCTCTGAACTGGAAGAAAAAACCCTGAGTAGAAGCTCACATCAAGACAATAGCTCCTCAGTTCACAGTAGCATCGCTCAGCTAACATGCTAACAGCACATTTGAGCTACTCACCCCCTGCCTTGCTGTGCTGAATCATAGCATAAGCGAATCACTCAGGACTCTCTAACCCCCTCCCTCCTGGCTCACAGCTTTAACGAGTTGAACAAATCACTCACTCACCCCCTCCCTTCCTGTTACGAATCACTCACCCCCTCCCTCCTGGCTCACAGCTACTTCTTCTGGTTCTTCTTGGTTGGCAACCAATGTTAAGGCACTTTACCGCCCCCTGGCTCACAGCTCAGTGGACATTTAGATGAGAAAATATATATTTGACACAATTAAGGAAAATACCAATAAAATAAAATAAAAATAAATAAATGTTCCCTTTAGAATTGTTTTGCTCTTTTTTGCTCTAAAGAAAATAGTTGTTTTCTTTTACAATCATTCATCTAAGCAGTAGGATTTACATTAAAAGAGAAACAAATTACGTTTGAGTGAAAATATACATTTTTGCACTCTCTGGTCAACTGACTCAGTGACTCAAATGACTCAAGAAACCCGATTCACTTTGGTAAGTGACTCATTAAAACTCGATTCAGTAAAAAGAGTCGAATTTACCATCACTAGTACTTACTTTAAAAGTTTACTCTTTGGCCGCCCCTCTTCCGCCAAATCGAACATCACTAGACTGCACCCTCTCCACTGGAGCTCCATTGATGATAATGGGCTTGTTGTCTCTGTGCTGATAAATGTTCTGCAGTGACCAGAAGCTTTATATCAGATAACCAATGAATGGCTTCATATACTTCATGTGTCCTTACACTTATTGTGTCATGACTCATGTCAGAATTGTCCTCGTATGATTCACTTTTTATACAGTTAAACAATGCAATGTAATGCTGTCTCCACAATACTGCAATGTTATCTGCCCCAGAAACACCTTCAACAGTTGATGGTAGAGATGGTTTACAATTATTAAGAGCTTTCACCTCTTTCCAAAAATCTGTCATATTATTACACAGCATTTTCCTGGCCAAGGAATCTGCTCTCAGCATTTTCTCATTTTTAGTTATAAGGTGAACAGCGTACTTATATCTGGCATTCGAACATTTTTTCTGTTCAAATTCTGGGCCTTGTTTAGGTCTTCCAGCCATTGCCCAACATTTATAAGCAATGCCAGGTTAATCATGATACATGGATATGTGCTCTTTTCCCGAGTGCTTAGCAATTAGATATTTGTTTTGTAGTCCATCTTCAGCACAATGTAGTTTCAACAGGCGTCACATTGTTACAGAGAAACGAGTGTAAGGCTGTTCCAATTCTCAGCACCGCTCCTCTCTTTTCCTGAGTTTTTAGCAATTCTCCTTCACACGATGACGTTTTCATCGAGGCCAAAGAAAATAGTTTAGGGAAAGGAGATAGGCGCTACTTTTGAAATTACACCCCGCGTGGTTACGTTGTGCAAGTGAGTCACGTGACCAAACCAAGTAACAAATCACTGAAGAGTCGGGAAAAGGGGCGGAGAAATTGTGTGTGTGCAGGAGAGGTGTCGAGCAGAGAGAGAGTTACTTTTTCATGAAACTGGAGTAAAGTAGTAAACTTACAGAACATATACCACTACCAACGTTGGGATCAATTTCTGCATCGATCTGCACATCCTTGTCTCCTGGATCATAGCTGAGATCAGCGTGAACCACGTGGGTCTCTGCTCCCTGATCTGTTTCTTAGGACTTCCAGCTTCATCACGGAGTTTCTCTCGGTTTGTGGGCTCATCTAAAGGTAAGCACCGAGCTAACTTTAATGTGGGTTCAGTTTATGTTGATTTTAGCTCTGTTGAGAATAATAGATTGCTTGGTATACATTGGAGTTAGACAGACTGTAGAGTTTGTGATTGCTTGCAACATTATAATACGGCGGGTTTTAGGGGGGTAAGAGTAGATACAGAAAAATAGTCTTTGAATATGAACAAAAGGATGGGGTGCAGGGCAGGAGAACAACCAGCCCCCACCCCCAGGACAGAAAGCCACAGGTACACGCGTGGGGGAGGGCAAGCAGCCTTTAGAATAGGACTTAATAGGACGATGTCCAGATGCATCCAGGGCTGGACTGGGACAAAAAATCGGCCCGTGTTCCAGATTAACTGGCTTTGGTCGAACAGATGTGTGGTAGACTTGCGTTTCAGGAGCTGCTACCGACAAACTAGCAAAAAAAAAAAACACCATATGTGTAACCTGTGACACTTGTGAGGTTAATTCAAGCACACCCCGCCAGTCTTGATGCTGTTGAACAACAAAATGTTTAAAAATGTGGCGAGTTGGTGATATTTTGATGCGCGACGCGATCGCGAAAACAGCAAACAATTAACACCACGCCGGTGTTGTTCACAGGAAGTAAACGGTCGGGAGACTCTAGTCGTCGTTCACCTCCTACGTTTTATTACGCCGATTTCAGCGTTTTTGCTTCACAACTAAAGCGTGCAGTTTACTTTGTTTGCACTAACATGGACTCGAATCAACCAGCGCCACCTCTGGCCAAGTGCCACAGCCTACAGCCAGATCAACTTGTGGCACACATCTGCACCACATTTGAATTCGTTAAATGCACAACACATTTGTACCTTTCAATTGTGTCTGTTTGTGCGTCATGCAAATAAACCTTTGAAATTAATGAAATAATAGCATGTATTTATTTTTGGCCCACAGTTGTAAAAAAAATTCCAAATTATATACACAAAGGCATAGGAATCACCACCCCTGTTCATCATGATTTTAATATTTTTGCCCATAAGAAAAACGTCTTGAACAAATATGACATCAATATTTCATTAGTGTTGTCACATCACATCCTGTAAGCAGAGTCTGTCTGTGTCTTTTCTCTGCAAACAAACATTTTAGAGTTGGTTGTTATATACAGTCTGTATAAGTGTGGTTGATGTCATTTCATAGTGTTTAACTTGAAGGCCCCGAGTACTTTCTCCCACAGTGAACTGTTGACTGTTTTCAGTCAACTGTTTTCAGTGACTTTCAGCTTGCTGTGTTTGTGGTTATATGACTGGCTTTAATTATCCACAAAATCATCACATTCTCTGTAAGATTTACATACTACATATTTTACAGTGAAGGCTTTAAAACCATGTTAATGCTTAACGTACAGGGTGGGCCATTTATATGGATACACCGTAATAACATGGGAATGGTTGGTGATATTAAAGTCTTGTTTGTGGCACATTCGTATATGTGAGGGGGCAAACTCTTCAAGATGGAGGACCATGGTGGCCATTTAGAAGTCGGCCATCTTGGATAGAACTTTTGTTTTTTTCAATAGGAAGAGGGCCATGTGACACATCAAACTTATCGGTAATGTCACAAGAAAAACAATGGTGTGATTGGTTTCATCATAACCGGACCTGGCACCCATAATGTGCTGGCGCACCACCTTACTGGAAAAACTGAGGGAACGTGCCAGCTTCAGTGCATAAAGAAGGAAACTGTCAGGAAATGATGTCATGCACGTAACATGACATCATTTCAAATAAGAAAAAAGACGAATTCGGAATGGATTACCTTGCTGAAGCCTTTTAGACAAGGGACTTAGGACTTACTATCCAATCGTGTCCCACATAGGTGACTTTCTCCAGAGCCCATTGTAATGTGGAGAAGCTCACTTTATGATCATTTTTAAAGCAACAGTGTTGTATAGCACTTTTAGTTCCAATCATGCAGGCCTGCTTGAAGGAGAGCAGATTCTCAAACCTAACTTTCAGTGCACTCCTCAAACATTAAAAAATAAAATAAAATTCTACAAAATGTAAAAACACGAAAGCCTAGTTTTAGGACTTTTCATCTCCACTTGGTAACAAAAATGCAAGTTTCATCCCATGTAACAAGGTGTATGTCATGGTAAAATCTCCCCCAGGAACAAGAAACTAAGAATCTACTAGTCTCACTCATTTAATCCCTCTGCTGCATTCTGTTCACCCCTGCTATAATTCAATCATCTTTCCTAATATAATATTAGTCCACTAGTTCATATATTGCTTCTCATCCCACTACACTGTAAAACTCAATAAGTTAATTTAACTCAAAACTTTTGGTGAAACTGATTACATAAAATATTTTAAGTAACTAAAACTCAAAGTTGAAAGTTAATTAAACACACTTTATTTATTAGCTTTAGATAAATATTTTTAAGTACCAATGATAAATGTTTTCATGTTATATCCACATTCTTGGTTTGGTACTCTCTACTTAATATTTTGAGTTTCAATTACAAATCTAAATCAAGTAAATTTAAGGAATTAATATTTAGTTTTAAAATGTTAACCATTTTAAGCTAATGATACTCAAAACTTTAAAATACACCCAACTTGTAGTAGCCAAATTTACTGTGTTTTGAATTGGATATAAAAATAAAAAATGTGCTAGAAATAAGCAACCACACTTGTAAAAACATGGCAAACAACACAGACAACATAAATTTAACTTAGAAATTTATTGAGTAACATTAACTTGTTAAGACATGATGTCTTAACATTTGCCTTTTTTCAGAGAACCAAAAATACTTGTGTGTAGCAAGGGGATAGAGCTGAGATCCTCTTTTGGTATGACAAATGCAGTACAGTAATAAATGACAAATTAAATTTCCTTGCATGTATGTTCAGAAAAGAAAAGAAAAAATCTCGGGCAATCCCAGAGAAACTCACCAAATATTATTGGGAATAATTTCTGAAATGTCAAATTTAGGCACAAGGTTACAATATTAGAAATAAAGACTTTCACAACATGTGAAATCTGAATACAACAGTATTTAGATGCCATTAACAGTTGAGTATAGCATTTTTGTTTAAAAAAAAAAAAAACAGAAGGAAATGAAAAAACACAAAATCCTGCACTGCCAGGTGGGGAAACTGAATGAAAGTAAATTACAGTGCAGCTAATACACTGGAATATTATTGGGAACCTTTTTAATATGCCAATACTGTTATTACAAAAACAGCAAAGGTTATTACTAAACCAATATACACATCTGTAGAGTGCAATCATGCTGTCAACGACAGACCGATAAAACCTTAAATAGAGAAATCCTTCTTTAGAAGCATAAAACAAAGTCTTGTAAATCTCCTTAGAACCTTCCCCTTTTATTTTGGATGTTTGGCTTTTAGATAATCAAGTATGAAATGAGAGTATGCAAATGCCAACATTTTCTTGCTTCTATTCTCTTTTTTAAAACTTATCCAGACTTGGAAAAATGATAAACTGAGTTACTTGCTTTAACAGGCACTTGGGGGCTGTGTAGGGACAGTGGACATTATTCTACTGCCAAAAGATCATTTTTGAGACTCAGCACTTTGGGCTTCAACTTCCCATCCTCCAGACCCATTAACACTTTCTGAATAAAGTCAAATGTGTTGGCCAAACATTTTGGGTAGCTTAGATGCAGGGTGTAAGTCAGTCCAAATATTACTAGAAATGCATCAGCCAGGGTGGGAAAATCAATGATCATGTTACCCTCAACCAAAACTGCAATCTTCTCAGGGCAGAAGAATGTTGCATCGCTGGAATTGGGCCTGATCAGGAGGAGTCCAAGTGGCACTTCACTAATATCTGGTTCATCAGAATGCATCATCTACAGAAAATAAAATTACTACATGTTAGTGCATTCCTATTTCTCTTAGGCTACTTTCACACTGCAGGTCTTAATGCTCAATTCCAATTTTTTGATCAAATCCGATTTTTCTTTTTGTCTGTTTGTTCACACTACAGATAAAATGCGACAGCAAACACGCTCTAGTGTGAACGCTCAAAGCGGCCCGCATGCACAAAAGAATATGTCACACACAACGCGCTCTGTTTAGACCAGGGGTGTCAAACTCAAATACACAGTGGGCCAAAATTCAAAACTGGAACAAAGTCACGGGCTAACATTAATATTTATTGAAAAAAAAAAATCTTCCTCTAGATATAAGAATGAATCTTTTCTTATGGACTCAAACACGTTTTGCTGAAAAACTGAATATGGAACAAGCAAAGCTTAATACTAAACAATATATATATTAGCTGTATAATACCAGTAGACCAGCTCTAATAGTAATTTGGTATGGCTTTGCGGGCCAAATGTAATTAGGCTGCGGGCCAAATTTGGCCCGCGGGCCAGAGTTTGACACCTATGGTTTAGACCCAGAGCAAACAATATTGTTTGACTGATGGCCGTTAATGTAAAGACTTCGGACTTTATGTTTCCCAATTTTTGCTTTAAGTTATTTTGTTATTTACATAATAATGTAAATAACCTAATAATGATCCTTATTGCTGTTTTAGAGAGGAGTGGTGCTTCAAAGGATAGTTGCAGGTTTCTGTCAGACTCTGCAGATTATACAGTATAAATAAAATGTTCACGTTTCTCCAACGTTGTCTTCCCAACAGTTTCACTGACATCTACATTGGATGGCCAGAAAGCGTTCACGATGTCTTTTCAGGCACTTCTCCGTAGCTGATAATTGGCGTCTGTCTTGTGTCAGTGACATAAAAGACGGATTTAATGCGACTTGACCGTTCAAACAGCAGTCGCTTTCTAAAACATTGGATATGTATCGGATTCAGTACCACATATGAAAGTGACCCAGATCGGATTTGAAAATATCGGATTTGTGCCGTTCACACTGTCATACCATGATCGGATATGGGTCACATAGGGTAAAAAAAAATTGGATTTGATGCACTTTCGCCTGCAGTGTGAACGTAGCCTTAGTCTCATCTATACAAGTCACAATACAAGTACTGGATTATCCCCATCTTAGAAATCAAGTGTTTGAACAACAAAAAAGCCAAAACACACCAAAAACTTGAGAAAAATAAAAATGACAACTAGTACTCATAAAGCAAAGTCATACCTCTTCATGGCAATAACTACAGAAAGTCAATGGGAGTTCTATTATTAAAATAAATAAATAAATGTACAGTGATGTATGGTTGGGCTAGGAACATTATAGAAGGTAGGGTCTATACACATTAAGAATATGTGGTGTTTCCCCATTATGTGACATGGACACTGTTGTAGACAGACCCAAAGGATGGAGATACTTCTCACACTGTCAAAGTGTCATAATGTTTTGTGAAATCTAAACAAGGTTGATACTTGAATACTGTTCACAAACTTACATCCCACGTTTTGATGAAGGTAGAGGTGTCTTCGTGCAAATAGACATGACATAGACATAGACATGAACATGAAGTAGTAGAGCTTGAGCAGACATTTCCTAGAAAGGAAAAGAAAAGAGTAGTAGTTTTTTCGCCCTGATCTATTTGGCTACATGTGGCTTATTCCAAAAGCAATATTAATCTCGCAAGTGTCTGATCAGAATGAATCTTTTTTGTGTCAACAACAGATGTCCATCAACAGTATATGCTGTCAGACTTACTGTATCATTTAGCTCCGGCAGCTGATACACCGAAAAACTGTCTGTTTATGTCAGCTCAAACGACCTCAAATGCTCAATGTACCAGCATTCGTAATTCCTGCAAAACAAGGAAATGGAATTGTTTACAAGCAGGAGATATTCAATCCTGCTGAATGTTGGAAGTCCTCCAGTATGGCCTGCAGAGACAAACATTCCAATTGCATACTCCGTTCCATTTAGGGACACTTTATGAGTGGTGTATATGTTTTGGCGGTCTGTCTTAGTCTTGATAAAATCTTGTGCTACTTCAGGCAAAGTTGCAACTTGGACACAGGTGACACTTGAAGCTTGCACTTGCGGTTTGAAAAACAAGGGTCCATTGAGGTGATATGCCATCATATGCTGATGCCTGGTTGCAAGTGTTTTCAAAACATTCTTGAAGTTCTTTGTATCCTGAATAACTCCTTTGAAAAAAACGATGTTTTCCCTCAAATCTCATGGTCCACAGGTTAATTTCTTCCTGATATTGCTGTCATTCGGAACCGCTGCATCGATCACTACGGCCGTCTTCTTCTGTTTGTCTACCACCACTATGTCCGGTTGGTTAGCCACCACCATTTTGTCCGTCTGTATCTGGAAGTCCCACAGGATCTTAGCTCGGTCATTCTCCACCACCCTTGGGGGCATTTCCCATTTTGACCTCGGGACTTCCAGGTTATACTCGGCACAGATGTTCCTGCACACTATGCCGGCCACTTGGTTATGGCGTTCCATGTATGCCTTGCCTGCTAGCATCTTGTACCCTGCTGTTATGTGCTGGATTGTCTCTGGGGCATCTTTACACAGCCTGCACCTGGGGTCTTGCCTGGTGTGATAGACCCCAGCCTCTATGGATCTTGTACTCAGAGCTTGTTCTTGTGCTGCCATGATTAGTGCCTCTGTGCTATCTTTCAGTCCAGCTTTGTCCAGCCACTGGTAGGATTTCTGGATATCAGCCACCTCCTCTATCTGCCGGTGGTACATACCGTGCAGGGGCCTGTCCTTCCATGATGGTTCCTCGTCTCCCTCCTCTTTCTTGGGTTTCTGCTGCCTGAGGTATTCACTGAGCACTCGGTCAGTTGGGGCCATCTTCGTGATGTATTCTTGGATGTTCGTTGTCTCATCCTGGACTGTGGTGCTGACACTCACCAGTCCCCGGCCCCCTTCCTTCCGCTTAGCGTACAGCCTCAGGATGCTGGACTTGGGGTGAAACCCTCCATGCATGGTAAGGAGCTTTCTTGTCTTTATGTCAGTGGCTTCTATCTCCTCCTTTGGCCAGCCTATTACCCCAGCAGGGTACCTGATCACGGGCAGGGCGTACGTGTTGATGGCCCGGATCTTGTTCTTACTGTTCAACTGACTCCTCAGGACTTGCCTGACCCTCTGCAGGTACTTGGTGGTTGCAGCTTTCCTAGCGGCCTCTTCATGGTTCCCATTCGCCTGCGGGATCCCCAGGTACTTGTAACTGTCCTCTACGTCTGCAATGTTGCCTTCTGGTAGTTTGATCCCCTCAGTTCTGACTACCTTCCCTCTCTTTGTTACCATCCGACTACACTTCTCCAGCCCGAACGACATTCCAATGTCATTGCTGTATAGCCTGGTAGTGTGGATCAGTGAATCGATGTCTCGTTCACTCTTGGCATACAGCTTGATGTCATCCATGTACAGGAGGTGGCTGACAACTGCTCCGTTCCGTAGTCGGTATCCGTAGCCAGTCTTGTTAATGATCTCACTGAGGGGGTTCAGGCCTATGCAGAACAGCAGTGGGGACAGAGCATCTCCTTGGTAGATCCCGCACTTGATGGTGACTTGTGCTATGGGCTTGGAGTTGGCTTGGTATATATATATATATATATATATATATATATATACATACATACACACAGATGTCCATATGATTGCTGTATCTGTACATTTCAGTCACTGAATGCTTTGAAAATTCATTTAACACGGATACATTCTCAGAAATTTCTGCAAAGTAGAGATCAAAGTGCAGTATTTCTTTGCCCTCTTTGTGGTTGTAGCCAACCATTCAATGATAAAAATGTCCTTAGTCACTTAAGGACACATCTAAAACAGCATGAGACATTGGATTGCCCTTTCAAAAATTGTCACTACCGTACTAATGTGTATTCTTCCTTCAATACCCATAGAAGTAGGTGTCATCCTGATGGTGATATTTCAGCCTTTAAGTGTGAAATTATCCTTAAAGAAACTGCTAACCATCCTTTACAGAGTAATGTTGAATATGAGGATTCTGGTCCCTCAAACTATGACTATGAACTTGGAAGTCCTTCCTCTAATCCTTCTGAGTCCACACATGACACTGAGGAACTGCAAAATCAGTTAAAAAACAACTTGTCTTCCCTCTTCTTAAAAATGTACAGTGTTCTTCATGTGTCAGAGAGAGCAATACAGAACATCATTGACGACTTGTTGCAGATATATATCTCTTTTCCTGCATCTTTTCATGGAACTTATATCTGGCGTAGATTGGGTTAGCTTTCGGTGTGATGTAATCAGGCTACTTATCGCAGTGCGTCTGAAGCTTTCGGGAGTCGTCTGCGGTGAGCGTCTGCGTGTTGTAGACGTCCCGTCCTTTCTCACCGACCCATAGAAGAAGGTAGCTGCATTTGTCTGCCTCCTCCTTCCCCCGAAGAGGACCAGCGAACATTAGCTCGGTGTGCTGCTTGAAACGTCGCCATGCCTCGGGCAGGTTGCTAGAATCACAATCCATGTGCGGTGTGGGAACGCCGTAAGCCTTGTAAATTCCGGTTCTTTAGTATTCTTAGGGCCAAGAGAGACTGGCTCAAAAGTGGTCTTTTACTTTAAAATGATCTTTAATTTACATATTCCGGAATATGGAGACCTGAACACACGAACACACAAGCTCAGGTCTGAAGCACAAACGGAAGCCTAGGTATTTATATACTTGCTCTCACGTCACACCACACTTTAAGTTTTGATCAAACAGCCTAGTTGGTTTCACTTTCACTTCATTCTAGCTGCAAAAGCATGCAGTTTCCTGTCAGCACTTTTTGGCACAGAGTGTACTCAGAGTTAAGCCTCTCTTATATTATGCAATGTAATCAGCATATAAACATTTAAGATGGTAAATTTAAACCTCAGCAGCCTCCATGTCTGCGCTGCCCAACGGCGAGGGATTGCGTAGAAAACCGCTACTCTGACACCATGTATTATCTTTGTCTGTATACCGAGCTTCTTATTAAATGCACGCACACACCGATCTCTGCTCCAATTCCACTTTATTTCCTTTTCTCATTTTTCTGGAGCTTCTTGCTCGCCAGTGTATTACACACATTGCAGCAACACAGTGACATCTAGTGGCTGATGCAAACATAGGTCAACATGTTACAGGCACAATTTAGCAGTCTTTGAAAACTTCAAAAAGCAAATGGCCTAGCCTCTTACCCGTGACTTCAGTGGAAATTTCAAATTCATTATCTGACACAGACTGATTCATGCTCTACATAGTTCTTACAAGTCCATAGAAATTTCTGTTCAATTAGAACCAAGTATTTGAGTTGATGATTGTAATTTTTATACAGTGTTGTAATTTGTGTTTCAACAATTTTTTGATTAATGTTTTGTTTCCGTTACAATATTATACTTTAATGTATAATATTGTAAAGGAAACAAAACATCAATCAAAAAATTATTCTCTTTTTTATTTGGGCTACTTAAATTTGTTTTGGGCTACCAAAAACCCTTCCCTGCCTGAAGGGTTACCAGGGACTTTGAGATTTTGCGAGTCCTGCACTGAGGAGTGTAGTAATGTTTATTTGCTGTGCTTCTTTTTGTAAGGGGTAAAATACATCTATATACATTTTGTGTCCCAGCTAAGTAACAGGAGGAGAAGAGTCTGGTGGAGCAACAGAGGAACAATTTCAGCCATTTGGACTCAGCTCAGCCACTACAGAGGAAACAATGACTTCAACACAGAAGGTGAGAAAAACATCACAGTTACACTGTTATTGAAACTGTGTGTACAACTGGTTGGTTTTTAAAACACAATTAACAGCAGCTTTGTCTTTTGCATCCTGGGCTCCTATATACAGAATCTACATTCACAACCAAAAACCACAGAAGTTCGAAAAAAGTACAAAGATCATATTTTATCAGCACACATTGAAAGAACAATATCAACAGTTGAACTCAAAATATTTTATGAAGTAAAAGATTTTCTCCACTTATATATTTCTTCAATAATGTAATTTTCATTACACCTCTCATTGTGTCACATCATTGTAATGTGATACGGTCACCAAAAGGTGGTGGTAACACACCAAGAATGTGTTTGTTGACATGTTTGTTTCCACTGACGGAGGGAGTTTCAGTTTGGTCGACGACTGCATTTCACTCACTGCCTCTGTTTGTATCTCTGTCACTGCAGGACCAACATGGAGCAAGAAGTCAGCGCTCTCAGAAGGCCGACAAACCTCACAGAAGAAAGAGAGAGAAAACCTACAGCTGTGATGAGTGTGGGAAGGATTTTACCCGGAGTGACAGCCTAAAAACACACCAACTCCTCCACAGTGGGGTTAAACCTTACAGCTGTGACTTGTGTGGAAAGTCTTTTACCCTGGCTCGATTCTTAAAAAAACACCAACTCATCCACAGTGGAGTTAAACCTTACAGCTGTGACTTGTGTGGAAAGTCTTTTACCGAGGCTGGAACCTTAAAAAAACACCAAGTCATCCACAGTGGAGTTAAAGCTTACAGCTGTGACTTGTGTGGGAAGGATTTTGCCTGGGCTAGAGGCTTAAAAATACACCAACTCATCCACAGTGGAGTTAAAGCATACAGCTGTGACTTGTGTGGGAAGGATTTTGCCCGGGCTGAAAGCTTAAAATCACACAAACTCATCCACAGTGGAGTTAAAGCGTACAACTGTCACTTGTGTGGAAAGTCTTTTACCCACGCTCAAACCTTTAAAACACACCAACACGTCCACAGTGGAGTTAAACCTTACAGCTGCAAATTGTGTGGAAAGTCTTTTACCCATTATCAAAGCTTAAAATCACACCGTATCATGCACAGTGGAGTTAAAGCACACAGCTGTGAGTTGTGTGGTAAGGCGTTTGCTCAAAAGCCCGACTTACAGAGGCATCTAATTACCCACTCTGGAATTAAGGCGTACAGCTGCAACTTTTGTGGAAAAAGTTTCAGCGACAAACACTACCGAAATAATCACCTACGGATTCACACTGGAAATGATGTTTCCTGCTGTGATCAGTGTGGGAAACTGTTTATAAATGTCGCACAGTTAAAACTACACATGTTTAGCCACACTGAGGAGAGACCTTATAAATGTGACCTGTGTGAGAAGACTTTTAAATCTCCACATCACGTGAGAAACCACCGACGGATCCACACCTGAAAATAACTCTACAAGGGCAGTTACTGTGAGGATGTATTGATTTTTTATCTTGTAATTTTAACCTGAGTGTTTGGAACAAATCTGATCAGTAAACCTTTGGAGTTATACTGAATGAACTGTTTGGAAAAATGAAGAGTCATTTTTGTCCAGTAAGCTCAGTGTTATAATGTAAACAGTAAAATGTAATTGGACATTGGCAGAGATGCTTTTTTATTTCAGGCGACATTCAGGATAAAAATAAAAAAGCAGAGCAACACAGATGGATCCAGTTCTCAACCCTGTCGTCACTGTGGTGGTGGGAAAGAGTTTCTTTGTGTCCTTTGTGGAAAAACTTCCAATCATCAACGGGACCTAAAACCACATCAACGTAGACACACTGGAGACACAATGAACTACTGCAAAGAATGTGGGAGAGGCTTCCACACACAAGTACATTAAAAATACAAAAACTCTTCCACAGTGGGGTGATAAAGCACATCTGTGACCAGTGTGGGTCATTCTTCACCACTGGACATGAGCTTAAAGAACAAGCATAAGCGAATCCACACAGGAGAGACACCAAACAAGTGCAGACACTGTGACAAAAGCTTCTCACAATCATGTCATCGTAACAAACATGAACGTACGCACATGGAAGTGAACTTCAGCTGTGACCAGTGTGACAAGAGCTACAGGAATGTCAGTTCATACTCCGAACACAAACGATCCCACACTGTAAATAAACTGTTTCACTGTTACCAATGTGCAAAAACATTCACTTCATTATCTGCTCTGTGCAAACATCAGCCTGATCATGCAGGACTGGATCACAATGAATCTGAAGAGAGAGAAAGATCCTCTTCTGGTTTCAGGGTCAGACTTAAAAACCTTGAGATCAGGCTCCACAGAGTTCAGATGGAATCTCCTGTAAAGAGTGTCAGCTGATGTCACACTTGGATCTGATGAGGTAGCTCTGATTTCTGGACCTGCAGTGAATAATCCTGAATGTTACATTTAGGAAGCTGCATGTATAGATCTGTATATCAAGTTTATGTTTTTTCCTTTGATGGATTTTAATTCTCTAAAATGTTATCCCTGTTACATTTTAATCTTTGTTTCCTTAGGACACAGTAGTGTTTAGTAGTTGTACTTGTTACTGTATTATTAAAGTTATAGGAATGTCTTTTTTACCAAACTGATATTGTATCAAAATTGCAGATATGGATATATATTTCAATTTCTTTCATTTGTACTTTCTTAGTGTTTCCAAAATTAACTTTAACTTTTCAGAAGATGAAGCAGTGAGTCACTGTAACCTTTATTCAATTAGGCAAAGACCACATTCATATTCACAGTGGCAGCAAAGAAATGTTAGAAGTTCAAAAATTCAAATCCTATTCAACCTCTATTTTTGGCTCCTCCTTCCACTTTAGTGTGTTTACTGTATCCTTGTAGTCCACGTGTTGTTTTTTAATGAATTCATTTTGATCCACATGTTCTGCAGCTGTTTTCTTGTTGATTTGAAGTTTGTTTTATGAAATCGTGATTTGATTTGATCCTATATTTGATTAACTTTGAAAAATAAAGAAATGGTCTCACAACAAGTAGTTTGAGCCCTGATTTCAGATTCAAAGTAATTTTACTGTTTTCAGTGGTACATGTGAAGGTTTATCAAAGGATGAGACTTGGCTGTTCTCCACTCACACTAAACAGGGTTCCTGCAGCTCATTAAAAACTCTGAAATGATCTTCAAGGACAAAGATGTTTGATTTTTCTTAAAAACAAGATGTGGGCATGAAGTTTTCAGAGAGTGTGTTTAAGATTCATTGTAATGAACATCTCACACAAAGCAGATGTTCCTGCATTGCAACAGCGGTTTGCAGATGTGTTCTCTGACTCTCATGGAGCACCACTTTGAAACGCAGCCTGGTGGGAAAGTCTGTTCATGGCTGAACGAAGCTTTCGACCTTCACGGGACTGAGTGCTTAACTCTATCATGAGCACATATGCAATGTTTAATAACATGATTGAAACTATATGTTTAATAAATTGAATAAATGTTTTCATCAACTGCCAATGGTCAAAGCTTAATAAAAAGGATATAAAAGAATAAACATAATATAAAAATTGTAAAATTCCCACATTACCTATTCAGGTTGTAAATCATGTTTTTAAAAAGTAACTAAGTAATTAACTACTTTTGGAAATAAGTAATCAGTAAAGTAACGGGATTACTTTTGGGGGAAAGTAATTAGTAATTAGCAGAGGTGGGTCGAGTATTCAAAAATTGTACTCAAGTAAGAGTAGCATTACTTTAAAATATTACCAGTGTTGGGAAGGTTACTTTTAAAATGTATTCCATTACAGAATACAGAATACATGCCCCAAAATGTATTCTGTAACGTATTCCGTTACGGTACTCAATGAGAGAAACGTATTCTGAATACTTTGGATTACTTAATATATGTTTACAACTACATGAATGTACTATTGCTGTGATTTATTACTGTTACTGAAGGTCCGCGGCTCCGAACCGTAGTAAAGGGACCTCTGGCTAATACGGTGGGTTCTGTGTCGAAAACTAGCTTTGCTTTGTTGTCTGGGTCAACTTTGCTAGCGAGAGACAGAGAGAGGCGTTGAAAGGCTGCTCCAACAGAACTTATTGTTTTTGGAGGAAAAGACGAACACGGTGTACAGTCGAGTCTTAATAGCTTACTTACAACTGGGCTCGTCAGGCTCTCTTCTTGGCTGCAGTGGTTATTATTATATTTACATGCTTCCAGCTCCCGTTTTTGCTCGATGACAGCTCGTACTTTTCCTTTTTCTCCCTCCCTCGCTCACAGACACATAACGTGTATGGCAGTCCATTCTCCCAGCAGCATGGACTACACTGCCTATGATGCTACATTCTTTAGAGCTATACCGGTAGCATTCTGCCTATTAGCTTAGCACAACAACAACAGGCGCTCTCTCACCCAGGAAACACGCAGAGATAGAGCGTCACCCTGTAACCATGGCAACCGTAATGCTGCCACTTGGAACAACTGTCATGATCCTGGGTCATTTTGACCCAGCGTTTTGTGTTTCCTGGAGTTTGGTGTATATTCAGCCCTACCTGTGTCTGTCCTCGGTGCTTTGTTCATGTCCCCGTGTTGTTATGTAAACAGTCTGTGTGTTTCCTGTTTTACTTTGTAGGGTTGTGTATCGTTATGTCCATTGGTTCCAGCTGTGTCCCCGCCTGTCTGCCATTACCCGATTACCGTGTGTATATATAGTGGGTGTCGGTCTGTGTTCGTTGTCGGCTCGTCTGTGTTTCATGGTGTCCTGTTCCTCGTCTGCGTCTCTCTGCCTCCCACCCCATTCGTATGATCTCAGGTTTGTTATTTAGCTCACCCAGTTTAGGTTTATGTTCTGTCCTGCCCTCAGTTCTGTTATTTGTGCACTGTAAATAAAACCTACTTGCACCTCCGCCACTGCCTGCATTTTGGGTCCTCCTTTTCCTCCACACCACACGGCTCACCCCGCCAGCCGTGACAGTACGAGCCGACCAAACATAGACCCAGCAGCATCCGCACCTTCCCAGGAGTTTCGGGAGGGATTGATTGACTCCGTTTCAAGGTTGGTTAACCTGTGGCTTGAACATGAGGGAGAGGAATTTCTCCGCGCTGTAGAAGCCAGGCTACAGCAGCTAATCTCTGCTCATTCCTGGCTACTGGACTCTCTTCACCCGCTCGCACAGAATTTCATACTCCACAAACTTCACCTTCACCCTCCAGCTGCTACCGCTTCCCGACCCAGCCCGGCGGTGAATGTTTTGCACTGCCCGCCGGGCGATCTGCGGCCCGGCCCACCGGATGTGGAATTACCCGGCCAGTCGGAGCTATCCCCGAGAAGGAAGCGACGTTCACGCCGCCGACGCCCATCGCCACAGCCGGGCCCCGAGAGTTCTGAGTTGCCGGCTGTGGTGAGTGGAAAAGACACTCTGTCTGTTTCGCCAGACCGTGTGACTGTTCATACCGGGGCTGTGTTTTTTGAGTCAGCTGCCCAGCCGGTAGCCCAGTTAGCTGCCCAGCAGACACGAGCTCAGTTAGCCGCTCAGTCGTCACCTCCATCACATTCAGCCTCACGACCCATAGCCCAGTCATTACCACAGCCAGACCGACTACAAACTATGTTGCAGTCCATAGCCCGGTCAATAGCTCAGTTGGTAGATGACTCATCAGCTCAGCCACCTATTCAGC
Source organism: Neolamprologus multifasciatus (assembly GCF_963576455.1). Lineage (NCBI taxonomy): Eukaryota > Metazoa > Chordata > Actinopteri > Cichliformes > Cichlidae > Neolamprologus > Neolamprologus multifasciatus. The sequence goes on along the minus strand of NC_140441.1, from coordinate 6,666,024 downwards.
CATTATCTTCACCAACTCCTCTGGTACAGCAAGCCATAACAGTTCAACCCATAAAGGACAGTTCAACAACTTCTTATTCCAAGCAGAGAGACAAACCTAATGACTATAAAAACGTTCCTCAAGAGCTGGCCAGTTCTGAGACTGAGACGCACTCCAGGGCCTCCCCAGAGGCTGGGTTTCAGCCCCCAGCAGACTCTGGACCCCTGGAGGTAAAGAAGCCAGCTGAGGACTGCACCCGGCTGTCGCTGCCTGAGCTGAGTCAATGCTCGGTGCAGCTGCGGTCAGCTTTGTGTTTGCCAGAGGCCACCGTGCCTGCTGGTTCTGATCTGCGCCCGCCAGAGGTCCCCGCGCCTGCTGGTTCTGTTCTGCGCCCGCCAGAGGTCCCCGCGCCTGCTGGTTCTGTTCTGCGCCCGCCAGAGGCCCCTGTGCCCGCTGGTCCTGAGACTGTTCTCGCTGGAGGGCCCAAGGAGCCCGTCCAGCCTCCTGTCTCGTCCGCTGGAGGGCCCGAGGAGCCCGTCCAGCAGCCTGTCTCGTCCGCTGGAGGGCCCGAGGAGCCCGTCCAGCCCCAAGACTCGTCAGCTGGAGGGCCCGAGGAGCCCGTCCAGCCCCAAGACTCGTCAGCTGGAGGGCCCGAGGAGCCCGTCCAGCCCCAAGACTCGTCAGCTGGAGGTTCAGGAGAACCCAGCCAGCTTCCTGCCTCGTCAGCTGGAGGGCCTGAGGAGCCCGTCCAGTCTTCTGCCTCGTCAGCTGGAGGGCCCGAGGAGCCCGTCCAGCTGCCAGCTGCAGCCTCATCATCCTCGCCGGCTGCCGCTCCATCCACGCTGCCGGCAGCAACAGCAGCTTCATCCACGCCGGCTGCCGCTCCATCCACGCTGCCAGCAGCAACAGCAGCTTCATCCACGCCGCCGCCAGCAGCAGCGGCTTCATCCTCGCCAGCTGCAGCCTCCGTGTCTTCACCCTCGCCAGCTGCAGCCTCAGCTTCACCCACGCCGTCGCCTGGTCCAGCTCCGGCTTCACCCACGCCGTTGCCTGGTCCAGCTCCGGCTTCATCGTCGCCTGGTCCAGCTCCTGCATCGGCTTCATCGTCGCCTGGTCCAGCTCCTGCATCGGCTTCATCGTCGCCTGGTCAAACCTCTGAATCGGCTTCATCGTCGCCTGGTCCAGCCTCTGCATCGGCTTCATCGTCGCCTGGTCCAGCCTCTGCATCGGCTTCTGTCTCGTCTGGTGCTGCGAAGGCCACGCAGCCTTCAGGTCCCTGACTGCCGCCTCGACATCGTCGGTCATCTGCCAGGCCGCATGTTGGCTTCTTCGCCGCCGCGGCCGGCCTCCGGAACTGCTTTCTCGCCGCCGCTGCCTTCTGCGCGGTCGGCTTTTGGATCTGTGTCGCCAACGTAGCCGGCCTCAGAAGATGTATTGTCCTGGACTTCTGAGTTGTCAGCCTCCGGGCCGGCCTCCTGAACTGTGTTTTGTTCTTGGACTCCAGCATGTGTGTTTTTGTTTTGGGCGATTCCCTTGGTTCGCTGGAGCTTGTTTTTGTTCGGTGTTGGTCCCTCTGTCCTGGACCCCCTGCCGCCCGCCCTGGGTTGGTCGTCTGTTTTTGTTTTGGGCTGTCTGGAGCCAGCCCTTGGAGGGGGGGTACTGTCATGATCCTGGGTCATTTTGACCCAGCGTTTTGTGTTTCCTGGAGTTTGGTGTATATTTAGCCCTACCTGTGTCTGTCCTCGGTGCTTTGTTCATGTCCCCGTGTTGTTATGTAAACAGTCTGTGTGTTTCCTGTTTTACTTTGTAGGGTTGTGTCTCGTTATGTCCATTGGTTCCAGCTGTGTCCCCGCCTGTCTGCCATTACCCGATTACCGTGTGTATATATAGTGGGTGTCGGTCTGTGTTCGTTGTCGGCTCGTCTGTGTTTCATGGTGTCCTGTTCCTCGTCTGCGTCTCTCTGCCTCCCACCCCATTCGTATGATCTCAGGTTTGTTATTTAGCTCACCCAGTTTAGGTTTATGTTCTGTCCTGCCCTCAGTTCTGTTATTTGTGCACTGTAAATAAAACCTACTTGCACCTCCGCCACTGCCTGCATTTTGGGTCCTCCTTTTCCTCCACACCACACGGCTCACCCCGCCAGCCGTGACAACAACAGAACGTAGCTGTCAAACAAAACCCAAACAGTCCTGACCCGCCACATGAAACAGGGAAGTACCGCTGTGTAATCCATTTATTTCAACAAAGTAACTGTATTCTAAATACCACCTTTTTAAACGGTAACTGTAACAGAATACAGTTACTCATATTTTGTATTTTAAATACGTAAAATTAAATACGGTACATGTATTCCATTACTCCCCAACACTATCTACAATGTACCAGGATGGTCCACTGGTAACTAGGTGTGTTGTTGATTTATGTAATATTCTGCAAAACAGACTTTAGCAGAAATTAGCTGTCTATTATCAGGGGTTTAAAATTCATGAAAGCTCATGAAACATCTGCTTTTATGTGTTTAAATCAGCTGGTTCAGTTCACAACGATCAGTGAATATCAGTAATACACACTTATGACCACGTGACTCTGACTGGCTCCTGAACCAGCACAGAGCTCAAACAGTTACCTCTCTGTAAAGCTGAAAAGCAAGGGCAAATTTAAAGTCTGCTGCCCTCTACTGGTTAAACCTGGTGTTACAACAGAGCGGTTGCTTTAAAAATTACAGCACTTTAACCTCTACTAGAAGATGTCACATTTTAAATCCGTTATCTTATACTTTCAAATTAGGTACAACACATAGATAGAAAAAAATCAATGACAGTAAAATTATCACCAGTGTGTGGATAGCAAATTTCCCACGTGAGAACAGGTGAGATTTTACTGTTTATCTCACCTGGTCTTGGAATAACTGGGAGTTGCTGGAATAAAGCCCGTCTGTCCCTGATCAGCCTGCTGCACATCATTCTTTTGAGTTTTCTTTATAATAGAGTAGAATCGGCACATTTTTTCGCCATCTGACTGTACAATGTAAATAGATCTAAATCTAAAGATATGAAAAGGATCACAGATATGTACACATCCAGGTCTTTAAGACATCCTTGTAACTAATTGATTAGCATCGTCTGGCTTCATCGATAAAGATAACTGGGTATCTCTATTGTAATGAAAATAGGTTTTCAATGCCTAAAGGAAGTGTGTATAACATAAAGCATATTACCGGAGCAAAAAACCCTGTAATTAATTAGTCATAGCTACTAGCTACTTCTTCAAAAAAGTAACTAACTGAGTTAGTCATTGAGTTAAAATATTCTTAAAGCAACTAATTGCTAATTTGTTTAACCCACCGATGTCCAGGGTATAATTGGCTGTTCTTGACTGCTTTTGATATTACCGCTACATTACCCCTTTAAAAACTTGCCTTGCCTTGTTTAGGTGTCAATTTTTTCAGCACAACCTCATATGTCTGAATTTACTGTTATTTTTTCAATTTGACATACTGTATTAAATTAAAACTGCATTGCTTGCGTGCTGGTTTGGCCTATCAACACAATTTGAAACTTGGTGTGTAGTTTGAAGTCAACACTTTCAACACAAAATTGGAGACTCAGGGTTGTCTTGGGTTGATGTAGCATCTTGTTGCTATGTCATCTTAAATTGGTCATGTGATTGGTTTACCATGGCTACTATATTCCTCAGCCAATCAGCAGCACTCATGTGTACTCGCGTTACTTTTAACGCCGTTATTCCCATCACCCTCTGACTACAGAGGGTAACAGTGAGCAGTGGTGCACAGGAGCAACTAGAACATAGGTGTCAAATTCTGGCCCGCGGGCCAAATGTTGCCTAATTACATTTGGCACGCGAAGCCATACAAAATTACTGACTACGATGACCTGGATGACTGAGAACCTTCACAGACATACAAAAAAAAAAAAAAGAAATACAAAATTACCATTAGAGCTGGCCTGCCAGTATTATACAGTGCATGTACTGCTAATACTACAATTCCCAGAATGCTCTGTTGATGTTTTGGCATGTCAACTGCCAAGTGGGCTCATTTTGACCCCATCTTCCAACGATAACTGCAATCCAAAGAAGTATTTTCTTCTAGAAGTAAAGTAAAGTAAAGTAAAGAAAGTTCTTATTATTAAAGTTGTCATTGTAATTTTGAGCAAAAACCCTCTAGGCCAGGGGTGGGCAATCTCAGTCAACGAGGGCCGGTGTCCCTGCAGGTTTTAGATCTCACCCTGGGTCAACACACCTGAATCACATGATTAGTTTGTTACCAGGCCTCTGGAGAACTTCAGGACATGTTGGGGAGCTAATTTAGCCATTTAAATCAGCTGTGTTGGTTCGAGGACACATCTAAAACCTGCAGGGACACCGGCCCTCGTGAAATGAGATTGCCCAACCCTGCTCTAGGCTCTATGCTGGCCATTTGGGCACCCCTTTTGCTCTGCACAGCCAGCAACCTGCCTGGTTCTCCACATAATCATGATCCGATCTCCTCCATCTCAGCAGCATTCAGTCCTGCAGTGGTTATCTAACATCTAACTACAGTCCCAGATATATTTGTCTACTGGTCACATCTAGCTAGTTATGGTGCATGTTATAGCAGCCTAAAATGCAGCAGATATTCAGCTTTAAACTGATTTCTTTCTGACATTAGAAGTTTGATATCTTGAGTCAGGCTGGCTTAGCTTAGTTTAGCATAAAGACCAAGTAACTGTTAACTCTTTTTAAAGTTAAAGAGTAGCTGTACCTCTGGATGTCTTTGATCTGACGAGTGTTTGTCCATATTTGATGTCTTCTGGTCTCACTCTTGAGTAGACTGCAGTTGAATCACACTCTGTTAAACAAAACATTTTAATTACTACTAATAATAATAATGGATTGCATTTATATAGCGCTTTTCGGGGCCCTCAAAGCACTGTACAATTCCACTATTCATTCACTCTCACATTCACACACTGGTGGAGGCAGCTACAGTTGTAGCCACAGCTGCCCTGGGGCAGACTGACAGAAGCGAGGCTGCCATATCGCGCCATCGGCCCCTCTGGCCATCACCAGTAGGCGAAGTGTCTTGCCCAAGGACACAACAACCGAGACTGCCCAAGCCAGGGCTCGAACCGGCAACCTTCCGGTTACAAGACGAACTGCCAACTCTTTGAGCCATGATCGCCCTGCAGATACAATAGTAATGGTAAAGCAATAGTATTAGACGGCGTCCATGGAAAAATGTTTTTAATTCTTGTTTATGAAGCAATTAAGTCTTAACTTTTACAAACAGCAGTTTAGTAACTTTACTAACAGCAGTTAGCTTTTCACAGTTTTTTTCCCACTTCTTAACACCTCTGCAGCAAAACGCTAACGGATGACAAAGACCTGCATGATATTTGTGTGAAAACTGAAGGTGATCAACCACAGAGCTGCCATCTTCTTTCAGTACAAAGTAACACATTTCACCACAGGGGACAAAGAAAACATGTTCTCACAACAAGAATACTATTCTTAGCCAAACCAAAAAACATGGCTTCTAACTGTAGGTAAGTAGAACCAACATGGTGGCTTATTCAGCAATGACAAGCCGCATCTTGTCATTCTTTGTGTATCTGTAATTCTACATAAACATTCTAATAACTTGATAATAATAATAAATAAAAACTTGTCCTTAACCACATACTGTAAGCTGTACATGAGTGGCTGGTGAATGTAAAATGGAATTTCTTACATGTCATGCCATGTTTTAGGTCTTTCAAGTATCGGGGATATTTATTTTTCACTATTTTTGGGCACCAAATCTTTTAATTCTTCTGAAGTACAATAAAAAATAAAATTATTAATTAATTATAATAATCAATAAAAAAGTTAGTTAACTAAAGCTGTTTCATTGTGTTTCAGTTCTAATTCAACAGAATTACTTTTAACTGAGTTTCTAACTTTTTGACTCCTAATATTAAATATTAATTAATATTTAATATTTAATTAATATTAAGTGATTATAAATTGAGGTTTTAATTTGTACACTCATGAATCCTATCAGCTGCTAAACCATGGACCTTCTTAATATCATCATATTTAAACAACACATTTCCAGTGGGGAAACACTGGCCCTTGAAACAAACATTTTTGTCAAAAGTTATGCCAGCTATTTGACCTACAGTAATTATTATAGATTTTTCTTTAACATCTGGATCTGTTCTTCTTTTAAAAATAGAAAACCTAGATGCTGCTGTTCAAGGAAGATTTGACTATACCATGTTCTGTATCTCCATTGCTAAGTTGGCTGTTCCCTTGGAGGCTTTGAGATCTTGGAATAACTCAAGACACAGTGGAAAGATAATTTCTCTGTGAGAGATTATGTCTCTCAGCTGGCTTGGCAAGTCATTGGAATTCCCTTACAAGAGTTAAAGAAGATATCTCAGGAGAGAGAGGTCTGGGCATCTTTGCGGCCCAAACTGAATGAACAGGAGAAAATCGATGGATGCAAATAAATGGTTGCATGGTAGGAGAGATGGGATGGGACTTTTTGCCCAGATTGTTTAATACAATCTTGGGGTAAGAGGATGCCTGAAGAATGAAGAATTCTAGTGGTACTGAGTTTCAAAAACAAGGCTGATGTACAGAGCTTCAGTAACGACAGAGGGATAAAATTGATGAGCCACACCATGAAGCAACATGAAAGAGTTGTTGAAGGTAGGTTAAGTAAAGAGGTGATGATCAGTGAGCAGCAAAATGGCATTGGAGGCAAAGTTAAAGAGGCAAGGCTGGGAGCATTTGGACATGTGGAGGAGGAGTGGTGGTTAGGTTGGACAAAGGATGTTGAAGATGGAGCTGCCAGGCAGAAGGAAAGAAGAAAGACAACAGAAAAGGTTAACAGATGTATTGAAAAGTGTTGGTGTGACAGAGGAGGATAGGGATATGGTGAGATGAAGGCAGAGGATCCACTGTGGTGACCGCTGTATGAGATCATTTTAAATAAATCATATTTCTACTGACACCATGACTCTTCATAAGGATGACTACATCTGGTCAACATGCCAGGATGTCACACAAAGTACAAATAATTAACTTTCATAAGATTCCTGCAACAAACTGGTGACCTGTCCAGGGTGTACCCCGCCTCTCGCCCTATGACAGCTGGGATAGGCTCCAGCACCCCCCGCGACCCTGAAAAGGATAAGCGGAAGCGAATGGATAAGATTCATATTCAGAATTGAAATGTCTATCAGTTTGCCTCCACTTATACAATTCAGGGTAACAGAGGTACTGGACGGTATCCCAGCTGTTACCAGTCCAGTGTACATCCTGGACATGTAACCATCCTGTTGTAGGGACACAGAGATTGGAATATACCTGTTAATAAATTATGCTTCTTTTTTGAAACAGTCCTGTGCCGAAGGTGCTGCACTGAGCTGCAGCTGCAAGTGGTTGGTGCCTATTGTGGTGGTAATCCCCGAACCAAATAGTGGACACCAGAGGTGAAGGGAGCCACCAGGCTGAAGAAGGAGTCCTATCGGGCTTGGTTAGACTGTGGGTCTTCGGAGGTAGCTGATAGGGCCAAGTGGAATGCGGCTCGGGCAGTGACTGAGGCGAAAACTTGGGTGTGGGGGGAGTTCAGAGAGGCCATGGAAAAACACTTTCAGACTGCCTCAAAGAGATTCTGGCAAACCGTCTGGCAACTCAGGAGGGGAAAGCGGTGCTCTACCTGTACTGTGTATAGTGCTGGTGGAGCACTGCTGACTTCGACTGAGAAAATTGTTGGGTGGTGGAAGGAATACTTTGAGGACCTCCTTAATCCCACTAACATGTTTTCCCAAGAGGAAACAACTCCTTGGTGGCAGAACCCCTGGGGTGGATGAGGTCCGCCGTGAGTTCCTGAAGGCTCTGGATGTCGTGGGGCTGTTCTGGCTGCCATGCCTGTGGGATGTTGCGTGGCGATCAGGGGCGATATCCATGGACTGGCAGACTGGGGTGGAGGTCCCCATTTTTAAGAAAGGGGACCGGAGGGTGTGTTCCAACTACAGGGGGATCACACTCCTCAGCCTCCCTGGGAAAGTCTATGCCTGGGTGCTGGAAAGGAGAGTCCCTATGTTAGTCCAACCTTGGATACAGGAGGATCAATTTTCAACATGATCGCAGAACACTGAACCAGCTCTTTATCCTCTTGAGGATACTTGAGGGTGCATGGGACTTTGCCCAACCAGTCTACATGTGTTATGTGGACTTGGAGACTGTGTCCCTCGGGGTGTATGGACAGGATTTCTAGGCACAGCCAAGTGGCGGAAGGCTTTCACTTGGATGATCTCAGGATCTCATCTCTGCTTTTTGCGGATGATATGGTTCTGTTGGCTTCATCAGGTGATGGCCTCCAGCTCGCATTGGAACAGTTTGCAGCCGAGTGTGAAGCGGCGGGAATGAGGATCAGCACCTTCAAATCCGAGGCCATGGTTCTCAGTCGGAAAAGGATGGAGTGCCCACTCTGGATCAGGGACGAGTTTCTGCCCCAAGAGAAGGGGTTTAAGTATCCCGGGGTCTTGTGTGAGTGATGGGAGAAGGGAGCCGGATATTGACAGATGGATTGGTGCTGCAGTGATGCGGATGCTGTACTAGTCCGTCGTGGTGGAGAGAAGGCTGAGCGTAAAAGTGAAGCTCTCAATTTACCGGTCGATCTACGTCCCTACCCTCACCTATAGTCACGAGCTGTGTGTAGTGACCGAAAGAACAAGATCGTGCATACAAGCGACAGAAATGAGCTTCCTCCGAAGGGTGACTGCCCTCTCACTTAGTGATAGGGTGAGAAGTTCAGCCATCTGGGAGGGGCTCAAAGTATAGCCGCTGCTCCTCCACATCGAAAGAAGCCAGCTGAGTTGGTTCGGGCATCTGACAAGGATGCCTCCTGGGTGAGGTGTTCCGGGCATGTCCCACTGGGAGGAGGCCCCGGGGCAGACCCAGGACACGCTGGAGAGATTATATCTCTCAGCTGGCCTGGGAACGCCTTGGTGTTCCCCCAGACAAGCTAGGAGGTGGCTAAGGAGAGGCAGGTCTGGGCTTCTCTGCTTAGGCTGCTGCCATCGCGATGGAGATGGACGGATGGATGGATGGATTATAATACTTTCTTTCTCAGGATATCTGTCCATCCTTAGTGCAGTGGTTAACACAGTGACAGGGTAAGTGAAAGAGCATTGGTTTGATTGAGGAAGTGTATCCCCTACAACACAGTGGAGATATGTGCTCCGGTACCCACTCGTGACAAAGAAATGGCTAAAACAGCTAACATTTCTTTTTCCATTATGCCCTTATGTCTTTATAAATCCACTGAAATTATAGAGAATTTCAAATAACATATACTTGTAAAAAACTAAACTTAACCTCACACAGTAGCCTTGCACCCCACCCCAAAAGCTCATATAAAAACAAAACAACACCAATATTACCTCTGCTTCTTTTGAGTGGCTGCTGCAGACAGTGTGACATTTGGATGTCACTGTATGTGATGTCATCTCTGACTTCATTTTCTAAAGCATTTTCTTTTTCTTCTGAAATGATTAAAGATGTACACAACATATAAATTGTTGTACATAATTTAAATGTTAAAAAAATCTAAGGATATTGTTTGGAAAGGCATTTCTAATTTATGATGATTAGCAATAATCATTGTGTAGCTTATTCAGCAAAACAAAATCATGGGTGTAAGATCAAGAAGTCCCTACAGTACATTGTTGAGCTGTCTGGGTATAATCATAATGAATGTGAACTTGAACATGAACATGAACATGAAAGATCAGGAAGTCTGAGTCTCACCTTCAGGTTTCCTGTGAACACATCGTCTCACCAGCAGAACCAGTAACACCAGTAGGACTACAACACAGACTGATCCGATACATGACAACACAGAGAGAACAGGAGGAGAGAGTGATGGAGGAAGAGTGATGGCGGTGGAACCAGGAGGAGAGGTGGATGTAGATGGAGGTGTGGTGGTGTGTTCCCCTAAAATAAAGCAAACACAGTCATGAAGTTGTCGTCACATTGTGAATGTTGAAAGCTGCAGAAACACAGACAGGTGAGTGTGTCACCTGTGACAGTGATCCAGCTGGATGGAGACTCTCCATGACCGCTGATGTCACACTTGTAGAGGCCTTCATCAGACCTGGAAACATGCTGGATGGTCATGTGACCTGTAGGCTGCTTCCTGATGAGGGAGCCATCTTTATAGAAAGCAGCTGGGAGGTTGGAGGGAGTGGTCTTTGTTTTACAGAGAAGAGTGACGTCATCTCCCTCCATCACAAGGATGACAGGACTCTGCAGGATCACTGATCCACCTCAACACAGAGACAAACTACAGCATTTCATCCATTTACACACAGCTTCATCAACACTAACTCCACACACTCAGCTTACCAGTGACTGTCAGGTTAACCATGTTACTGATGGGACCCTCTCTGGACTCACACCAGTAAACTCCACTGTCTGATTGGAAAACAGTGATGTTACAAGAAGAACCAGCACTTTCTCCCCATCCATCTCCACACTGAGTGATGTTTGGTTTGCTTGTGTTTCTCCTCAGAGTCCATCCAGCAGAGCTGTCGTCCTCCTCACAGCTCAGAGACACAAAGTCTCCTTTGAAGAACTGAGAGCTGCTGGGACTCACAGTCAGACGAGCTGTGAGGGTTACAATAAAAATCTTATAATCTTTTATATTTTCTAATGATGAAACAACAGTGAAAACAATGTTGCATTAAGATTAGTGTTTATGGATTTATGGCTCATGGACTATATTTGCTGATCTGTGTTGCGCTGGCGGTCCTTGCAGAGTGACCTTCCATGTTTTTGCTTTTAGCTGCTGTTCCCTGTTTTCCTTTTTACTTGTGAGTGTGTGTGTGTTTGTGTGTGTGTCTTTATCCAGAGAGTCCTGCGTTGGGGTCCAACTTCCCCAACCCCACAGTCTGCCACCATAGACTATGAAAATTAGTTTGTATTTACTTATTTACTAAAAGTAAGTAACTGAATACTTAATTGTATTTATTTACTTAGTTTTTCCTATTTTCCACCTATAGTCTGGCTAAATCTTCAGTTAAAAACATGTGTAGATGCCACTGTAATGCATTTAATTAAAAAGGCCCAAGGTCACGTATACATGTACACAAGTATATATGTGTGTGCGTGTTGTGTTGTTGCACAGTTTTGGGATGAATAATTAGTCTTGCTTGGCTTATGGCTGGACAGTCAGTGTCCTTCTGCCTTGAGTTATCGTACACTTACAATTTCCACCATGTTTTCTCAGCATGATGGTTAATTTTGATAGTGGACAGTCCTAAACCGTCAACCTCTGTAGAACAGAAGGTAATAGAAGTAAATAAGCATAGCTGTCCTGGATGCCTCTGGGCCCAAACTACCCTGCGTTTAATAAGGCTTTTGTGTTTTTAACATGTTTTAATGCTTTGCATCTTCTTCTATTTAATCTTAAAAAGCCCCTAAAAACAGTCAGTGATCACTGTCGGCCTCTCTCGGTTTTTATTACCACTATTCATTTTTGTCATGCGATTACATTTGTCCACGACCATCGAGAATCCTCAGGTCAACTTTTATCGAGTGAAAAAAAGTCCTCCGCTCATTAACGTTCATCCTTCAGCTTCACTGTTTATATTATGCTAACATAGCTGTGTCACTAGCGATCATGTAGCATATCATTATATACCAGCTAGCCCAGGAGAATTCTAATCTAGGTGTTGCCAGATCATCATACAACAGCTGTGGGTAAAAATAGTACATCTCAGCTACCCTCTCCAACCCATCATGGGAATTCTTCAATACTGCAGCAGGAAACTCCATATTTGTTGATGGAGGATGCTGTTCATAATTCAGATGGGTGACAGCATAATCATCTAACTAGAGTGGTGGATTTCCTTCTCTTTGAGTAGCACATTTGCAGAAAGGTTGAACTGGTTATGCATGATTGCTTTTAGCGAGAGCAAATTCTCTACATCCAGAATTTTGGCACCAATTTGTTCTGAACTGCTGCTGAATCCTCTGTCGAGAAATTGTAGAAAATACTATGGTGCATTTGATCAGAAATGCTCAACACAATGTACACTACTGTAGTGGGTTTACCAAAGACAGCACACAAGAATATACAGATGTCCGTGCATGTGTGGTTATGCATCTGAACATAAACTCCCTAAATCCTGTAAGTTTAACACAGTTTAACACACAATCTATATCTACCAAACCATTTCCGACTTCAGTCGGTGGCTCTGCTTTTCCAGCCACAGGATGCCCATGTCGGCAACATTCCCACACTCACACTGCATTTGGCCAAATAAGTGGTGCCATTAGGCATGCAAGCACCCAGTGACATCAAAGGGGATGCTGATACACAGTTTTAGTCTACGCTGTCAGTGCTTCATAAATTCATAAATGTTTGTTTCTTTTTAAAGTTTTATTGAGATCTATTCTGAAGCATGAACACAATCAGGTCATGTCAGTGAGCATTTCTCAGGTTTAAACTGTGACAGAAGAAGGTTACTGACCTTGGTTTGTTGTGCAGCTCAGCAGTGAGATCAGAACTAAAGAGAAATGACACTCAGGTTGATTTGAGGTGAACATAAAGAACAACTCCACACAAACAGCTGACAAACACACAAACACGTCTCTCTCTCTGATATATCTGCTCATTTTCTATTAGATGTCAGCAACATCTTTCAAAAAAACAAAAACCCATCTCTTTGATATATATCTGCTGATATTTTTAGTTGAAAAAAAAAAAAAAACAGCCGGTAGAAGAGTAAAAGTATGTTTTTAATGGGGTTTTTAGCCATTTATTCACTGCCTGCTGTGTTTCCTCGACTCCTGAGCAAAGATAAAGAGTCAGTTCAGACCTGCAGTTGGTCCTCGTGGTGTTTTGAACTTGAATTCAGCCTGATTTGTTTTTCATGTCTTCTCCTCCATCATCAGTTATCAGGAGAGCAGACAGTCAAAGTACAAGAATTCAAACAAACACAGAGATTCTACTTACAGAGCAGACACAGCACAGATGTTTCCTTCATCGTCCTTCTCACTCATTTGAGCTTTTTTTCATTTCTCTCACTGACACCAAGTAAATCTCGCCCTCTTCCTCTGAGCACCAGCTTTCTATTGGTTCAAACACAGTGAGGTGTTAGTGTGTGTGTATGTGTGTGTGTGTGTGTGTGTGGACGTCCCCCTCAGTGAGAGAGGCAGATATGAGCTGAAACACAGGAATCAAACCAGGGACGCTGCTGTTATGGAGCTGAACTGGAACCATTCAGACACTGAGGCCCTCTGAACACATTTTAATTACAGCTGTGCAGAGACACACTGATGACTGACTGGAACACTATGATTGACATTTTACATTAACACCATCCTCACACATGGTTTATATATGGCCACTAGAAGGAGATGTTGGACTTTAAACACTAACACGGATACAAGCAGATCATCAGCGATGTATTTGATATTAAATGTATGTTGAACACGAGTATGTATTTAACTGTCAGTAAATATTAGCTTAATTTATTTAAGTGGATATAAGAATATATAATATATATATATATATATATATATATATATATATATATATATATATATATATATATAAGTCCTGACTCGTGACAATATGAAACAGGAAAATACCACTGTGTAATCCATTTATTTCAACAAAGTAACTGTATTCTAAATACCACCTTTTTAAACGGTAACTGTAACGGAATACAGTTACTCATATTTTGTATTTTAAATACGTAACGGCGGTACATGTATTCCGTTACTCCCCAACACTGAATATTATTACTCAAGTAAAAGTGAAAAGTAGTCGTCAAAAAAGGTACTCGAGTAAGAGTAAAAAAGTACTTGGCGAAAAGACTACTCAAGCAGCCAGCAACTGTTTGAAATGTATGATTTATTTTATAAATAAATGCTATCAGACAAACAAAAATAAATAAATGTACAAATTTTAGTATTTTCAAAAGGAATATATGTAAAAAGATCAACAAAATAAGGCACAATTCTAATTTCCCAGATTTAAGTTTTTCACAACATAAAGCCTTTTTCACCAATACCTACAGTAAATAATATAAATATAGAAACAGTGCAAACAATTTCCAGTGACAAGATATGCTGTAAACTTTATATTCATTTTTGCTCCAAATGGCACAGCAGCCTCAGAGAAAACAGAACGAGGCATCTTCAACATATGTTTATACAAGGCAGCTCAGTTTACCATAAATTGTATGGATGTGCATTTATTTCTGCATATTTAGCAAAAATGTGCCATTTCTTCACTCAGTGAGGTGATGGTTAAGCTTCAGCAGCAGTTTGCTCTCAAGGTTCTTTCTGTGAAGCTGTAACTGTTTAGCAGTGAACAGGAGTCCTGCATGACTGAGAAGTCCTTCACAAGCTCCAGATGCAGGAAGAGCAGTATTGATTTTGATCAACAGCTTCTTGATGTGAGGAAAGCCATGCAATAGATCCACACCTCCAGTGAATGGACATGAAAGGTACCTCTCCAGCTCCCCTGCTTCTGGCTTTCCTGACCCCATGGATCCAGCATCTTAGTCGGCTAGGCTGCTGTTTGCGCTAGTGATGGGTCGCGAATGAAATGGCTCTTAGAGCCGGGTCTTTGAAGTGAACGATGCGAGCCGGCTCCTTATTGGGAGCCGTGGGGTTTTTTTTCTTTCTCCTGCCCTCTCTTTCACTTTTTTTTCGCTTAAGCTGCAAGTCACCCTTGTGTTTGCGCTGAGCAGAGACGGCAAACAGAGCCTTGCGTTTGCGCCCCTCCCCCCTCTGCTCAGCGCTGAGCTGAGGGGGCGGGGCGATAGTTACACTCGCAACAGCAGTAGCACACAACAAGAGCAGGAGGGAGCAACAACAAGAGACAACACCATCACATTGGAAAGGTACAGTAAAGAAAATGAGTGACAGCAAGAAAAGAAGCAAAGTCTGGAACCATTTCAATCTTATTGACAAAACAAAGGCACAGTGTAGAGTCTACAAAAAAAGGATATCATATAGAGCCGGCTCCACAAACAACATGCACAGGCACCTAAGAACTGTCCACCCATCAGTGAAATGGGAAGATAAAACGCAATCAGTTGAGTGTGATATTAATATTTCTAAATGCCAACCTTTCCCTTAATTAAAGATCTGGGCGTTCTTTTCCCCCTCCCCCCCCCCTTTTTTTTCCCCATATTTTAATTCATATTTTATTGTGTTGTGGTTTGCAGTGTTTTGTGTTGTTTCACTATAAATTTGTTTAAAGGGAAAAGCTGAAAATTGAAGTAGTTAAAAGTTGAAATGTAAATAGTTTATAATTTATTTTATAATTTAAAATATAATTTATTTCTGACATTTTATGTGGAGTGAATAAATAAAAGTATATTTACAGTGGCCCCTAGAGACAAAGCACGTACAAACTCCAAAACATAACAGAAGTGCTCCAGGATGCTAGGGGCCGTGTTGAGCTTTTGTTACCTAGTGGCTGCACAAGCCAGGAAGTACCAACAATTGGATTGGGTGACACAGTAACAGGTAAATGAAGTTTTATTTTAATTATTTGAATATATATATATATATATATATATATATATATATATATATATATATATATATATATATATATATATATATATATATATATGTATATGGTGTTTGTGTATTAATACAAAAACAATAGACATATGAGTTCGATTGTGTAATTTAAGTGATCTAGGTAGCTCTGTTTTGGAAGTTCAGTTAACGCTAGAAATGTGTTTTGGAGTTTGTACGTGTTTCGTCTCTAAGGACCCCCATAAATATTTAAATATAAACATACATAAAGAAAACTACGTTTTTTACATTACTAATTCCTTTTGTGCATAATTTTATATTGTTGTTGATAATTAACTAATTAAAGCAACAAAACAACCTGAAGAGTCGGTTGGGAACAGAAAGAGCCGTGTCTTTTTAGTGAGTTGAGCCGAAAGAGCCCATTCTCTAAAAAGAGCCGGAAATCCCATCACTATCTTCAACAGCACACTCTCAGGCTACAGCTCCGCCCGCCCCCTCGCTCAGTCTCTTTGTGTCTGAGCTCGGATCATACCAATATTAGGGGGGATTTACGCACAGTCGTAAATTCCCACAATGTGCACTGTGTGCTTCGAATATTGTGTGTAGTTTTTGTTTTACACAGTTGTCAGTCAGGCATCTAACTATGAAAAAAATACACTCCAAAAGATCCCGGGCTTCTGAAAAAACAACCCGGGCTTAAGCCCAGTAAGTACAGTAAACGTTGTAATGAAGGGGTATTTTAACAGGCTTTTCTCGTTTATATGACTTCCATAAAACAACAGGGTTAAAACACATTGTGACGAAGTAAGATGTTTGTTTAGTAGTTCAATCTTCTGCACAATGTAGTTTCAACAGGCGGACATCCGGTGTCACATTGATACAGAAAGACGAGTGTAAGGCTGCTCCAATTCTCAGCACAGCTCCTCTCTTTTCCTGAGTCCTTAGCAATTCTCCTTCCCACGATGACGTTTTCTTCGAGGCCAAGGAAAAGAGTTTAGGAAAAGGAGATAGGCCCTAATTTTGAAATAACACCTCACGTGGTTACGTTGTGCAGCTGAGTCACGTGACCGCACAGCAACAAATCACAGCAGAGCTGGAAAAGGAGGCGGAGCAAAGTGTGTGTGCAGGAGAGGAGTCGAGCAGAGAGAGCTGCTTTTTCATGAAACGGGAGTAAAGTAGTAAACCTACAGGAACATATACCACTATCAACGTTTGGATCGATATCTGCATCGATCTGCACACCCTTGTCTCTTGGATCGTAGCTGAGATCAGCGTGAACCACGTGGGTCTCTGCTCCGTGATCTGTTTCCTGTTTGGAAAGACTCCCAGCTTCATCACGGAGTTTCTCTCGGTTTGTGGGCTCGTCTAAAGGTAAGCATCGAGCTAACTTTAATGTGGGTTCAGTTAATGCTGAGTTTAGCTCTGTTGAGAATAATAGATTGCTTGGTAGACACTGGAGTTAGACAGACTGTAGAGTTCGTGATTGCTTGCAACATTAGAATATGGCGGTTTTTAGGGGGTAAGAATACATGTAGAAAAATATTCTATATGAACAAAGGGATGGGGTGCAGGGCAGGAGAACAACCAAACCCCAGGACATGAATCCACAGGTACAAGCGTGGGGGAGGGAACTCAGCCTTTAGAATAGGACTTCATAGGACCGTCTCTAGATGCATCCAGGGCTGGCCGTTTTGACTGAGACCGGTGTTCCAGCTTAACTCAGGGCCGTGCAGAGAGGTTTAAAGGGGCAGGTGCTCAAAGTTAAAAAGGGGCACATTGAACCAGGCTGAATAACAACAACACACATTCATCAAGAATCTAATATGGAAAGGGCAGGGCTGTGTTGATCTGAGACTGTAGACAGTAAAAAGTCCATAGGAGAGATGGTAGCTGATTAAACAAGTGTCTTGAGATAATAACAAAATGCAAAGATTGGTGACAGCGCTTGGAACCATAAGGCAACAAAAAACTGTGAGAAATAATTTATAATTTATTTAATAATTTAGGCTCTGCCTGTGAATCACTCTTTGTTTCTCTTCTTCCATCCATCCCATCATCTCATATATCACTCTCCACTTGCTGTCTATCTGAGAACAAGGCACAACTTGCTATTGCAATAAACTATAATCTAATTATCAACACCTAACAACTCTCGCACTTAATCTATAATAAAATGATGACAGAAAAATGTTATAGCACTGCCTTTAGTAGCCTCACACAGCTCCTACTGTTCCCTCCTCATGTCCTTACCAGCCATGTCTGGACAATGTTATATCATGAGTAATATTTTTTTTTCAATCCATCTAAATTAAACACACACATGCACGCACACACAGTGACATTTTAGACCTTCTTCAGAATACTGTATATACTATGGGCATCACGGTGCTGATCCAGAATCCTTACATTATTATTTATTACTAGAGCTACAATAATAAAGCAATGAGGAGGGGAAAGTAATAAATATGAAATATTAAATATTAAATAATGTATTTATGATGATTCCATCACTATCCACTCTGTGCAGGGGCAAAGCTTATTACATTTTTAAACTGTAGAGATACAATAATTTTACTGCTGTAAAATCCAAATTTTGTCTTATTTAAAATATAAATCTAATATAATCTGCTTCTTAATGTATGTTCTTTAAAATACAGCGTGTTTTTTAATATATTATAATTATAATAATGCATAATTATGTGGACATGCACATTAGATCGTTTTTTAGTGAAATATAATCCCTCCAGAAAGGCAGGAAAAGCCCGGAAACTTACTTTAAAACTAAATATGTTCCCTAAAACGGTGACAGAGCTACAGACCCATGACAGCCTTACACAGGTAGCCAGCAGCTATGACCAGCACTACCTGTGCAGTTAATAAAAGGACAGGTAATGTTTGTCACGCTGTTACACACACAGCACGCTCGTTTGTTTCAACATACCAACGTGTACGTAATAAGCTAATACTCCTGTGTGCTATACACTACAGTGTACGCTGTACACCTACTTATGGTTTTGTCGCATCAGTCTGTGTCTCTGAGTTAATTTGTGTTTCTCCTACAGCTCCGGACCGCAAAAAATGTGCGTGCTCTTTGTGAGCTCGTTCCCGGCTCGTAACCAGCGCGTTCTGCCGCCAAGGGCGATCATTTGTTAAATGTGATCATGTGACAGATGCAAGCCAGATCCTTTTATTTGCAGGGGGGGGGCGCGGTATGAAAAAGGGAGGGGGGTGGACAAAACACTTGGACACTGCTATCCCTCTGCACGTGCCTGGCTTAACTGGCTTTGGTTGAACAGATGTGTGGCAGCACAGCCGGGTGCGGCATCACAGGCATCGGCAAAAAAAAAAAAATGCTCGTACTCATGCTGCCCCAACTTCACGCCAGTAGATTTTGGGATTGGCATACACACCGATCGGTTTTCTATCGCCCATTTGCTGGTAGTAAGGGCGCCCTTCGTTTGCGAAGTGCGCCTGCTGCTTGCGGCACAGGGAGGAGATGGCGGGAGATTCTTTGGCTGGTGCAGCGTCTAATAACCGACCCGCAAAATAAAACAAAATAAAAACAAACCAACAAACACGAAAACACCAGAGATTATGATACGGACTTATTTATTTGTTTTGATATCCCAGCTGGAGAAGAAGGGTCAGACGAGGCTGAAGTATTTTCCATCAAAGCTTTATTACTAATGCGCATTGATCCCACTACATCAGAGGTGGTCGAGTATCCAAAAATTGTACTCAAGTAAGAGTAGCATTACTTTAAAATATTATTACTCAAGTAAAAGTGAAAATTAGTCGTCAAAAAAGTTACTCAAGTAAGAGTAAAAAAGTACTTGGCGAAAAGACTACTCAAGTAGCGAGTAACTGTTTGAAATGTCAGATTTCTTTTTTAAACAAATGCTATCAGACAAACAAAAATAAATAAATATACAAATTTTACCATTTTCAAAAGGAATATATGTAAAAAGATCAACAAAATAAGGCACAATTCTAATTTCCCAGATTTCAGTTTTTCACAACATAAAGCTTTTTTCACCAATACCTACAGTAAATAATATAAATATATAAACAGTGCAAACAATTTCCAGTGACAAGATATGCTGTAAACTTTATATTCATTTTGCTCCAAATGGCACAGCAGCCTCAGAGAAAACAGAATGAGGCATCTTCAACATATGTTCATACAAGGCAGCTCAGTATACCATAAATTGTATAAGTGTGCATTTTTTTCTGCATATTTAGCAAAAATGTGCCATTTCTTCACTCAGTGAGGTGATGGTTAAGCTTCAGCAGCAGTTTGCTCTCAAGGTTCTTGCTGTGAAGCTGTAACTGTTTAGCAGTGAACAGGAGTCCTGCATGACTAAGAAGTCCTTCACAAGCTCCACATGCAGGAAGAGCTGTATTGACTTTGATCAACAGCTTCTTGATGTGAGGAAAGCCATGCAATAGATCCACACCTCCAGTGAATGGACATGAAAGGTACCTCTCCAGCTCCCCTGCTTCTGGCTTTCCTGACCCCATGGATCCATCATCTTCGTCGAATAGGCCGCTGTTTGTGCTGGCCTCATCCAGCTCTGAGTCTAGGTGATGTCTGATGAAGTTGAGACCTGTGGAAAGATGTATGGTTTTCAAAAGAATTAGGTCTGGTCATTATAGTGTGTATACACTGCCAAGCTGCAGATGTTTGTTTAGAGCTAGCCTCCAAAAGCTGGCCATACACTGTGCGATTTTTGGCCCAGTTTGA
This sequence comes from Neolamprologus multifasciatus, assembly GCF_963576455.1. Taxonomy (NCBI): domain Eukaryota; kingdom Metazoa; phylum Chordata; class Actinopteri; order Cichliformes; family Cichlidae; genus Neolamprologus; species Neolamprologus multifasciatus. The sequence goes on along the minus strand of NC_140441.1, from coordinate 6,645,737 downwards.
GCCGATTTTTCAGTCGCGCAACCGTTTTGGGGATCGGCCCATGTTTTGCCTTAATCGTGTGTTGTGCATCGTGTAGTATACATGGGGTAACGAAAAGCAGTTAACACCTCACGACCAGCTCCCAATCAGCAATCGTATGGTCGCATGATAATCAACCTGTTTGAAATCCTGTCGCCTCTCAACGCAGCCTCTCAACGCAGCCTCTCACACTGCGCACGCACAAACACAGGAATGAAAGAGAAAAGGTGGAGCAGCACGGCAGTGCAGCGTGTGATCTGGACACAAGAGACGGAGGCACAACTTGTAGGATGAGGCAAGCTCATCCGAGTACAGAAGCGTAGAGCTGCCACCGGGCAAAAGAAAAATGGAGTTATATCACGTTATAACGTGAAAGGTTTATTGTTCTAACAATATACTTTTCATGTTTGTACAATATAATATTAATATTGTACTAACGTGACAATTATGTATATTGTAATAACGTGATATTATATTGTTCAAAGGTGAAAGGTATATTGTACTAACATTAAAAGTATATTGTTAGAACAATAAACTTTTCACGTTATAACGTGATATAGCTCTATTTTTCTTTTGCCTGGGTGGCAGCTCTACGCTTACGTATACGAGGCTTTTCAATGTGGCCTCACAAACTTATCACGACTACAACAACCATGAAAAGAGTTGGATGGACATTGCTGCTCAATCAAAGCTGTCTGGTCAATGTTTTCCATTAGTAATTTAGCAAAGTTGATGGTGTGTGTGTCTGTGTGAGTAAAAGACAGAGAGGGAGAGCGAGGGACAGATTTTGTATGATAAGCTTCATGTTATGGACGCACAGTTTGAGCACTCAGGTTGCATCAGAGTATCAGGCCGTATAGGGTGAGACCCTGCATCGTGACCTATGAACTTCTAACCCCTGCAATTCAATTGTACAGTTTGAGCAGGAGCTGAATAACGCGACTGAAAAAAAAAATCGCACTGTTTGCCCAGCTTAATGCAGACTGTTTAAACTAAACAAGCTGCTGTTTCACATAATAAACACTGTCACCCGCAGTATTGCCTCTGTTTTAACAGTTAAAGCAGTAGAGACGAGCTGTTTGCATGTGCGTTGAACTCCAGCATCATTAACCAGGCTAGCTGTTAGCTTATAGCTCACGATAGCTAACCAGCGAGCAGTTAAAAAGACAGCTGAAGCTGCACAAAACACCCACAAACTTATCTCACTACAACGTAGCGCCGAAAATATGACTCGCAGCTCAACACAGCTGCTGTAACATAAGACTGACATCCAGCTAACCACAGCTAAAAAGATATTTAGAGAAAACTTACTGTTTCCTCAGGTTACACGAGTTGAGTTGTTTCACGCTGAAAAGTTGGTTTGTTTTGGCTCTCACTGAAGACACCGACACTGAAGACATAGCTGTTCTTTTGTGCTGCTTTTAAGTGAAACATTCTTTGTATGTGAGGCCAAGGGTGTTCATCCTCTTCAGTAGACTACTTTAAAACACTTGGGCCGCTCTGCCCGCCACAGTTTCAAACTGGTCATGTGACTGCATGGCCACATCTCATTGGTAAAACGTTACTGGAAACTCCACTGGCGGCATGTTATCTAATGTGTTAAACTATTTTTATTTATTTTTTTAAAGTAACGAGTCGAATTTTGCAAATGTAGCGGAGTAAAAGTACTGTTTGTTCTTCACAAATGTACTCAAGTAAAAAGTATCGTGCAAAAAAGGTACTTTAAAAGTACATTTTTTTCAAAAACTTACTCAAGTAAATGTAACGGAGTAAATGTAACTCGTTACTACCCACCTCTGCACTACATGCAGTCACAACAAACACCAAGTGCATCTGAGGAGTACTTCTCATACTCATCCACATGTTTCTGTAAGAGCATATGTAGGCTGCCATAACAGACCACTACTTCCGTTGTCAGGTTTTATACTTCCGGTTACTCAAAGCGAAAGCCAGCGTTCAGTCGTTGCTAACAACAAAATCAGTTACTTTGTGCTGTAATAAGTGGCTTTACCTGTTCGAGGATGAGCTCGGGTTCAACGTGTGCTTTTGTCGGCTGCCACAATAATTCAAGGAAAGTGAAAAACGCATTAGAAACATTTTGCCTTGAGCATCAACAACTTAGAAAGGCCTGTCCGTGCCCACCGCCCTACGCACTGCACTCTATACCGAGGAAGGAGGATGGGAAACTAGCGTGGCTGGCAGCTTTAAGACTCAAACACCCTCCAAAGAGAATTTATGTTTGCTCCTTTCGTTTTATCGATAAAAAGCCCACAGAGCTACACCCCGACCCGGAGCTTTATCTGGGCTATGACCACCAAAGGAAAGAAAGAAAGAAAAGAAGAAAGCTATCGTGGCTCAAGAGTTGGGAGTTCGCCTTGTAATCGGAAGGTTGCCAGTTTGAGCCCCGGCTCGGACAGTTGGTCGTTGTGTCCTTGGGCAAGACACTTCACCTACCGCCTACTGGTGTTGGCCAGAAGGGCCGATGGCGCGATATGGCAGCCTCACTTCTGTCAGTCTGCCCCAGGACAGCTGTGGCTACAACTGTAGCTTGCCTCCACCAGTGTGTGAATGGGTGGATGACTGGGTGTGTAAAGGGGTCCCTAGGGGGGACTAGTAAAAGCGCTATACAAATACAGGCCATTTACCATTTACTCACTTGGACTACTTTGAGTGTGACAGCTTCCAGTAACACGAACAAAAACACAGAATCTTTACCCAGTGTTGTGCCAAAAACTGATTTCTGGTATTTGCCAAAAAGTGTTTACTCGTATTTAAACTGCTATAAGTAACTTGTTGGGCTATAATATGTGAAACATATGTCAAATGCATCAAGGTACACAAGGTAGAAGGCGCAATCAGTTTTTGGCAGCGACTTTTATATAACTTTTATTTATGCAGTTAAAAAAATGTCATTAACATTAAAAATGTCTTTTGTAAGAGTAAGTTGGCCAAGAGGACAGCAGAAATGGCAGCAAATATTACAATAGTTCTGAAAAAAATATTTTAAGTGGGGATAAAGGACCGGATTGGTTATAATGTAAGTACAATAACACAGAGCTGTAAAGATACTTGAAAAAACAGATAATTTTTTAATTCTATATATAACCCCTTTGTAAACGCTGTTCACCGAAGTCTATTTACCAACCAACGTAAAGATATTACACATAAAAAATACACGGAAACATTGGAAATCAGTTTTAGGCAGGCAATCACTTTTCGGCACAACACCGGTAAGTGAAAGTCTAAATGTGGTTTGCCACCATTTCGCATTTTAATCACACAAATTAATCACGAAAATACTTTTTCTAAATAATATTTTATGGTGAATGGCGTTAGTATCAGCACTAGCTGGTTATTAGCAGCAAAGTCTCAATTTTAATGAAAGTTTACACCCATGGTTAGTAATTAACACCAGCCACATGCTGCCAAAACTATATATGGCTTCATTTAATTGTCCCAGAGAGATTAACCCCAAGGGCTGTAAAGGTCTTAGGTCTTTGTGTTTTCTCAGGTTTGTGTTTATGCAGAACATGTTAACAGAGTTATTAGAGGCAATTATTTTATCATTCATTTAAAGCGCTTGCAACTGCATGAAAACTCAGGTAAAAATGTTAAAGGCAACCTTTGCAAAATTACCAACATTTGTGACTTTTTTTTTAGAATGAAAAAATGCTTTATCATATTGCACTGTAAATGAAACATGCTCACTAGGTGTCCAGATCACAAGTGTGGCAGTCTTGAGCCCTGTGCAAAACATTGTAAGTTGCACTTGCATGTAATAGCCTCTGCTGCCAGTTTTCTGCAGCTGCAGCTCTCCATCTACCAGTTTGATATCGCTGCATTTCTGGGTAAGCTGCTCCGTGATTGAAGAATAAGTCGGCACAGGACATTTTATTTCTTGAAGCACATCTGAGTCAATGACCCCATCAGGACTCGCAGAGAGCCATGACTCCTGGATGCTGATAACACTACCCATGTGAAGGATGTTCATACCCTGTTCTTTCGGCTGATGACAAGCTCTTCATTTTATTTACCATAGTTTGTTTCATAATTCCCATGAAAAGTAGGGTACATGTGCTCAGATAAAAATTTGTCATTTTTTGTGGTGGCACGTACTGGAACTTTTTTAGCGGAGCTTGCTGTAAGTCTGATTTTCCTACAGTTGTGCCACAAATCAGATGCACTTTGCTCTTTTGTTTCTTCTTGTAATTGTTCTGCTTGCTCTTCAGAAACTTGAATGTATGCCTGGTAGAATGCCCTGCATGGAATACAGCTTAGTTTGTAATTATGTGCTTGGTGTGGCTGAAAAAATTGCTCATCAACTTAACTGTTGCGGTGAGGACCTGCAGATGGCGAGGCATTGTAACACTTTCCAATCAATGTGTTCTTGAGGAGGAAAAGTGGCTTCACTTGTGCTTTGCTAACGCTGTCAATAAAGTCTTGATGTGTAAGGTGATATGGTGTGTTAGGGAGAGTTTGTGTCACTGCAGTCTGGGAGTTCACATCGTACTGCTGCTCTGCCCTGTGATGTCTGAAGTTTATCTGGCTTAGACGTTTAGGTTCAAGGTTCTTTGCTGTCCCTGCATTCCACCTGCGCTGCTCGTCTGTACATGCAAGCCTGGCCTTTCCACTGATCACAGCATTCTGCACCTGTAACAAACATTAATAGTTTTTTCTCACTGTCAATACTCAAGATTTAACATAACGAGGAAGTTTACACTAACAAAAGCAGTACACGGTCGGTGTCCTGCATGTTATAGATATGACCCTGGGTCAATACACCTGAATCATTTCCAAAACAGATATAAACACTGGCAAAGTCTGGCAAAGTATTTTCCATTTCATATTAATAGTCAGCTACTTTTTGATGCAGAAATATACATCCACAGTCTAATTTTTTTTAAGTAGTATGTGTACATATATATGAACAAACATGTATTATACTTCCCTGTGTCACTTCTTCTTATAACTTTATTTTTTTCTTGTCTTGTAAATTTGCCCTTAATGTGCAGTCTTTTATTTATTTATTTTTAAATTTATCTTCATGTGATTGTACAGCATACAGCCCACACAAAGTTAACGAGTGGCTTTCACATGTAAACAGTGCTCCACGTAATACTTGGCTAGATGGCAGTAGCGTGACTCCTTAATCACAGGCTTTGACCAGTCCAGTGTTTCTGTTTCAGTGATTTAAACACTGTGATATCCAGAAAAGTGATATACCTTCCACAGAATAGCAGCCGCATGGCTACATGATCTCCCTAATCCAGTGATACAGGAACAGCCGACTGTCTCCACTACTCCACTTTCTCTTAGCATTACCCATGCTAAGTGTTTGCTTGATTAACGCTCTGGCTCGGCTCTTCAGCTGCTTTAAGAAAAATAAAGTCGCCTTGTTAGTTGAGCAGTACTTTATCAATTTTGTTGCTGTGCAGGTAATTATACGCCTCGGTGCTCTTGTAATTACGTAATTCCTCGTCATCAACGCCTCCGGAAAATACAAGGTAATTAATAATGTCGATGTAGCTAACATCGGGCCATAGTTTCATGTCATCTACCCAATCCGTGAGAAGTGACGGGTGAGGTACTGAAACTGAACTGTCCTCGCTGCTTTTTAAAACATCTCTACTGTGTATCCACCTTCGATGTGTTGCCGTTTACACCGGGTAAAATAAACTGCAGTGAGGGAAATCTTTATCAACAGTCAAGGTGTAACCCCGCAACTGTCAACAACAGCGCAAGCGGAAGTAAAAAACCGGCTTCCGCTATGAATTGGGGTAATGGTGCGAACTAAGAAATACTGTGGATAGGCTGTATCCCAATTCAGAACACGGTCTAGGTGGGTCTGGAGACTGGAGGTAGGGTTGTGCATCTCCAGTAGCTTTACTTTGCGGTCAATCGCTACTGCGAAGATATACTCCAAAATCATGTCCGAAACATGAAAACGGAAAGATCTCATTAAGTTATAAAGAGCAGAAGGTGGTAAAAATCACTACTGTTCTGTCATAAAACATTAAATATCAATAACAAAAAATATCGTCAGGTCTATATAGTTCGTAAATGCCCAAGACATCTCGAGGCATGTAAATTGCCACTTGATTCATCCATTTGGTTGACTTGTTTTGATAAAAGCGGCAGTAAACAAGGAGCGAATATCACACCGGAAACAAAGCGTCCTACAGGAGTTTCCCCACCGCAAGTAGCATATGCTAAGGTGCACAGAGTCTATTAGATGGTCTGGCCTCCGTGGCGCTGCTCAGATTGCCTAGCAACCATGATACTAACCGCTGGAAACGTTTCATACATCATTGTTTGACAGAAATGAAGGAGAAAATCTTTGTTTATCTCTTTGTTTTTATATTAGCTTTGTTTGGTTTGTTGAGTATCTGAGGCTGAGACCACAGGACTGTAAAAACATGATTGTTGGGCTTCATTTCTGTACTGAACAGTCATTTTAAGATTAGGTAGTAATTAACAATTAGCTGATGCTGTTCATGAGACTAAAGTCATCTCACTTTGATAATGTAAATATAATATGGCCAATGTTAAAGTTATTATTCTAGTAAGCACTATTAGTTATTACAGCAGTGAAATTGAACTCTGTCAAAAACTGAGCTTCAGCAAAGTTTCAAGTTCAATTTATTTTTATTTCCTATCACCATCAAATCTTCACTCAAAAACAAGTATTTTTGACAGTGTATATATAGATTTATTATTTATAAGATACAAATATTGTCATTTCATTTTTGTTGGCATTACTAAATTTGGCTCAATGCTTACATACATGTGTAACAAGAAAATGTACGAGCTGTGATAACTGTTTCTGATAGAATGAAGAGTAGACTGATATATTAAATATTCCTTTATTGGATGAGAAAATCAGACCATGTCATAACTGCTTTATGTCATACAGAATAGATATCAGAGCCTTAAACAGGCCGACTTCTGCTAAATGGGTCAAACTGGGCAGAAAGTATCCAAACACATAACATCCTTATAGAATATGAGGTAACACTATAGATCAACTTACCTCAGAATATATAAAGCATATAAACAATTACAGCAATATGATGCAACAAACACAGCAGTACTACTAATCCAAAATACTCAAAGCTTCATAGAACTGAAACAAACATTTATTTTTAGCTCTGCTGCTGATACATACTTTAGGTTTCTGAATATTAAACTTGTTGCTGCCTTTCATAGTGTGTAACTTGAAGGTAGGGCTGGGATATATTATACCGTTCACAGTAATACCGGTACATTGTTAGGCAACAATAAGAAAATGAAATATCGGTAAAACGCGCATGCACAGTGCCTTTGTGTTCATACACACATGGCCGAAAAAGCACGGCGGCAACGTTGAATGAGAACCGGAGGAAAGCGGACTGTTGAGTGAAACGGATAAATCAGAATTGGTTTGTAAAAATGGTGCAACTTCACTGGTTTTGTGTTTGTCAGTCAGATGCACAATAAAGCACATTTTCTTTGTAGAACATGCAAGCAGGCCATCGTTATTGCCGGATTTGTCCGACTAAGGTGCTCGCAAATCTGGGAGTAATCTGGGTCCTAAACTTCGTCCATTTCAGGTCCCAAAGTTAAACAAACACTGTGGCATCACTGTGAGTTTAAAACGGTCTAAATTCTTTCATCTTTAATAAAAAGATCAGCATTGGTGCTTTACCAGGTGTAACTATGAAGTTTAACATCCAGGCATTCATGAAAACAGAATTTATTACATTTAACGCGGTAAACGAGTTAGCAGGAAGTTAGCTTGCTAGTTTTGCTAGTTACCTAAGCATAATATAGCATGTTCTGACTGCGAGATTTCTGAATAAATTCTAACATACAGCTGTTGTGTGATTTTTGAAATGTTTTTTGAAAATCTCATTACCATTCTAGGGGAGCTAGTAGTTGGCTGAGTTTATACTGCTACCGATGAGTCTGAGCGGGACTCCTTTGTGGAACTATGGGAGACCATATATACAGGGTGTAGCATCCCCTGGGTAAAGGTGGTGACATACAGGACAGTCAGTGGCTTTTTACCTTTCAAGTTCTTGTATGCAATTGATGACTTTTTATTTGTAGTTGCTTCTGGGGTTTTACCTTGAAGCTTTATAGGTACGGTTGTCACTGAGGAGTTTAGTAATGCTTATTTGCTCTGCTTCTTTTTGTCAGGGATAAAATACGTCTATATACTTTTTGTGTCCCAGCTGAGTAACAGCAGAAGAGTTTGTTTGAGCAACAGAGGAACAATTTCAGCCATTTGGACTCAGCTCAGCCACTACAGAGGAAACAATGACTTCAACACAGAAGGTGAGAAAAATATCACAGTTACACTGTTATTGAAACTGTGTGCACAGCTGGTTGGTTGTTAAAACACGTTAACAGCAGCTTTATCTTTTCCATCCTGGGCTCCTCCATATGTACAGAATCTACATTCACAACCAAAAACCACAGAAGTTAGAAGAAAATACAAAGATCATATTTTATCAGCACACATTGAAACAACAATATCAACAGTTGAACTCAAAAAATTTTATGAAGTAAAAGATTTGCTCCACTTATATATTTCTTCAATAATGTCATTTTCAGTACAACTCTCATTGCACATCATTGTAATGTGATACTGTCACCAGAAGGTGGTGGTAACACACCAACAATGTGTTTGTTGACATGTTTGATTCCACCCATGGAGGGAGTTTCAGTTTGTTCCACGACTGCATTTCACTCAATGCCTCTGTTTGTATCTCTGTCACTGCAGGACCAACATGGAGCGAGAAGTCAGCGCTCTCAGGAGGCCGACAAACCTCACAGAAGAAAGGGAGAGAAAACCTACAGCTGTGATGAGTGTGGGAAGGATTTTACCCGGAATGACAGCCTAAAAACTCACCAACTCATCCACAGTGGAATTAAACCTTACAGCTGTGGTGAGTGTGGAAAGTCTTTTACTCAGGCGGGAAGCTTAAAAAAACACCAATTCATCCACAGTGGACTTAAACCTTACAGTTGTGACTTGTGTGGAAAGTCTTTTAACCGGACTGGAAGCTTAAAATTACACCAACTCATCCACAGTGGAGTTAAACCTTACAGCTGTGACTTGTGTGGGAAGGATTTTACCTGGGCTGAAAGCATAAAAAGACACCAACTCATCCACCGTGGAGTTAAAGCGTACAGCTGTTACTTGTGTGGAAAGTCTTTTACCGAGGCTGGAGGCTTAAAAAAACACCAACTCATCCACAGTGGAGTTAAATCGTACAGCTGTTACTTGTGTGGAAAGTCTTTTTCACGGGCTGGAGGCTTGAAGACGCACCAACTCATCCACAGTGGAGTTAAACCTTACAGCTGTGACTTGTGTGGAAAGTCTTTTACCCAGGCTGGAGGCTTACAAAGACACCGTATCATCCACAGTGGCGTTAAAGCATACAGCTGTGACTTGTGTGGAAAGACTTTTACCCAAGCTAAAGACTTAAAGTCACATCATGTCATCCACAGTGGAGTAAAACCGTACAGCTGTAAATTGTGTGGAAATTCTTTTAGACGGGCTGGATGCTTAAAAACACACCAACTCATCCACAGTGGAGTTAAAGAGTACATCTGTGGCTTGTGTGGTAAAGCTTTTGCTCAAAATGCCCACTTACAGAGGCATCTAGTTGCCCACTCTGGAATTAAGGCTTACAGCTGTGACTTTTGTGGAAAAACTTTCAACGACAAACACAACCGAAATAGTCACCTACGGATTCACACTGGAAATGAAGTTTACTGCTGTGATCAGTGTGGGAAACTGTTTGCATCAGACGCACAGTTAAAACAACACATGTTTATCCACACTGAGGAGAGACCTTACAAATGTGACCTGTGTGAGAAGACTTTTAAAATTCCATATCACCTGAAAAGACACCAACAGATCCACACCAGAAAGTAACTCTACAAGGGCAGTTACTGTGAGGATGTATTGATTTTTTTATCCTGTAATTTTAACCTGATTATTTGGAACAAATCAGATCAGTAAACTTATGGAGTTATACTGAATGAACTGTTTGGAAAAATGAAGAGTCGTTTTCGCCCAGTAAGCTGAGTGTTGTAATGTAAACAGTAAAATGTAATTGGACATTGGCAGAGATCACTTACACCGTCTTTGTTTAGAAGCAGAGTAACACAGATGGATCCTGTTCTCAGCCCTGTCGTCACTGTGGTGGTGGGAAAGTTTCTCTGTGACCTTTGTGGAAAAACTTCCAATCATCAACGGGACCTAAAACCACATCAACGTAGACACACTGGAGACAAAATGAACTATTGCAAAGAATGTGGGAGAGCCTTCCACACACCAAGTACATTAAAATACATGAACTCTTCCACAGTGGGGTCAAAAAGCACATCTGTGACCAGTGTGGGTCATCCTTCACCACTGGACATGAGCTCAATGAAAAAGCATAAGCAAATCCACACAGAAGAGACACCATACAAGTGCAGACACTGTGACAAAAGCTTCTCACAATCAGGTCATCATAACAAATATGAACGTACACACATGGAAGTGAACTTCAGCTGTGACCAGTGTGACAAGAGCTTCAGGAATCTCAGTTCATACTCTGAACACAAACGATCCCACACTGTAAATAAACTGTTTCACTGTTACCAATGTGCAAAAACCTTCACTTCATTATCTGCTCTGTGCAACATCAGCCTGCTCATGCAGGACTGGATCACAATGAATCTGAAGAGAGAGAAAGATCCTCTTCTGGTTTCAGGGTTGGACTTAAAAACCTCGAGATCAGGCTCCACAGAGTTCAGATGGAATCTGTAGTTTTTTATTATGAAATCCTGATAATGTTAAAGCATTAGTTATATTTGATTAACTCTGTGTAAAGTTTGTCTTCTTAAATAGTTTGGTGTGAAAAATAAGGAATTGTTCTCAGAACAATTAGTTTGAGCCCTGATTTCCGATTCAAACTAATTTAACTGTTTTCAGTGGTACATGTGGACGTTTATCAGAGGAGGAGACTTGGCTGTTCTCCACTCACACTGAACAGAGTGTATGTTTAAGATACATTGTGATTAACATCTCACACATTCCAATAAAGCTGATGTTCCTGCATTGCAACAGCAGTTTGTAGATGTGTTGTGCACCTCTTTGAAACGCAGCCTGGCGTGAAAGTGTGTTCATGGCCTAACGGGTTGCCTGAGCAGAAGAGACAAATTGTGAAAAAAGGAATTGGCTGAAATGGTGAAAATGCTGTTATCATAGGATGAAGTGAGGATTTGTTCCTCAGTGTTTGGTCTCCTATGCTTATCTGTTTGCCAGATGAGTTGTCCCAGCTTTTGAGAGGGGCCGGTTGTGTTTAAGGTATGTGGAGACCAGGGAAATTATTTTACTGCTATTGTTCTTAATCATCATCATTACCATTGCATTAATAATTAATATTGATATTGTATTCAGATGTTTAAACATATTGGCACCCAATTAGCCTTTATTACAGGTGCAGTTATAACCACTTTAAACTGTTGAGTTAAATCAATAATCTTAAATGCTTTTGAATGCTTTTCATAATCTTAAATGTTTATATGCAGATTATATTGCGTTATAAAAGAAATGCTTAACTCTGAGTACACTCTGTGCCAAAGTAGACAGGCTTTTGCAGAGCGTGCTTGTGAAAGTGAAAGTTACTTTGAGGAGTTGTCTGGATGAGGTTATTTGAATAACCATGTTATTCATTATTGTCTTTTATTCATTTATATCTTTTGATTAAGCTTTTACTAGATGTTCTTGATTAAAACATTTATTCAACATATTACAGATATAGTTTCAGTTAGGTTATTATGCACATGCGAATTGGCCTCTCTTCTCATAAGACAAAGTTCATGTGAGGTTGAGACACACACACACACACATACACACCCACACACACACACAGTAGATAGACTCATTTATAGGTGAGAGGTTAATCATGTTTTGCTTGCAACTGCAAATTTGTCTTTGCAAAAAAGAACAGTTTCTTGCAGAATTTGGGCCTGATGTTCCAGACGAGAAGCGAGAGTCAGAATATTGACAGGAAGCACCTGCCATGGAGACAGTGTTCTTTTCAAACTGTGTTAAAAGTCATTGTGGTTTTGATTTGACGTATGCATGTATTGTATCTGTTTGGCGTTGAAGGGGCGTCATTAAATTTAAGCACTAATGGTATAAAACATCTGCTTGTGCATTGTTAGTTAGAGATCGAAGAGTGGTCTCTCCACGCGTGTCATTAAAATCATTGTTTGACTTCAGCCGGCCGGATCAGTGTTGTTATTTTTTGGATTGCCTCCAGTATCCCTCCTCAATATTTGAACCCTTAACAGGTACTTCAAGGTAATTAAGAAGTGAGCACATAGTTTTATACGGTTCTTTGATGATTATCACAAAGTGAACAAGGTCTCATGGTTTGATGCTTATCCCATGCCCAAGATTGACCTGGACTTTATAAGCACTGCTTGGTTGTTTATGATGCTGGATTTAACCAACGCCTACTGGCAGATTCCCTTGTCTGCACAGTCCAAAGACAAAAACTGGTGATGGCCAGAGGGGCCAATGGCGCGTTATGGCAGCCTCGCAGTCAGTCTGCCCCAGGGCAGCTGTGGGTACAACTGTAGCTTTCCTCCACCAGTGTGTGAATGTGAGCGTGAATGAATAGTGGAATTGTAAACCGCTTTGAGGGTCTAAAAAGTGCTGTATAAATGCACTCCACTCCACTCTTTATGGTTCGTACCAATTTGTCAAACTTCCGTTTGGCTTGTTTGAAGCCGTGGCCATTTTCCAGCACGTGGTGGAGCGACAGCTGCGTCCTCACACTGCATATGCTGTTTACTACCTGGATGATGTTGTCATTCATAGTGGTGGAGCATGTGCAGTGGTTGGTCACGGTCCCAGAGAACCTTAGGCAGGCAGGGCTGATAACCCAAAGAAGTGTATGGTTGGATGGAGGGAGGTACAGTATTTGGGTACAATTTGGGAACTGGGCATGTGCCTCCACACATGGATAAAACAGCAGCAATCACATCCTACCTGTGTCCCAACGCAAAAAAGAACATCCTGATAATAACCAATTGCAATAGTCCAGACTTGAAGTAATAAATGATATGAACGAGTTTTTCAGCATCACTCAGACAGGATATTTCTACTCTTAATAATATTGTAGAAATGGAAGAAAGTAAAGATCGATCGATTTGCTTGCTTAACCTTTTCAGGGTCGCGAGGGCACTGGAGCCAATCCCAGCAGTCATAGGCCGAGAGACAAGAGTCTTAAATACTTGCTTAATGTTTTCATTGACGAACGAATCTTGATCGAAATGTTAAAGATTCCTCATAGTGTTAATGGAGGCCAAGGTACTGCATCCAGAAGATGATAAAATCCTTATTTTGTGATAAAATTGGCACAGAGCTTCCGCCATGCATTACCAAAGATTCACATCAAACTTATCCCATTCTTGGCTGCTTTAATGAAGATTTTTTTTTATTGTCACAGTTTAATACTGATGATTTCTTGTGAACACTCCTTTAGTTTGATCCCAGTGACAGTATCTTCCTCGCTGGCTCCATATCTCTTTATAGAGTGTCAGATTATAATATTATTTTATGCCATGTTAGACCCCTATTTAAAAATTGTGAATTATTATGTAGTTTTAGTTTCCATTATTCTCCTGAATTAGAAGAAGGTGATAACTGTTACATTTGGTAAACTGAGTTGCATTACATTAGACTTCTGATTTATTGTGAATGAATGATATTGTTTTATGATGCATTATACTGCTGAGTTATAAGAAATACCGTTCACAGAAAGTCATCGCCTTATTTGTCTGACTAGAAGAGAACAGAGCATACTGCCCCATCTCAGCAGGAGCAGATAAACAGGGAGCCAAGGTCATAGCTTAGGCGCTGTGTGTGAGAAAGAATGTGAATGTTTAGGCCTTTATGATTAGGTGGGGGCCACTAGAGGCTATAAGAGTTTGATCAAGGCTCCACCATTTTGAGATCTGATGCTGTCTGCTGTATGGTGTCCATCTCCCACGCGAGTGTTCATTAAATCATCGTTTGACTCAATCCATCCCATCCCCAATATTTGAATCCGTAACAGTTTTGGGGGCTCGTCCTGTGGTATTGGGGAGGAAGTTTTGGAGGTTTGGACGGTCCGAGGTGGTTGAACGGGCAGGCACGAGCCAGTGGTCTGACGTGAGTGGGCAAGCCGGCACATCTAAAGGTGAGGCACAACCTGTTGAATGTAAATCCAAACTGTGCCAAATTGGACTGTATAAATTAAAAGTCTACTCACTGAAATTACTGGTGAAGGCCTGTTTTGATTTTGATGAAAAATCTCATGAGTGTTGAAACATGAAGCTTATAAGTTATAATACTGGGTTCGAGTCCCAAGATAAAGGAAAATAATACTGGGTTTGAGTCCCAAGAGAAAGGAAAATAATACTGGGTTCGAGTCCCAGGTAGTTTGATAGGGAATTGGTCATTTTGTGAGTTAGAGTCTCCAGTGTCCATAACGTTGCATCTGCCTCAGTCATACTCTTGTTTTTGAGTGTTGTCTGTTGTTAAGTATTATAAATTATCTAAGAACGGCAATAGCTAAGAGGCGCATAGCCCGGAGGTTACGCTCCCTCCTGGCCGCGGACGCGCGACCTTGACCTGTCGGCGAACAGAGTTAGTTCAGTTTGGCTTGACTGTGGGGTACAGGGCATCCTGGAATAAGCTAGGAGTTAGAGTCTCCTTACCGTGTTGAACGGTATCTGCGCTTTTTTGGACACTTTAAATTGAGTTAGGGATTTTAGAGATGAGGCCAGATACAGTTAGAGGCTTTCTTCAGTTGGACCCGTTATCTTAAATTTGTCAAAATTGTGTAGGCGCTAAAACTTTCAGGCCTGAGAGTGATTGTAAATATAAGACGTCTTTGTAAATATAAGATAGAGAGTTGAGTGTGAAATGAGGCTGTGTGTGACGACAGCGCGCTGCAGCGCTGCGAGCTATTTTTAGACAGTGTGTGAACATGCAAATGAGGTGGCTGCTGTGAAGCCCACAGAGGACTTCCTGTTTAGCGTGTTATTGAGTTTTATAATTATGATTTGCAAACAATGATACATGCCTGTAATTAAAACGCTGATTTTGCTGATTATAATATTATAAATAAAGTTTTGAATGACTACGGAGAATGGCTTTGCGGCTGCTGGGGGTGAGTAGCTTTGTGTCTGTGCCCGGAAATTTGCATGCCCATAAAAGGCAACTGCCTGACTGTGTGAACTATGCACCAAGAGAGAGATTAAAATCTAGGCAGATGAACCAAATGGATGTTGTAAGAAAAATAGTAAATGAATGTTTTAGTCTCTTAATACAGGTGGATTTCTCTCAACCTGGAAACCTGAGTACAGCAGCAAACAAAATTGGGACGACAGACAGGCCAAGCTCTGGCTCAAAATTTTACAGCTTGACCTCTCACTTTGTCCCCACCCGAAAAAGAAGCTTAAAGGACATCTTCTCCTCCAGTTATCGGTTACCATCACTGGAAATTTTCAGGCAAGTTTTTCACTGAATTGTTTTTGGCACCATGTGTCCCTGAATCTCACAAGCAAGCTCTAATTCCTGGCTGAAGGCATGGAATGCTGTTATTTAAGGTGGGAAATCAAAATTTGGGAAACAAAATTAAAAACACACACAATTAGAGAAATGCCTTGTTTGAGAAAAAGTTAAAATAATCCACCCAAAAACGCACACACACGCAATGAAGAAACAGCTTACATTCATGAACACGTGACCAGTATGGACAGAACTTTGGGCAGCAGCACCAATGAACCCAAATGGACTGAAAAGGGGGAGGGTAGGACCCCAGGGCACGCGCTTCAGGCCGTGGTTTACCCAGAACACCAGAACAGGAAAGTGATGAACACAAACACACACATCTACATACACTGACTCAGAATCAAGAGAAACACACATACGAACACATATGCACTCGTTGATTGACTGAGAAATGACACACACACACGCACACAAATCGAAATGCTGATTCAATTCACTGAGAAGTGATCCACACACACACACACACATACACATGTTTGTGCAATGAAGAGTGATACACACACACGCTGATGCAATGAAGAATGCTTTACTAACAAATGCTATGCTGATACGCAAAATGCTGCACACAAACGTCCAAATACAGAATCTGTTACAACAATAAGAAGCCATTGATTGTTAATTGGTTAAATGCATTTCATGTCACCCAGAGAGCATTTGTGTAGATTTAGGGGACAGGGTCTAAAGCAGTTTAGTTATGAAAACAATGTCTGTGAGTGATGTCTGTTTATGGCTCAAGGCCTTGACTGAATTGTTTACTGTGCTTCACACAGCCTGATAAGGAGCAGTGGTAGAGAGTGAAAATGATGAATTAACGGTGTGAGCCTTATTTCGGAGCGCCACATTTTTGTGATTGAGATTTAATTGAAGGAGGAACACACCGAGAAAAAAAAAAGAAAAGGGGGCCAGCCCTTGGATTTACGTAAGCATCCCACGTGTATTTAACACAATTGCCTCAGGCTTTAAAGATCTGTACAAAATTCAACAGGAAATCATAGCTTCCCTGTATTTCCTACATTGTTGGCATGCTGGTGAGTGCTGTTGCTCCACAGTAAGAAGGTCCTGGGTGCAAGTCCACAGTCTGGCTAGTTTGCAGTGGTTTCTCTCTGGGTATTCTGGTTTCCTGCCACAGTGAAAAGTCATGCAGCTATTAGAGCTAGGTTAATTGATAATTCTAAATTATCTGTGAATGTAAGTGTAAATGGTTGTTTGTTTCTAGGTGATAGACTGGTGACCTGTTCAGGGTGCACCCTGCCTCGTAACCTATCACTTCAGGGTTATTTCCCAGCCTTCCTGCAATCAAGATAAAGATAGGAGGATGGTAGTTGTTGTAGACCCATTCAATTTTTATGGTAACCAGAATTTAGACTTTGTTGAACCGTATGCAATATGAAGACAACATGTAGTATTTAAGGGACCAAGTAGAATTTGGATAAAAGTTATTGAATAGTGTTGAAATAAAATGACAGAATTGTGAAGAATTAAAATATTCCAGGAGCTCAACTTACTCCATCTGAACATGTTTTAATCGTGTTTATGAACACAAAATGCACAGGTTTACTGAATATGAAAAGGTTGTGTTGATTTAACTCAGTTGTTTAAGTTTCTACCAAAGCAAAACATTTGTGTGCAACCAGTGTCCACGATTGAATCAAATAAGTTCAACATGTTTTTTGTCAGTGCAAAAAGAAGTTATGGTACCTGTATTCCTACACAATATTGTCCCGGGACGGAGAAGAACTTTCTGGTGAAGTTTTGGTTGATTTTTAGGTTTTGCTTAACACTAGGTTGATTTTATCAGTGAGGTTTGGATTGTTTTCTTTCTCTAGGAGAGAGAAAGATGGTTTTATGTTTGGACATGTTTCTAACGGGCCCCAGTATTTGTTATTATATGAGTATTTTATTGGTTACGTTTGTTTTTGCTTTTGTTACAGTGCACTGAAATAAGAACATCTGAGAGGAGTGATCCACCGGTGGTGATATTTTGGTATTTTGTGAGTTCCTGATTTAAAAAATCAGCTCTTTAATCCAGGCCTGAGAGATTGAACCTTAAAGCGCTATAAAATATTCTTACTGAAAACAGTCACAAAGTGTGTTTCTCCATGATTATAATTGGCTTGGGAGAAATTCACTTATATGGGACATTGATCATATGAGAAGTCCTGAGGCTAAAAGGATTGCAGCGAGTCAATCCAGTCCAAAAAAACCCCCCCAAAAAACAAGGAACTGTTTTTCCTTTAAAATGATGACATCATCTTGCTGGTGATGGAGCCTCAAATAGGTTGCGTGTGAGACTCCTATATCAGCAATATCTGGTATGAATGTGTGTGAATGTATGCATGTGACTTGATACTGAGACAAGAACGATATCGACTTTAGGATTAGTAAATGTCCACAAACAATTCACCCAGCTTGTAAAAGAAGGGTGGATGTTTTGTCTTGCTTTGTTTTGTTTTTGCAGGAACAGAAGGATGACAGAGACTAAAGGGGGAGGCTGTAGCTTCACATGAGTGTGAACTGCAGACTTAACCCTTTGGTTGCTAATTTTGAGTTACTGATGTTTGCATTAAGAAAATTGTGTTTTATTAACTATGTTTCGATTAATGTATCACATTATATTGTTGGGAATGTTAAATGCTAAAGTGAAGAAAAGCTTTGATTTCACTCATGACTGAACATGTTAATATTAACCATAGCAGGCCACTGTAAAGAGTCAATTAACTTTTATAGAGAAAAGAAAAAGAAAAAAAAAAAGCCAAAAAACTCTATTAATGTCTATGAATAACAGGGGAATGATAGACTTGTCACATTCAAAATAGAGATATGTAATAACAAACATTGGTCCACGTCATTTAGGTTCTCCATGGAAATAGTCAATAATTTAGAAAAGTAAGATAGAACCAACAGGGGCATGTGCTGAGATGTGGTGCTGCACAAGAACAAGAGCAAAATAAAGAAAAATTATTGTGGTTAGCTTTGATAAATTAAAATTAAAATGTACCATTACACTCAGAGGATCAATATGAAATTCATTATATGCTAATTTTGTATGAAGTACATGACTGATAACTGTTCTGTCCTGAGCTTTTGTTTTTACAGCACCCACTTGACCACACCAACAGTTTCTCGCCACCAAAAGGGGGTACTTGCAAAGAATAGGGAGGAATATCATCCGAAGTGGGAAAGGTAAGCCCCGATGGGGGTGATAACATTATTAATTTCACGTATGGTCAAATCCTTAAAACTTGACCCCTAACATGAAAAATTCTTCAAACATTTAGAGACAGAGTGGAGTTCTAGATAAACATAATGCAACAAACTACATAAGGATGGAGCGTTGGAATCAATAAGATGGTGAAAAAACATGCAGGAAAAATGTTGATCATGTTGATTATGTTTATTCCAGTGTGCAGAGATTGGCTAATCTGACCAGGAAATGTTATAAAATGGATTGTCGGAACAGTCAGCATTAAAGTCACCTTTGACAGTCCAGACTAAGATGGCGTTGGACATTTTCAGGGCGGAAAAGGGTTGGTGTGACCAAGGTGTGGTTTGGCTTGTTGTATGTATATTTCAAGATGATATGGCTCTGGATGGACCAGTTACCAGGGCATGGAAGGAGGACAGACTTATTAAAGGAGGAGAAGGAATTTTCTGGAATTGAAGATCCTCTGGGTGAGTGGTTGACTAAAAGCATGCATAAAATAAAAGCTATCTTTTGTTATTGATTGGTAATAGATTGATAATTGGCCACATTTACAGCTGTATTGACTTGTTGTGGACGTAGTCTACTTCATGTTTAAGCACTCTAATTAACAGATTGAAAATAGTGACATTAAAGGAAGAATATGCAGCGCCACCCTGTCAGATGCCAGTGCCGGTGGGGCTCAGTGATGAATCAGGTGAGCTGGATTCATGGCTGAATTAAAACATAGATGCCCCTGCTGTGGTCAGTAAGGGATAAAAAGGTGGTGTTTTACTGTTATTTTAGCATTATTGTTACATCAGAATCATATAACAAGCATTGCATTAAACATTTCTTGAAGCTATTGACATTACATTAACATTTGTATTACAGTGATTGTTATAACCTCATGTTAATCTTCTATTTACAGGTGTCAAAAGTAGTCAACAAGTTCATGTTGAAGTGAAGTTCATATTAATACAGGTTTTGTTTGTAGACAATTGTGAAGACGCAGGCTCTGGGCGAAGCCAGGAATTGAACAGATCTAACAGGACAAGTAAATTGATTTCATTCCCTAACACAAGACTGGAGCAACGACACTGGATAGGAGAAAGTCTGATACTTTCTAAGATATGAGGTCACTAACCTGTTCTTTTAATTTTCTAGCTCCGTTGAATTGACACATGTTAGAATTAGAAATGGCTGATTTGTTTTTGATGTCTTTTATTAGAATGAGTGGTTTTAATCATTTTCATACACACCTTGCAAATGTGCTTATAATGAGTTGGCACTCGGTCTTTTGAAGGTTATAAGCTTCGTTCGGCGATAATCCGGACTGATAAAGTGTAGGAAATGCCTTGAGTGCAGCGGGCTAAATGCAAACATGCTTACACACACATAGACTAAATTAGGATAAGTCCTTGGGACATTCTGAATATTTTAAACAAATTCTGAACCACCAAAAGATCAGTAGACAACAACATTAGATTGTTAGAGCTGGGAAGAGAGGTGTTTTGGTTTTCTGTCTCTTACAGAGAAAGGAACAGACACCAGACGAGGTCACAGATATACGAGGATCCTTCGCAGCAGAGACAGACATGGTGACTGCTGAAACATCAACTGGGTTCAAGTGTCATGGCATTTTGGGCTCCAGTTAGTCACCTCAAAAGGATGGATCCCATAAACACAGCAATAACCATGAAGGGGTTGGCGGAAATCCAGGAACACCAGACCAACGACGTTCGAGAGGCTCTTGGTCATAAGGGGGACATGTTCCTGTTCCTTTTTCTGGGGAACACAGCGGTGACCCCAGAATACACAGATCATTGTTTGAAATCGGGGCAGAATAATCCCCTGATCTGTGCAACAACTGAAGGGTTGTCTAACCCCTGAGGTTGAAGGAAGAAGAGCAGAGGATCACCCGACTGGAAGACACTGGTGCCTACAGCAATAAAATAAAGGCTAAAAGATCCTCGGACAGAGGTTCTAGTCTGAGTACGTTTGGAGGGTATAAGGTAGCACCGAAATAAAGCTGTGGGAGAACTGGGGAGTGATGGGAGTATCATCTGTACCTACTATTGTTGTTGTAATAATAGTTTTTCTTGCATCTGAACTGCGCAAACACAGAGGTCATCTCACATATGGTTCACCCAACAGGGGGACAAAGGGCCTCAGGAGTAAGGAGAAATGAACCCGGCAACACTGGATTGCAGGGTGTAAGTGAGCTCTTTAAGTCTAAAGAGCTCATCAGGGGGGATGTTGGATTATAATATTATTTTATGCCATGTTAGACCCCTAATTAAAGATTGTGAATTATTATGTAGTTTTAGTTTGCATTATTCTCCTGAATTAGAAGAAGGTGATAACTATTACATTTGGTAAACTGATTTGCATTACATTAGACTGTTGATTTATTGTGAATGAATGATATTGTTTTATGATGCATTATACTGCTGAGTTATAAGAAATACTGTTTACAGAAAGTCATCGCCTTATTTGTCTGACTAGAAGAGAACAGAGCATACTGCCCCATCTCAGCAGGAGCAGATAAACAGGGAGCCAAGGTCGTAGCTTAGGCGCTGTGAGAGAAAGAATGTGAATGTTTAGGCTTTTATGATTAGGTGGGGGCCACTAGAGGCTATAAGAGTTTGATCAAGGCTCCACCATTTTGAGATCTGATGCTGTCTGCTGTATGGTGTCCATCTCCCACGCGTGTGTTCATTAAATCATCGTTTGACTCAACCCGGCCGGACCAGTGTTGTTATTTTGGTTTTCCTCTTGTATCCATCCCCAATATTTGAATCCGTAACAAGAGTAATCAGTGGTTTGCTGTCTCTCACCATCAAAACACTCCATAAATCCCACGATTGACTTCCTTATAAACCACTGAATCAGTTACTTTCTAAATGAAGCTTCGAACGTCACTGATCACCTTCCTCTGCCCATACGAATCAAACCTCGACACAGTGCTTCTGAAGCAATCTGTTGTTTTTTTTGACACACACCCCGGAGCCTCAGGTTCAATTGGGCCATCACTACTGTTGGCCACATGTCGGCAAAGTTATGTGACATTAGTGATGTTTGTACTTTCTGCGTTAACTTGGTTTTAAAGCCTTGACTTTAAAATATACACTGTTCAATAGTTGATCTTAATCTTATAGAGAATGTGATGATTTTATGGATAATTAAAGTCAGTCATATATCCACAAAAACAACAAGCTGAAAGTCAGTGAATGCTGCTCGGTTTGCAGACCTGAATATCACGGCACAAGCAGGATTCACTGCACTGTTTTTTGTTTTTAAAAAGAGAAAGAAAGAAAAACCTCCTGGATCACCTGTTGAGAGAAAAAGAAGAGAAAAAAAGCAAAAAAAACAGAGCAACATACTAAACACAACACCATCACATTAATCTAGCTAAGTGTAAACAGCAGTAAATACTAAATATTGCTATATATATATATATTGCTGCCTCTGTTCGGTGGTGTCGAGCCAAACGGACTTTAACGTGTGTTTGAACGAGCTGACGGTTCACTCGTTAAGCTGAAAGAAAGATGCTTTAATCACAGGAGTAACACACGCAGGGTTGTAGACAGGGGGGATTGCCCTCCTTACAGACAATATTGATTTGTAAATGAATAACTAACGATTTTGTCAGCACAAAGTTGTGTATTTGGAGCACAATTCTACAAGAAAGATAAGTTAGTTAAAAAATGCTAGTGGTTAAAGTGCTTTGGCACTCTTTGGCAAAACCAGTGTGTGAATGTGTGTGTGAATGGGTGCATGACTGGATATGTAAAGCGCTTTGGGGTCCTTAGGGACTAGTAAAGCGCTATACAAAATACAGGCCTCTTCCCGTTTGCTGCTGCCTGCCATTAGTACTTGTACAGTACACCGTTATTCACTCCCTTACAGTAAATGTTTGCTGTGTCTTTCTGAGATGTATTGATAGAAACCTTTGCAGAGACAACAACACAGTATAAACAGTGTTCTCACTGGTACTGATAAAAAAACAAATATATACTTTTAGCTCTTAATTCTGCTTCAGTTTGTTTCCTGTAACCTTGAACTTCACATGTTAAGTTTGCAGACGGTGAGCTTAAGTTGCCAGAATGTAAATTTACTACAAAAATACAAGTGTTTACCTGTGTGAGTGTTTTTACTGAGGAAGCTCAACAAAGCCAGTCCTTCTTTGTATTACTTGACCTAACAAAACCAACAAACCCAGGCGAGAGATAAAGGGTATCACAACAGCGGTCATCTCTTTTCTCTTATTTTGTTCTAAAACAGGAGACATTAAAGTCACTTTAGCAAAATGTATTTAAATAGTTAAAGGTCATTGGCAATAACCTACAAATACGACTGACCTCTGTTCTAATTTGAGCCCTGCTAGCTGAAAATCACCATATTTTAATCAATCAACAAAAGGCAGTGAATGAAAACAAACACTGATGTACACTGTCTTCCTGGTATATGTATGATTTCTATACATTTTACATCAAATAAAACTTTAGTTGTAAGATTCAGATAATTATTAAAAGCTACACATTTTAAAAGAGAATAAGAAAGAAAAGTATTTCTTTGTGCCCCCTTTCCCTGTTAATGCCCTACCTGGCCCCCTGGCAAAACTTTTCTAGACCCACCCCTGCACAGTTACCAGCTGTCAGCTACTTAGAAAAGGATCCTGGTGTTATTTGTCTCTCAGAAACCTGTTCAGCTCTGATGATTCAGTAAGGACATCTCCTGGTTCCATCTTCATGTTTCCTTCTCACCACATATCAAACCAATATCATCAACAGCAGCTTTTACAGCTGTGGCTCCAGCAAACATCAGCTGATCAAGCTGCTTAAACGTGCTGCTGTTGTTTACCGCGACATCCGCTGGTTTCCTCTTTCGAGCGCAAACTGGGCGATAAACAAACAAGAGAGAAAAGCCAATCAGGTGATAATTGATCAGTTTCATGATTGAAGTAGCAACAGGAGAAGGAGGGGAGAGAGGCAGCTGACAGCATAAAGATGCAGAATAACTCCAGCATCGTGTCTTTTTCATTCTAACTGAAGTTCTGGACAAACTGTTCCTTTTCACCTCAACACGAAACGAGTAATATTTTCTCTGAATACGAGATGATTCCGTTTTTTACGGGACAGTTGGCAACTCTACTAACTAACCTTGTGAATAAAATAAAGTTCACTATCAATAACATCATAGCACCCGCCCAGCTGTATATAAACTTCGTCATGCTAACTAGCACGCAGTTATTGTAAATGATGGTAAAAAGTCAGCACAACGAAAATAAACTATACCTTAACTTGGTTTATATCTGACCCAGATAGACTGCAGGTCATAACTTTATACCTTAAGTTCAGTTCACCTGACACTCGGAGCTGCCACCTCTGGTCTCTACTCCTCCTGCCTTCCCCTTTTCAATGACTGTAGCAAACATTAACGACACGACACCGCCTCCTCCCACTGTGCTAAAATGAAGCCAAAATATCCCGCTTGTGGAGGCTGCCATCTTGCATTTTTGGAGCCAGAGTCTGTGCATTAGTGTCTTGAGGTGGAGCAACTGTGCACGCCCACCCACCCACTGGACGTGACTGCAAATACACCCCCCTACACTTTTTACGTAGCCCGGCTGCTCCAGTTTATTTGCTGATGGTTTTACCGTGACTGACAACTCGTTCAATTAAGGTAAATACAACCATGTAACTGTTATGAAAAAGACACACAGCTTATCATCTTATAGTTCAAAAACATCTAAAATCACTGTTATTAATTTGTTTGCTAGATTAGCCGCTAGCATACGCAATGGGTTGGAGGCTTGTTGCTAGGTAGTTAGCTTTGCTACACATCTGTTACTCTAGTAGTCTGTATTATTGAACTATTCAGCACTCCTTATGTTTTGTTATCCATTTTTAGACGTCGATGAGATCAGCTGCACACTCCACAGAAGCCCAGAGTTACTGTTAATATCAAAAATGTAATGCTGTCCTTTGAGATTTTAACATAAGGATGTGAGTGTAATGGATCTGAAACTGTTTAAATCTTCAGAGCCCTCTACAGCCTGGTAACATGGAAACTTTAAAAACATCAGCAGAATGTTTCAGTAGTGTAGTCTAATTTGTTCTTTTCATTTAATAATAGAGTCCATATTATATCAACAGCTACATTCACCCTGGAGAGAAACTAGTGAGGGAGACCATCAGGACCAAGCTGGGTTGGCCTGGTGACTGTTCGCTCCACTGCTGCGTTTGACCCATTGATTGAAGCTCTGCGGGTTTCGGTCATGCACCAGGTAGTGACCGAGGAGGCCAGAGGCCTGAAAACACGAGAAACACACCATCCAATCAGACAGCTTTAAAAAGGAAGCTGAGCTGTAATGACCACTTACAATCACTGAGACAAACAGAGGCTGGAGACTGAGGGAGTCAAGAAGATTGGTTTACAGGACAGGACAAGACAAAACTGAAGACATGAGAGAGAAATAAGTGCAAACAGGAGCAGGATATGACCGATGTGAGGCGCAAAGGAGGCATTTCAGAGGAAAGTGAAACCTATGACAAAGTTCACGAAGCAGGAAAACAAAACCTAAAGTCTGACACACAGAAAATACCACACATGAACAAACACATCAGCTCCTCTGACAGCTTCAGGAGAGAGTTCAGGAATTCACATGATTATATATTTACAGCAGGGTCCAGAGGTTTGGAGAAACGTCTTCCCTTTCTTTCATCACAGCTGTCCTGTGCCAGATGTTCTGTTGACCCACTGAGAGAGGCATCATTTAAGAAACACCAGGAAAACTGAAGCTCATGGCATTGATCAAGTAGGACTCATGATCTTCACCAGCAGCTCCCTCACAGGGAAATCTTCAGCATTCCTCTGTAAGCCCGTCCCAGAAGATGGATAAACCCAGCATTTCATGAACACTCTGGTTACTCTGGTACGGATTAGAGATGGCACGATACCACTTTTTTATGTCCGATACCGATATCATAAATTTGGATATCTGCCGATACCGATATGAATCCGATATAGTGTGTTTTTTAATCAATAAAACGTTTTTTTTAATATCTTGCTGCATTTTGTATAAGTTTATACTCAAGTTTAAATAAATAACTAAAGCCATTCTGTTATACCTGTATGTTAAAAATACACTGCGCATACACATGAAAACATGTTTAAAAGCATCGTGAATGTGCTGGACTTCTTCTCTAATGTCCTGGCAGGCTGATTGTGGAAACGTGACGCAGCTCAAACTGACTGTGCTCTCCTCTGTGACTCTGGGTGGCTGGGCAATGAGGGGCGGGGCTTAACAGAGTCCTGATCGGTGACTCCATCGTGTTTCAGAGACTCAGTCTGCCCCCCCCCCCTTCCCCTTGCTATCATCATGAAGGTCAAACAAACACCTTGACCTGCTTCCTAAACTATGATTGTCATTTATTACCTCTCAGCATTTATCTGCAGTATCAAAAACGGCCACAGGAGAGCGGCGCTTCACCGGATGTGAGTCGCATCATCCTTCAGGCGTCTGTTAGACTGAGCCAGTGCAAGCGAGTCATTAAAAACAAAGTTTTTAACAAACACAGATCCACTCACTGAGTCACACACACAAACGAAGCTCCGGCACACAAACTTTTATTTATGTTTTATTCATGCTCAGCACATGATAAGCTGTGAGGTGCCTCTCAGGTAAAGGGGGAAGGTCCTCACAGATTGTTGTCTGTCCACTCCTTCATAGCCTGGGTGCAGGCGTTGGCCTGGTGACTGTTCGCTCCACTGCTGCGTTTGACCCATTGACTGAAGCTCTGCGGGTTTCGGTCATGCGTCAGGTAGTGACCGAGGAGGCCAGAGGCCTGAAAACACGAGAAACACACCATCCAATCAGACAGCTTTAAA
This sequence comes from Neolamprologus multifasciatus, assembly GCF_963576455.1. Taxonomy (NCBI): domain Eukaryota; kingdom Metazoa; phylum Chordata; class Actinopteri; order Cichliformes; family Cichlidae; genus Neolamprologus; species Neolamprologus multifasciatus. Next base: position 6,619,029 of record NC_140441.1, on the reverse strand, counting down.
AAGGAAGCTGAGCTGTAATGACCACTTACAATCACTGAGACAAACAGAGGCTGGAGACTGAGGGAGTCAAGAAGATTGGTTTACAGGACAGGACAAGACAAAACTGAAGACATGAGAGAGAAATAAGTGCAAACAGGAGCAGGATATGACCGATGTGAGGCGCAAAAGAGGCATTTCAGAGGAAAGTGAAACCTATGACAAAGTTCACGAAGCAGGAAAACAAAACCTAAAGTCTGACACACAGAAAATACCACACATGAACAAACACATCAGCTCCTCTGACAGCTTCAGGAGAGAGTTCAGGAATTCACATGATTATATATTTACAACAGGGATATAAACAAAGAATAGCAAAAATCAAGTTAAAAACAGCAAAAGTCAGACTGACGTTGTGTGAGAGAGAGGTTCAAACTGCATTTATAAATAATATGTACGCTATAAATGTAAGAAAAACACAGCATGAAGGTGAAATGCAGAAATCTGTTTGGGATCTTCTGCCTGACAGGTGACAGGCGCGCTCCCCTGTCACAGGCATTTACAGTTCATTAAAGTCGTTCATGTCCAAAAAACCAAATTCTGCTTTTTGTGTGTGTGTGTATTTTGCGCACCTTGCTGATGCCTTCCCTGTTCAGCTCCCTCCCCAGAGTAGGTCCGATTCCTGGCACCGCCGTCACCGGTTTCCCTGCCATGGGCTCGCTGACGAAGGTGCGGTGCTTCTGAGTGCTGCTTGACATCCTGAGAAGAAATAGAAAAAAAAGAAAAAGAAAAGGAAGAGAAAGAACATTAATGTGACACACGGGTAGTTTGATTTAGGAGCTCCGTCAGGGGACGGATGAAAGTCGTAGGTCAAAGCATGGCTGAAGATACACGAGACGAGAAACAAGCATCAACAATATTTAAACTACGAAAGGAAAAAGAAGTCAAGAGTTAAAACGCTTCAAAATGAATGTTCAAGTTATCATATTCTTTTTCAGGTGCAAACGAACCTGTTTCAAAGTGATTGCAGATATTGTCCTCGTGAAATTAACGTGCTGTCACAGATATCCACGCGCTCACCCCAAAAAAGGAACCGACAAGAAAATGAGGATGAATTTAAGAACTTTAACAACAGCCTCCCCTCTGTGGGAGGAGCTAAAAGAGGCGGCGTGTGCAGCTCATCGCAGCTGCATGTCACTGTTTCCAGAAAGCGTCAGACCTCTGAGCTGGCCTGTTTGGTGCCCTGGGCGAACACTCCCTCTGCCCCCCCCCCCCCCCCCCCCCCCCGTTTGTTTAATTTTTTGTGTTCATGTGTGTTTATTTCCTTTATTTGTTGTTGTTCCTTTTGGGGTAGGAACTAAGGTTCATTCTGTGTTGCGCACAGGCCCCTTTAAGTGACGTAAAGGGAGGTCAAAAGCATGTGCAAAGAAGCTAAGTTAATAAGTTAACTAAGTCAGAAGAAGGAATAAATAAGCAGTTTAAGGTAAAGCTGCGAAGAAGAATAAGAAGAAGTTGGGAATTATTTTTGTTAAGTTTTTGTTCCTGAAGCGGACTCATTCCCTCACGGTTACGTGCAGCCAGCGAGGTATGTTAACTGTGTTTGTTTATCGCGTATTTGTTAACTTGGGTTTAAATGTTTATTTGTAATGTTTATGTTTGGTCATTCTGTACTTTTATGTAATAACAGTTTGACGGTGGATTTTATGGTGTTTCTGAGAAGAAGTGTGACGGAAGAATAAATCCATCTGTGAATGAAGAACCGTGGTGTCGTGTATTAACTGGAGGGAGTGATACCATCTGTGGCTGTGTCCCAATCCAGCGACCGCACGCTTCGTAGTATGCGTAGTCATAGCTGGACTGGCCATCGGGCATACAGACAGATGAAGCTGCTTCCTGGTTGTTGATGTGTGTTTGTTGTATGGATGAGCTGGTGGATGTCAGAGGTAGACAGATGTTTCTCCAGCTGTTGTCTTTGTGGCTGGTAGTCTAGAGTTGTAGAGCAGCATTGTTTGGGTAAGGTTAGAGCAGAAACAAAGACATTTATGAATCCGTCTCTTCTTCTCTTGCTCTCTAACTCGTCTGTAAACATGTGTGGGGAAACTCAATGTTAAAGCCTACAGCTGGAGGAGGAGGGGAGGGGTGAAGCTGGTGGTTGTGAGTCTGTGAAAGTGAATCCTGCCGGTGTTCCAGATCTACAGGCGTTTAGATCAACTGGCGTTGGTCGAACAGATGTGTAGCAGTCTTGCGTTTCAGGAGCTGCTACCGACAAACCAGCAAAAAAACGCCAAATGTGTCATCTGTGACACTTGTGAGGTTATCTCGAACACACTCCGTCAGTCTTGATGCTGTTGAACAACAAAATGTTTAAAAATGTGGCGAGTTTACCTGGTGATATCCTCATGCGCGACGCGATCGCGAAAACAGCAAACAATTAACACCACGCCGGTGTTGTTCACAGGACAGCAAGAGTAAACGATCGGGAGACTCTTGTCGTCGTTATCGTTCCGCTCGCACGTTTTATTTCTCCGGTTTCAGCGTTTTTGCTTCACAACTAAAGCGAGCAGTTTACTTTGTGCACTAACATGGAGTCGAGTCAACCAGCGCCACCTCTGGCCAAGTGTCACAGCCTACAGCCAGATCAACTTGTGACACACATCTGCAGCACGTTTTGAATTCGTTTCATGCACAACACATTTATGCGTATTCTCAGCAAGTGAAATCGATTATGGCTATACCACCACTTTGACACACAGTATCCCTACCGAGGCACCCCCTATCAAACAGAGGCACTGAAGGGTCAAACCCCATGTCTTTCAGGAATTTAAGAGGCATGTTCAGGAACTCATTAGCCAGGGGATCCTCAAAGAGAGCTCAAGTCCATGGGCCTCACCTGCGGTGGTAGTTATTAAGAAAGATGGAAGTGTTCGGTTCTGCTGCGATTACAGGCGGCTGAACGAAGTAACGTGCAAAGATGCATACCCACTTCCTCGCATCGAAGAGTCGTTGGACGCGCTTGGCAATGCGCTGTTATTCTCAACCCTGGACCTGACTGCAGGCTACTTCCAAGTGGCCATGAGCGAAGCGGACAGGGGAAAAACGGCGGTTACAACACCATTTGCCTTGTTTGAATGGACTCGGATGCAATTTGGCTTGTGTTAAAGAAACTCAAACGTGCTCTTCATGCAGCTGAGTACATCAAGTGTTTAAAACAGAAGCTGTGCAGGTCTGAGATCAGCAGCTTTGTGAAACACCAAACTGAGGTCCTGTTAATGCTGATATATAGTGACACAGTTACATGAGTGATTAATCCTTTTGTTTTTTTGTCTTTAACTTCATCAATAAAACAGCTGCAGCGTTCACTACAGCACATGAGGTACTTTAACCTTTGTACTGTTTCCATCAGTTCATTTTGCAGTTAACATGTGAACATGTTGGATGATCTGTCTGCTGTCACTGGGTGGTGCTGAGGTCTGAATCTGAGGGCAGCTCCTGTAATCACAAAGAGGACAGAACCATCACAAACTCAAATATAAAGTTTCTCCCAAATCTGAACCCCCCCCCCCCAAAAAAAAAAAAAAAAAAAAAAAAAACTCCTGATCCTTCTCTGTCCTCACCCACCCAGGATCTGAAGCTCTTCTCTTACATTTTTTTCAGTTCCAGAGTTTTCTCTTGATGTCCATAGTCATTGATGAGGAGTTACTAAAGTACAAGCTTTTTTTTTTTTTAAATGGTGTTACTGTCTTTAAAGATTTGGCAAGAGACTGAAAACATGCTGCTGTTTGAAGATAATTAATAATCAGTTCTACACAGGAGCTGAAGCAGAGTGCAGCCTGTTGCATTTAAAGTACAATACTTGTAATAAAAGTACAGTAACAATAATTAGTGACTGAGCAACCCGGGGCATTTCGCTTGATTTAGTCAGGGTAACTGTGTTTCCACACCGAACGCGATAGACACGACCAAAAATGCGGCAGACGCCCCTAACTTGACGCGGGCAAATTTGCACCTCGACGCTGTGTGATACCTGTGCTAATATATGCTAAACTATCCGTTTATACACTGCTAACATGGGTGTGGTATGCCAACAGTGAATGCTGTCGGTCTTTACTGATAGCAAACTGTCGTATGGAGACTTTTTATAATATTTCTAGTGATAATCAAAAGGTCTCATCAAGTCCTGATTTAATTCGATTTATGTTATGTTATCAGTGCTAGCAATGATAGCATGGCTGTGGTGTCATATGTGGTATGAGGACCACTGTGGATTAAACTTTGTAGTAATACTCACTCCTTTTTTCTTTTTTTTCTTAGACCTGGTTTAATTCTGGTATAGTTGAGTATTTGTATATAATCCTCCAGCTGTCAGACTCTATAACAGGGTTCACCAGCCTTTCTTAAAACTCACATATAACTCACTAGATAAAATTGTGAACAGTTTGGTTCATCTTTAGTTATATGGTTCTATCTAGCATATTCTATCTTGATAAGCTGTCTTATCACAGGTTAACTTTTCAAAAAATATTAACAATGATTTAAGCAAGGAAAGGGCTACATGTCAACATACAACTCTTTATTTCTATTAATGACTTACTTCATTCCTATCTGATTGACATGTGTAGGAATTATGAGTGATTGGCACACTGTAGGGGTAAAAGTTGCTACAAATCAAATTATGACATGTTAAAGTTAAAACAAAACACAACTGACTGTTTTATATTATATCTAATATATATCATGTAATTATACTTATAATTACAAAATGTTTTATGTAAGGTTTATGTTTTGTAATTTAAATCTGAAGTACTGAAATACAAAAGTATTTTGGAATTTGAATAATGTATTTTGTAACTGCAGTACACATAATACTAATTTTGAACAATTTTGTCCAGGTAGCTTACCACCGGGGACTCCTTCAGGACCATCACGTTCAGTTTCAGAGTCGGTGTGTCCACGGTGTGCCAGATCACCCCCAGGTAGCGACGGCCATCTGGGACTATCTAGTGGACGACTTCATGGCTGTGCCTTCGCCTGGAGGCTGGCGGTCCATCGCAGAGGGATTCCAGGAGTGCTGGAACTTCCCTCTCTGCTGTGGAGCTCTGGATGGCAGTGGCGGTCCTAGCCTGTTTGGCACCCCAGGCGAACACTCCCTCTAATAAAGTATTCTGATTCTGATTGTTTCAGGATACATGACACATCTGCTTACCTGTATCTTTTGCTTGTTTCTCCTCTTCTTTTCTATTTTTTCTAAACTGAGCACCTGATGGCTTTCAACTTTTCTTGTCCATCTTCCATTGGTTTTAATTTTGCCCTCCAGTATGAACACAAATCCACCAACCCGAGGATCACCACAACTTAATCTAATAAACCTACACCTTAGTTCACAGATTCACTTTGTCTAAGGTGTATTTCTGGGATTTTGCACAACCCAGGATTCAGATCATGAATACATAACGGGCTTGGATTTACAACATTATGAATGAAATGTGCTCTATTTGGAAGCAGCAGGTCTCCCTCCCCTTTCAACGGGTTGTGTGTGAGACTTTAAATCATCAAACTGTAAATTAAAAATTTTAAATTGTGTATATTTATTGTCTTACTCTTCTTATATTTATTGTTTGTTTACTTGCACTGCTGTAACTGGAGCCTCGTTGTTTCTTCTCTCTGTATACTGGACTGTATGTAGCGGAGACGACAAAGTTTACTTTGACTTCAGCAGCAATTAGGCGCACCGAGGGCTCTCGCTCACTTTTCACGTTTCAAAAAACACATTGGTGTAAGTCTGTATGATAATCTCTGGTGTTTTCGTGTTTGTGGTTTTTGTTTTTATTTTGGTAATTAGATGCTGCTCCAGCCAGCCAGTGAATCCCCCGCCGACCCGCCCTCTCCTCCCTGTGCCACAAGCAGCAGGCGCACCTCGCAAAAGGAGGGCGCCCTTACTCCCAGCAAATGGGCGATAGAAAACCGATCGGTGCCTATGCCATTCCCAGCCATGAGCTGGCTGATGTCGGGGCAGCATGAGTACGAGCATTTTTTTTTCCGCCGATGCCTGTGATGCCGCCCCCACATCGATGCCGCCCCAGGCTACCGCTCGTGTCACCTATATCAAAAACCGCTACTGCTGGATGGGAAGCACATCCAGACAAAGGCACCCCATATATCATATAGGAGACACACACATTGATATACACTAAATATTGATTTCATTTCTTTTTTTGTGGTGCCCAAATTTATGCACCTGCTTGATTTTGTTTAAACAATTATTGCACACATTCTGTAATTCTAATAAACTTCATTTCACATCTCAAATATCACTGTGTGTGACTCCTATATGATATATTTAACTGACATTTTTTATTATAACAACCAATTATTTATACAGGAAAATAATGGCTATGAACAAGGTTGCCCAAACTTTTGCATCCCACTGTATTAGTATATTTTGTCATTAGAATAATATGAAATAAATTCTACATGTGTCAAGTTGTGTGCCAACATTTGCTGTGTAGTAGAACTGAGACATTAGTCATTATAAAAAAATTATTTCAAATAATATTAAAATTCTCAAACAGAAAAACATTAAACATAAATATATAAAATTTAACTATTTACAGAGAGACAGGAATAAAAAGGACCCAGCTTAAAGTGGAAGAGCCTCAGGGAGAAGGAGGAGAAAAATAACACCATTGTTTCTGCACTGGAGAGCTGCTGCCTCATCAGAAAACTACTGATTGCTCAGGTCCAATGTTTCCAAATTTAACACAGCTGTGCTGTTTTCAAAAAAAAAAAATTATTAATTTGAAATTTCACTAATGCTCTCATCTGAGGGGGCATGCTCTCCAGAGCAGGAACAAGGCTGATGAGGAAATGCTCCGTTGGAGAAGGTGTGGCCTCTTCAGGGACACCAGGATGGCCAGCTCCAACGCCGATGGACCATCCGGGGACCCGTCACTCATCCGCCTCGGAGCTGTCCTCCTCTGTGGGCCTGTAAAACACAGCACAAAACAACACAAAGAAATGAGAAGGATGCTACTATGTTTCCATTTTCAACATTGAAAAAAAAAAACCCAGGACATAATCAGAATGGTTGTAGATATTTAGTGAAGGTAATCACAAGGGAATCCAACAGAGTAAATAGTTATCACTGCTTGCTGTACATCTGATGCTACAATTACATACCTGTGGGTGGAGCAGCAGGAGTGGAGGGACCAGGGACTGGGGAGCCAGGAGAAGCAACAGGTGATGGCTCTGCTGCAGAATCACTTGGCTCTGTCAAGACAATATTAAATGTTAACAGGTAGAAAACAGTAGTCACAGAGAAAGTATATACAGTGGTCCCTCATTTATTGCGCCAGGGGTTCTCAGAATAACTTGCCCCTTGCCACATACTTTATACTCTTTTTTTTTTTTCCAAACACACCTGAACATTAGTCACAGTTCTCACAAGTTGATTCTCAAAGTGCAAACCTTTGTAGATTTTAAAACGTAAAAGTATTATTATGCCACGTTTTTTCTTTGTCTGCCTGCCACTTGTGTGCACCTTTTTCCCCCCGGTGCAGGTGTCTATTTCTGAATGAGGGTCAAAGTTATGGGTGTTTTTGTGCTGTTTTTTCTATTGGACGTGATGGTTATCAAAACCAAACATGATCAATTTGGCAAGCGCAGGAGACACGACACGGAGATTTGTCAATCAGGCTGCAGAATGCAATGTGCATTGTTGAAAGCTGTACTGTGCAATAGAAAAATCAGCGAAAAAAATAAAAAAATAAAATATATTTCTAAAATATATTCCTATATGACAACATTTTATTCCTGTCTCGGTACAGAAAGCAGCAGGTGTTGTACAGCTCCGGGTGGTTTGCTACGGCGTTGATTAGCCTTTCCTCCATTTTGAATGAAGTATGAAGGGCTTTGGCTGCACATGCCCATTTGACCTAGGTCAGAGCCACATCACCAGGCTCCTGATTGGTTGTCGTGGCGCGAATTGACGCTGGAGTTCAGATTTTTCCAACTCGAGAGGTAGACGTGATACGCGCGAATGAACAAAATGCAACACAAAAACTGACGCGCTTATTTTTTATTTGCACGTCAAATGCGCTACTTTGACATGCGTTTGACGCGATTTCGCAACACAAGTCTTCTTCTGAATTTTCGCGGGACCCACAATCGCACGTCTTCAAGCTTCTTCATTGACTTTACATGTAAACCTGACGCTATGTCTATCGCGTTCTGTGTGAACACACTGTAACTTCATTCACCTGCACGGATTAGCTAAACAAGCTTTACAAAACAAGTTTCCCCGACAGCCGAGTGCTCATCTTAGCTAGCTAGGTTTCAGGACCTAGCTAAGGACAGTAGTTACAGATTAGCTTAAAAACACATTTACCTTGCCGAAAAAGTGCAGGGGGGCCCCGGGTCCTTCTGTCGGGTAGTCCAGTTCACTGAAGAACACCTCAGTAGTGATGTGCGAATCATGAACGAATCGTTCAAAACTTGAGAATCACTTTACTGACTCGTGAATCATGATTCACAAGCCCAGCTGACTCACTGACTCATCCCTGTTGCTGTTAGCAAACTAATTTCATTAGTAGAAATATATCTAGCTTATAATTAAAATTGTCGGGGGAAAACAACCTCCAGTATCTTAACAAAAATATTTCTGCTCTGAACTGGAAGAAAAAACCCTGAGTAGAAGCTCACATCAAGACTGTCATGGTCCATGGTCCTGAGTGTGTGTGGAATGTGTGATGCGCAGGTAGCCACACCCCCAGGCTTGGCCATCACCGGCACACCTGCTCTCCATCGGGGTGATTACCTGAAGAGCTACTTAACCCGGCGCTGACAGCAAACTTATGCAACATTTTAGCCACTCTATTGCCCTATCAAATCAGTGAGCTGGAATTTTTTATTCTAAACATGAACTACTGTTACAGCAACAGACATTAATACTACTGGTGCCCCACACAACAACTCAATGTCCACTATGTGAAGGAGCAAAACACATGCCTTCTCCTCTTGTTAACATAGATAAACTGCTGGCATATTTGTTTTACATCTATACTGTCCAGTCTCTCCAGGTGGACATGGCAACATGTTATTCATGGTTACATACAATTTTAGACTGATGTGGGCTAAAGCCTAGAACATACTTGCCAACCTTGAGACCTCAGAATTAGGGAGACATTTAAATGTCACCGTTATTATTGTCCAATTTCAGAGGCTGCGTCCACCTGAGGACCAGGTGTTGTGCCAAAAAGTTATTGTCTGTCAAAAACTGATTGCTTGTATTTAAACTGCTATAAATAACTTGTTGGTCTATAATACATGAAAAATATGTCAAATGTATCCCTTATGAATTTTACCAAGTAATCTTGAACAACAAACAACATTCGTGTAACAAGGTAGACGCCGCAATCAGTTTTTGGCAGTGACTTTTAAATGGTAAATGGACTGATTCATATATAGCGCTTTTCTACTCTCCCGGAGTACTCAAAGTGCTCTATACAACAATGCCTCATTCACCCATTCATACAAGCACTTCTAAAGTCAAGTGCAAACTAAACTACATTCACACTCCGATGAACACATCGGAGAGCAACTTGAGGTTAGTATCTTGCCCAAGGATATTTGGCATGTAGACTGGGGAAGCCAAGGATCGAACCACCAACCTTCCCATCAGTAGCTGATCAGCTCTACCACCTGAGCCACAGTCACCACACTTTTATGTATCCTGTATTTATGCAGTTAAAAAAATTATTTACTCAACTCTTAATAGAGACACTTTTAATCTGGCCAAGAGGACAGCTGAAATTGCAACAAATGCAAAAATAGTTCTGTAAACATTTTTTTTCCCTCTTTGTTTATAAAGTTTTGCACATGTAATTTGACATATCAGGCCCAATACAGTAAGTACCAACCGATATAAAGACATATATCAAAACAAATCAGGCCATTAAAATTTGGATGATAACAATAAAACAGAAAAAAGAAAGAAAAAAACAACAACAACCCACGCACAGAAAACAACAACAAAAAACAAACAAAAAAATAATTAAAAAATCAACTCCCTCCCAAAACCATAACAAAAGGGAACCCCATGGTACAAAAGTTTAGTCTGTTGTAAGTCTTTTCAATGAGTTAAAGTAAATGATAAAAGGCTGCCACATCTGTGAGAACTTATTAACATTTCCTCTGAGTCTAAATTTTATTTTCTACATTTTTAAAAAGAACATAACATCTTCCATCTGTAAACATGTTTTAAGCGGACAAAAGGAAGCTGATGGATTATAATGTAAGCACAATAACACAGATATTTGAAGTTTACTCAGCTACATTCTCGCCTGAAAATATGTTAAAAGTTTATTTTGTGACCTTGAAAGAGTAATAAGAGTAATATCAAAACTAAGTAGCTGCAGTAGTAGTAGCTATTGTTTGAAACTGGAATTGGCTGGGCCAATCTGGGATATGGTTTTTCAATTTTGTTGTCCGGGTGGAATTCGGGAGAAATTGGGGAGAATGGTGTGGCTGTGGGAGATTTTCGGGAGGGGCACTGAAATTCGGGATTCTCACAGAAAAATCGGGAGGGTTCGCATGTATGGCCTAGCATGTATGGCCAAAGCCTAGCATAGCCTGTAACGTTTTTATGACTGACACATTTTATGAGTGAAACTTGACTTTAAGTGACTTACAGGTTTCTTTTTGAAAAATACTTTCTTATATCCAGGTTCTACCTTTTTGCTGCCATCCTCCTCTCCTCCCTGCAGGTCCTCGCAGCGCAGGCTTGCCGCTGCTAAAACTAAACAGAGCTCCCTGTAAGGCACAGCCAATCACATTAGCCATATTTGTCACATGAGGTAGGACTCCAGTAGAGAACATAATTTAACTCTTTCTTCACCGCTGGGTGAATGAGACGTTGATAGATCGTTGTTTTTTCTTCTTCTTTCTATCGTTTTTGTTTTTCTCGAGGTGATCAAATTATTGGTGGGGACATGTCCCTTCCGTCCATGCCAAATCTATGCCCTTGCGTTACACCCCAATTTAACATCACCGCATTGGGAATTAGAATCAGACTTATGGGAAAGGAGACCCCTTGGACATAAATCAGCGTGATGAGAACTATTGAAAACAAAAGAAAAAATCTTTGGGAAAAAATTATCTAAGGAGAATTAATTCATTTTAATCTGGCCCCAGTGCCATCTGCTAACATGAAGGAGGCGGGGTTTATGACCTAAACTGCAACCAGACACTAGGGGGCGATAGAGACGTTTTGGCTTCATTTTTGGGGTGCTGTCGCATCGTCCATGGGTCGTGTCCAAATTCATGGGCTGCATCCTCCTGAGGCTGCATTTGTTGACCGATTACGTCACAGCGACGCGCCGAAGGCTGTCCAAAAGGCTGTGTCCTTCGTGGCCTACCATATCCCAGAATTCATAGCACGGCCCAGCCAAACTCCAGTTTCCAATAATGGCGGCCACTACTAAGTTTTAAAATTACTCTTACTAATCTTTATGGGTCACAAAATAAACTTTTAACATATTTTCAGGCGAGAAAGTAGCTGTGTAAACATCAAATATCTGCTCGGTTTATCAAGATATCGCATATTTGCAAAAGTGCTTTGACGTTTTCGGAGCATCTGCTACCCACCAGCTCGATAGCTAGCTGAGAGCTCGAGGGTCACTGAAGCCGCCGAGAACGGCACATCATTTTCAGATCACCGCTGAGTTTCGCTACTCAGGTTAAACGTAATATATAAGTCACTTAGACAACCTAAACATGTTATTGTTGGACTTTTTTCAGCGTTTTATTTGTTCGTGAGTAAATCGGTTTGGCTGAGATTAAAGTTATTAGATTAGATTAGATAAAATAAAACTTTATTAAGTTTTATTGATTTTCACACAGCTGAATAAACGTCAAGCAGAAAACTGATTAAACAGAAGTGTGAAACGGTCGAGAATTTACGCCAGTGTCCTGTTATATTTTAGATAGCAAGGAGCAGACGGCCGAGTTTATTAAACTCCACCGAGACAGCGGTGACGATAATCAGAAGGCTAGACCGTCCAATTTCCCCAGCCATTTACTTCCGGCCTACACGACCTTCTGAGGACTCGGCCCACGTAGACCGCGAAGGCCGGGTCCTCAGGAGGATGCAGCCCATGAATTTGGACACGTGTTCTACCGTCATTGATCTCTCCTCCTCCTGCCTCCCCTTTCCCTCATCCAACTGCTGGCCTCTGTGGAAGCTCCGCCACTATTAGCACCAAACAACGGAGTTATTTTTACACATCGGCCAGCATCTGGCCAATCCACCACTTTTCATTGTTTATACCATTAAAGAAAAACGAAAAGTAACCATCGGCCCACCGGGCAAATGCCCGATGGCCAGTCCAGCTATGACTTCAGTCTTTTTGTCAATGAATTTTAAAAAGTTAAGAGTCTCTTTAGTAAATACAGTAGCAACGATCAAAAGACGTCTTTGAGCTGCTGCAGATGTTAATAAATCTGACCCTAAATGTTCCTTCTTCTTTAACATTCAAACGTTGTAATGAAAGGATATTTTAACAGGCTGTTCTCGTTTATATGACCTCCATAAAACAACAGGGTTAAAACACATTGTGACGAAGTAAGATGTTTGTTTTGTAGTCCATCTTCTGCACAATGTAGTTTCAACTGGCGGACATCTGGTGTCACATTGTTACAAAGAGACGAGTGTAAGGCTGTTCCAATTCTCAGCACCGCTCCTCTCTTTTCCTGAGTTTTTAGCAATTCTCCTTCACACGATGACGTTTTCTTTGAGGCCAAGGAAAATAGTTTGGGAAAAGGAGATAGGCCCTAATTTTGAAATAACACCTCACGTGGTTACGTTGTCCAGCTGAGTCACGTGACCGCACAGCAACAAATCACAGCAGAGCCGGAAAAGGAGGCGGAGCAAAGTGTGTGTGCAGGGGAGGAGTCGAGCAGGGAGAGCTGCTTTTTCCATGAAACGGGAGTAAAGTAGTGAACTTACAGGAACATACACCACTACCAACGTTGGGGTTAATATCTGCATCGATCTGCACACCCTTGTCTCCTGGATCGTAGCTCAGATCAGCGTGAACCACGTGGGTCTCTGCTCCCTGATCTTTTTGGAAAGACTTCCAGCTTCATCACGGAGTTTTTCTCGGTTTGTGGGCTCATCTAAAGGTAAGCATCGAGCTAACTTTAATGTGGGTTCAGATTTTGTTGATTTTAGCTCTGTTGAGAATAATAGATTGCTTGGTAGACATTGGAGTTAGACAGACTGTAGAGTTTGTGATTGCTTACAACATTAGAATACGGCGGGTTTTAGGGGGTAAGAGTAGATACAGAAAAATAGTATTTGAATTTGAACAAAAGGATGGGGTGCAGGGCAGGAGAACAACCAGCCCCCACCTCCGGGACAGAAAGCCACAGGTACAAGCGTGGGGGAGGGCAATCAGTCATTGAAATAGGACTTCATAGGCCGATCTCCAGATGCATCCAGGGCTGGACTGGGACAAAAAAATCGACCCGGGCATTTTGACTGAGACCGGTGTTTCAGTTTAACTGGCGTCGCAGATTAACTGGCTTTGGACGAACAAATGTGTGGCAGCACGGGCTGGACTGGCCGTCGGGCATACCCAGCATTTGCCCAGTGGGCCGCTCGTGATTTTTCGTTTTTATGGGCCAATGGGGTTTTGTTTATTTTCTCTTTTTTTACGGTATAAATGAATGGTGGGGGATTGGTCAGTTGGTTATGATCAACTCTGGGCTGGACCAATTACAGCCGAGGAAGTCGAACTAAAGTTGAAGTGAAAAGCAACGCGGTTTGTCCCATACTACTACTTCAGCTAGAAAGTTGCTAATTCAGTCATGAAACTGATCAGTGACCAGCTGATCGGCTTTTCTCTGCGCCACAAAGACAAAACCAGCGAGGTCGCATTAAACAACAGCAGCACGTTTAACCCTTGGATGCACAACCTACCAGTACCAGTAAATTCTACAAAATGTAAAAATATGAAAGCCTAGTTTTAGGATTTTTCACTGCCACTTGGTAACAAAAATGCAAGTTTCATCCCATGTAACAAGGTGTATGTCATGGTAAAATCTCCCCCACACATCAGGAACAAGAAACTAAGAATCTACTAGTCTCACTCATTTAATCCCTCTGCTGCATTCTGTTCACCCCTGCTATAATTCAATCATCTTTCCTAATATAATATTAGTCCACTAGTTCATATATTGCTTCTCATCCCACTAAGTGAACCATAAAATCAGAAACACGGGCTTAAAATACTATCTGGTCTTCTTGAGCTTCATTGCATGCGTGTATGTGTTAGTAGGATTAATACATTTTGTGCTCCTTAAAGGTTAAATTATCAATACTACACTCTCAATATCAGGAGAGCAAATCAATATGTCCTTCTTGTTTCAGAAACATCTAAAGTCAGGTTCAGCTAAATCCTAAGCATTTGCGAGTTCACCAAGTGGATGTAAAGGTGTTGTTAACACCGTCAACAGGTACCCCCTCGTGATGTGTGCCACTTCCAATGTGATTTTTGACACCCCCATATGGAGGACAACAAGAGCCACGCACATCGAAATAAAGAATTCTGTGCTTAAATAATGAATTGTAGAATAAATTCTCCATTTGTGAATTACTTTTTGAATTCCACATTAACAAAGTGAGTTTCAAAATGTTTTTAAAAACCTCATTACCATCCTAGGGGAGCTAGGATGGTAATGAGGTGCTTGGAAATTTTATAGTTGGCTGAGTTTATACTGCTACCGATGAGTCTGAGCGGGATTCCTTTGTGGAACTATGGAAGTCCATATATACAGGGTGTAGCATCCACTGGGTATAGGCGGTGATATGCAGGGGGTCAGGGGTTTTTCCCTTTCAAGTTGTTGTAGGCAACTGATGACTTTCTTTTTGTAGTTGCTTCTGGGGTTTTACCTTGAAGCTTCATGGGTATTGTTGACACTGAGGAGTGTAGTAATGTTTATTTGCTCTGCTTCTTTTTGTCAGGGATAAAATACAAATATATACTTTTTGTGTCCCAGCTGAGTAACAGGAGGAGAAGAGTCTGGTGGTGCAGCAGAGGAACAATTTCAGCCATTTGGACTCAGCTCAGCCACTACAGAGGAAACAATGACTTCAACACAGAAGGTGAGAAAAACATCACAGTTACACTGTTATTGAAACTGCGTGCACAGCTGGTTGGTTTTTAAAAACATGTTAACAGCAGCTTTATCTTTTCCATCCCTCCTCCATATACACAGAATCTACATTCACAACCAAAAACCACAGAAGTTAGAAGAAAATACAAAGATCATATTTTATCAGCACACATTGAAACAACATTATCAACAGTTGAACTCAAAAAAATTTATGAAGTAAAAGGTTTTCTCCACTTATATATTTCTTCAATAATGTCATTTTCAGTACAACTCTCATTGCACATCATTGGAATGTGATACTATCACCAGAAGGTGGTGGAAACACACCAACAATGTGTTTGTTGTCACATTAAATTCCACTAATGGAGGGAGTTACAGTTTGTTCCAAGACTGCATTTCACTCACTGCCTCTGTTTGTATCTCTGTCACTGCAGGACCAACATGGAGCAAGAAGTCTGTGCTCCCAGGAGGCCGACAAACCTCACAGAAGAAAGGGAGAGAAAACTTACAGCTGTGACTTGTGTGGAAAGTCTTTTAACCGGGCTGGAAGCTTAAAATTACACCAACTCATCCACAGTGGAGTTAAACCTTACAGCTGTGATGAGTGTGGGAGGTCTTTTACCCAGTCTGGACACTTAAAAACTCACCAATTCATCCACAGTGGAGTTAAACCTTATAGCTGTGATGAGTGTGGAAAGTCTTTTGCCGAGACTCGAGGTTTAAAAAAACACCAACTCATCCACAGTGGAGTTAAAGCATACAGCTGTGACTTGTGTGGAAAGTCTTTTTCACGGGCTGGAGGCTTAAAAACACACCAACTCATCCACAGTGGAGTTAAAGAGTACATCTGTGGCTTGTGTGGTAAAGCTTTTGCTCGAAATGAACACTTAAAGAGGCATCTGGTTACCCACTCTGGAATTAAGGTGTACAGCTGCGACTTTTGTGGAAAAACTTTCAACGACATACAGTACCGAAATATTCACCTACTGATTCACACTGGAAATGACGTTTACTGCTGTGATCAGTGTGGGAAACCATTTACAACAGATGCACAGTTAAAACAACACATGTTTATCCACACTGAGGAGAGACCTTACAAATGTGACCTGTGTGAGAAGACTTTTAAAATTCCATATCACCTGAAAAGACACCAACAGAGCCACACCAGAAAGTAACTCTACAAGTGCAGTTACTGTGAGGATGTATTTATGTTTTATCTTGTAATTGTAACCTGAGTGTTTGGAACAAGTCTGATCAGTACATTTACAGTTATACTGAATGAACTGTGAAGAGTCGTTTTCGCCCAGTAAGCTGAGTGTTATAATGTAAACAGTAAAATGTAATTGGACATTGGCAGAGATCACTTACACTGTCTTTGTTTAGAAGCAGAGCAACGCAGATGGATCCTGTTCTCAGCCCTGTCGTCACTGTGGTGGTGGGAAAGTTTCTCTGTGACCTTTGTGGAAAAACTTCCAATCATCAACGGGACCTAAAACCACATCAACGTAGACACACTGGAGACAAAATGAACTACTGCAAAGAATGTGGGAGAGGCTTCCACACACCAAGTACATTAAAAATACATGAACTCTTCCACAGTGGGGTCAAAAAGCACATCTGTGACTAGTGTGGGTCATCCTTCACCACTGCATGTGAGCTTAAAGTGCAGACACTGTGACAAAAGCTTCTCACAATCAGGTCATCGTAACAAACATGAACGTACACACATGGAAGTGAACTTCATCTGTGACCAGTGTGACAAGAGCTTCAGGAATCTCAGTTCATACTCCGAACACAAACGATCCCACACTGTAAATAAACTGTTTCACTGTTACCAATGTGCAAAAACATTCACTTCATTATCTGCTCTGTGCAAACATCAGCCTGATCATACAGGACTGAAATCACTGGATCACAATGAATCAGAAGAGAGAGAAAGATCCTCTTCTGGTTTCAGGGTTGGACTTAAAAACCTTGAGATCAGGCTCCACAGAGTTCAGATGGAATCTGTAGTTTTTTATTATGAAATCCTGATAATGTTAAAGCATTAGTTATATTTGATTAACTCTGTGTAAAGTTTGTCTTCTTAAATAGTTTGGTGTGAAAAATAAAGAATTGGTCTAAGAACAAGTAGTTTGAGCCCTGATTTCCGATTCAAACTAATTTAACTGTTTTCAGTGGTACATGTGGAGGTTTGTCAGAGGAGGAGACTTGGCTGTTCTCTACTCACACTGAACAGAGTATGTTTAAGATACATTATGATTAACATCTCACACATTCCAATAAAGCTGATGTTCCTGCATTGCAACAACAGTTTGCAGATGTGTTGTGCACCTTTTTGAAACGCAGCCTGGCGTGAAAGTGTGTTCATGGCCTAACGGGTTGCCTGAGCAGAAGAGACAAATTGTGCAAAAGGATTTGGATGAAATTTTGAAAATGCTGTTATCATAGGATGAAGTGAGGATTTGTTCCTCAGTGTTTGGTCTCCTATGCTTATCTGTTTGCCAGATGATTTGTCCCAGCTGTTGAGAGGGGCCGGTTGTCTTTAAGGTACTTCAAGGCAATTAAGAAGTGAGTGCAGGGTTTTATACGGTTCAGTGATGATTATCACAAAGTGAACGAGGTCTCATGGTTTGATGCTTATCCCATGCCCAAGGTTGACCTGGACTTTATAACCACTGCTTTATAATGCCTGAACCTTGAGATCAGGCGTTGGTTAAACCCAAACCCAACCCTTGTATGCACAGTCCAAAGACAAAAACTGGTGATGGCCAGAGGGGCTGATGGCGCATAATGGCAGCCTCGCAGTCAGTCTGCCCCAGGGCAGCTGTGGCTACAACTGTAGCCTCCACCAGTGTGTGAATGTGAGCGTGAATGAATAGTGGAATTGTAAACCATTTTGAGGGTCTTGAAAAAGTGCTGTATGAATGCAATTCATTATTATCATTATTATTATTATTATTATTAGACAAAAACACCCTTCTCCACTCTTTATTGTTTGTACCAATTTGTCACACTTCCGTTTGGCTTGTTTGAATCTGCGGCCATTTTCCAGCACGTGGTGGAGCGACAGCTGCATCCTCACACTGCTTATGCTGTTTGCTACCTGGATGATGTTATCATTCATAGTGATTCATAGTGGTGGAGCATGTGCAGTGGTTGGTCACGGTCCCAGAGACCCTTTGGCAGGCAGGGCTGATGGCAAACCCAAAGAAGTGTATGGTTGGATGGAGGGAGGTACAGTATTTGGGTACACTTTGGGAGCTGGGCATGTGCCTCCACACATGGATAAAACAGCAGCAATCGCATCCTACCTGTGTCCCAATGCAAAAAAGAACATCCTGATAATAACCAACTGCAATAGTCCAGACTTGAAGTAATAAATGCATGAACGAGTTTTTCAGCATCACTCAGACAGGATATTTCTACTCTTAATAATATTGTAGAAATGGAAGAAAATAAAGATCCATCGATTTGCTTGCTTATCCTTTTCAGAGTCGCGAGGGCACTGGAGCCAATCCCAGCAGTCATAGGCCGAGAGACAAGAGTCTTAAATACTTGCTTAATGTTTCCATTGACAAACGAATCTTGGTCAAAATGTTAAAGATTCCTCATAGTGTTAATTGAGGCCAAGGTACTGCATCCAGAAGATGATAAAATCCTTATTTTGTTGATAAAATTGGCACAGAGCTTCCGCCATGCATTACCAAAGATTCACATCAAACTTATCCCATTCTTGGCTGCTTTAATGAAGATTTTTTTATTGTCACATTTTGATACTGATGATTATCTCTAGCAATTACACAAGAATATCCAGTAATGTCCCTGCCTACAATTAAACACATTCACTTACCAAAAATCGGGGGCATCTGCTGTGGCAAATAGGTGCAAGCCTTTTACCACAAACTTAGTCACTGCTCGGTGACATTCGTCTATCCTGGCCTGAAAGGAGATGCTACCGATAGACTGCAGTGAGAACTGCCAGCATCTGAGCCAGACTCTGTCTGTCTGTCTCATCATGGTCACCTAAACACACAGTAATGGCAGGTTTTGTAATAAGGCAGATCGCGCTAACATAATATGCACTGTTAGTTGATCATTTATCTGCCGCATTAACGGGAGAGGACGTGCAAACGTTACCGCTGCTGCTGGGTTGAGATTCACGAGTCCGGAGCGGAATTAAAAACACGACATTCATTTAAGGTCATCGCATGTTTTGTGAGCAAATGCTTTTGCATATTTGTAGTGTTTCCTCCCTTAAATTAAATATCTACTTAGAAAGTATTGCAAGTTGCCCTGTTGTCATCCGTTCTCGTAAAGTGTAACCAAACTTTTGAGCGTTTGAGCCGCCATGTTTCCTGCTCCGCAACGTGGTGACGTCATTCGGGGCGACTGGAATCGATAAGGGAATTGTTTGGAAAATATGGCAAACAATTCCAAGGAATTGAAACAGTGGGAACCGGTTCTCAACAAGAACCGGTTTTTGATACCCATCCCTACTGATGATTTCTTGTGAACACTCCTTTAGTTTGAACCCAGTGACAGTATCAATCAACACAGTGACAGTATCTTCCTCGCTGGCTCCATATCTCTTTATAGAGTAATCAGTGGTTTGCTGTCCCTCACCATCAAAACACTCCATAAATCCCACGATTGACTTCCTTATAAACCACTGAATCAGTTACTTTCTAAATGAAGCTTCGAATGTCACTGATCACCTTCCTCTGGCCATATGAATTAAGCCTTGACACAGTGCTTCTGAAGCAATGTGTTGTTTTTTTCCTGACCCACACCCCGGAGCCTCAGGTTCAAGTGGGCCATCACTACTGTTGGCCACATGTCGGCAAAGTTATGTGACATTAGTGATGTTTGTACTTTCTGCGTTAACTTGGTTTTAAAGCCTTGACTTTAAAACAGACACCATTCAAAAGTTGATCTTAATCTTACAGAGAATGTGATGATATTATGGATAATTAAAGTCAGTCATATATCCACAAACACAATAAGCTAAAAGTCAGTGATGCTGCTTGGTTTGCAGTCCTGAATATCACGGCACAAGCAGGATTCACTGCACTGTTAATGTTAGCTATGTTATATTGCTGCCTCTGTTCGGTGGTGTCGAGCCAAACGGACTTTAACGTGTGTTTGAATGAGCTGACGGTTCACTCGTTAAGCTAAAAGAAAGATGCTTTAATCACAGGAGTAACACATGCAGGGCTGCAGATTAACTTTTTGCCACTTTTGCAGTGGTGCGTCTACCTTTTTCTCTTAGTTGCACCAGCACAAAAGTTAGGTGCACCCACATTTTTCAACTACAACACTTTACACCACAGTTTTACATGAGGGGGGGGGGGGGGGGGGGGGGATTGCTGTCCTTACAGACAATATTGATTTGTAAATAAATAACCAACGATTTTCTCAGCCCAAAGTTCCTTATTTGGAGCACAGTTCTACAAGAAAGATAAGTTACTGAAAAAGTGCTTGTGCTTAAAGTGCTTAGGCACTCTTTGGCAATATTGTTGTTAAACTTGAACATCATCTCAGCGTCTTCTGATGATCTGTTTCCTGCTGCCTGCCGCTGAAAGGCAGTGGGGAGTAGGGATGGGTATCTTTTAGGTTTTATCCAATACCAGTATCAAACCGGTACTTTTGAAACAGTGCTGGTGCTTAAACGATGCTCAAACTGATGCTTAAAGAATCAAGAACACAAACTTTGTCCTAAAACCTCTCATGTTCAGCTGTTTTTTTTTGTAAAAAGATAACAATGTTGGCCTTTTCTGTAGCTATAGGGGATTTATGGTATCAGTCTTGGCTGGAAGCAGTGCTTAAATAATGGGGAAAAAAACACAAACTTTGTCCAAAAACCTCTCATGTTTAACTGTTTTCCATTTTTTCTTTGGTCATTTTAGCCTTTTTGACCAGGGTGAAGGGAGCACCTGCCATCAAACAGGAAGACAGCCGCATGTAACTACGACAGTGTTTGCTACCTTACATGCATTAATGTAATAACGTGGTTAGCCTACTCAACGTAAATTACACACGAACAACATTAAGCTACTCACGCAGAGAAGAACGGCTGCTGCTGCCATCATCATTCATCATCATCTGCCATCATTTCTGCTACACTGGCGTATATAGCACCTTATGTGTACTATATACGAACACACAAGGACAGAGGTATATGTGTCAAAGCCGAGCAATTTTAACTGAAAAAAAAAAGCTAATAAATAATGAGATGAACGTTAAAAGATACACATTTTTAAAAGAAAACATTCATTGCAATTTTTTTAACAAAGTGCAGTAAGGTGCTATACTTACTAACCTCTCCACAAAATCCCCAATGCAAGTCGTCACAAGAAGCTTCCTTGATGGCACTGACAGGGTACCTGTAGTTCAATTCAATTCAATTTTATTTATATAGTGCCAAATCACAACAAAAGTCGCCTCAAAGCGCTTTATATTGTACAGTAGATCGCACAAGAATAGATGCAGAGAAACCCCCAACAATCATATGACTCCCTATGAGCAAGCACTTTGGCGACAGTGGGAAGGAAAAACTCCCTTTTATCAGGAAGAAACCTCCAGCAGAACCAGGCTCAGGGAGGGGCGGCCATCTGCTGCGACTGGTTGGGGTGAGAGAAGGAGACAGGATAAAAGACATGCTCTTGAAGAGAGACAGAGGTTAATAACAGATATGATTCAACACAGAGAGGTCTGTTAATACATAGTGAGCGAGAAAGGTGACTGGAAAGGAAAAACTCAATGCATCATGGGAATCCCCCGGCAGCCTACATCTATTGCAGCATAACTAAGGGAGGATTCAGGGTCACCTGGTCCAGCCCTAACTATATGCTTTAGCAAAAAGGAAAGTTTTAAGCCTAATCTTAAAAGTAGAGATAGTGTCTGTCTCCCGAATCCAAACTGGAAGCTGGTTCCACAGAAGAGGGGCCTGAAAACCGAAGGCTCTCCCTCCCATTCTACTTTTAAATATTCTAGGAACAACAAGTAGGCCTGCAGAGCGGGAGCGAAGTGCTCTAATAGGGTAATATGGTACTACAAGGTCATTAAGATAAGATGGGGCCTGATTATTTAAGACCTTGTATGTGAGGAGCAGGATTTTGAATTCAATTCTGGATTTAACAGGAAGCCAATGAAGAGAAACTAATACAGGAGAAATATGCTCTCTCTTTCTAGTCCCTGTCAGTACTCTTGCTGCAGCATTTTGGATTAGCTGAAGGCTTTTCAGTGAGTTTTTTGGACATCCTGATAATAATGAATTGCAGTAGTCCAGCCTGGAAGTAATAAATGCATGAACTAGTTTTTCAGCGTCACTCTGAGACAGGATATTTCTAATTTTAGAGATGTTGCGCAAATGGAAGAACGCAGTCTTACATATTTGTTTAATATGTGCGTTGAAGGACATATCCTGGTCAAAAATGACTCCAAGGTTCCTCACAGTGATACTGGAGGCCAAGGTAATGCCATCTAGAGTAAGAATCTGGTTAGATACCATATTTCTAAGCTTTTCAGCGCCGAGTACAATAACCTCAGTTTTATCTGAGTTAAGAAGCAGAAAGTTAGTGGCCATCCAAGTCTTTATGTCTTTAAGACATTCCTGCAGTTTAACTAATTGGTGTGTGTTATCTGGCTTCATGGACAGATAGAGCTGGGTGTCATCTGCATAGCAGTGAAAATGTATGCTAATAGATCACATTAGTCTCGAGACAGCCTCTGCCACCACATTAAATCAATCCCTCTGGGCTCCTTTGATCGGCTCCATCACCTAGCGGGGTTGAGGGGTCGTGGTTTGGTCCCGCCTTCGCCATTGTGGTTGATGTGGAGGTAGGGACAGGCTTAGGTCGTCTGGAGAATCCCTAGGGACGTAATCCCTGGAGGGCTTAACCTAGGGGTTGTGGTCTGGCCTGGTAGTCTGGCTGCCCCTGAATGGATCCGGGGCAGGCGTGGGGGCTTGGGGTTCGGGGGTGCTTCGCCACCGTGCTAAAGCTCTGGCTGGGCCTTGGGGGCTTAGGTCCTTGTTGGTGCGTCGCTGAGGTTGTGGGCGGGTGGGTGCACGGGGGCTCAGCCCTGGCGCAGGGGGCCTCTGGCGCATCGGCCTAACTAGGGGGCTCTTCAACTGACAGGGAGTTTGTTCCATCCTTGCAGGAGTCCACTCTGCAGGTGGGGGAGAGTCACAGGAGAGGTGGAGAATAAACTTAACCTGGGTGTCTACTGTCTTGTGCAGTCTGGGAGATGACTGAATGTTAGGCTGGGTAGAGTTTCCTCTGCAGTGGGGTCGGGTGGGCTGCCCCGGGTCCTGTGGGGCTGAGCGGTCGTGCTGCCGTAGGCCCCGATCTGGATGGGCCTGGGCTCCCTTGCCCTGGTGTTGCCGAAGGACGGGGGTGCCTACTGGTAGGGCTTGGGGTGCGGGTGTGTCACCAGGGTGCAGGGGAGGCATCCCCCCCCCCCCGTTCCCTTCTGGCCACCTGTGCCTCAATTTTATTCCACGACTTAGAAATCCACATTACTCACACTCTCATGACACATACATATAGGGCCTTGAGGGTAGGCACGTTAACGGCGTCCTGTGGACGGTTTGTGTATTCAACCCACCTCTGGAGCCGGTGCCCAACTCTCAATTTCAAATCCATGTAGACATTGAGGGTTCTCGGGAGGGGCCGTGCTAACACCTGCTGCTCTCTGGCAGCAGCACCATGCTCTCCCGTGTTTTAAGTGCACCTTAGAACAACACGCAGCAACACTACACATGAGCGAGAGGAGGGAGGTTTGGGGTCTTCACAAGCCCATGTTCTCTGCTGGCCATCGGGACGGGGTGCTGGGAGGAGGTGTTGGCCTCCCTGCTGCTGCGTACTTGCCTCCACCCCGGGGGAAAGGGTAACATCTCCTGGGTCTAGGTGCCGTTTCCCCCTTCAGGGGCGATGGTACCTGGACCTGGGGTATAGAATTTGTTTGGGGAGTGTGATTGTGTGTACAGTGTCCATGTATGTCTATCCCTACGTTGGGTGAGTGCTGAGTATTTGTATATGTGTGCATGAGGATGGGAATACAAGTTTGTGTCTGTGTGTGCCTATTTGTCTGTGTTTATGTCGGGTCGGGTCTTACACTCCACCTCTCTGGGAACTCCCAGGCCTTCCAAAGGCCTATCTCCCCTCACCACACTCCCTGACGGTAACTGATGCCCTCAGGGGTTGGTGCGCTGGTGGTTCTTGGTGTTCGGGGCTGGGCACTCAGGTATGTACCAGCTCACTCCCGGTGACTACTTGGCGGGGCCTGGTGCCTGTTGCTCAGTCAGGTCTCTTCCAGGGCAAAGGGGGCCCTCGGGCCTCCGGCCTCTGGGCACAGCTGGCTGCCGGCTTCTGCTCCGTGGCTACTGGGTGACCCCTCATCTGGGGCTCTCCTCAGTTCTTCCCAGGAGGGTGGCACGGATGCCCCTCCGGTGGTCCTCCTTGGGCTCTCGCACTCTGGGGCCTGGGATGTTTGGAGCCTGGATCTCCTCCATGCCTGCTTCATGCCCTGGGGGACAGGGCTATGGTTCTCTACATCCTCTAGCAGACCATAACATGAGGAAACCTTTTGAATACAAGCGCACTGATCCACACAGGTGTGCACACGGGTGTTCACTGTTCATAGACATAAACTACACATTTATTGGCTGCTATTTCCCAGCACATTGTGCACTATCGGTCCTGCTTGCAACACAACAACATTCAATATTTTGTATTTACTCTTGTTTACACTTAGCTAGATCAATGTGATGGTGTTGTGTTTAGTATGTCGATCTGGTTTTTTTTTTTTGCTTGTTTTCTCTTCTTTTTCTCTCAACAGCTGATCCAGGAGATGTTTTTTTTCTTCTTTCTCTTTAAAAAAAAAATAAAAGAAGTGCAGTGAATCCTGCTTGTGCCGTGATATTCAGGACTGCAAACCGAGCAGCATCACTGACTTTCAGCTTCTTGTGTTTGTGGATATATGACTGACTTTAATTATCCATAAAATCATCACTCTCTAGAAGATTAAGGTCAACTTAATCCTACAGAGAATACAACTGAACGGTGAATATTTTAAAGTAAAGGCTTTAAAACCAAGTTAACGCAGAAAGTACAAACATCACTAATGTCACATAACGTTGCCGACATGTGGCAGTAGTGATGGCCCACTTGAACCTGAGGCTCTGGTGTGTGTGTCATAAAAAACAACACATTGCTTCAGAAGCACTGTGTCGAGGCTTGATTCGTTTGGCCAGAGTCACGTGATCAGTGATGTCCGAAGCTTCATTTAGAAAGTAACTGATTCAGTCATTTATAAGGAAGTCAATTGTGAGATTTATGGAGTGTTTTGATGGCGAGAGACAGCAAACCACTGATTATTCTATAAAGAGACATGGAGCCAGCAAGGAAGAAAGGCAGTTTTGTTGTGTGGGAGTATTTTGATTTTGGTAAATCGGGCGGGTTTGCCAGCTTTCTGTTCTTGTTGTTTGCTTAACCCTTTAAGACCTACCATAGAACCAAGTCCGCCAGAGCTTATATTATACTTTTACATGCTGTGGAGCCATTTTTGGGAGCATTTCAAGTTGCTATACATCAATACAACTATTATAGCCCATATTTTAATAATATGTATGCATTAAGTCCATAGTAACTACATTAATTGCAAAAATGTGCAATAAACTACAAAAAAATTGAAAATCGTTGGTTTTTTTACATAAATTTCTACTTGGAGAAATTTAAGAGGTTTATCCCTCAAAACTTTAAATTCAAAAAAGTTGCAAAAAATAGTTTACAACAACAGGAAATTTATTTTGAGTGTCTTTGTAGTTTTATTTTTGAGATACATCAATTTTGATATATTGCAAGAAAAACAAAAAACAATCCTGTGATGCAAATTTGCAAAGAAAACAGCATGTGCATCAAAATAAACTATTTCCAGCAGTGCAATTCGAGTTCAAACCATCCCAGAAACTATTCAGAAAAGCATAAAGTCAAACAAGACTTATAAAAACACACAAAACTACATTTTCCGCGAAAAACGTCACTCCCGGTTTTGGGCAGGAAATGGCGGACATGTGATCGTTCGCGCTGATGTCTGTTTCAATGTGAGAAGTGTTACTAACAGCTGAATTTGATCAGCAAAGCGTGTTTCTGGAATATTATGTTTTTGTTCCTGCAAGCGCTTTTTATGCAATTTTTGCAAAGCTATATGTGGAAGGAAAGCGTGACCTAGGACAAGCTGATTGCATAAGATGTAAGTACACCTCATCCGGTTTCATATGCAAAAAAAATTATCATTAATTAACTTTGGAAAGACTTTGACTCTTTGAATTTAATGTAATCAAAACATATGCATTTTTAAAATGAACTTAAAATGTTATTCTACAAAATTTGCAGCAATTAAATTTGTTTATTTTTTTGAGCTGATAGTCTGTGGTACCCAGGAAGAGTCTGTACCAACTTACATTGCAGTTTCTGTGCACTCCAGCCTCTTCTGTTCCATGTGAGATTATTTTCTGAGGCAGAAGAAATTATCTCAAAGAAAAGAAACAGAGTGGAACAAATCCTCTTCTTAAATAAAAATGGATTTGAAAAAGGATTACCTTAAATGCATCATGCTTTTACTTTACAAGTTCATAAGCATTCTCCATGTTCAGTTTACGATCAATTCTACCCCTAGGTCAAAATTATGTGCAAGAAAATTGACCTAATATAATATTATTAAACATACCTGTCCAGACCTCACGGCACGTCATAGTGTGTTGTACATTATTATATGTATATTAAATGTATTTTTCATCCATTGCGTTTACCAATATCAAGAAGTCACAAGCAAAGAAAGACCACACCATGGTAAATGTTTAAACAAGGAAAGTATTGATAAAAATTATTTAAAAAATAAACATAACAATTTTCAAAGCTGTTCAAAGCAACACAACAGTGGGCCAGTGTCAAACAAAATTGTGAACTTCACTCTGTAGAGTGGGCAGTCATAATGAAGCAGTACACTTTCATTTGAAAATTCAAGCTGCGCTTCATATTTTTGGTCGCCAGATAGAAAGCTTTATTTGGCCATCACTGGCCAACAGTAATGTTGTAATGTTCTTCCATATTTAACATTTGCACATAAATAAGTGACATAATATTTAATACTTTTTTTGAAAAGTTTCTTCACCATACTTCTGCCGTCCGCCGTTTTTATTAGAAAAAATTGACCACAGCCACTGCGCCATGAATTCTGGGATATGTTGGGCCACAAATGATACACCTGACCCATTCTTCAAATCCGGGGAAATGAAGGGTGCATTTTTGGCCACATTTCGAATTGGGACAGGCTTCATCATGTTGCCGTGACGTAATCAGCCTTCAAATTGGGTCTTGAAGGATGCAGATCTTGAATTGGAACAGTGATTTTGGCAGCAGAAAATGTGAAAGAAGAACATCACGTGAAGATACTTTTAAGGCTAGAAATGAAAACACTAACATGAAAATAAACATAATAACTTGATACTGTCACTGGGTTAAGAATAAAGGGGTGTTCAAAAGAAATCATTAGTATCAAACTGTGACAATAAAAAATGTTCATTAAAGCAACCAAGAATGGGATAAGTTTGATGTGAATCTTTGGTAATACATGGGGGAAGCTCTGTGCCAATTTTATCATACTGTACCTCCCTCCATCCAACCACACACTTCTTTGGGTTTGCCATCAGCCCTGCCTGCCTCACGGACTCCGGGACCGTGACCAACCACTGCACATGATCAGGCACGTGCAGAGGGGGGGGGGGGGGGGGCTAGAGGGGCTTGAGCACCCGCCCCTTTCCTGATGGGTGCCCAAAGTGCCCTTTTGTTGAGGCAACTTTTTTAAAGTTCTTTTTTTTTTTTTTTATGTGTGTGTGCGTGCGGAGTCCTGTCTGTGCCCCTCAACAATAATATTTAACTATTAATCACAGTTTTGTTAAATAAAAGGATCTGGCTTGCATCAGTCACATGATCACATTTAACCAATGATCGCTCTTGACAGCAGAACGCGCTGGTTACGAGCCGGGAACGAGCTCACAAAGAGCACGCGCATTTTTTGCAGTCCGGAGTTGTAGGAGAAACACAAATTAACTCAGAGACACAGACTGATGCGACAAAACCAGTAAGTAGGTGTACAGCGCACACTGTAGTGTATAGCACATAGGAGTATTAGCTTATTACGGACACGTTGGTAAGCTGTCTTGTTGCAACTGACGAACTGAAACAAACGAGCGTGCTGTGTGTGTAACAGCGTGACAAACATTACCTGTCCTTTTATTAACTGTATAAGTAGTGCTGGTCATAGCTGCTGGCTACCTGTGTAAGGCTGTCATGGGTCTGTAGCTCTGTCACCGTTTTAGGGAACATATTTAGTTTTAAAGTAAGTTTCCGGGCTTTTCCTGCCTTTCTGGAGGGATTATATTTCACTAAAAAACGATCTAATATGCATGTCCACATAATTATGCATTATTATAATTATAATATATTAAAAAACACACGCTGTATTTTAAAGAACATACATTAAGAAGCAGATTATATTAGATTTATATTTTAAATAAGACAAAATTTGGATTTTACGGCAGTAAAATTATTGTATCTCTACAGTTTAAAAATGTAATAAGCTTTCCCCCTGCACAGAGTGGATAGTGATGGAATCATCATAAATACATTATTTAATATTTCATATTTCATATTTATTACTTCCCCCTCCTCATTGCTTTATTATTGTAGCTCTAGTAATAAATAATAATGTAAGGATTCTGGATCAGCACCGTGATGCCCATAGTATGTACAGTATTCTGAAGAAGGTCTAAAATGTCATTGTGTCTGCGTGCATGTGTTTGTTTTATGTATATGGATTATTTTAAATTATTACTCATGATATAACAATGTCCAGACATGCCTGGTAAGGACATGAGGAGGGAACAGTAGGAGCTGTGTGAGGCTACTAAAGGCAGTGCTATAACATTTTTCTGTCATCATTTTATTATAAATTAAGTGCAAGAGTTGTTAGGTGTGGATAATTAAATTATAGTTTATTGCAATAGCAAGTTGCGCCTTGTTCTCAGATAGACAGCAAGTGGAGAGTGATATATGAAATGATGGGATGGAAGGAAGAAGAGAAGCAAAGAGTGATTCACAGGCAGAGCCTAAATTATTTCTCACAGTTTTTGTTGCCTTATGGTTCCAAGCGCTGTCACCAATCTTTGCATTTTGTTATTATCTCATGACACTTGTTTAATCAGCTACCATCTCTCCTATGGACTTTTTAATGTCTACAGTCTCAGATCAACACAGCCCTGCCCTCCAGCACTATCCACAGCAACCCCTCAACAGCAACATTGTACCCATCAGGTCAAACATCGGCTACGTTTGCTCTGCCTTGTTGCCCATATTAGATTCTTAATGAATGTGTGTTGTTGTTATTCAGCCTGGCTCAATGTGCCCCTTTTTAACTTTGAGCACCACATGATCCACCGAGGTATCGCTATGAATGAAAACATCATCCAGGTAGGAATTAGCATATGCAATGTGAGGACACAGCTATCGCTCCAGCACGTGCTGAAAAATGGCCGCGGCTTCAAACAAGCCAAACAGAAGAGTGATGAATGGCATGAACCATACAGAGTGAAGAAAGACGTTTTTGTCTTTGGATTGTGCAGACAAGGGAATCTGCCAGTAGGCGTTGGTTAAATCCAGCATGATAAAAAATAAGCAGTGCTTAACCAGTCCAGGTTAACCCGGGGTATGGGATAAGCATCAAACCATGAGACCTTGTTCACTTTGTGATAATCATCACAGAACCGTTTAAAACCGTGCACTCCTTAATTACATGGAAGCACCTTAAAGACAACCGGCCCCTCTCAACAGCTGGGACAAATCATCTGGAGAAAAGGTAAGCATAGGAGACCAAACACTGAGGAACAAATCCTCATTTCATCCTATGATAACAGCATTTTCACCATTTCAGCCAATTCCTTTTGCACAATTTGTCTCTTGTGCTCAGGCAACTTGTTAGGTCATGAACAGACTTTTACGCCAGGCTGCGTTTCAAAGTGGTGCTCCATGAGTCATGCAGCCGGGCAGGGGGGAGAACACATCTGCAAACTGCTGTTGCAATGCAGGAACATCTGCTTTGTGTGAGATGTTCATTACAATAAATCTTAAACACACTCTCTGAAAACTTCATGCCCACAGCACGTTTTTAAGAAAAAATCAAACATCTTTGTCCTTGAAGATCATTTCAGAGTTTTTAATGAGCTGCAGGAACCCTGTTCAGTGTGCGTGGAGAACAGCCAAGTCGCCTCCTCTGATAAACCTCCACATGTACCACTGAAAACAGTTAAATTAGTTTGAATCGGAAATCAGGGCTCAAACTATTTCTTGTGAGACCATTTCTTTATTTTTCACACCAAACTGTTTATTAAGAAAAAATTTACACAGAGTTCATCAAATATAGGATCAAATCAAATCACAATTTCATAATACAAACTTCAAATCAACAGGAAAACAGCCACAGAACAGAACTTGCTGTGAAACTACAGCTGCAGAACATCATCAGTGGATCAAAATGAATTCATTAAAAAACAACATGTGGACTTCAAGAACACAGTAAACACACTAAAGTGAAAGGAGGAGCCAAAAATAGGGGTTTAATCTAATTTGAATTTTTGAACTTCAAATGACATTTCTTTGCTACCAATGTGAATAAGATATGCTGCCAATGTGCTCTTTGCCTAATTGAAAAAAGGTTACACAGCCTCACTGCTCCATCTTTTGGTACAAAAAGGTATTACATGGAAGTACAGCCCAAAACCAGTTTAGCTTGAGTTTCTTTTTTCTTGACTTAAAGTCACAGCAGGTGTTGTTTCAAAGCTGGTGGACAGATTTAGTTCATTTTGGAAGTTTTAAGAGCAACTGCTGTGAAATTATTTGTAGTTTTGGGAGAAAAGGATTTAAGAGAAGATTTTACCACAGCAAAAGATTAAATATGAATGAAGAATTGAAATTTAACTGAGGTGAAACATGCAATGAATACATAAAAAATAAGTTAATTTTGGAAAAGCTAAAAAAGTTCAAATAAAAGAAATGATTTACATATGCATATGTGATTTTTCATAAAATACCAGTTTGGTTAAAGAACAGAAAGAAAAGACATTCCTATAACTTTAATAGTACAGTAACAAGTACAACTACTAAACACTACTGTGTCCTAAGGGAACAAAGAATAAAATGTAAGAAATCAGAGCTACCTCATCAGATCCAAGTGTGACATCAGCTGACACTCTTTACAGGAGATTCCATCTGAACTCTGTGGAGCCTGATCTCAAGGTTTTTAAGTCTGAGCCTGAAACCAGAAGAGGATCTTTCTCTCTCTTCAGATTCATTGTGATCCAGTCCTGCATGATCAGGCTGATGTTTGCACAGAGCAGATAATGAAGTGAATGTTTTTGCACATTGGTAACAGTGAAACAGTTTATTTACAGTGTGGGATTGTTTGTGTTCGGAGTATGAACTGAGATTCCTGAAGCTCTTGTCACGCTGGTCACAGATGAAGTTCACTTCCATGTGTGTACATTCATGTTTGTTATGATGACCTGATTGTGAGAAGCTTTTGTCACAGTGTCTGCACTTGTATGGTGTCATTCCTGTGTGGATTCGCTTATGCTTTTTCTTTAAGCTCACGTGCAGTGGGGAAGGATGACCCACACTGGTCACAGATGTGCTTTTTGACCCCACTGTGGCAGAGTTCATGTATTTTTAATGTACTTGGTGTGTGGAAGCCTCTCCCACATTCTTTACAGTCGTTCATTTTATCTCCAGTGTGTCTACGTTGATGAGGTTTTAGGTCCTGTTGATGATTGGAAGTTTTTCCACAAAGGTCACAGAGAAACTTTCCCACCACCACATTGACGACAGGGTTGAGAACTGGATCCATGTGCATCGCTCTGCTTTTTTATTTTTATCCTGAATGTCGCCTGAAATAAAAAGCATCTCTGCCAACGTCCAATTACATTTTACTGTTTACATTATAACACTCAGCTTATGAGTCTTCATTTTTCCAAACAGTTCAGTCAGTATAACTCCATAAGTTTACTGATCATATTTGTTTCAATCAATCAGGTTAAAATTAAAAGATAAAAAATCAATACATCCTCAAAGTAACTGCACTTGTAGAGTTACTTTGCTGGTGTGGATCTGTCTGTGGTTTCTCAGGTGATGTGGATATTTATAAGTCTTCTCACACAGGTCACATTTGTAAAGTCCCTCCTTAGTGTGGATAAACATGTGTCGTTGTAACTGTGTGTCTGTTGTAAACACTTTCCCACACTGATCACAGCAGGAAACATCATTTCCAGTGTGAATCCGTAGGTGAATATTTCGGTACTGTTTGTCACTGAAACTTTTTCCACAAAAGTCGCAGCTGTAGGCCTTAATTCCAGAGTGGGTAACTAGATGCCTCTGTAAGTCGCCATTTTGAGCAAAAGCCTTACCACACAAGTCACAGCTGTACGCTTTAACTCCACTGTGGATGAGTTGGTGTATTTTTAAGCCTCTAGCCCGGGCAAAATCCTTCCCACACAAGTCACAACTGTAAGGTTTAACTCCACTGTGGATGAGTTGGTGACTTTTTAAGCGTCCAGCCTGGGTAAAAGACTTTCCACACAACTCACAGCTGTAAGGTTTAACTCCACTGTGGATGAGTTGGTGTTTTTTTAAGATTTGAGCCTGGGTAAAAGACTTTCCACACAACTCACAGCTGTAAGGTTTAACTCCACTGTGGATGAGTTGGTGACTTTTTAAGCGTCCAGCCTGGGTAAAAGACTTTCCACACTCTTCACAGCTGTAAGGTTTAACTCCACTGTGGATGAGTTGGTGACTTTTTAAGTGTCCAGCCTGGGTAAAATCCTTTCCACACTCATCACAGTTGTAGGTTTTCTCTCCCTTTCTTCTGTGAGGTTTGTCAGCCTCCTGAGAGCGCTGACTTCTCGCCCCATGTTGGTCCTGCAGTGACAGAGATACAAACAGAGGCAGTGAGTGAAATGCAGTCGTGGAACGAACTGAAACTCCCTCCACTGGTGGAATCAAACATGTTAACAAACACATTGTAGGTGTGTTACCATCACCTTCTGGTGATAGTATCACATTACAATGATGTGCTACAATGAGAGTTGTAATGAAAATGACATTATTGAAGTTTTTTTTTTTTTTTTGAGATTTTTATTTCAGTCAACAACAACAACAACAACAACAACAGATTATAATTTTACATAAAAGTACTCAAACAGTAACCGAAAAAAGAAGAGGCTGAAGCTTTATGGCTTATACTTATCCTATCCCTTACCCCCATAGAAATAATCAAATCCTTAACCAAGAAAATAAATAGCATTGATAAATAAGTTGTATAACAGTTTGAAAAGAAATCAATGATAAATCAAGAAATTAAATCAACACAAAAAAATTTTAACAAACCAAATTTCTATAACCTTGTATAACACTAATTTGTAAAATTTTCCAGAAGAATGACAAAGAAAAACACATCTTCAGTTCATCATTAAGTCCATTCAATAATTTCACTCCCAAAACTGACACACATCTATACTTAACATTGGTTCTCACTTTAGGCATTTCAAACTTATAAGACCCCCTCAAATCATATTTTCCATCTCTTTGTTGAAACATACTTAAAATACAAATTGGAACATTCTTTTTAATCACACGATATATCATTTCTAAAGTTTTAGAATATATAATGTCCATGAATTTTAACATAGATGATCCTACAAAAAACTGGTTGGTGGACTCCCTATATCCAACTTTATTTATTATTCTAATAGCTCTTTTTTGCAATTTAAATATTGAATCCAAATATGTTTTGTATGTGTTCCCCCAAATTTATGCACAGTAGGTCATATAAAGGCAAACAAAGGGAAGTATACAATAAATTAAGGCAGTTCTTATTCAAAAAATCTCTTGTTTTAATAGAAATAGACTTGGATAATTTCTGTTTCACATGTTCTATGTGGGGCTTCCAACAAAGTTTATCATCAATAATTACTCCTAAATTTTTTGTCTTACATACTCTTTGAATTTCAACATTATTTAAATTAATTTTACTTTAATATTACTTTTACTACCTCCAAATAACATAAATTTTGTTTTACTTTCATTCAATGACAGTTTATTAAATACAAACAATCTATTTAACTTCATGAGTTCTGTTTCCACTGTTTTCAGTAATTTCTTTATGTCTTTTCCAGAGCAAAATAAGTTTGTACCATCAGCAAACATCACATATTTTAAAGTATCACTGGCTGTACAAATATCATTTATATAAAGTAAAAATAACTTAGGTCCCAAAACAGATCCTTGCGGAACTCCACAAGTTACTCTTCTAAGTTTAGATTTCATTTTATTAATACTCACATATTGGAACCTATTATTCAAGTAACTATTTAACCAAAATTGTACAACACCTCTTAAACCATGCCTTTCACACTTCTGTAAAAGTAAAGAATGATCTATCGTATCAAAGGCTTTACGTAAATCAATAAACACACCTATTCCAAACTGCTTTTCATCCACAGCCGTTGCAATATTTTCAATAAATTCCATCACAGCTAGAGAGGTTGAGCGATTTCTTCTAAACCCATACTGATGATCATTCAATAAATCATATTTATCAATAAAATAATCTAGTTTTTTTGCAAATAGTTTTTCAAGAATCTTTGAAAACTGAGGCAGTAAAGATACCGGTCTATAGTTTGACACAATCTGTTTATCACCAGTTTTATATAGTGGGATCACTTTGGCAATTTTCATTTTATCTGGAAGAATTCCAGTTTGAAATGATTTGTTACAAATATATGTTAACGGTTGAAGGACACTATGAAGAACTTCTTTAATTAGCGACATGTCAAGGTCGTCACAATCCATGGATTTTTTACTCTTGAATTTACTCACCACTTCTACAATGTCACTCTCACAGACTCCACCAAGAAACGTTGAGCTACATTTAGAAGAAGTATCATTTCCTCCTGGTACAGAAATCTCTTTTGCCAAGTTGGGACCTACATTAACAAAGTAATCATTAAATTCATTAACTATGCTCTCGGTATTCTCAATCACCTCTTGTTACAATATGAGTTGGAGAACATATATTATGTTGATTTTTTTTATTATCCTATTTAATACACTCCAGGTAGCCTTAATATTACTTTTATGTTTTTGAAGCAGCTGTTCATAATATCTTTTCTTTTAATATCGCATAATAGATGTTAATTTATTTCGATATTTCTTATATTTGTCATTTTCCTTTGTTCTATGTGTCAAAAAAATCCTGTATAACCTATTTTTCTTTTTACAGGCTCTTTCCAGACCTTGTGTAAACCATGGTTTTTTCTTTTTATAATTTTCAGAAAACTTTTTAATTGGACAATGGCTGT
The DNA here is from genome assembly GCF_963576455.1 of Neolamprologus multifasciatus. Taxonomy (NCBI): domain Eukaryota; kingdom Metazoa; phylum Chordata; class Actinopteri; order Cichliformes; family Cichlidae; genus Neolamprologus; species Neolamprologus multifasciatus. The sequence goes on along the minus strand of NC_140441.1, from coordinate 6,583,412 downwards.
CATAGATTGACAAAAATATATCCAAAAACGCATTGTATGCATCATTAGTGTCTTCCACATAAACTTTTTGCCAGTCTTAATTTTCTAAGTCTGTTTTAAAAGCTGCAATTTGTTCAGGTGTTTTTATTCTACCACTGTAATCAATTTTCTTTTCCTCTTGAAAATGAAGTTGATTGTTCATTTCAAACACTGAAAAGACAGGCAAGTGATCACTTACATCTGTGACTAACAGTCCACTATGTATCTTGCCGTCTATCTTATTGACAAAAATATTGTCGATCAAAGTGGCACTATCTATCATTATTCTGCTTGGCTTTAGAATCAAGGGATGGAATCCAAAACTAAACATTGTATCAATAAATTCTGAAGTCTTATTATGGTCGTTTACCTTCAATAGATCAATGTTAAAATCACCACAAAAAAGTCACCTTCTCCTTGTGTTTTTCTAATATTACAGAAATTTCTTTAGTAAATTGATCTATACAGGATGCAGGTGTACGATAAATGCAGCTAACTAATATGTTTTTCGATCTTTCAACCTGAATTTTAATGGTTAAACATTCTATCAAGTTATCAATCACAGCAGTCATATTGTTAACAACTTTACATTTAAGATATGAAAAAACAAACATAGCAACACTTTCTATTCTCTCTTCTATTCTTCCTATTTTGCCAAAACATTTCATATCCCTCTAGTCCATCTTGCAATTATTTGTCGTTATTCAACCATGTTTCTGAAATTGCTACCACTGCAAACTTATTTTGGAATTGATCAAGATACGCTTTGATTTTAGAAAAATTACTGTAAAGACTCCGACTGTTAAAGTGGCTTAATGAAAAACCTTTTATCTTGGGATCCAACTCTTCCCCATTATAATATTCACATGTCATATCAACATTCTGATAGAGGTGGATATCTGGATCAATACTATTGTCCAACTCATAAAATTTATAATCATGAGATCCAAAATATTCCATTTTTTGCCTTCTTTTTTTTTGTTCACACATTCACATGCATAGTTATTTTTCTCACACTTATCAGATATTGTTCATATCACAGTCAGCAACACAATTCTTTTCTACACTGAACTCTATTTCTTCTCTTTAAATCTCTCAAGATCTGCAATGTCTCTGACAACAATTACTTTAGCTTGTTCTGGTGTCCCATTAAGTCTTATGAATACCTTACAGTTCCTGGTCCAGGTATCTTGGATGCGCCTTTCCTTCTTCAATAGTCTTGCCTGTCGTGCAATTTCAGCATTTCTCTTGGTGAGATGCTCATTCACATATAGGCCGGTTCTTTCCCATCTTTAACAGTTCAACTTTATATTTCCTGTTCACAAATCGTAGTATGATAGTTGGCATCTTGGTATGTTTTTGTGGAATAGTATGACATGCAGCTATGTTTTTGCTATCCAAAAGAATGAATTTGTCTTTGAAAAACTGAATAACTTGCTGCTCAAGCAAATCCTTTTCAGGTCTTGGTGCATCTTCCCCCTCCTTGTCACCTGCTGTACTCCGTGCATAGGTGTATTGATTTGTCTTTAGTCCAGAAATAATCACATCTTCCATTCTTGTATACTGCTCCAAATCTTCAACTCTTTTTTTCCAGCTCTTCAATCTTCTTGTCTTTTTCCTTAATCACAATCTTCAGTTGTCTTACTTCTTCAATTAAGTCCAGTAGTCCTGCTTGCTGTTTCACCACCTTACTCAATTCCTCTGACATGAAGTTAAGAGACTTCTTAACTTCTTCAATTCTTCAATATCTTCTGTTAGCTTCTTAGTTGTCATGTTTCTTGATCACCAATTTAAATTCTTAGAAGACAAAAATAAATTCCAGGCTCCAGGTAACCCAATAAGCCAGGTGTTACTTGTAGAGCACATGTGATGAAAAAAAGGGACCCTAAACTTCAAAGTCCGTGCAAATACTCACACAAAATGAAGCAGAACTTCTTTGTGAAGATACAAGTCTTAACCAATCTTTTAGATGTTAAGTTCTTTTCGTGAGGAGAAAATCTTTTACTTCATAAAATATTTTGAGTTCAACTGATGATATTGTTGTTTCAATGTATGCTGATAAAATATGATCTTTGAATTTTCTTCTAACTTCTGTGGTTTTTGGTTGTGAATGTAGATTCTGTATATATGGAGGAGCCCAGGATGGAAAAGATAAAGCTGCTGTTAATTGTTTTTTAAAAACCAACCAGCTCTACACACAGTTTCAATAACAGTGTAACTGTGATATTTTTCTCACCTTTTGTGTTAAAGACATTGTTTCCTCTGTAGTGGCTGAGCTGAGTCCAAATGGCTGAAATTGTTCCTCTGTTGCTCCACCAGACTCTTCTGCTGTTACTCAGGTGGGACACAAAAAGTATGTAGACGTATTTTACCCCTGACAAAAAGAAGCAGAGCAAATAAACTTTACTACACTCCTCAGTGACAACAATACCTATGAAGCTTCAAGGTGAAACCCCAGAAACAACTACAAAAAGAAAGTCATCAGTTGCCTACAAGATCTTGAAAGGTAAAAACCCCTGACTGGCCTGTATATCACCGCCTTCACCCAGTGGATGCTACACTGGGCTACTATGTCAACATTATTTAGGGATAATGTTGACATAGGCGATAAATTTTCATTAATTCATTTCAACTGTAGAAGCCTCTATAAAAGCTTTGTTCTGATCAATGGTTTTTTGAATAATCTGAAAGGCAAGTTTAAAGTTATAGCACTATCCGAAAAATGGATAGATGAGGAAAGGGGTTGGGACTTTTACATTGATGGGTATGAATTAGAGCTGGGCGATAGAACGATAACGATATGTATTGCGAAATAATTTTTTCTCGATAGAAAAATTTAACTATTGCGATAGGCCTCACCGCTCTTGTCCTCTTAAAAAAAAATAATAAATAAAAACAGCCAATCCAAATTAAGTAGTGCAGAGCCGAACCAATCACAGCCACAGTGGCGCGACACGTGACTTGTTATGTACAGCACAAGTGCCAAGCCGCACATGTGTATTTGTTTTGGGAAGCAGCCAGCCGTCGTGCCGCCCGGGTAATGGAGGAAATGAGTGTGCCGACTAGAGAAAAATCAACCGAGAGCGTGACCGAAGGTTACCGAAGAGCAAACAGATGATGGTTCCAATGCCGGAGAGATTGTTGAACGGAAGAGCCACAGAAGTTCCGTAGTGTGAAGGTATTTCGAAAAAACAGAGTAGCGCGCACTGTAAATTGTGCCGAAAGCAAGTCTGGAAATACAGTCATGCTCAATCTCTGACTGGAAGCGCTAATTTGTCATTCGGCTTTTGTCAGACTAAAGTAACTGTTAAAACTGTTTGAAAAGCTAAGCTAAACAACAAGGAGAGAATTGAGAATTTCCTTTTAGTTCTCAGTTTATTTGATATTGACAAAAGTTAGTCAATTTTGTCTGTTCTTCTGTAAAACAAACTAAGATTTATTTTTAGAATTAATATTTTGTTTCTAAGTGGACTTGACAATTTAGTCTGTTTTGTTTGTTCTATTTTGAAACTTAAACGCTTTAGCGGCTGCCTTTTGTGTAGTTTGCAATATTTGCCTTTATTTATCTGAAAAAGTCTCATGTTCCTTAAGTACATCTACCCTGTTGAACTTATTATGGGAAATAAATATTTAAATCAAAACAAGCTGCTAATTATTATTTCACATTTTACTTGTGAGCAACGGCACATTTAAATCTTACAAATATAGTTATTTGGCTTATATCGTGATATATATCGTTATCGCCTGAAATGAAAAAAAAAAAACAAAAACATATCGTGATATGAAAAAATCTCACATCGCCCAGCTCTAGTATGAATTATATCATATAAACAGATCTAATAAGAAGGCAGGAGGTGTGGCACTTGTTGAAATGTAAGCAGGTTGAATATATGTTTGTGGCTATTGATGATTTAATGGAGTGTGTGACAGTAGAAATAGAAATGGAAAGAAAGAGTAATATAATTGTTACTTGTATGCATAGGAGGCCTGGGAACACTGATAGAAACATTCACAGTAGTAGAAGTTTTATTGAGCAAGGTAAAGGGAAATAAGACATTTTGTATTTGCGAGGATTATAATATTTTTTTTAAATGTCCAATCATAAGTCATCATCACACAATCGACAGTGAAAATAGTGAAAATACATTGACGGTTGTTTTTTTGCACTAATAAAATTGTGGAGTTGTAAAGTATTTTGTCTAGCGTGAGTGCAAATGTTAAATAACAAAGAACATGACTGTTGGAGATATGTCGGCAAAGTTATGTGACATTAGTAATGTTTGTACAGGGATGGCCATTTATATGGATACACCCTAATAACATGGGAATGGTTGGTGATATTAAAGTCCTGTTTGTGGCACATTAGTATATGTGAGGGGGCAAACTCCTCAAGATGGGTGGTGACCATGGTGGCCATTTACAAGTTGGCCATCTTGGATACAACTTTTGTTTTTTCAATAGGAAGAGGTTCATGTGACACATCAAACTTATGGGCAATGATACAAGAAAAACAATGGTGTGCTTGGTTTCAACATAACCTTATTCTTTCATGAGTTACTTATAAGTTTCTCTTTGTTTACAGCCATTGACATGTCAAAGAGGTTAACACGTGAGGAGCGGATCAAAATTGTGTTGATATCTGGTGAACGCAGTAACCGGGTCATTGCAGCAGATTTCAATGCAAGACACCCTTACGAGACCACCCATCTCCCATGCTATGGTTAGCAAACTGCTTGCTAAGTCTTGTGAAACTGGTTCAGAAGATTTTGTTCAGTGATGAGGCAAACTTATGTGAATGGTGAAGTTAACAAACAAAACCATCACTATTGGTCTGACACTAACCCACATTGGATGGATCCCTCCAAGACTGTTGGAACAACAAAAGTGATGGTTTGGTGTGATATATGGGGTACAACGATAGTGGGTCCATTCTTCATCAATGGAAAGTGGAAGGCCACTGGATATTTGAAATTGCTACATGATTATGTGTTTCCCTCTTTGTGCACTGAAGCTGGCACGTTCCCTGAGTTTTTCCAGTAAGATGGTGTACCACCACATTATGGGTGCCAGGACCGAGCATTCCTAGATGAACAGTTTCCTGGAAAGTGGATTGGTCGTCATGGGCCAGTTGAATGGCCCCCAAGGTCTGACCGATCTGACCCCCTTAGACTTTTATCTTTGGGGTTATCTGAAGGCAATTGTCTATGGTGTGAAGATACGAGATGTGCTGCACCAAACTACGGATACTGGATGCTTGTGCTGGTATTTCTCCTGCGGTGTTGCTATCAGTGTGTGAAGAGTGGGAGAAGAGGGTTGCATTGACAATCCAACACAATGGGCAGCACATTGAACACATTTTATAAGTAGTCAGAAACTTGTAAATAACTCATGAAAGAATAAAGTTACGTTGAAACCAAGCACACCATTGTTTTTTTTTGCGACATTAACAGTAAGTTTGATGTGTCACATGGCATGCTTCCTATTGAAAAAACAAAAGTTGTATCCAAGATGGAGTTTGCCTCCTCACATATACTAATGTGCCACAAACAGGACTTTAATATCACCAACCATTCCCATGTTATTACGGTGTATCCATATAAATGGCCCACCCTGTACTTTCAGCATTAACATGGTTTTAAAGCCTTCACTGTAAAATATGTAGTATGTAAATCTTACAGACAATGTGATGATTTTATGGATAATTAAAGCCAGTCATATATCCACAAACACAGCAAGCTGAAATCCACTGAAAACAGTCAACAGTTGACTGTGGGAGAAAGTACTCGGGGCCTTCAAGTTAAACACTATGAAATGACATCAACCACACTTATACAGACTGTATATAACAACCAACTCTAAAATGTTCGTTTGCAGAGAAAAGACACAGACAGACTCTGCTTACAGGATGTGATGTGACAACACTAATGAAATATTGATGTCATATTTGTTCAAGACGTTTTTCTTATGGGCAAAAATATTAAAATCATGACGAACAGGGGTGGTGATTCCTATGCCTTTGTGTATATAATTTGGAATTTTTTTACAACTGTGGGCCAAAAATAAATACATGATATTATTTCATTCATTTCAAAGGTTTATTTGCATGATGCACAAACACACAATTGAAAGGTACAAATGTGTTGTGCATGTAACGAATTCAAACGTGGTGCAGATGTGTGTCACAAGTTGATCTAGCTGTAGGCTGTGGCACTTGGCCAGAGGTGGCGCTGGTTGATTCAAGTCCATGTTAGTGCAAACAAAGTAAACTGCACGCTTTAGTTGTGAAGCAAAAACGCTGAAATCGGAGTAATAAAACATAGGAGGGGAACGATAACGACGACTAGAGTCTCCCGATCGTTTACTCTTGCTGTCCTGTGAACAACACCGGCGTGGTGTTAATTGCTTGCTGTTTTCGCGATCGCGTCGCGCATCAAAATATCACCAACTCGCCACATTTTAAAACATGTTGCTGTTCAACAGCATCAAGACTGACGGAGTGTGTTTGAATTAACCTCACAAGTGTCACAGGTTACACATTTGGTGTTTTTTTTTTTTGCTAGTTTGTCGGTAGCAGCTCCTGAAACGCAAGTCTACCACACATCTGTTCGACCAAAGCCAGTTAATCTGGAACACGGGCCGATTTTTTGTCCCAGTCCAGCCCTGGATGCATCTGGAGACGGTCCTATTAAGTCCTATTCTAAAGGCTGATTGCCCTTCCCCACGCTTGTACCTGTGGCTTTCTGTTCCGGGGGTGGGGGCTGGTTGTTCTCCTGCCCTGCACCCCATCCTTTTGTTCATATTCAAAGACTATTTTTCTGTTTCTACTCTTACCCCCTAAAACCCGCCGTATTATAATGTTGCAAGCAATCACAAACTCTACAGTCTGTCTAACTCCAATGTATACCAAGCAATCTATTATTCTCAACAGAGCTAAAATCAACATAAACTGAACCCACATTAAAGTTAGCTCGGTGCTTACCTTCAGATGAGCCCACAAACCGAGAGAAACTCCGTGATGAAGCTGGAAGTCTTAAGAAACAGATCAGGGAGCAGAGACCCACGTGGTTCACACTGATCTCAGCTACGATCCAGGAGACAAGGGTGTGCAGATCGCTGCAGATATCGACCCCAACGTTGGTAGTGGTATATGTTCCTGTAAGTTCACTACTTTACTCCAGTTTCATGAAAAAGTAACTCTCTCTCTGCTCGACTCCTCTCCTGCACACACACAATTTCTCCGCCCCCTTTTCCCGACTCTGCAGTGATTTGTTACTCTGCTTGGTCACGTGATTCACTTGCACAACGTAACCACGCGGGGTGTAATTTCAAAATTAGTGCCTATCTCCTTTTCCTAAACTATTTTCTTTGGCCTCGATGAAAACGTCATCGTGGGAAGGTGAATTGCTAAAAACTCAGGAAAAGAGAGGATCAGTGCTGAGAATTGGACCAGCCTTAAACTCGTTTCTCTGTAACAATGTGACACCGGATGTCCGCCTGTTGAAACTACATTGTGCTGAAGATGGACTACAAAACAAACATCTAATTGCTAAGCACTCGGGAAAAGAGCACGTATCCATGTATCATGATTAACCTGGCAATGCTTATAAATGTTGGGCAATGGCTGGAAGACCTAAACAAGGCCCAGAATTTGAACAGAAAAAAATGTTCGAATGCTAGATATAAGTACGCTGTTCACTTTATAACTAAAAATGAGAAAATGCTGAGAGCAGATTCCTTGGCCAGGAAAATGCTGTGTAATAATATGACAGATTTTTGGAAAGAGGTGAAAGCTCTTAATAATTGTAAACCATCTCTACCATCAACTGTTGAAGGTGTTTCTGGGGCAGATAACATTGCAGTATTATGGAGACAGCATTACATTGTGTTGTTTAACTGTATAAAAAGTGAATCATATGAGGACAATTCTGACATGAGTCATGACACAATAAGTGTAAGGACACATGAAGTATATGAAGCCATTCATTGGTTATCTGATATAAAGCTTCTGGTTTGGATCACATCACTGCAGAACATTTATCAGCACAGAGACAACAAGCATATTATCATCAATGGAGCTCCAGTGGAGAGGGTGCAGTCCTTCAAGTATCTTGGTGTCCACGGCTGTATCCCAATTCAGGGTCTGCAGCCTCAAAGGCCGCATTTTAAGGCCAATTACGTCACAGCGACGCGACGAAGGCTGTCCCAATTCAAAGGCTGATCGAAATGCGGCCCTCAAATGCGTCCTTCATTTCCCTGAATTTTAAGGATGTGGTGGTGTTGACTTCGTGGCCCAACATATCCCAGACTTCATAGCTCGGCCGTGGGTGTGGATAATTTTGCCGAAAAAAAAACGGTGGAAGAGGGGCGGCCAAAGAGTAAACTTTTAAAGTAAGTACTGAATACTATACAACTTTTACAATATAACTTTATTTGTATAGCACGTTTAAAAGACCAGCGGTACACCAAAGTGCTTTACAATAAAAACAGGAAAATTAAGACAATAAATAAAAGACTATTAACAAATTACCACATATGTCATCAGGTTAAGGGCACTAATTATACATCAATAAAGGGGGATATAAGAACAAAGTTACTAAGAAGATAGATAGATAGATAGATAGATAGATAGATAGATAGATAGATAGATAGATAGATAGATAGATAGATAGATAGATAGATAGATAGAACTTTATTAATCCCTCGGGTGGGTGGGTTGGTTTCCAAAAAAGCACAGCACCGACAGAAGTTACAGAGTTAGAACATTATATATATATATATATATATATATATATATATATATATATATATATATATATATATATATATATATATATATATATATACATAAATACAAAGACATATATAGATAAAATATACAAAGGGGATAAATAGAATAAATAGGAATAAAAATAAAAATACAAGTGAATTGCACATTTCAAGTATGGAGTCTATTGCACCGCTGATTATTAACAAAAAGTATTGCACAAAAGGTAATTGCACAGTGAAGTGGAGAGGCACTACAGCTTAGTTGTTCCCCCCTCCTTTGTCCTCCTGTTTCCCCTCCCTCTCCCCTCCAGAGAGGAGTTAAACAGTCTGATGGCGTGTGGGACAAAGGAGTTTTTAAGTCTGTTGGTTCTTGCAACAGACAACAGACTTCTTGCAACCTGTCACTGAACAGACTCTTCTGGTTGTTTATGGCCGTGAACACATATAGCTAAAAGATAAAGTACATAAATAAGAAATTGAACCAAATATAAAATAGAGACACTAACTAGATGGAAAAGCTATGTAGAAAAAATGAGTTTTTAAACGGGATTTAAAAGATAAAACGGAGTTTGACGCACGGATAGCGATAGGAAAGTTGTTCCACAGATCTCAGATCTAGGCTGAGTCAGGAGTAATTGGGCTGAAGACCTGAGGGCTCGCCCAGACTAAGAAGATCGACAAGATAACGAGGGGCTAAATTATTTATAATTTTAAAGGTGAGCAACAATATTTTAAATTCAATCCGATATTTTATGGGTAACCAATGCAACTCAATAAGAACTGGGGTGATAGAGGCATGCTTTCTAGTGCCAGTCAAGAGGCGAGCCGCAGCATTCTGGACAAGCTGAAGTCTGTGAAGGAGAGCGGAGTGAAGACCAAAGTAGAGGGAATTACAGTAATCCATTCTAGAAGTCACAAAAGCATGAATGAGCTTTACAAGATCTTTATGAGGGACATAGTGCTTAGCCTTAGCAATAAGGCGCAGTTGGTAAAAGCCAGATTTGATTACTGAAGACACTTGTTTGTAAAATTTGAAAGAGCTGTCCAGCAGGACACCTACTGTAGGTCACTAACTGAGTCAGAGAAAGAAGTGGCAAAGGAATCAAAGGTATCAGCTGATAGGCCCCTAGGGATATGGTTGCCAAACACCACAATCTCCGTTTTCTTATCATTCAGGATAAGGGGAATGGGTGAAAGCCATTCTCTGACTTCTCTCATGCACTCGAGGAAGCAGTGCAACGAAGGAGCAATGTCGTCATCATCTAATTGAAAATAAATTTGTATATCATCGGCATAGAGGTGATAAGAAATGTTATATTTTTCAAAGATTAAGCCTAGGGGGAGCATATATAATCAGAATAACATTGGGCCAAGCACAGAGCCTTGGGGCACACCCCAGCATAAGGATGCAGTTGAGGAAGAATAAGTACCCAAGGTAACGGAGAAAGACCTGTTCAAAAGGTATGATTTGAACCAATTATGTCACTTATTTAAGTGCAAATGTTTAATAATGAAGAACATTAAAACATTACTGTTGGCCACATGTCAGCAAGTTATGTGACATTAGTGATGTTTGTACTTTCAGCGTTAACTTGGTTTCAAAGCATTTTCTTTAAAATATACGCTGTTCAATAGTTGACTTTAATCTTACAGAGAATGTGATGATTTTATGGATAATTAAAGTCAGTCATATATCCACAAACACAACAAGCTGAAAGTCAGTGATGCTGCTCGGTTTGTAGTCCTGAATATCACGGCACAAGCAGGATTCACTGCACTGTTAATGTTAGCTACGTTATATTGCTGCCTCTGTTCAGTGGTGTCGAGCCAAACGGACTTTATCGTGTGTTTGAACGAGCTGACGGTTCACTCGTTAAGCTGAAAGAAAGATGCTTTAATCACAGGAGTAACACATGTGTCCACTGTACCATCTGGGAACTCTTCTTGTTTAGCACTCGTAATAACACAAACACTAAATCCTCCTTCTCTTGTGCTGTTTTGTAGCAGTGTATACACCTGAGACTGTCACCTGTCTGTCTGTCCTGCACTCTCTCTCTGTTTCTTTCTCTCTGATTGTCTAATAAAAGTATGAATATGTATTTATAAGTTACACTTGTGTTTGAATCCTGCAGCTTATCACACATTTGATTTCCATGTGTGACAACTGCAGGTGTCCAGAGTGAGGACAGACTGAGGGACCCACTGCTGAACATCATCTGTGAGGCTTTGCACCCCTGATGATCCACCAGGACAAACTCAGCAGTGTGTGAGGAAGAGGAGGAGGAAGAGCCAGCAGCAGCTGACAGATGGAGAGAATAGACAGACTGTTCCCTGTTTGTGAAGGACTGCTAGAAAAGTTTAAAATAACTAATTGTCTGTCCTGAATCAGTCTTATTAGGTAATGTTCAAATAATTTTATCATTCCAGTGTGGGAGAAAGTACTCAGGACCTTCAAGTTACACACTATGAAAGGCAGAAACAAGTTTAATATTCAGTAGATAGAAGACATACACACACACACACACACACACACACACACACAAACACACACACATATATATATAGGCAGGTGCAAGAAGAAAGGAGACGAACTAGCAGGACCAGCTGACTTTTTGGTGTTGAGGCTCTTCAAAACCTTGCATACCTCTTTCACTGTAAAGGATGCAAAGAAAATAGTATGAGTAGCCAGGGAAGTACTAGCAGAGCTGTATGCTAGAGGTTTACTATTGGATACTGTGCTAAACAAAGAACAAGAAGCAACGAAGTGATTGTTGAAACAATTGAGTTGAAACAATTCAGTTTTGTTTGGCAAAACTAAAAAAAGTAAAAAAAATGTCACGTTTGGCCTTCCTGATGGAGGCAGTAAACCAATTACACTGCTGACGAAAACGTAGGCAATAGCATCGGATCCGTACTTTCTCACGGCTGCTGCCACCTGGTTTCTCTAATGTAGGAGACCAGCCAGTTCAGAACTGAACTGAGGGATGTCCTGACATTTCACTCTGATGTGGCAAAAATGTTTGTCCACAAAGTACATAAAACTCTCCTGGAAATATTTCCAAGCTAAATTGACATTGTCAATCAGTTTAATACCAACCCAGTTAAAACTGACTAAGTCATGAAGAAAAGCTTGCTCACTGTAAAGCTTTATTTTTATTTTATTGTGATCATGTGAGGGTTGAAGCCAGTGACGGAGCGGGGGGTGGCTTGCTGGGGTCTTTTGGAGTGTAAAAAACAAAAAACTACACACAATATTCGAAGCACATAGCGCACACTGTGGGAATTTACGACTGTGCATAAATCCCCCTAATACTGGTATGATCCGAGCTCAGACACTAGCGACTGAGCGAGGGGGCGGGGCAGCTGCTGTCTACTAGTGCGCTGTTGGAGAAACGCAGCCAGGCAGACAGAGGAGAACTGAAGTTCGTCCAGGTATCAAAGGAAATTATTCGTAATGTACAAATAATGTAAATATGACGGTGCATCACGAAAGATTGATATCAAACTGATCACTTGACCCATATTACGTTACTTGCTTTTCAAGTGAATCAACAAATGGCGAAATGAAAAGCCGAACAACAACAATGCTGTTTCTTTAGAGAGTCTTAGCTTACATGTGTGTTTATTTCATATTTTCAGTTGTTACCCTCCACGGCTAAATAAATCGGTTTCAGTAATGTACTGATATACAACAATGGACATAAATGGTAAATGGCCTGTATTTGTATAGCACTTTACTAGTCCCTAAGGACCCCAAAGCGCTTTACACATCAAGTCACCCACCCATTCACACACACATTCCCACACTGGTGATGGCAAGCTACATTGTAGCCACAGCCACCCTGGGGTGCACTGACATAAGGGGCTTCTTTCAAAGAAAAAACTCTGGTAGATGTTATTTTATATATTATGCTTTGTATGTTGTTCAGTATATTTCTATGCAAAACAAGAGGAATTTCAATACACAGCAGCATATTTACAGTTTAAACCAGATATTTACATACACTTTATGGAAAACACAAGAACATTTTTTACTGTACAACATCAATTTAGAGTAAAGTTGTTTTGTTTTGGATAAATAAATATTGAAATCTCTTTTGAATTAGTTAAATGTCAGAATAAAGAGAGACAGAGCTGTCTATTTTTTATTACTTTCATCAAATTTAGGAGTACATATACACTAAGCTTATTGTTAATTAATAAGAAAACTCCAGACGATTCCATTCTGAGCTAAAGAAGCTATTGATAGGTTAGCAGAGCCCATGTGAGTAAATTGGTGGCACACCTGTGTAGGGATGGGTATCAAAAACCAGTTCTTGTTGAGAACCGGTTCCCACTGTTTCAATTCCTTGGAATTGTTTGCCATTTTTGCAAACGATTCCCTTATCGATTCCAGTCGCCCCGAATGACGTCACCACGTTGCGGAGCGTCATTTACCTGGCAGGAAACATGGCACCTAAGCGGCTTAAACGCTCAAAAGTTTGGTTATACTTTATCAGAACGGATGACAACAGGGCAACTTGCAATACTTGCAAAGTCAAGTCATTTTAGGGAGGAAACACTACGAATATGCAAAAGCATTTGCTCACAAAACACGCGATGACCTTAAATGAATGTTGTGTTTTTAATTCCGCTCCAGATTCGTGAATCTCAACCCAGCAGCAGCAGTAACGTTTGCACGTCCTCGCCCGTTAATGCGGCAGGTAAATAATCAACTAACAGTGCATATTATGTTAGCGCGATCTGCCTTATTACAAATGAGGGATGGTTGGCTCAAAAGAGCTCTGTCTTTTTGTCAGCCTGGCTACAGTGCTGAAGAGAAACCTGGGGTTGTTCTTATTTTCTTCAATCAGTGATGAATAGTAAGATGTTCTGGCTTTGCGGAGGGCTTTCTTATAAAGCAACAAACTATTTCTCCAGGATAAATGATGATCCTCTAAATTTGTGACATGCCATTTCCTCTCCAGATTACGAGTCATCTGCTTTAGGCTACGTGTTTGAGAATTATACCACGGAGTCAGGTACTTCTGATTAGAGACCTTAGTTTTCACTGGAGCTACAGTATCCAGAGTCGTATGTAGTGAGGAGGTGAAATTATTAACAAGATAATTGACCTCAGTTGGGGTAGCGTTCAGATAGCTGCTATGCTCTGTGTTGGTACAGGGCATTGACGATGATAACAGTGGGTGGATTATATTCTTAAACTTAGTTACAGCTCTTTCAGAAAGACATCTACTTTGATAATGTCTACTCTCCACTGCTGTGTAATCAATTATTGTAAATGTAAATGTTATCAGGAAATGATCAGACAGGAGAGGGTTTTCAGGAAACACTGTTAAATGTTCAGTTTCTATGCCATATGTTAAAACAAAATCTAGAGTGTGATTAAAGTGGTGGGTGGGTTCTTTTACATTTTGAGAGAAGCCAATTGAGTCTAATAAGAGATTAAATGCCATGTTGAGGCTGTGTCACGGTCTGGCAGGCAGACCGTGGGGATATGGGGAAGGAGGACCCAGGCGCGGTGCTCTATGTACAAGCAGTGCGTTTATTTACAGTGAAAACTGTACACACAACAATACATCCCCGTGTGCTCCCGACTTCCACTCCGTGTCTTCTCCCAGTGTTTGTGCTCGTGTGTCCGCTCCCTCGTGCCAGTGCACTCTGTGTCTGCTGCCCTCTCGTCCAGCGATCCTTCCTGGGAAAATAGAGGCAGTAGTTAGTACCCTCAGTTCACTTGGTAAGCTCACACTCACAAACAGACCAACTGGAGAACTGACGGGAAGTCTCACGAAATGATCCCGCGTCGGTGGGAGCTCCAAGACCCTCTTAAGTAGCTCCCCCGACGAGGCCTGATCAGGAGCAGGTGTGTGGCTTCGGGTGTGGCCAGTCCACCAGCAGGGCCACACCCACCCGGCCTGAAGGCGCCCGCAGACCGGCGCTCGCAGAAACACATACACACATCCGCCAACAGGAAGAAGAGAGACAGCAACACCAAATATACATATAACATAACCAGTCCATAAACTGCTCAGGGATCCTGGGTTGCTCAGACCCAGAACCCTGACAGTACCCCCCCTCTAAGGGTCGGCACCCGACGACCCAAAAGCAAAGACAAAACCACAGTACAACCACCCAGGGCGGGTGGCGGGGGGTCCAGGACGGAGGGCCCCAAAACCTCTCCGCCAAACAGCCACCACAAAGCAACAAAAGAAAAACACAGTTCAACAGTCCAATCCCCCGGTCCAGTGGCAGCAAACACAGTTCTGGCGGCCGACCCGCAGGACGGCAAAACAAGCGGGACCTGCTGTGGGTTAGGCAGTGGCAGCAAAACAGTTCAGGTGGCCTACCTCTAACCCCTTGATGGAAACGCAGCAGCTCCGGCGGCCTGCCACGGGTCCGGTGGCGGCGGCGAAACTGTTCTGGTGGCCTGCCACGGATCTGGCGGAGGCGGCGAAACTGTTCTGGTGGCCGGCCACGGGTCCGGTGGCGGCGCTGCAACTCCGGCGGGCGGCCACGGGTCCGGCGGTGGCGTTGCTGCTGCGGCGGGCGGCTATGCGTCCGGCAGCCGCTGCGAAACGGTCCCGGCAGGCGGCCACGGGTCCGGTGACGACAGCGTGGCAGCAGCGACGGGCGGCCACGGGTCCGGTGGCGGCGGCGTGGCAGCTGCGGTGGGCGGCCACGGGTCCGGTGGCGGCGGCGTGGCAGCTGCGGTGGGCGGCCACGGGTCCGGTGGCGGCGGTGTGGCTCCGACGAGCAACCGCGAGGTGTGGGACCTGATCTACGACGTGCTGGTTGCGGTCGTGCGGGTCGCGGACGTGCTGACCCCTCCGGCTCTCCAAGGTCTTGCGTGGGCAGCACGGGTTCCTCCTGCCCGCTGAGCTCCTCCGGTGGCGGCACGGGCTCCACAGGCTTGCTGAGCTCCAGCTCAGGCTGCGGCACGGGTTGCTCCGGCTCGTCCCACTCCCTCCGCTCGCTGAGCTCCAGCTCGGCCCCCTCCGGCTTGCCGCGCTCCTCAGCTAGCGGCGCTGGCTCCACCGGCTCGCTGAGCTCCTCCGGCAGCGGCGCGAGCTCCACCGGCTCGCTGAGCTCCTCCTCGGCTGGCAGCGCGAGCTCCACCGGCTCGCTGAGCTCCTCCTCGGCTGGCAGCGCGAGCTCCACCGGCTCGCTGAGCTCCTCCTCGGCTGGCAGCGCGAGCTCCACCGGCTCGCTGAGCTCCTCCGGCAGCGGCGCGAGCTCCACCGGCTCGCTGAGCTCCTCCGGCAGCGGCGCGAGCTCCTCCGGCTCGCTGAGCTCCTCCTCGGCTGGCAGCGCGAGCTCCTCCGGCTCGCTGAGCTCCTCCTCGGCTGGCAGCGCGAGCTCCTCCGGCTCGCTGAGCTCCTCCTCGGCTGGCAGCGCGAGCTCCTCCGGCTCGCTGAGCTCCTCCTCGGCTGGCAGCGCGAGCTCCTCCGGCTCGCTGAGCTCCTCCTCGGCTGGCAGCGCGAGCTCCTCTGGCTCGGGCCGAGCAGGTCCGGGTGGCGTCGTAGCAGGTGGCACTGCTACAGATGGTGAAGAGCTGAGCGGTGTGGAGATCGCTGAACGAGGAGACGCTAGCTGCACTGTTGGCTGGCTTTCAGCAGCGTCGGCGGTGTCACCATCCACTAAAAACAAAGAAGCAAATGGGGTGAGAAATGAAAAAGTGTCCTTATTACTCCCCACAGCCGGGTCTTGAGATGTCCGGGAAGTCGGCTGCGGTGAGGAACGCCGGCGGCGCGAACGTCGTTTCCGGGTAGACGTCGGGGCCGGCGTGTCAGGCTGTGCATCCACCAGCTGACCGGGCTGGTGAGCAGCCTGAGTAGGAGAGTGAAGGCGGAGAGTTGAGAGCAGGAAGTCTGAATTAAGGGAGTCCACTAATTTGGACAGCATCTCTTGCAGCCGCCTCTCCACGGCGTGACGCAAACCTTCCGCGGGCTTCTCCCACCACAACTCGCATAGGCGGTAAACCTTGTCCATCACCTCCCTCCTGAGCCTCTCCTCAGAGACCGCTGGGTCCATGCCTGGCGGGATCATTCTGTCACGGTCTGGCAGGCAGACCGTGGGGATATGGGGAAGGAGGACCCAGGCGCGGTGCTCTATGTACAAGCAGTGCGTTTATTTACAGTGAAAACTGTACACACAACAATACATCCCCGTGTGCTCCCGACTTCCACTCCGTGTCTTCTCCCAGTGTTTGTGCTCGTGTGTCCACTCCCTCGTGCCAGCGATCCTTCCTGGGGAAATAGAGGCAGTAGTTAGTACCCTCAGTTCACTTGGTAAGCTCACACTCACAAACAGACCAACTGGAGAACTGACGGGAAGTCTCACGAAATGATCCCGCGTCGGTGGGAGCTCCAAGACCCTCTTAAGTAGCTCCCCCGACGAGGCCTGATCAGGAGCAGGTGTGTGGCTTCGGGTGTGGCCAGTCCACCAGCAGGGCCACACCCACCCGGCCTGAAGGCGCCCGCAGACCGGCGCTCGCAGAAACACATACACACATCCGCCAACAGGAAGAAGAGAGACAGCAACACCAAATATACATATAACATAACCAGTCCATAAACTGCTCAGGGATCCTGGGTTGCTCAGACCCAGAACCCTGACAGGCTGTCATTTTTAGCATCTACATGGATGTTAAAATCACCCACAATAATCATTTTATCTGAGCTCAGAACTAAATTAGATATAAAGTCTGAGAAATCAGACAGAAACTCTGTGTAAGGCCCAGGTGGACGATAGATGATAACAAGTAAGACTGGTTTCTGAGTTTCACAGCTGGGGTGGACAAAGTTAAGCATCATGCTTTCAAATGAATTAAAAGTCTGTCTTGGTCTTTCATTAATTAATAGACTGGTGTGAAAAATTGCTGCCACACCGCCCCCTCAGCCTGTGCTTCGAGATTTCTGGTTAGAATGACTCGGGGGTGTTGATTCATTTAAACGAACATAATCATCCTGCTGCAACCAGGTTTCTGAAAGGCAGAGTAAATCAATTTGTTGATCAATTATAAAGTCATGTACTAACAGAGACTTGGAGGAGAGAGACCTAATATTTAATAATCCACATTTCACTGTTTTACTCGCAGATGTGGATACTGTATTGTTCTTTCTTTGTAATTGTTTATGTTTAAGTTGTGTGTTGCTGGTTTTTAGTGAGTTTTTTGTCTTTTTGGATGGGTTTTTTTTTTTGGGGGGGGGGGGGGGGGGGTAGCAGGAGGAGAGAAGCTGCAGAGAGGCTTGTAAGACTGCAACTCTGCTTCCTGGTCCCAACTCTGGATAGTCATATTTTGGGGGGTTTAATAAATTTGTCCATATTTCTAGAAATGAGAGTTGCTCCATCCAAAGTGGGATGGATGCCGTCTCTCCTAACAAGACCAGGTTTCCTCCAGAAGGTTTGCCAATTATCTATGAAGCCCACATCGTTATGTGAAGACTTATCAAAGTGTCTGAAATGTAAAATTCCAACCTCCCCTTTAGTGTGCTTGTTGGGCAAATTGGATGATGTCACTACAGAAACCAATACAGTCCACATGGTTTTTACTGCCCTTTGCATTGCCAAGAAAACGGTCCTCATGAACTGGAAAAATAAAAATAATCCTAACTCTAGCCAATACAGAAACCATGTAATAGATCACATTAGTCTCGAGACAGCCTCTGCCACCACATTAGATCAATCCCTCTGGGCTCCTTTGATCGGCTCCATCACCTAGCGGGGGTGGGGGGTCGTGGTTTGGTCCCGCCTTCGCCATTGTGGTTGATGTGGAGGTAGGGACAGGCTTAGGGTGTATGGAGAATCCCTAGGGGTGTAATCCCTGGAGGGCTTAACCTAGGGGTTGTGGTCATAACCTGGTTAGTGGCTCTGGTTGCTCTTAGAGGGTGTTCTCCTTGCGGCTGTGTGCAGCAGGGCTGGGGGAGGGTCTGTGCTGGCGGACGTAGGTTACTGGTCTGGTAGCCTAGCTGCCCCTGAGTGGATCCGGGGCAGGCGTGGGGGCTTGGGGTTTGGGGTTGCTTTGCCTCCGTGCTAGGGCTCTGGCTGGGCCTTGGGGGCTAAGGTCCTTGTTGGTGCGTTGCCGAGGTTTTGGGCGGGTGGATGCACAGGGGCTCAGCCCTGGCTCAGGGGGGCTCTGGCGCATCGGCCTAACTAGGGAGCTCTTCAACTGACATGGAGTTTGTTCCATCCTTGCAGGAGTCCACTCTGCAGGTAGGGGAGAGTCACAGGAGAGGTGGAGAATAAACTTAACCTGGGTGTCTACTGTCTTGTGCAGTCTGGGAGATGATTGAATGTTAGGCTGGGTACAGTTTCCTCTGCGGTGGGGTCGTGTGGGCTGCCCAGGTCCTGTGGGGTTGGGCGGTCCTGCTGCCGTAGGCCCCGATCTGGATGGGCCTGGGCTCCCTTGCCTTGGTGGTGCGGAAGGACGGGGGTGCCTACTGGGGTAAGCGGGGGAGCTTGCCCCAGGGAGGGGCATCTTTCTCCTCCCTTCTTTTCCTCCCCATCCCCGGCTTCCTCCCTCTTCTCCCTCCAACACACCCACCCACACAAGTAGGGCCTTGGGGTGCGGGTGTGTCACCAGGGTGCAGGGGAGGCATCCCCCCTCCCCTTCTGGCCACCTGTGCCTCAATTTTATTCCATGACTTAGACATCCACATTACTCACACTCTCATAACACATACATATAGGGCCTTGAGGGTGGACACGTTAACGGCGTCCAGTGGAAGGTGTTGGCCGTCCGATTGGGATCTGGGATGTGGGGCCTCCCTGCCGCTGCAGAGCCCGGGGTGGTCTACTTGCCGCCACCCCGGGGGAAAGGGTAACATCTCCTGGGTCTAGGTGCCGTTTCCCCCTCCAGGGGCGAGAGTACCTGGACCTGGGGTATAGAATTTGTTTGGGGAGTGTGATTGTGTGTACAGTGTCCATGTATGTCTATCCCTACGTTGGGTGAGTGCTGAGTATTTGTATATGTGTGCATGAGGGTGGGAATGCATGTTTGTGTCTGTGTGTGCCTGTTTGTCTGTGTTTATGTGTCAGGTCGGGTCTTACACTCCACCTCTCTGGGAACTCCCAGGCCCTCCAAAGGCCTATCTCCCCTCACCACACTCCCTGCCGGTAACTGATGCTCTCAGGGGTCAGTGCGTTGGTGGTTCTTGGTGTCCAGGGCTGGGCGCTCAGGTATGTACCAGCTCACTCCCGGTGACTACTAGGCGGGGCCTGGCGCCTGTTGCTTGGTCAGGCCTCTTCCGGGGCAAAGGGGGCCCTCGGGCCTCCGGCCTCTGGGCCTGTGGCTCGGTTTACTCTCGTAGAGCCGGCGGGCACGCCACTGCAGCCCCCTCTGGCTTCTGCTCCATGGCTACTGGCTGACCTCTCATCTGGGCCTCTCCTCAGCTCTTCCCAGGAGGGTGGTACGGATGCCCCTCCGGTGGTCCTCCTTGGGCTGTTGCACTCTGGGCCCTCTGGATATCTGGAGCCTGGATCTCCTCCATGCCTGCTTCATGCCCTGGGGGACAGGGCTATGGCTCTCTACATCCTCTAGCACAGACCTTCCCAAAGTTTGGGGCCTGCCCCCTAGGGGGGGCGCAGAGCCATGGCGGGGGGGGGCGCGGTATGAAGAGGGGGGTAAAAAAACAAAACGCTTGGACACTGCTAGCACGGGGCGCCTACACAAACGCAAAGCTGGAGATGAAGCATTGCTGAATATGTTTCCAAACCAACTT
The DNA here is from genome assembly GCF_963576455.1 of Neolamprologus multifasciatus. Taxonomy (NCBI): domain Eukaryota; kingdom Metazoa; phylum Chordata; class Actinopteri; order Cichliformes; family Cichlidae; genus Neolamprologus; species Neolamprologus multifasciatus. The sequence goes on along the minus strand of NC_140441.1, from coordinate 6,562,908 downwards.
CATTCTAAGCCAAAGACTAGAAAATATGGTGAAGCATATCTTCCCTTTGGCTTCACCTACACAAGTGCCAAGGTAGGTCTCCCCTGCAGAATTGGTTTTCCCTTTGTCGGGAGCAGGCGTTGGGCTGTTCAAATCACGGACAAACAGTATCCCACATTCTTGATTTTTAGTTCACAAACACTTGTAATGACTAACTACTCCTGACATTTTGGAATTTTAGGTCTTTATACAGTAAAGTTACAGCGGGATACAAATAATATCAGGCTGATCCTGCCATGATTTGTCCTCTGGTTCAAATCACAGACAAAGAGTATCCCACAGTTGTTTATGTTTTTAAACCCATTTTGCACAGAGAGGCAGTTTTTTGATTTGATTGCAATGTTGAATATTATTACACAGGGAAAAAAATAATTACACGTAAAATAATCACACAGTGACGCCTCTGCCTTTGTAAATGGAGGGACAGTAACTGCGTGTGTATATGTAAGCGTGTAAAACCTGAAGATAGTCAGATTAATCCTTTAAGACCTACCATAGAACCAAGTCCGCCAGAGCTTATATTATATTTTTACATGTTGTAGAGCCATTTGTGGGAGCATTTCAAGTTGCTATACATCAATACAACTATTATAGCCCAAATTTTAATAATATGTATAATATGTATGCATTAAGTGCATAGAATTACATAAATTGCAAAAAAGTGCAATAAACTACAAAAGAATTTAAAATCGTTTTTGTTTTTTTAACATATTTTTCTAGTTAGAGAAATTTAAGAGGCTTATCCCTCAAAACTGTAAATACAAAAAAAGTTGCACAAACTAGTTTCCCACCACAGGAAATTTATTTTGAGTGTCTTCATAGTTTTATTTTTGAAATACACCAATTTTTATATACTGCAGGAAAAACGAAAATAAATATTATAATGCAAATTTGCAAAAAAGCAGCATATGCATCAAAATAAACTATTTCCAGCAGTGCAATATGAGTCATAAGCATCCCAGAAACGACACAGAAAGTCATAAAGTCAAAGATAACTTTTAAAAACACCAGTATACTCATGAGGCCTTGATGGTAAAATTTTTTTTATTGCGCTAGTTGATGTGGTTGCAGAGCTACCGGGATTTAAAAGGAGTTACGCAAAACAGAGCGTGCCCGCTCCGATCGGTTTTAAAGGGTTAACAGAAATGGTATTTTGTTTCTATCTGCCATTCTGCAATTCATCTCATGTAAACAATAACGTGGCGCACAGCGTGACGTCAAAAAGGGCACATACCTTTGACGTTGCGTGAAAAACTCTGTATTCCTCGTCCACACGTAAACGCAAAAAAGTTTTTAAAAGTTTTTTAAAAAATCTCCATTTTCGGTGATTCGAAACGCCGTTTACTTGTGGACAAACAGCTGCGTTTTCAAAAATACCCGTGTATGTGTGGATGTAGCGTAAAAGAGTTTATTTCCTTAATTATTTCCTTACCTTATTTTCCTTATTTACCTGTAATTTATTGCAGATTACTTGTATTTGCTTAATTGCTTACTAAATGTTTGAGGTGTGAAATAAACCGCAATGGAGCAAAATATGGGTGTGTGTGGTTGGAGGATGTGTGCGCGTGTGCACGTGGGAGGGGGGGGGGGAAACAATTTTCTTGTAAGACAAAGGGGGGCCTAGCAAAAAAAGTTTGGGAACCACTGCTCTAGCAGACCATTACATAGGGAAACCTTTTGAATACAAGCGCGCTGATCCACACAGGTGTGCACACTGTTCATAGAGATAAACTACACCTTTATTTCCAAGCGCATTGTGCACTGTCGGTCCTGCTTGCTACACAACAACATTCAATATTTAGTATTTACTGCTGTTTACACTTAGCTAGATTAACGTGATGGTGTTGTGTTTAGTATGTTGCTCTGTTTTTCTTGCTTTTTTTCGCTTCTTTTTCTCTCAACAGGTGATCCAGGAGATTTTTTTCTTCTTTGTCTTTTTTTAAAAAAAAACAAGAAAAAAAAAAACAGTGTAGTGAATCCTGCTTGTGCCGTGATATTCAGGACTGCAAACCGAGCAGCATTCACTGGCTTTCAACTTGTTGTGTTTGTGGATATATGACTGACTTTAATTATCCATAAAATCATCAACTATTGAACGGTGTATATTTTAAAGTAAAGGCTTTAAAACCAAGTTGACGCAGAAAGTACAAACATCACTAATCAAAGGAGCTTGCAAAGAAAAGCGTCTGGACTTCTTAAGTTAAGAAGTCCAGACGCTTTTCTTTGCAAGCTCCTTTGACTACGATGACCTGGATGACTGAGAACCTTCACAGACAAACATCACTAATGTCACATAACTTTGCCGACATGTGGCCAACAGTAGTGATGGCCCACTTGAACCTGAGGCTCCGGTGTGTGTGTCAGAAAAAACAACACATTGCTTCAGAACGTACGGTTACGGTGTAACCTTGGTTCTCTTAGTGAGAGACTATCTCTCCACACCGTTACATATTTCATATGTAAGGGGTACGACCCCCTTGGTCGTGGCGTGTGGATATTTCTTTAAGACACTCCGGCACGCCCGGCTACGCCCCACAGCTTACGTATAAAACAGCTGTACAGACTTGACGTCGGTGATCGTTTGATCAGAACGCGTCTCCGAGTGGCCTCACGGTGGAGAGATAGTCTCTCACTAAGAGAACCAAGGTAACACCGTAACCGTACGTTCTCTAGCATATCGAGATAATAATAATATGCTAATAATCTCTCCACACCGTTACATATTCCATATGTACGGGGTAACTCTGTAAGACACCCCGCGAGGAGACAGTACAACCAAACCGCAGAGAGTGAAGACCAAGCAGGTCATACATGGCCGTAAAGCGCTTACAGGCAGGGGACCAACAGTGCAGGGCCGCGGGGGGCTCAAACTGTTTGCACACCAGGTCCTGAAAATCAGGCAGCAGCGGCACCTGAGATAAGTAGCGCTGAGGCCGTGAAGCATCGTCAAACCGAGAAGGCGCCGACACCGGCACCTCAGGGAGGGACAGCTCAAGCACCCAGCACGTCCTTTCCAAAAGCTGAAAGAAACTCAACTGGCCAGACTCCATTCCAGGGGAACCAGCAGGGGGCACCTCGGGAGACAGGGGGGAGGCATCGGAGGAGAGGACGGAGGCATCGGAGGAGAGGACGGAGGCCTCGTCAACGTCCGCCTCCCCATAGTCCACATCCAACGGCACAGGCTCAGGGGCTGGGCCACAGGAGGGAAAGGCATGGGAGGGGCCCAGAAGGTCGACAAACGAGGAAGGGGACCTGGCCCATGGAGCTGCGGGACTAGATTCTACGTCAGCAGCAGCTATTTTCCTCACTTTCACCTGAGAGGCCTGAGATGAGGGAGGTGCGGGTTGCTTGACAGAAAAAAAACCTAGCACGAGCTTCCCTAGTCCATTAGGGCAGAATAAAACAATTCATGCACAAGGCAGGGGCTTCTCTACCCAGCAAAGCATGCTCAGGACTTGGACACAGCACAAAGTGCTCGTGCCAGTAACAGTAACGCCAAAGCCGCGTGACCCCTGTGTAGCGCGCTACAGCAGCTAGCTGATAGCAACACTGAAGCCATTTACTTCGTGTGACTGTTTTCCCTCTATGTCTTATGCTTTCACAGTAGCCCAGCCGACAGCGCACGCTAGTACGCCGAAGCAGCTTTCCCCCTGCGGTATGGCCCACAGCAGCCTAGCCGACAGCACACGCTAGCGATGCTAAGCCGTGTCCCCCCCGGGATCATGCGTCACAGCAGCCCAGCTGACAGCAGTCACACAGCAAGTCCGATGCCAGGAGTCGCCGTGCAGCCCACAGGCTAAGCTACCCGGTGCCCAGGCGACAGCACTCGCTCCGAGCACCAAGTCTCCCCGCAAGAGAGGCTAAGGAGAGCGGGCCGCAGCTACTATCACTGGGTTCAAACTGAAGGAGTGTTCACAAGAAATCATCAGTATCAAACTGTGACAATAAAAAAATGTTCATTAAAGCAACCAAGAATGGGATAAGTTTGATGTGAATCTTTGGTAATGCATGGGGGAAGCTCTGTGCCAATTTTATCATACTGTACCTCCCTCCATCCAACCACACACTTCTTTGGGTTTGCCATCAGCCCTGCCTGCCTCAGGGAATCCGGGACTGTGACCAACCACACCAACCACTGCACATGATCCACCGAGGTATCACTATGAATGACAAATTCATCCAGGTAGGAATTAACATATGCAGTGTGAGGACACAGCTATCGCTCCAGCATGTGCTGAAAAATGGCCGCGGCTTCAAACAAGCCAAACAGAAGAGTGACGAATGGTACGAACCATACAGAGTGGAGAAGACGTTTTTGTCTTTGGACTCTGCAGACAAGGGAATCTGCCAGTAGGCGTTGGTTAAATCCAGCATGATAAAAAATAAGCAGTGCTTAACCAGTCCAGGTCAACCCGGGGCATGGGATAAGCATCAAACCATGAGACCTTGTTCACTTTGTGATAATCATCACAGAACCGTATAAAACCCTGCACTCGCTTCTTAATCACCTGGAAGCACCTTAAAGACAACCGGCCCCTCTCAACAGCTGGGACAAATCATCTGGAGAAAAGGTGAGCATAGGAGACCAAACACTGAGGAACAAATCCTCATTTCATCCTATGATAACAGCATTTTCACCATTTAAGCCAATTCCTTTTGCACAATTGGTCTCTTGTGCTCAGGCAACATGTTAGGTCATGAACAGACTTTCACGCCAGGCTGCATTTCAAAGTGGTGCTCCATGAGTCATGCAGCCGGGCAGGGGGGAGAACACATCTGCAAACTGCTGTTGCAATGCAGGAACATCTGCTTTGTGTGAGATGTTCATTACAATGTATCTTAAACACACTCTCTGAAAACTTCATGCCCACAGCACGTTTTTAAGAAAAATCAAACATCTTTGTCCTTGAAGATCATTTCAGAGTTTTTAATGAGCTGCAGGAACCCTGTGCTGTGTGAGTGGAGAACAGCCAAGTCGCCTCCTGTGATAAACCTCCACATGTACCACTGAAAACAGTTAAATTACTTTGAATCGGAAATCAGGGCTCAAACTACTTGTTTTGAGACCATTTTTCGCAGTTCATCAAATATAGGATCAAATCAAATCACGATTTCATAATACAAACTTCAAATCAACAAGAAAACAGCTGCAGAACATGTGGATCAAAATGAATTCATTAAAAAACAACACGTGGACTTCAAGGATACAGTAAACACACTAAAGTGAAAGGAGGAGCCAAAAATAGAGGTTTAATAGGATTTGAATTTTTGAACTTTCAACAATTTTTTGCTGCCGCTGTGAATACAAAAGTGGTCTTTGCCTAATTGAATAAAGGTTACACTGACTCACTGCTTCATCTTCTGGTACAAAATGGTATTATGTGGAAGTACAGCCCAAAACCAGTTTAGCTTGAGTTCTTTCTTTCTGGACATAAAGTCACAGCAGGTGTTGTTTCAAAGCTGGTGGACAGATTTAGTTCATTATGGAAGTTTTAAGAGCAACTGCTGTGAAAACATTTGTAGTTTTGGGAGAAAATGATTTAAGAGACGATTTTACAACAGCAAAAGATTAAATATGAATGAAGAATTGAAATTTAACTGAGGTAACACATTAAATGAATACATTTTAAAAAAAGAAGTTAATTTTGGAAACACTAAGAAAGTTCAAATGAAAGAAATTGAAATATATATCCATATCTGCAATTTTGATACAATATCAGTTTGGTAAAAAAGACATTCCTATAATTTTAATAATACAGAAACAAGTACAACTACTAAACACTACTGTGTCCTAAGGGAACAAAGAATAAAATGTAACAGGGATAACATTTTAGAGAATTAAAATCCCTCAAAGGAAAAAACATAAACTTGATTTACATATCTATACATGCAGCTTCCTAAATGTAACATTCAGGATTATTCACTGCAGGTCCAGAAATCAGAGCTACCTCATCAGATCCAAGTGTGACATCAGCTGACACTCTTTACAGGAGATTCCATCTGAACTCTGTGGAGCCTGATCTCAAGGTTTTTAAGTCTGACCCTGAAACCAGAAGAGGATCTTTCTCTCTCTTCAGATTCATTGTGATCCAGTGATTTCAGTCCTGCATGACCAGGCTGATGTTTGCACAGAGCAGATAATGAAGTGAATGTTTTTGCACATTGGTAACAGTGAAACAGTTTATTTACAGTGTGGGATCGTTTGTGTTCGGAGTATGAACTGAGATTCATGAAGCTCTTGTCACACTGGTCACAGATGAAGTTCACTTCCATGTGTGTACGTTCATGTTTGTTACGATGACCTGATTGTGAGAAGCTTTTGTCACAGTGTCTGCACTTGTATGGTGTCTCTCCTGTGTGGATTTACTTATTCTTGTACTTTAAGCTTATTTCCAGTGGTGAAGGATGACGCACACTGGTCACAGATGTGCTTTTTGACCCCACTGTGGAAGAGTTCATGTATTTTTAATGTACTTGGTGTGTGGAAGCCTCTCCCACATTCTTTGCAGTAGTTCATTTTGTCTCCAGTGTGTCTACGTTGATGAGGTTTTAGGTTCCGTTGATGATTGGAAGTTTTTCCACAAAGGTCACAGAGAAACTTTCCCACCACCACAGTGACGACAGGGCTGAGAACGGGATCTATCTGTGTCAATCAGCTTCTAAACAAAGACATTGTAAGTCAGGGAATTCCTTCAACATTTTTATCCTGAACGTCGCCTGAAATAAAGAGCATCTCTGCCAACGTCCAATTACATTTTACTGTTTACATTATAACACTCAGGTTACTGAGCGAAAATGACTCTTCATTTTTCCAAACAGTTCATTCAGTATAACTCCATAAGTTTACTGATCAGACTTGTTCCAAACACTCAGGTTACAATTACAAGATAAAAAATCAATACATCCTCACAGTAACTGCACTTGTAGAGTTATTTTGCTGGTATGGATCTGTCGGTGGTTTCTCAGGTGATGTGGATATTTAAAAGTCTTCTCACACAGGTCACATTTGTAAAGTCTCTCCTTAGTGTGGCTAAACATGTGTAGTTTTAACTGTGTGTCTGTTGTAAACAGTTTCCCACACTGATCACAGCAGGAAACATCATTTCCAGTGTGAATCCGTAGGTGAATATTTCGGTAGTGTTTGTCGCTGAACCTTTTTCCACAAAAGTTGCAGCTGTAGGCCTTAATTCCAGAGTGGGTAACTAGATGCCTCTGTAAGTCGCCATTTTGAGCAAAAGCCTTTCCACACAACTCACAGCTGTGTGCCTTAAATCCACTGTGGATGAGTTGGTGTATTTTTAAGCCTCTAGCCCGGGCAAAATCCTTCCCACACAAGTCACAGCTGTAAGCTTTAACTCCACTGTGGATGAGTTGGTGATTTTTTAAGTTTCCAGCCTGGGTAAAAGACTTTCCACACAAGTCACATCTGTAAGGTTTAACTCCACTGTGGATGAGTTGGTGTGTTTTTAAGGTTTGAGCCAGGGTAAAAGACTTCCCACACAAGTCACAGCTGTACGCTTTAACGCCACTGTGGAAGAGTTGGTGTGTTTTTAAGCCTCTAGCCCGGGCAAAATCCTTCCCACACAAGTCACATCTGTAAGGTTTAACTCCACTGTGGATGAATTGGTGTGTTTTTAAGGTTTGAGCCAGGGTAAAAGACTTCCCACACAAGTCACAGCTGTAAGCTTTAACTCCACTGTGGATGACTTGGTGTTTTTTTAAGGTTCCAGTCTGGGTAAAATCCTTCCCACACTCATCACAGCTGTAGGTTTTCTCTCCCTTTCCTCTGTGAGGTTTGTTGGCCTCCTGAAAGCGCTGACTTCTCGCTCCATGTTGGTCCTGCAGTGACAGAGATACAAACAGAGGCAGTGAGTGAAATGCAGTCGTGGAACAAACTGAAACTGTTATATTTCATTATTGAAGAAATATATAAGAGGAGAAAATCTTTTACTTCATAAAATATTTTGAGTTCAACTGATGATATTGTTGTTTCAATGTATGCTGATAAAATATGATCTTTGTATTTTCTTCTAAGTTCTGTGGTTTTTGGTTGTGAATGTAGAGTCTGTATATATGGAGCAGCCCAGGATGGAAAAGATAAAGCTGCTGTTAATTGTTTTTTAAAAACCAACCAGCTGTGCACACAGTTTCAATAACAGTGTAACTGTGATATTTTTCTCACCTTTTGTGTTAAAGACATTGTTTCCTCTGTAGTGGCTGAGCTGAGTCCAAATGGCTGAAATTGTTCCTCTGTTGCTCCACCAGACTCTTCAACTGTTACTCAGCTGGGAAACAAAAAGTATATAGACGTATTTTATCCCTGACAAAAAGAAGCAGAGCAAATAAACATTACTACACTCCTCAGTGACCACAGTACCTATGAAGCTTCAAGGTGAAACCCCAGAAACAACTACAGAGAGAAAGTCATCAGTTGCCTAAGAGATCTTGAAAGGGAAAAACCACTGACTGTCCTGTATATCACCGCCTTTACCCAGGGAATTCTACACCCTGTATATATGTCAACATTATTTAGGGATAATGTTGACATAGGCGATACATGTTCATTAATTTATTTCAACTGTAGAAGACTCTATAAAAGCTTTGTTCTGATCGACGATTTTTTGAATAATCTGAAAGACAAGTTTAAAGTTATAGCACTATCAGAAACATGGATAGATGAGAAAAGGGGTTGGGACTTTCACATTGATGGGTATGAATTATATCATATAAATAGATCTAAGTCTAAGAAGGCAGAAGGTGTGGCACTTTTTGTTGATAGCGATTTGAAATGTAAGCAGATTGAATACAGTGGGGCAAAAAAGTATTTAGTCAGCCACCGATTGTGCAAGTTCCCCCACTTAAAATGATGACATAGGTCAGTAATTTGCACCAGAGGTACACTTCAACTGTGAGAGACAGAATGTGAAAAAAAAAATCCATGAATTCACATGGTAGGATTTGTAAAGAATTTATTCGTAAATCAGGGTGGAAAATAAGTATTTGGTCACCTCAAACAAGGAAAATCCCTGGCTCTCACAGACCTGTAACGTCTTCTGTAAGAAGCTTTTCTGTCCCCCACTCGTTACCTGTATGAATGGCACCTGTTTGACCTCATCATCTGTATAAAAGACACCTGTCCACAGCCTCAACCAGTCAGACTCCAAACTCCGCCATGGCCAAGACCAAAGAGCTTTCGAAGGACACCAGGAAAAGAATTGTAGACCTGCACCAGACTGGGAAGAGTGAATCTACAATAGGCAAGCAGCTTGGTGTGAAAAAATCAACTGTGGGAGCAATCATCAGAAAATGGAAGACATACAAGACCACTGATAATCTCCCTCGATCTGGGGCTCCACGCAAGATCTCATCCCGTGGGGTCAAAATGATCATGAGAACGGTGAGCAAAGATCCCAGAACCACACGGGGGGACCTGGTGAATGACATGCAGAGAGCTGGGACCAAAGTAACAAAGGTCACCATCAGTAACACACTACAACGGCAGGGAATCAAATCCCGCAGTGCCAGACGTGTTCCGCTGCTGAAGCCAGTGCATGTCCAGGCCCGTCTGAAGTTTGCCAGAGAGCACATGGATGATACAGCAGAGGATTGGGAGAATGTCATGTGGTCAGATGAAACCAAAGTAGAACTTTTTGGTATAAACTCAACTCGTCGTGTTTGGAGGAAGGAAGAAGAATACTGAGTTGCATCCCAAGAACACCATACCTACTGTGAAGCATGGGGGTGGAAACATCATGCTATGGGGCGGTTTTTCTGCCAAGGGGACAGGACGACTGATCCGTGTTAAGGACAGAATGAATGGGGCCAAGTATCGTGAGATTTTGAGCCAAAACCTCCTTCCATCAGTGAGAACTTTGAAGATGAAACGAGGCTGGGTCTTCCAACATGACAATGATCCAAAACACACCGCCCGGGCAACAAAGGAGTGGCTCCGTAAGAAGCATTTGAAAGTCCTGGAGTGGCCTAGCCAGTCCCCAGACCTCAACCCCATAGAAAATCTGTGGCGGGAGTTGAAAGTCCGTGTTGCTCGGCGACAGCCCCAAAACATCACTGCTCTTGAGAAGATCTGCATGGAGGAATGGGCCAAAATACCAGCTACTGTGTGTGCAAACCTGGTAAAGACCTATAGTAAACGTTTGACCTCTGTTATTGCCAACAAAGGTTATGTTACAAAGTATTGAGTTGTATTTTTGTTATTGACCAAATACTTATTTTCCACCCTGATTTACGAATAAATTCTTTACAAATCCTACCATGTAAATTCATGGATTTTTTTTTCACATTCTGTCTCTCACAGTTGAAGTGTACCTCTGGTGCAAATTACTGACCTCTGTCATCATTTTAAGTGGGGGAACTTGCACAATCGGTGGCTGACTAAATACTTTTTTGCCCCACTGTATATGTTTGTGGCTATTGATGATTTAATGGAGTGTGTGACAGTAGAAATAGAAATGGAAAGAAAGAGTAATATAATTGTTACTTGTATGTATAGGAGGCCTGGGACACTGATAGAAACATTCACAGTAGTAGAAGATTTATTGAGCAAGGTAAAGGGAAATAAGACATTTTGTATTTGCCGGGATTATAATATTTGTTGTCCAATCATAAGTTATCATCAGATTTTTTGAGTTAATATTTGGAAGAGGGTTTTACCCTCTGATTACTAAACCTAGTAGAATAACTGAAAAGTCAGCAACTTTAATTGATCATATTTTCATTAATTGCTTGCTAGATATAGAATATTATATTTCTCTTTGTTTCTACCCTATCTGAGTTATTGTGTTGAAGTATGGGGAATATATATGTGACCAATAACCAAACCATTATATTTATTGAAATTATTACAACTAGAAGATATAGTGAAATTACAGACATTAATTATTATATTTAGGGCAAAAAATTAAAACACTACCTCTTAAGTTACAAAGTGTATTTGTATTGTGTTCAGAACATGGGGACGGAAGAAGGAAGTTTTATTTTAAGCATCGGATTGCTCGAACCACACAAAGACAAATGTGTCCAATAGGGGTGCAACGATACACAAAATTCACGGTTTGGTTCGATACTTTGCTACTTCGATGCTGCTTCGATACTATAACAATAAAAAAAGATAAACCAATATGAAGAAGTTGAAAATAACAGAATTTAACTGTAGAAAAAATGATCCCTTCAGTTTGATATTTAGTGGTATTGCTCACTGTTGAGTATATTGTTCTGTTTGTTTTGTCTTGTTTTGTTTTGTGTAGAATATTGTCAGAGTGTAATTTTGGTTGCCTACTTGTATCATCACAGATAGCGGGCAGGTGTCAATGAGAATTTATTCTTCTTCCTGCTTCTGTTCATGCATGGAAACTGTGTTACTTTAATTAACAGGAAGGTTGTGTATAGGAAATGAATTACTGCTGTACCACGTGTGAAACAAAAAATTAAATAAGTAAATATGGACTTCCATAGATCCACAAAGGAGTCCCGCTCAGACTCATCGGTAGCAGTATAAACTCAGCCAACTAAGTTTATACTGCACCTCATTACCATCCTAGGAGTTTAAAAAACATTTCAAAAATCATTTTGTTAATGAGGGATTGAAAAATTTCTCAAATGAAGAATTTATTGTATAATTCATTATTTAAGCACAGAATTCTTTATTTCGATGTGCGTGGCTCTTGTTGTCCTCCATATGGGGGTGTCAAAAATCACATTGGAAGTGGCACACATCACGAGGGGGTACCTGTTGACGGTGTTAACAACACCTTTACATTCACTTGGTGAACTCGCAAACGCTTAGGATTTAGCTGAACCAGACTTTAGATGTTTCTGAAACAAGAAGGACATATTGATTTGCTCTCCTGATATTGAGAGTGTAGTATTGATATTTTAACCTTTAAGGAGCACAAAATGTATTAATCCTACTAACACATACACGCATGCAATGAAGCTCAAGAAGACCAGATAGTATTTTAAGCCTGTGTTTCTGATTTTATCATGTTGTTCGGTTCACTTAGTGGGATGAGAAGCAATATATGAACTAGTGGACTAATATTATATTAGGAAAGATGATTGAATTATAGCAGGGGTGAACAGAATGCAGCAGAGGGATTAAATGAGTGAGACTAGTAGATTCTTAGTTTCTTGTTCCTGATGTGTGGGGGAGATTTTACCATGACATACACCTTGTTACATGGAATGAAACTTGCATTTTTGTTACCAATTGGAAGTGAAAAGTCCTAAAACTAGGCTTTCATATTTTTACATTTTGTAGAATTTTATTTTATTTCTTAATGTTTAAAAAAGTGCACTGAATGTTTTGTTTGAGAATCTGCTCTCCTTCAAGCAGGCCTGCATGCAACTAAAAGTGCTACACAACACTGTTGCTTTAAAAACGATCGTAAAGTGAGCTTCTCCACATTACAATGGACTCTGGAGAAAGTCACCTATGTGGGACACGATTAGATAGTAAGTCCTGAGTCCCTTGTCTAAAAGGATTCAGCGAGGTAATCCATTCTGAATTTGTCTTTTTTCTTTTTTGAAATGATGTCATGTTGCTGGCAGTTAGTGATGGGATTTCCGGCTCTTTCGTCTTGGCGTCTTGATGATTCTTGTGTTGACAGGGATGTTCCCAGCTCCAGTGTTGGGTGTAATGTGTTACTAAGTAACGCGTTACTGTAATTAAATTACTTTTCCACTGAAAAAGTAGAGTAATTAAATACTGTTCATTTTTAGGTATTTTAATTACAGTTACTTACAATGTACTTGTGTCTGAAGGTGAGCTTAAAAAATGATTGCAGGCTACATTGTGGAAGAGATTCTACCGCTGCATACTGTAGAGTCTCTGTCTTTAAAAAAAAGTATTTATTATTTAAAGAGTTTAATTTCTATTGTTTGCCCACTCAAAGTTTATCGGGATTTTAAGAAGTATTTAGTTAAATTACTTATTTAGTAATTAAGCTACTTTTCTGACACAGTAATTAGATAAATATTTTAAATACAATATTGACTAAGTAATTAGTAATTAATTACTTTTTTAAAGTAACTTACCCAACACTGCCCAGCTCACATGGTGCATTGCAGCTAATTTTCTAAAATTTCCATAACAGTTTGGTCTTGTTGAGCAGGATTTCTCAGGTGACTTTTGATGAATCACGTGGTGACTGGCCATCCTGAGGGGAAAATTGCCTCAGTCCCATCATTCTTTTATTTGCAAAAAAGGGGGAACCGTGACATATGCTTCAGCAACTCACACATGTAGAACATTTTAACGAACTAGGAGAGAGACTGCAAAGAATTTGCAATGGAAGTGGAAACACCACTATGATTCTTAGTGTTTTGTTAAGATGACTTTTTAACCCCTGTTTAAAGGACAGAAATTTACTTTTGTTCTCCAAGCATTTCGTGTCACCTTAAATCTCACAAGAATGACAGTGGGGGTCTACCTGTCATAAAATGAGGAGTAAGAGCTGCCTCAGCCGATTACGTCACAGCGACAAAGGCTGCCCTAATTCAAAGGCTTCTCCAAATGTGGCCGAAAATCCATCCTTTATTTCCCTGCGTTTGAAGGATGGGTCAAATTCAACCTATTACAAAATTCATAGCGCATTGGTGGGTGTGGATAATTTTTTCGAGGAAAAAAAAAAACAGCGGATGGTTGATGTGTGGCAGCCGAATAGTAAACTTTTAAAAGTAGGGCTGGGCTATATCATACTGCTCACATTAATAACGGTATAATGTTGGGCAACGATAAGAAAATGAAATACAGATATATGGATAAAATATGGATAAAACACGCATGCGCAATGCCTTTGTTTTCATACGCACATGGCTGGAAAAAGCACAGTGGAGACGGAGAATGAGAAGGGCGAAAGCGGATTGTTGAGTGAAACGGATGAACCAGAATTGGTTTGTAAAAATGCTGCAACTTCAGTAGCGTGGAACTGGTTTGTCTTTCGTCCATTAGATACACAACAAAGCACTATTTTTGGTAGAGCGTGCCAGCGGGCTGTCAGTATTACTGTGGTATGGTATTACTGAGATTTCTAAAAACGCCTGCCAGGGTGGATATTTTCGAAAACTCGAACTTGCGTTTACGTGTGGACAAGGAAAACAGAAAAAAAATGCAGCGTCAAAGGTGTGTGCCACATTATTGTTTCGGTGAAATTAATTTCTACAATACTGTTACTGCTAATTGTACTCTCTGCAGTGTTTAAATGCTTACATATACTCACACAGTTACTGTCCCTCCACACATACGACTAGGTTCTGCTTCTATGCCCCATCTTTGTTTACTATTTCCCACCAAGGCTTCTAGACTTCTGATTGGCCAACATTTCTACACGGTTAGGAATATATTGCCACCTGTTGCTTTGGCATGTTCCTAGCAGCGTTTTTCTTCATTTCTGTGTTTATGTGTGGACAGGATTATTGTTTAAAACAAAAACGGAAAATCTCCATTTTCAAAAATACTCGTGTACATGTGGACGTAGCCTAAAATCAATCCTTTGATTTTTCTGAAAATCAACAGTGAAAATAGTGAAAATACATTGATGGTTGGGGTTTTTTTTGCAGTAATAAAATTGTGGAGTTGTAAAGTATTTTGTCTAGCGTCAATTATATCGTCAGTTATATCGTTATCACAAATTTTGTAATTATATCGTAATAAATCATATAGCCCTGCTCTATTTAAAAGTACTGAATGCTATGCCACTTATTTGAGTGCAAATGTTAAATAACGAAGAACATTAAAACGTGACTGTTGGAGATATGTCGGCAAAGTTATGTGACATTAGTGATGTTTGTACTTTCAGCATTAACATAGCTTTAAAGCCTTCACTGTAAAATATGCAGTATGTAAATCTTACAGAGAATGTGATGATTTTATGGATAATTAAAGCCAGCCATATATCCACAAACACAGCAAGCTGAAAGTCACTGAAAACAGTCAACAGTTGACTGTGGGAGAAAGTACTCGGGGCCTTCAAGTTAAACACCAAGAAAGGCACATCAACCACACTTATACAGACTGTATATAACAACCAACTCTAACTCCCTTTTCGATGTGGCCTCACAAAATTATCACGACCACAACAACCGTGAAAATAGTTGGATAGACATTGCTGCTCAATCACAGCTGCCTGATCAATGTTTTTCATTAGCAATTTAGCAAAGTTGATGGCGGTGGTGTGCGTGTCGGTGTGAGTGAAAGACAGAGAGGGAGAGCGAGCGACAGAATTTCTGTTATAACCTTCATGTTATAAACGCACAGTGTGAGTACTCGGGTCGCATCAGAGCATCGGGTCGTATAGTGTGAGACTCTGCATCGTGACCTACGAACTTCTAACCCCTGCGAGTCAATCGTACAGTTTGATCAGGAGCTGAATCGCGCGACTGAAAAAGATCGCACAGTGTGAGCCCGGCATTACTCCACTAGTTGTGCAACAAAAACGCTGAAATCGGAGGAATAAAACGTAGGAGGTGAACGATGACGACGACTAGAGTCTCCCGATCGTTTACTCTCGCCTTCCTGTGAACAACACCGGCGTGGTGTTACTTGTTTGCTGTTTTCGCGATCGCGTCGCGCATGAAAATATCACCAACTCGCGACATTTTTAAACATTTTGTTGTTCAACAGCATCAAGAATGACGGAGTGTGTTTGAGTTAACCTCCCAAGTGTCACAGATTACACATTTGGCAGGGTTTTTTTTGCTGGTTTGTCGGTAGCAGCTCCTGTCCTGGGGGTGGGGGTTGGTTGTTTTCCTGCCCTGCACCCCTTCCTCTTCATATTCCAAGACTATTTTTCTTTATGTATTCTTACCCTCTAGCAACCGCCATATTATAATGTTGCAAACAATCACAAACTCTACAGTCTGTCTAACTCCAGTGTATACCAAGCAATCTATTATTCTCAACAGAGCTAAACTCAACATAAACTGAACCTGCATTAAAGTTAGCTCGATGCTTACCTTTAGA
This sequence comes from Neolamprologus multifasciatus, assembly GCF_963576455.1. Lineage (NCBI taxonomy): Eukaryota > Metazoa > Chordata > Actinopteri > Cichliformes > Cichlidae > Neolamprologus > Neolamprologus multifasciatus. Next base: position 6,546,890 of record NC_140441.1, on the reverse strand, counting down.
TGAGCCCACAAACCGAGAGCAACTCCGTGATGAAGCTGGAAGTCTTTCCAAACACAGGAAACAGATCACGGAGCAGAGACCCACGTGGTTCACGCTGATCTCAGCTAGGATCCAGCAGACAAGGGTGTGCAGATCGATGCAGATATCGATCCAAACGTTGGTAGTGGTATATGTTCCTGTAAGTTTACTACTTTACTCCCGTTTCATGAAAAAGCAGCTCTCTCCGCTCGACTCCTGTCCTGCACACACACTTTCTCTGCCCCCTTTTCCCGACTCTGCAGTGATTTGTTACTCGGTTTGGTCACGTGACTCAGCTCCACAACGTAACCACGTGGGGTGTAATTTCGAAGTTAGCGCCTATCTCCTTTTCCTAAACTCTTTTCATTGGCCTCGATGAAAACGTCATAGGAAGTAGAATTGATAAGGACTAAATCTAAATCTAAATCACAAAAATATATAAAATATATAAAATATAAATATAAAATAATGACCTAAATCACAGGCTCATGCGGTGGGCTCTCTTTTTGCAGCCTTACAATATGGACATCCAGCACATTAAGGGCAAAGATAATGTCTTGGCAGATGCTTTGTCCCGTGCCCCTTTGTAACCAGCAGTTTCACTCCTCATATGCTTTGAAGTATGTCCTCTCCAGTATCGTTTTCCTTCCTCTTACATTGCTCCTAGGTACCAAGGTTGCTGAGGTTGGAGATTAGCTGAAGATGACTTTTCAGCATACCAAAGGTGTTGAAAGTGAGGTTGCATATGTGTGTGTGTGTGTGTGTGTTATGTTATGGATTTAATATATGCATGTTCTTCTAGTTGCAAATTCATAATATAAATGTGTTTGCCAATTCAGGGTGAGACCCTGTTCTATGGGGGGGAATGTGGCGGCCAGTGGGCTGGCCTTGTGTTTTGCTTTTTCTTTTACCTGTTTCTTGCAGGTAGGTGGAGCTGACCCAATTATTTATGCAGCACACCTGAGAGGCCAGTCCCAGTGTATATAAAGACATCTTGACTGAACCAGCGGGGGGGCTGGCTTTGGCTCTGGCTCTCTCTGTCTGGCACCCATCTTGTTCATTTGGAAGTTACAGTTATGGCTGTTATGTCCTTTAAATTGTGTTTAAGTTGCTTTACCTTATTTTCATTAAATATGTCTTACAGTCTTTAGAAACCTGTGTGTGGTCTCCCATTTGTTTGTCACTTCCTATGAGCCGGGTTGTGACAAATAATATGACAGATTTTTGGAGAGAGGTGTAAACCATTTCTACCATCAACCGTTGAAGGTGTTTCTGGGGCAGATAACATTGCAGTATTATGCAGACAGCATTACATTGTGTTATTTAACTGTATAAAAAGTGAACCATATGAGGACAATTGACATGACATGAGTCATGACACAATAAGTGTAAGGACACATGAAGTATATGAAGCCATTCATTGGTTATCTGATATAAAGCTTCTGGTTTAGATCACATCACTGCAGAACATTTATCAGCACAGAGACAACAAGCCCATTATCATCAATGGAGCTCCAGTGGAGAGGGTGCAGTCCTTCAAGTATCTTGGTGTCCACGGCTGTATCCCAATTCAGGGTCTGCAGCCTCAAAGGCCGCATTTTAAGGCTGATTATGTCACAGCGACGCGACGAAGGCTGTCCCAATTCAAAGGCTGCTCAAAATGCAGCCCTCAAATGCGTCCTTCATTTCCCTGAATTTTAAGGATGTGGCGGTGTAGACTTCATGGCCCAACATATCCCAGACTTCATAGCGCGGCCGTGGGTGTGGATAAATTTGTCCAAATTTTTAATAATGAAAAACATTAAAACATTACTGTTGGCCACATGTCAGCAAGTTATGTGACATTAGTGATGTTTGTACTTTCAGCGTTAACTTGGTTTCAAAGCCTTTTCTTTAAAATATACGCCGCTCAATAGTTGACTTTAATCTTACAGAGAATGTGATGATTTTATGGATAATTAAAGTCAGTCATATATTCACAAACACAACAAGCTGAAAGTCAGTGATGCTGCTGGGTTTGCAGTCCTGAATATCACGGTACAAGCAGGATCCACTGCACTGTTAATGTTAGCTATGTTATATTGCTGCCTCTGTTCGGTGGTGTCGAGCCAAACGGACTTTAACGTGTGTTTGAACGAGCTGACGGTTCACTCGTTAAGCTGAAAGAAAGATGCTTTAATCACAGGAGTCAATATAAATAACTGAAACTTGAATCTTTACTGAAGTTCAGTATTAAAATAAAAGTGAATTGATTTGAGAGTTCAAGTTCACTGCTGTAATAACTAATAATGATTAATATAATAACTATAATATTGGCCATATTATATTTACACTGACTTTAGTCTCATGAACAACATTAGCTAATTGTTATTCACTAGCTAATCTTAAAATGACTGAAGCCCAACAATCATGTTTTACAGTCCTGTGGTCTCAGCCTCAGATACTTATCAATCACACAAAGCTCATTTAGAAACAAACAAACAAATGAACGAAATATGTTTTAATTCATTTCTGTCAAACAAAGCTGTATGACACGTTTCCAGCGGTTGGTATCATGGTTGCTAGGCAACCTGGGCAGCGCGACGGAGGCCAGACCGTCCCATTTCACAAGCCTACAAGCCTCGCACTTCCGGCCTTAGCGGTCTTTGAGTACGCGGCCTAAGGCTGTATCCCAATTCTCAGCACCGCTCCTCTATTTCCCTGAGTCCTTATCAATTCTACTTCCCACGATGACGTTTTCATCGAGGCCAATGAAAAGAGTTTAAGAAAAGGAGATAGGCGCTAACTTTGAAATTACACCCCACGTGGTTACGTTGTGCAGCTGAGTCACGTGACCGCACCGTAACAAGCCAGGAAAAAGGGGCGGAGAAAGTTTGTGTGCAGGAGAGGAGTCGAGCGGAGAGAGCTGCTTTTTCATGAAACGGGAGTAAAGTAGTGAACTTACAGGAACATATACCACTACCAACGTTTGGATCGATGTCTGCGTGGGTCTCTGCTCCCTGATCTGTTTCTTAAGACTTCCAGCTTCATCACGGAGTTGCTCTCGGTTTGTGGGCTCATCTAAAGGTAAGCATCGAGCTAACTTTAATGTGGGTTCAGTTTATGCTGAGTTTAGCTCTGTTGAGAATAATAGATTGCTTGGTATACACTGGAGTTAGACAGACTGTAGAGTTTGTGATTGTTTGCAACATTATAATCTGGCGGTTGCTAGGGGTAAGAACACATAAAGAAAAATAGTCTTGGAATATGAACAAAAGGTGCAGGGAAGGAGAACAGCCAACCCCCACCCCCAGGACATGAAGCCACGGGTACAAGCGTGGGGGAGGGCAATCAGCCTTTAGAATAGGACTTAATAGGACCGTCTGCAGATTCATCTGTATTTTATTTTCTTCCAGCGCAAATAAAGACGTCTGATTCTTCACCTGGAAGTAAAAGTCTCCAAAAGGTCGCTACCATCAAAAATCCGTGAAATCGGCGAAGTGTGTTCACAGTTTATTGTGAACACGTTGAAAGAGTGAGAGACTGTTTGCAGAAAAACACCAACTAATCATTAGCTCAGCATGCTGGGAGAAGCTGAGCGTTTGCTTGCTTGTTCAATTATTTCCATCTTGCTTTGACTGCAGCTGTAACCTGACGTATTCCAGCAAGATATGTAAAAAGAGCTTTGATGAACACAAAGCTGGACAGCTTTTGTTCTGAGTCTAAGAAGCTTAGAAAGAAACGCGATTTCAATATGTCACATATTGACAGTGGCTCACCGATGCCAATGACATAATTACCCAGCTACATTTCCGAAAGAATGCAAAAGCATTGACATAGATTTTTCCTTCCTACGATAGGCCGACGGGCAGGGCAGGGATAGTATTTGGCAGCCCGACTGGAAAAAAGCCCCGGGACGTTGGGCTAGCGATTTTGTGAGCCCTGTATCTGATTGAGGAATCACTCATCTTTGGAAAAGAGTTTATTACAGAGAAATGGCTCTTTCCAAAATAAAAGCTATACTATACGCTTCTTCTGGGGTATACTCTCAGCAGCATATTAAACATATCAGGTCCACATAAGGAGAATCATGTGCTAACGGCTGTCTAAATGACTCGGGTAAAATTTGTAGCATGCGTGCTTGTTGTTTTTGACTGCTTCCACTTGTCTTTGCACGAGGATGATGTCAGAGTAAATCTGCAGTCACATTCGTTGTGTTCCCACTAGTGCTGTCAGCGTTAATCTCGTTGAAATGACGTTAACGCCACAACACGGCAAATCTCCGTTAACGAGCTACCTCGGATCAAACACGTTAATGAGCTAACTGCCTAACACACTAGTTCCCACCTATGTAATTGAGCATTGCTGGCACATCCAACATACTGTTTTACTTTAGTCCATGAGGCGCTTACCTTCAGGGTCATACTTCACATGAAAACCAAAATAGTTCCAAACGCCAGATCTGAATGAGGGTGGGGGAGGTTCAATTTGCTATGTTGCAAGGAGAGCTTAACTTCTGTCTTGCTAGCTTGTGCTGCACTCAGTGAATCTGCGTTCGACTACTCCGCCTAGGCTGCACTGTCAAGCGCAGATCCACTGAGCGCTCAACACAGACAGCATCGTCAGAGGGAAAGTTGATAAAATAAATTAAAAATGTTGTATTGTTGATACATATGCGTACTGAACCGAAAGCACTGTATCGAACGGTTCAATATTGATACGCTATATATATATATAAATATATATATATATATATATATATATATATATACACAAATATATATGTTTTTGTATATTTTTTGTGTGTGTATCCCAGCTGAGTAACAGGAGGAGAAGAGTGGTGGTACAACAGAGGAACAATTTCAGCCATTTGGACTCAGCTCAGCCACTATAGAGGAAAAAATGACGTCAACACAAAAGGTGAGAAAAACATCACAGTTAAACTGTTATTAAAACTGTGTGTGCAGCTCGTTGGTTTTTAAAAACCTGTTAACAGCAGCTTTATCTTTTGCATCCTGGGCTCAACCATATATACAGAATCTACATTCAAAATCAGAAACCACAGAAGTTACAAGAAAATACAAAGATTATATTTTATCAGCACACATCAGAATCAGAATCGTGTTTATTGGCCAAGTATATGTGCAGACACATACAGGGAATTTGGTTCCGGTAGATGGTGGCTCTCAAGCACAGCAATGTAAATCACACACACACACACATACACACATTACACATACATACACATACATACACAAAGCTGTGTAAACCAACTATAAATAACTAATCTAAACTTATATACATAAAATACAGAAATGAAATGAGGTGGAATGAATACTACAGAATGTACATGAGGTGCAGTTGCAGTCTGGCAGTGGGAGCAGTGTGACAGGTCAACTGTTAAGAAGGGAGATGGCGAGGGGAAAGAAACTGTTCCTATGTCGGGTGGTCCTGGTCTGCAGGCTTCTGTACCGTCTGCCAGAGGGCAGCAGATCAAAAAGTCTGTGTCCAGGGTGTGAGGGGTCTGTGATGATTTTCCCTGCCCGTTTCCTGGTTCTTGAGAGGTACAGATCCTGGATGGAGGGCAGGGGGGCGCCGATGATCCTTTCTGCTGCCCGTACAGTCCGCTGCAGTCTGCTCCTGTCCTGTTTAGTAGTGATGTGCGGATCGATCCTGAATTATCGATTCCTCCGATACCAATCATTTATGTTCTAGAATCGATTCTCACATTAAAATATCGATATTTTAGTAATTTAGAGTAAATTTGTAGTTTATCATTAACAGGAACACAGTGGAAATAAACTATAACATTCGGATTGTCTACATTCAAAGGAACTACTTCCTCTTCCGCCTTTCATCATCATCATCATCATCATCAACTTTATTTATAAAGCACTTTAAAACAACCACAGCTGACACAAAGTGCTGTACATTGGAACTGTAAAATAAAATTACATATGATGTAAGTAAAAACCAAATAAAAGAAGAGTGAACTCATTAAATAACTACTTCAATCAAAAGAGAAACTAAGTCTCGCTGAGGTTAAAAGCCAAGGAATAAAAGTGGGTTTTAAGACGTGATTTAAAAGTGGACAGTGAAGGGGCCTCTCTAACGTGCATGGGCAAATGATTCCATAATTTTGGAGCCACAATAGAGAAGGTGTATGCCGTACAGTGCAGCGAGGAATGCCCAGACCTCTACATTGGAGAGACCAAGCAGCCACTTCACAAGCGCATGGCACAACACAGAAGAGCCACCTCCACAGGACAAGATTCAGCTGTCCATCTGCATCTTAAGGATAAAGGACACTCTTTCGAGGATGCCAATGTTCACATTTTGGACAGAGAGGACAGATGGTTTGAAAGAGGAGTGAAAGAAGCCATCTATGTCCACTGTGAGCGACCATCTTTGAACAGAGGCGGTGGTTTACGACACCAACTCTCTGCCATCTATAATCCAGTTTTGAGATCCCTTCCCAGACGCCTTAACGCCCACTGGGCCATCTGACCTCAGGAATTCGCATGATAAGGTGGGGCCAGGTTTTCACAATGAACTCACCCGAAACTCTGGCTGATTGGGACCAACACCCAGTTCCACACCTTGGCTCAGGCGATTAGAGGATCATCAGGGGGTCCTTTTGTCCCTCTGTGGGGGGACACTCCCACCAGGTTTATATCTGGGACTCTCCACCATTTGACCTTAGAACTGAAGAAGCCTCTCGGATGAGAGGTGAAACGTCTTCAAGTAACTTAAAGAAGTCCAGACGCTTTTCTTTGCAAGCTCCTTTGACAATAGAGAAGGCCCTGTCCCCTCTGAGCTTCCTCCTGGATCTCGGTACCTCCAGGAGCAGCAGGTCAGCTGACCTTAGAGACCGACAGGGTGTGTGGGGATGAAGAAGCTCAGAGAGGTAAGGCGGGGCAAGACTGTGGAGGCATTTAAAAACAAACATAAGAAGTTTAAAATGAACTCTAAAAGACACAGGCAGCGAGTTCCTGTTAGGAGTCGTGCAGCCGCATTTTGAACCAGCTGCAGACGTGAAAGCAATGACTGACTGACCCCCACATAAAGTGAGTTACAGTAGTCCAGGCGGGAAGAAATAAAAGCATGGATCACTGTTTCAAGATGCTGCCTCGAAAGAAAAGATTTTACTCTTGCCAGTCGCCTTAAATGATAAAAACTGGACTTCACCACTGCTCTGATTTGGTTGTCCAATTTAAAATCACTGTCCAACTTAAAACCAAGGTCAGTAACAACAGGTTTAAAATAGACTTCCAGGGATCCTAAAACAACAGAGGAGGACTCACAGGGACCACTGGGTCCAAACACCAACACTTCTGTTTTCTTTTCATTAAAATTTAAAAAGTTTAGAGCCAACCAAGCTTTAATTTCATCTAGACATGTCAAGAGAGGTTTTATGGAGATGCCATCCTTGTGTTTTAGTGGCAAATAAATTTGGCAGTCATCGGCATAACAATGAAATGAGATCCCATGCCTTCTAAGGATAGAACCCAGAGGCAATAGATACAGTGAAAAGAGCAGTGGCCCTCAAATTGAGCCCTGTGGGATGCCGCATGACAGAGGAACAGAAGACGATTCGTAACCGAGAAGGCTGACAGAGAAAGTTCTATCTGACAAATAAGACCTAAACCAATTGAGTGCAGTTCCACCAATACCCACTACATCATGTAATCGAGAAATTAGAATATTGTGGTCTACGGTGTCAAGGGCAGCAGTTAGGTCAAGCAAGATAAGAACAACATGGTTACCAGAATCACATGCCAGAAGGATGTCATTAAAAACCCTTAATAATGCAGATTCTGTGCTGTGAAGGGTTTTAAAACCTGATTGAAAAACCTCAACGATGCCATTATCATCTATAAAATCTTTCAGTTGACTAAAAACAATTTTCTCTAAAACCTTGGAGACTAAAGGCAGCACGACTGCTCTCATTAAACCAAGGCTCAGGTTTAGCCTTAGGCTGCCTGGTTTTTAAAGGAGCCACAGAGTCCATGATTTTTTGACAGCAAGAATAAAACCAGGAATTTTAGCTCTTCTGTATCAGAGGAAACAAAGTCAGAAGGGCCGCCGAGCTGATTAAAAGCAGCAGAAAACTGCGCGGCAGTGGCAGGTTAATAACCCGACAGCACAGAGTAGCAGCGCCAGATTTAACTGCGGTATATGTCAAACCAACGTTGAATAACACAGGCATATGATCTGAGAGTGCACAGTCACAAATCTCCAAGTTAGTGACAGGCAGACCATATGACAGAACAAGGTCCAGTGTGTGTCCGTGCTCATGTGTAGGGCCAGGCACGGACTGTACCAGGCTAAAAGAGTCAATAAGGCTTAAAAAGTCCTTTACCAGTGGCTTATCAGGACAACATACGTGTATATTAAAATCTCCAACAATAAGAACACTCTCATAGTTGGGCATAATCCCAGCTAAAAAATCAGAAAAGTCGTTTATGAAGTTCTTATTGTATTTTGGGGGGGTCAATAGATGACAGCGCAGAAAATCGGGTTTGTACGACTCACCTCAAACGAGGTAAGTTCAAAGCTGGAGAACGAAGACTGTAGAAAACACTGCTTACATTTAAAATCCTTTTTGTAAACAGTCACTGTGCCTCCACCTCTGCCTGATGTCCGTGGCGAGTTAAAATAGCAACAATCCGCAGGTAAAAATTCAGATAGAGCACTGGACTCACCAACACTCTGCCACGTCTCAGTCACACACAGAAAATCCAGACCACGGGAACTGAAGAAGTCCCGAAGAATAAAAGTTTTGTTTAAAAGTGATCTGGCGTTCACCAGGCCAATCCTAGCGGGAGCTGGAGTTGGCGCTCGGGGTTCAGGAGGTCCAGAAACCCGCCGCAGCGATCTCAGGTTCCGATAATGTCGACAGCGGAGGTTTAGCCTGGGAGGGCACGGGCAGCGAGTCATGTGCGAAATACGGCTGTATAAATGTCTCGCAGCCCCTTGGCGTGCGCACTCACAACAATAGCTGAGCGTAATTGGAGTCATGTGCAGACGTATTTTACCTCCACAAACAGCTGAGACGTGGTTTGCGATACATGTGGCAGAAAAGTGCTCCAAGAGTGTGGTGTTGTGGCCATACTAGGGAGACATTCAAAAGGGCTGTTGGGGAGGGGATGAATAAATTTTACAAGGTGTATTTATCGGATAAAATACGTTAATTCAGAGGCTGCTTCCACCTGGACCCAGCCTTTGCGGTCTAAAGAAAGCCGGGTAGTACGTCACGAGCTCCCTCGGTGGAGTGAAACTCTGCCGTCTGCTCCTTGCTATCTAAAATATAACCGGGCACTGACGTAAACTCTCGACCGTCTCACACTTCTGTTTAATCAGTTTTCTATTTGACGTTTATTCAGCTGTGTGAAAACCCCGGAGGAACCCTCCCGAGGGCTTAATAAAGTTAAATTTAATTTAATCTAATCTAATAACTTTAATCTCAGCCAAACCAATTTACTCACGAACAAATAAAACACTGAAAAAGCCAAACAATAACATTTTTAAGTTATCAATGTGACTTATATATCATGTTTAACCCGAGAAATGAAAGACCGCAGGGTTTGAAGACGATGTGTCGGCTCAGATATTTGAAGTTTACACAGCTACATTCTCACCTGAAAACATGTTAAAAGTTTTTTTGCGACCCAGAAAGAGAAATAAGACTAATATTAAAACTAAGTAGCTGCCGCCATTGTTGGAAACTGGAATTGGCTGGGCCGCGCTATGAATTCTACAACATGGTTTTTCAATTTTGTTGTCCGGGTGGAAAATCGGGAGAAATTCGGGAGAATGGTGATTTTCGGGAGGGGCACTTTATTCTCCCGGAAAAATCGGGAGTCTTGGCATGTATGGTTGTGGCAACATCACTAACCTTGTCAAACACCTCAGAGTAAATTATATCACAGAATATGACGAGCGAATGTTGAGGCAAACTGAAGAGGAGGAGAGGGACAGGTGCTGCTAGGGCGAGACAGACGTCTCTCACGAGTCCTTTAGTGCAGCAGGTAGGCAAGGTGTTCAAATAGCCACAGCAGTTTTTTTTTATTTCTATATGATGAACTCTGCATTATTAAGTGATAAGAACAAGAAATCTGATGTCCTGTAATCATTATGATGCTATAATTTGAGATACAATAAATAAAATAAGTTTTTGTACAAAGTATCGGTATCGGTATCGGATCAGTATCGTCGATACCACCCTGAATATTACTTGTTATCGGATCGGAAAGAAATTCAGTGGTATCGCACATCACTACTGTTTAGTGGCTGCTCCATACCAGACTGTGATGGAAGAGCACAGGACAGACTCAATGACCGCAGTGTAGAACTGGATCAGCAGCTCCTGTGGAAGACTGTACTTCCCCAGTTGTCTCAGGAAGTACATCCTCTACTGGGTCTTTTTGAGGATTGAGTTGGTGTTGGTCTCCCACTTCAGGTCCTGGGAGATGGTGGTACCCAGGAACTTGAAGGTCTTCACAGTCGACACAGGGCTGTCTGATATGGTGAGGGGGAGCAGAGTTGAGGGATGTCTCCCGAAGTCCGCTGTCATCTCTACAGTTTTAAGAGTGTTCAGCTCCAGATTGTGCTGACTGCACTGGAGTACCAGCCGCTCAACTTCCTGCCGGTATGCAGGAAGCTGGTATGCACATTGAAACAACAATATCATCAGTTGAACTTGCAATTTCTTATGCGTAAAAGATTTTCTCCACTGATCAATATTTCTTCAATAATGCAATTTTCATTACAACTCTTATTGTAGCACATCATTGTTATGTGATACTATCACCAGAAGGTGGTGGTAACACACCTACAATGTGTTTGTTTGTTTTGTTTTTTTTGACATGTTTGATTCCACCAATAGAGGCAGTTTCAGTTTGTTCCACGACTGCATTTCACTCACTGCCTCTGTTTGTATCTCTGTCACTGCAGGACCAACATGGAGCGAGAAGTCAGCGCTCTCAGGAGGCCGACAAACCTCACAGAAGAAAGGGAGAGAAAACCTACAGCTGTGATTTGTGTGGGAAGGTTTTTACCCGGACTGGACACTTAAAAACTCACCAACTCATCCACAGTGGAGTTAAAGCGTACAGCTGTGACTTGTGTGGGAAGTCTTTTACCCAGGCTCAAAGCCTAAAAACACACCAACTCATCCACAGTGGAGTTAAACCTTACAGCTGTGACTTGTGTGGAAAGTATTTTACCCAGTCTGGAAACTTAAAAAATCACCAACTCATCCACAGTGGAGTTAAACCTTACACCTGTGAGTTGTGTGGAAAGTATTTTACCCTGGCTGGAAACTTAAAAAAACACCAACTCATCCACAGTGGAGTTAAACCTTACAGCTGTAAATTGTGTGGAAAGTCTTTTACCGAGGCTGGACACTTAAAAAAACACAAACTCATCCACAGTGGAGTAAAACCTTACAGCTGTAAATTGTGTGGAAAGTCTTTTACCCTTGCTGGAAGCTTAAAAACACACCAACTCATCCACAGTGGAGTTAAACCTTACAGCTGTGACTTGTGTGGAAAGTCTTTTACCGAGACTGGAAACTTAAAAAACCACCAACTCATCCACAGTGGATTTAAACCTTACAGCTGTGACTTGTGTGGAAAGTCTTTTAACCGGGCTGGAAGCTTAAAAAGACACCAACTCATCCACAGTGGAGTTAAACCTTACAGCTGTAAATTGTGTGGAAAGTCTTTTACCGAGGCTGGAGGCTTAAAAAAACACCAACTCATCCACAGTGGAGTTAAACCTTACAGCTGTAAATTGTGTGGAAAGTCTTTTACCGAGGCTGGAGGCTTAAAAAAACACACACTCATCCACAGTGGATTTAAACCTTACAGCTGTAATGAGTGTGGAAAGTCTTTTACCCAGGCTGGAAACTTAAAAACACACCAACTCATCCACAGTAGAGTTAAACCTTACAGCTGTGAAGAGTGTGGAAAGTCTTTTACCGAGGCTGGAAACTTAAAAAAACACCAACTCATCCACAGTGGATTTAAACCTTACAGCTGTGAAGAGTGTGGAAAGTCTTTTACCCAAGCTGGAGTCTTAAAAAGACACCAACTCTTCCACAGTGGATTTAAAGCGTACAACTGTCACTTGTGTGGAAAGTCTTATACCCATCGTACAGGCTTAAAAAAACACCAACTCATCCACAGTGGAGTTAAACCTTACAGCTGTAAATTGTGTGGAAAGTCTTTTACCGAGGCTGGAGGCTTAAAAAAACACACACTCATCCACAGTGAATTTAAACCTTACAGCTGTAATGAGTGTGGAAAGTCTTTTACCCAGGCTGGAAACTTAAAAACACACCAACTCATCCACAGTGGAGTTAAACCTTACAGCTGTGAAGAGTGTGGAAAGTCTTTTACCGAGGCTGGAAACTTAAAAAAACACCAACTCATCCACAGTGGATTTAAACCTTACAGCTGTGAAGAGTGTGGAAAGTCTTTTACCCAAGCTGGAGTCTTAAAAAGACACCAACTCTTCCACAGTGGATTTAAAGCGTACAACTGTCACTTGTGTGGAAAGTCTTTTACCCAGGCTGTATCCTTAAAAACACACCAACTCATCCACAGTGGACTTAAAGCACACAGCTCTGAGTTGTGTGCTAAGACGTTTGCTCAAAATAGCGACTTACAGAAGCATCCAGTTACCCAGTCTGGAATTAAGGCGTACAGCTGCAACTTTTGTGGAAAAAGGTTCAGTGACAAACAGTACCGAAATATTCACCTACGGATTCACACTGCAATTGATGTTTACTGCTGTGATCAGTGTGGGAAACTGTTTACAACAGATGGAAAGTTACAACAACACATGTTTAGCCACACTGAGGAGAGACCTTATCAATGTGACCTGTGTGAGAAGGCTTTTAACGCTCCACATCAGCTGAAAAAACACCAACAGATCCACACCAGAAAGTAACTCTACAAGTGAAGTTACTATGAGGATGTATTTATTTTTATCTTGTAATTTTAACGTGATTGTTTGGAAGAAGTCTGATCAGTAAACTTATGGAGTTATACTGAATGAACTGTTTGGAAAAATGAAGACTCGTTTTCACCCAGTAAGCTGAGTGTTGTAATGTAAACAGTAAAATGTAATTGGACGTTGGCAGAGATGCTTTTTTATTTCAGGCGACATTCAGGATAAAAACATTGAAGGAATTGTTTAGAAGTGGAGCGACGCACATGGATCCATTTCTCAACCCTGTCGTCACTGTGGTGGTGGGAAAGAGTTTCTCTGTGATCTTTGTGGAATAACTTCCAATCATCAACGGGACCTAAAACCACATCAACGTAGACACACTGGAGACAAAATGAACTACTGCAAAGAATGTGGGAGAGGCTTCCACACACCAAGTACATTAAAAATACATGAACTCTTCCACAGTGGGGTGAAAAAGCACATCTGTGACCAGTATGGGTCATCCTTCACCACTGCACGTGAGCTTAAAGAAAAAGCATAAGGGAATCCACACAGGAATGACACCATACAAGTGCAGACACTGTGACAAAAGCTTCTCACAATCAGGTCATCATAACAAACATGAACGTACACAGTGAATAATCCTGAATGTTACATTTAGGAAGCTGCATGTATAGGTCTGTATTTCAAGTTTATGTTTTTTCCTTTGAGGGATTTTAATTCTCTAAAATTTTATCTCTGTTACATTTTATTCTTTGTTTCCTTAGGACACAGTAGTGTTTAGTAGTTGTATTCATTTTATGTGTTACTGTATTACTAAAGTTATAGGAATGTCTTTTTTACCAAACTAATAATGTATCGAAATTGCAGATATGGATATATATTTCAATTTCTTTTATTTGAACTTTCTTAGTGTTTCCAAAATTAACTTCTTTTTTTTAATGTATTCATTTAATGTGTTACCTCAGTTAAATTTCAATTCTTCATTCATATTTAATCTTTTGCTGTTGTAAAATCTTCTCTTGAACCTTTTCTCCCAAAATTGCAAATGATTTCACAGCAGTTTCTCTTAAAACTTCCAAAATTAACTAAATCTGTCCACCAGCTTTGAAAAAACACCTGCTGTGACTTTATGTCCAGAAAAAAAGAAACTCAAGCAAAACTGATTTTGAGCTGTACTTCCATGTAATACCAGTTTGTACCAGAAGATGAAGCAGTAAGTCAGTGTAACCTTTATTCAATTAGGCAAAGAACACAATCTTCTTCACATTGGCAGCAAAGAAATGTTGAAAATTAAAAACAGCAGCACACATCAGAACCATTTTAAAGATCACAGGTGACTACTTTTACTTAATTCAAATTCTGTTAAACCTCTATTTTTGGCTCTTCCTTTCACTTTAGTGTATTTAGTCCTTGAAGTCCACGTGTTGTTCTTTAATGAATTTTGATCCACATGTTTGCAGCTGTTTTCTTGTTGATTTGAAGTTTGTATTATGAAATCCTGATAATGTTAAAGTGTTAGTTATATTTGATGAAGTCTGTGTAGAGTTTATCTTATTAAACAGTTTGGTGTGAAAAATAAAGAAATGGTCTCAGAACAAGTAGAGTGAGCCATGATTTCAGATTCAAAGTAATTTAACTGTTTTCAGTGGTACTTGTGGAGGTTTATCAGAGGAAGAGACTTGGCTGTTCTCCACCCACACTGAACAAGGATCCTGCAGCTCCTTAAAAACTCTAAAATGATCTTCAAGGATTATATGTTTGATTTTTTTTAAAAACATGCTGTTGGCATGAAGTTTTCAGACAGTGTGTTTAAGAGTCATTGTGGTTAACATCTCACACATTTCAATAAAGCAGAAGTTCCTGCATTGCAACAGGGGTTTGCAGTTGCGTTCTCCCCCCTGCTCGTCTACAGAACTCTCATGGAGCACCACTTTGAAACTTTGTAACTCTCTCTCTGCAAAATACAATATATAAAAACCAATGCTGGGCAATTAATTATATAGTTACTTCTTCAAAAAAGTTACTGAGTATTGCAAACAACAAAGATTTTCGCAGCTGATTACCTAAAAATGCTGCTATGGCATTTTTTTAAACAAACATTTCAAACTATTTACAAAACAATCAGGTGTTCTGCATCAAATCTGATGCCACACAAATTATTTGTGCCTCTCCAAAAAATAATTTCTGTCCACTATGAGATAAAGGAGAACATCAAAAGCCCGATACCTGCAGGCCTGACAACAGGAGATGTATCACTCCTGTAACATTTAGCAGTCACGTCATTGTTCTGACACACACAACAAAATTATTGACTACACTACACACTAACTACACAAGATTTGCGTTAAACGTCGCAAATCTCTCACATCTCAAAACACTGCCGTCACTCCTAAAATTTCCTCTTCTTGACAACTTCACATGGGACCCAACCTAACCTTAACAGTATGTAACAGTCACAATGGTGTGGTGTCTCTTTAAGACAACCCAAGTCGAGGGTTAATGTTGTCATCCGTATGCGCCACTGACCCTCTCTGTGATTGTGTGGACATGTGCTTGCACGCTAGTGCATGAGGAGGGACGGATTTTATGTTTTACCTCTCCAGACACCTTTGTTTGCAACGTTATGGGTTGTACGAACACTGCGCGCTATGTTTGTTAAGCTGCAGCCGTTCAACCGGGCTTATATGGTTGATGAAGAGAAGGTATATTAAAGAACACGCTGTGGAATTCCCAATGCCAGTGTGAGTGTGTATTCTTTTGGCTACCCTGCTAAGTGTTTTGCCGCCTCCTCTCAACCACTAAAGGCAACCCGACGTTACAAGTAGCAAACCAAGTCTCCCCTCGCCAGTCACATCAGAAGTAGTTAACCAGCAGCAGGGTGAGGCACTTGCTACGTCTGGTGTTATGGCACCCCACACTAAACGTGGGGCAGTTGCTAAGCTAATCGGTAAGAAAGCTGTCATACATTGCAATTTGAATGGCTTAGCAGTGAAAGCACTACTTGACACATGTGCTTAAGTTTGCATCATTAGTAAACATTTGAAAGACTGATACTTTCCTTACTTATTCATGCGACCTCTGTCTGAAATCATCGAGGAAATTGATGAGTTGAAAGTTTGCGCCGTCAATGGGGAAACCACATCATTTGATGGCTGGGTACAAATCATGATCAATTTACCGGGGGGTGAAGACCACACCCTCTCCATTAGTACTCCAGTCCTCGTCAGTACCTTGCCTATGGACAAACCATTGATCAGTTTCAATGTCTTGGAACAGATCATTGAGGGGCAACAAGAGCAGGTGATACCTACTCTTGTTACCTTGCTGTGTAATGCCATCTGTCTTGATGAGGTGGTCGTAAGCTTAATCCAGACAGTATAGCCAAACATTACACAAGGGTGCTTGAGGACAGTAGAAAGGGATGTGATTATCCCTGCTGAACAGGTCACCTGGTTAAAGTGCCGGGTTTCATCAACCATGATTCCGCTTGATTGTTTAGTGCTGTTTGAGGCTGATGAGGGTAACCAGGCCCTAGAGCAGTTCGATGTCTTGACGGGGTTAGTTGAAATACAGAATCCTAAGCTGTACATCACCATTGCTCTGAGTAATGACACCGAACATGATATCACCTTGACAAAGAAGACGTCCCTGGGCACCTTACAGCCAGTTGAACGTATTGTGGAGGTCAAGGCCTCAAACGAGTGCCCACCTGCAATAACAGTTCGCGAGATAACGGTGGAGTCAGCTGGACCTCTCCCAATGTCGTGGTATCCACCAGTGAATCATGATCATTTGGAGGAGGAACAAAAAGAGATTGTCCAGAGAATGTTGTTTGATGAGTACAGGGTCTTTGCGTGGGATGGGAACGGTATTGGTTGTAATCCTGATCTGAAAATGGTGATAAACCTAAAGGATGACATATCAGTGCAGAGAGCATATACTTCCATACCTAAGCTGCTGCTACGTGAGGTTAAAGAGTACGTGCAAGACCTCCTGATGAAGGGATGAATACCATACCATACCATACCACCTTTATTTATAAAGCACTTTAACATAAAACCAGAGTTTACAAAGTGTTGTACATGCACAAGTAAAGTAAATTAAATTAAAAATAAGATAAAATAAAATAAATAACTAAAATAAATGAAAACATTTTAAAACAAATTGAGTCAAGCCCTTTAATCAGTGCCAAAGGCTTCAGCAAATAAATATGTTTTAAGAAGACTTTTAAACTCAGAAAGAGAAAAGACCTGTCTAATGTGCAAGGGCAGATCATTCCACAACTTTGGAGCAGCTACAGCAAAAGCACGATCACCTTTAAATTTACACTTAGTTTTCGGTACCTTAAGAAGCTGCTGATTGGCGGACCTAAAGGAACGGGCAGGTGTATATGGTGTTAGTAGCTCCGAGAGGTCTCTTATTTGTTTTTAAATCTCTTTAAAACAAATAAGTAGTAGCCTCAGAATCGCCACCAAAAACCATCACCTGTGTTTTCTGCGTATTAAAATGTAAAAAGTTCAAAGCCATCCAGGCCCTTCTTTCATCAAGGCATCTGAGCAGAGGGTCTACTGAGAAGCCATTTATCTTTTTAAGTGGGAAATAAATCTGGGAGTCATCAGCATAACAGTGGAAAGAAATCCCATGATCCCTGAAAATAGACCCAAGGGGTAGGAGATATAGGAAGAAAAGAAGCAGGCCTAAAACTGAACCCTGTGGGACCCCACATTGGAGAGAAGCAGCAGAGGATACAAACTTTCACAGAGTTTCACAGAGAAAGTTCGCTCTGATAGTAAGATCCAAGTCCTCTTATGCTGCTCCCATCAGGTGCATGTGAAAGAAAGACGGTTCACTCCTTTGCATAGACTATAGTCTATTGAACCAGAAAATGGTTCCAGACTGACACCCACTACCCCGGATACATGACCTGCTTGACACTGTAGGGGGATACTCCTGGTTCAGCATCCTTGATCAAGGCATGGCTTATGTTACGAAACAGTTTCACCCCGGTTCTTTT
This sequence comes from Neolamprologus multifasciatus, assembly GCF_963576455.1. NCBI lineage: Eukaryota > Metazoa > Chordata > Actinopteri > Cichliformes > Cichlidae > Neolamprologus > Neolamprologus multifasciatus. Next base: position 6,528,916 of record NC_140441.1, on the reverse strand, counting down.
TATTCCTCGGGCATCCAGAGACGGCACCAGACTGAGTACTCATAACACAAAAGAAAACATACAAAACAGAGTTAACAGATTACAAGCACTGAGACCCCCACTCTGCATCCACTAGGCCTGTACAGAATGGTGTACGTCAGTTTAATGCTGGGTGGTGCTGCAATAGTAACTATCCTCGGTCAGAAGGAGAGGCTGACATCCAGGGATTAGATTACCACAGGTGGAGTTTATTGGTGGTCAGATGGATGGTACAGGGAGGTATGGCATACAGTAGGAGGATGTGAAGAGGTGATATGGTGTGGTTTCTATGATTAAGAACGGGGTATACATTACAACATGAATCCAGATTAAAGATTAAGAACACAGAAGAGCGACCTCCACAGGACAAGACTCAGCAGTCCATCTGCATCTTAAGGATAAAGGTCACTCTTTCGAGGATGCCAATGTTCACATTTTGGACAGAGAGGACAGATGGTTTGAAAGAGGAGTGAAAGAAGCCATCTATGTCCACTGTGAGCGACCATCTTTGAACAGAGGCGGTGGTTTACGACACCAACTCTCTGCCATCTATAATCCAGTTTTGAGATCCCTTCCCAGACGCCTTAAGGCCCACTCACACCCTGGGCCATCTGACCTCAGGAATTCGCATGATAAGGTGGGGCCAGGTTTCACAATGAACCCACCCGAAACTCTGGCTGATTGGGACCCACACCCAGTTCCACACCTTGGCTCAGGCGATTAGAGGATCATCAGGGGGTCCTTTTGTCCCTCTGTGGGGGGGACACTCCCACTAGGGTTATATCTGGGACTCTCCACCATTTGACCTTAGAACTGAAGAAGCCTCTCGGATGAGAGGTGAAACGTCTTCAAGTAACTTAAAGAAGTCCAGACGCTTTTCTTTGCAAGCTCCTTTGACTACGATGACCTGGATGACTGAGAACCTTCACAGACGATTTGGGAGACAGACACTATCTCTACTTTTAAGATTAGGCTTCAAACTTCCCTTTTTGCTAAAGCATATAGTTAGGGCTGGACCAGGTGACCCTGAATCCTCCCTTAGTTATGCTTCAATAGACGCAGGCTGCCGGGGGATTCCCATGATGCACTGAGTTTTTCTTTTCTAGTCACCTTTCTCACTCACTATGTGTTAATAGACCTCTCTGCATTGAGTCATACCTGTTATTAACCTCTGTCTCTCTTCCACAGCATGTCTTTATCCTGTCTTCCTTCTCTCACCCCAACCGGTCGCAGCAGATGGCCGCCACTCCCTGAGCCTGGTTCTGCCGGAGGTTTCTTCCTGTTAAAAGGGAGTTTTTCCTTCCCATATGATTGTTGGGTTTTTTCTGTATCTATGAAGCGCCTTGAGGCGACTTTTGTTGTGATTTGGCGCTATATAAATAAAATTGAATTGAATTGAATTGAATTGCCGAGCGGCAGTGTTGGAGTGTGAACCTGTGATCGTGTGTGTGGATGATCTGAAGTACGCATGCTTTCCCCCTGGACTTCCCTGGAGACCCCTTTCCCTCACTCAGCTGTATATAGCACTCCCCCGCACCTTCTTGTATATACTAGAGATGGACCGATCCGATATTACGTATCGGTATCGGTCCGATACTGACCCAAATTCCTGGATCGGATATCGGCGAGAAATAAAAAATGTAATCCGATCCATTAAATATCAAAAAAGCACCTCACAAAACTTGCTACAAGGCCTAACCCGGCTCATAACCGTAGCACTTGCAGCAGTGTGCATCACGTGATAGAGCGGCTGTGCGCTACCAAACCAGCATTTCATCTCCAAGGAAGTTTTCCCAGAGAGAAGTAAAGCAAGTGTGTAAGTTCATCTCTGAATGTTTGTAAAGCATTCCAGCGTTAAGATTAACAACAAATATATAGAGCGACTGCCTCTCTCTCTCTCTCTCCTGCTCCTACTTCAAACGTGAAACTGATCAATGATCAGCTGATCGGCTTTTCTGTCGCGAGTCAGTCTCTCTTGTTTGTTTTTGGCCCACTTTGCACCAGAAAGAGGAAACCAGCGGCTAAACAACAGCAGCACGTTTAAGCTTCATAATCTGCTGTTAGAATTTATTTAATATTACTTTCTAGACCAGGATCGTTTCTACGCAGCTGATGGCTGGTAACTGTGCAGGGGCGGATCTAGCAAAGTTTAGCCAGGGGGGCCGATAGGGCATGAACAGGGAAAAGGGGGCACAAAGACATACTTTTCTTTCTTATTCTCATTTAAAATGTCGAGCTTTTAATAAATAATTATCTGATTCTTGCACCCAAAGTTTTAATCTGATGTAAAAAATATATATAAGTCCATTACTGTATATAGTAACTGTTAATTCTTATATACCCTAGTAAGCTATAGTACTTTTTCCTTTGGGAAGGTACCATCTGTGCAGTCTGCAATTTTGTTGAAGAAAGATGTTGAATCTATTTAATTATTCTTGAAAAATAATTTATTTCTGTGCATTTTCCTCCCTGCATCAAATTAAATTTAATTACATCGATTAAGCATCATGAGGTGGGAGGTGTGGGTGGTTCCCTATTTTTTTTTGCTGGGAGTTTGCAACCCTATTAGTTAGGTTGCTTAATATTTCTGCTAAGTACTCTTTAAAATACCAGAATAGGAAAGATGGAGTAGGTTTAAGTTTATTAGATTGATCAGTGTTGCTGAACTATGAAATATTTTGGGCGCAGTGTATTTTTTTACATACAGGTATAACAGAATAGCTTTAGTGTTGTTATTTATTTAAACTTGAGTATAAACTTATACAAAATTCAGCAAGATATTAAAAAAACAGTTTTATTGATTAAAAAACACACTGTATCGGATTCATATCGGTATCGGCAGATATCCAAATTTATGATATCGGTATCGGTATCGGACATAAAAAAGTGGTATCGTGCCATCTCTAGTATATACACCTGGTGAATTGTAAATAAATCTTTCTTTTGAGTCCTGCACTTGAGTCCTCCTCTAAACTGTAACACCTGGAGGTTTTACCTCCACAAACCTTGGTCTCCCCACAGTCATCTTTGACTTAGAAGTTTCACGATGAGCAACTAGGTAACGTTCAGCCAGATCTGCAGCTTCCTCTCCTGTCTTTAGGTTGTTCTCCTTCACCCATGTGCGGACGTCTGGCTGCAGCACGCGAAGAAACTGTTCCAAAATAATGGTTTTGCCAATCTCTTCTTTGCTCCGACTGTCAGGACGCATCCATCGCTTATAGAGTCCCTTTATCCAATTGTAGGTTTAACGCACACTCTCTCCCACTGGTACACTGGTTCTCCGGAACCGGTATCTGTAGGTCTCCTCTGTTACATTAAACTTGGATAACACTGCAGCTTTAATGGCATCATAAGAGTCAGACTGTTCTTCATCCATGCCAGCATAAGCTTCAAGGGCTTTTCCAGTCAATAACGTGACCACTCTAGCTGCCCATTAAATGTGTGGACATCCCCACGTTTTAGCTATGCGTTCAAATCATACAAAGAAACTTTCAGGATCCTCACCTTCCCTGAAGTCAGGTATTCTTGGCTCACTCCAACGGTGTATTTCTGCTCTCTGCACTGGAGCAGGTTGAACAACATGCATTTGAGGCTGTGCATGCAGTGGTTGAGATGGAGGAGGCAGCTCAGCTTGGTGCTCAGTGGCTACGTGAGGTGGCTGCACACCTGATAGTGGAGGCAGTTGCCCAGCCTCTTGCTTTGGGAGCTGCTGTAAAAATGTCACTCTGGGCAGAAAGCTGAAGTTCAGAATGTACATCATGTTGCAGCCTTGGTATATTGTCAACTGCAGTCTGCTTAGGTCGTACTACTGGTTCTAAATGGTAAATGGCTTGTATTTGTATAGCGCTTTACTAGTCCCTAAGGAACCCAAAGCGCTTTACACATCCAGTCATCCACCCATTCCCACACACATTCACACACTGGTGATGGCAAGCTACGTTATAGCCACAGCCACCCTGGGGCGCACTGACAGAGGCGAGGCTGCCAGACACTGGCGCCACCGGGCCCTCTGACCACCACCAGTAGGCAATGGGTGAAGTGTCTTGCCAAAGGACACATCGACCGAAACTGTCCAAGCCGGGGCTCGAACCGGCAACCTTCCAATTACAGGGCGAGCTCCAAACTCTTGAGCCACGATCGCACCATCATCCTCATCAGCCATTGTTCCTTCAGGTAGTGGACCTGGCTCAATTGTATGTCCACCTTCTCTTTCTTCCATGTCAGCAAGAGGGCTTTTCCTTGTCCCACGGTTTCTTCCACGTCCTACACCCCTCATTAAGCGTGGTCTCTCCCTCATTCACAGATCCCACTCCTGACATCACTGTTACGCAGAGAGACGCGGTGAATAGTGATGTGACGTTCTGTATCGAGGCTTCAAAGCTTGTATTGAGTAATGGAGGGGGCGTTTCGGCGATGCGCGTAACGAGGCTTGCGTCATTTATGGGAGGAGCTGAAAATGATGACGTCCAAAGCCTCGCTGCCCAGCTGTACCAGTTGACTGGTTCAGGAAGTGGTTCGAACTTTGCCGCGAGCTATGACAGCGATAAAAACCCCTCAGACTTCATTCAAAATGTGGGTGTTTGATGGGTTGCGGTTAGTGAGAGTTTGGAGACAGTTTGGAGGTTTAGGAGAGTGAGGAGAGAAATTCAGGAGAGAATGGAGCCAGCTAAGAAGAGGAGGATGTCCTCCCCTGTGTGGGAACATTTTGATTTTATTCCTCCCAACAAGGTGTGTAAATTTCTACAGAAGATGTATTTTCATAATACTGATGGTGCAATACAATTTATGTTAAGCGGCTTTACTTTTCTACAAGGTGAAGTGTTTGCTATGTACCAGGGAGCTGTGTTAATATAACAACATCACCTCATCCATGCTTAGGCACTACAGAGCTTTGCATTAGAATAAGGGGAACACCGATTGTGGAGCAAGACCAGGTGAGCCATCAAATGCCATGATGATATAGCATGCAGTAATGTTATTAAATAATATAACAATATTATACAACTGCAATAAGTTACGTGTGTGATATTTATATTTGTGCTTTGTCTTTATTGTCTTTCCTCAGTAGAACAATCTCAAATACATGAAGACCATGTTTTACATTCTTGTGTTCTCAGCCTCAGATACTTATTAAATCACACAAAGCTCATGTAGAAACAAACAAACGAACCATATATGTTCTCCTTCATTTCTGTCAAACAAAGCTGTATGAAACGTTTCCAGCGGTTAGTATCATAGTTGCTAGGCAACCTGGGCAGCGTGACGGAGGCTAGACCATCCCATTTCACAAGCCTCGCACTCACGGCCTTACTGCCCTTGTGGACCGTTAAGGCTGCAGAACCTGAATTGGGATACAGCCTAAGGCTGTTACAATTCTCAGCACCGATCCTCTCGTTCCCTGAGTCCTTAGCAATTGTCCTTCCCACGATATCATCGAGGCCAAGGAAAAGAGTTTAGGAAAAGGAGATAGGCACTAATTTTGAAATAACAACCCACGTGGTTACGTTGTGCAGCTGAGTCACGTGACCGCACAGTAACAAGTCACCACAGAGCCAGGAAAGGGGGCGGAGAAAGTGTGTGTGCAGGAGAGGAGTCGAGCAGAGAGAGCTGCTTTTTCATGAAACGGTGAACATACAGGAACATATACCACTACCAACGTTTTGGATTGATGTCTGCATCTAAAGGTAAGCACGGAGCTAACTTTAATGTGGGTTCAGTTTATGTTGAGTTTAGCTCTGTTGAGAAATAATAGATTGCTTGGTATACATTGGAGTTAAGCACTCCTTGCAATATGAACAAAAGGAAGGGCTGCAGGGCAGGAGAACAGCCAACCCCCACCCCCAGGACATGAAGCTACAGGTTCAATGTGGTTCAAGGGGGAGGGCAATCAGCCTTTTTGGAATAGGACTTCAAAGGATGATCTCCAGATGCATCTGTATTTTATTTTCTTCCAGCGCAAATAAAGATTTTGGAATCAGATGTCTTTATAATGCCTGATCGCTATGGCGATAACGCCTGATCGCTATGGCGATCGCTATGGCGTTATTTTTGTGCCACTATTCTGAGCGCACGTAAAAAAAATTTGAGCGCACGTAAAAAAAAATTGCAGGTGCAAGTGTTGCATTTTGAGGAGAAATTTTTTTTCAGCGTACAAAAGCTGAATTTTATGGAACACCAGGACTGCCATAATGAATTAATTAAATACACCATTAAATAATTAATTAAATGTGGCATTAATTAATTAAAATCGGAAATAATTAATTACATAAATATTTATGACACATGTAATTAATTAATTATTGCTACATTTAAATAATTATTTAATGGTGTATTTAATTAATTCATTTTGGCACAGTTGACTCCTTCAGGTCTCACCATGAAATAATTTTATCTGTCAGCCTCACCCATCAAACTCAGGGGGCGGGGCTAACGCTGATCGAGTCAAAACCATTGCTTTGGCCTGGTGGCCATTGTTTTTAGCACACAACAACCAGCATGTGGAAACTAACAGAACTGAATTTTGAAAAACCCTGTTTGTGTGTCACCAAATACCATTTTAATATTTTTTAGAATGTAGTGGTTTAATCTTCATGTTTCTGGTCGGTTTGTCAAGATACAGCCTCTTTGCAATTACCTCTTTGAATTAATTAAATACACCATTAAATAATTATTTTGTGGCAATAATTAATTAAAATGTGAAATAAATAAATAATTAATTAAATGTGTCAATAATTAATTAAATGTGTCATTAATTAATTAAATATGTCAAGAATTAATTAAATATGTCAAGAATTAATTAATTACATGTGTTGTAAATATTTATGTAATTAATTATTGCCACATTTAATTAATTATTTAACGGTGTATTTAGTTAATTCATTATGGCAGTCCTGGCGTTCCATAGAATTTGAGTGAACAAAATTCATTGCTGCGTGCAAAATACGTATTTCAGTGTTTGCGCTTATCCATATACACACACAATAGCACCCCCTCTCGCTCAGTTTTTTCATTTGCGCTTGCTCGCAATGTGTTGCTTGCGCTCACAACATTCTCTGCTTCGTATGCTCAACTCTCTGTACACCGTTATAAGTGTGCCACAAAACCAACCAATCACAGACTTGGTTTCAAAAATTCTGATTGGCTCTTACGGTCTCCAATCAGCTCGCTAGCTACTGCCTTCCGGACACCGGAAACACTGTCCACTCAGCCTCGCTTCTTGCAGATAGAGGGATTTTTGATTTACTCTGCAGCAAAGAAGAGATGGCAGAATCAAACAATGGCTCCAATAATACTACACCACAGTATCAGGTAAGTTTAATTTTTTTTTTTTTTTTGTGAATTTAATAATTTGCTGTCCTTTCTGTTTAATATGCTGTGAAATTGTAGTTACGGATGCAGCTGTAGAGTTTAAGCTAGCCTTATGGGTAATTACCAGCGTAGTTGTCTTACTGAGGCAGTGTATCCTAATAATGTTTTTTAGGGTAATGGTGCAGTTGAGTCAGCAGTAAGAAATCTGGTGTCTTTGCTGCTTAACAACATATCCACAAATCCTTCAGGGAGCAAGAGATGACAAGGTCTTTGCTTTTTTTTTGTGTGTGTGTTTTTTTAACTTTCTTTCTAATCTTTTCTGTTAAAGTTATTTTGTTTGTGGATTTATCAACATTGGTTTTTAAATTAAAATGTGCTATTAAGGGCTGATGTCATATTTAATAACTTTATTAAACAATAACCCTTATGTTATGCAACACTGCATTTTTTAAACTCAAGCATTTTCATCCCACAGATCATTTCCAGGATATTTCAAATCAAACTTGAGGCGTGGTAAAAAGAGATGTTTAACATCTACTAAGCAGCTTGTTAAGGCAGGCAGTAAGACCACAGGCCTCAGTTTTTATTTGCTGTCAAAAAACACATCCTACACACCTTTGCCAGCTGAGGAGCTTGAACTCCATAAGCTGGCATGGGGAGAGAAACAGTGTCTCTTCCAGAAGATGGTGACCATGCAGAGGTAAGTTTGTATAGTCAGTATTAAAATCAGTCATTGGCAGACGCAAGTAGTAATATACCTGTACTTGTTTTTTGCCCCCCACATCCCCACTTCTAAAAACCGTGTATTCCCACACAGCATTTAATTTAGCTAGTTTAGGAAGATTTCACTTTTCTAATAGTTTCACAAGCTAATAGTTTTTAAACAGAATACCACAAACAACAGGTATCCCTTTAGAAATAAACTGTGATACTTCTAAAAACACATATTCATACCTAGCCACACTCTGTAACAGTTAGACAGAGGGGGTTGCAGTTAGGCCCCCATCAGTCAGTGAGCTCTTTTATTTAGACATAGATGATTTAATTTAACTAGTTTAGGGGTATTTTAACTAGTTAGGAGCATTTTGCTTTTTCTTTAGTGCTCTGAAACACACAGAGGTTAATAGTTTCAAACAGAGCACAACAAACAACATGTATTCTTTTAGAAATAAACTGTGATACTTCTAAAAGCACATATTCACATATACCCACACTAGCACTGTATCAACCCCCAATGTGCCTTTAATGCAACTAGCCCTATGATTATCTACTAGTCACAAACACACTGCAACAGTAAGACTCTATGATTACACATAGATGATTTAACTACTTTAGGGGCATTTTACTTTTTTCTTTAGCGCTCCGAAAAGACACAGAGGCTAATAGTTTTAAATAGAGTACCACAAACAACAATAGGTATTTCTTTAGAAATAAACTTTTCTTGTGATACTTCTAAAACCACATATTCACACCTAGTCACACTCTGCAACAGTTAGACAGAGAAGGTTACAGTTAGGCCCCCAACAGTCAGCAAAAGAAGTCATGAAACAATAAAAGAGGCTCCCTTATCAAGAGCATCCCAGCACACATCCCAACTGTAGTTCCATAGTTTCCACATTTTTTAATTACAAACAGTTCCATTATCTTATCTTATCATGTCAGAGGTCAACTGAAACCATGTCCAACTGAACCTCCAAAGGTTTTTCACATTTTCTTACATCTTTATCTCTACAGGCAGACAATTACACCTACTGACTAACCGAACCACCATAGTTTTTCCACCTTTCTCTTTACAACCTGCTCTTTATATCTGCATCTCAGAGCCCAACTGAAACCAAGTCCACCTATATAAAAACACCCCATCAGACACACAGTATTTTCCTCAGCACTTCACAACTGCTGCAAGGTATATTGTTTTAACTTTTTATTTTTTCACCTGAATGTGCGTTGGAGCCGACTTTGCTACCCGCACAGAACGTTTCTGACAGTCGGGCGCTGCTTATACAATAGAGAAAAGCAACAATACAGCGTGTTTCTCTGCTCCAAGAAATCCAAGGGCCTTTCACAAGGTAAGCATGTCTGTTATACCCAGAACATAAATGTCTGTCTGTATGTCAGTGCTGATTATTCAAACCCTGTTTAAAATGTGACACATATGTTGTCCGAAAACAATTCCTCTAAATTTGCAAAGTTACTGATTTTAAAAAATATATTTTCGAATTTTTAGTTACATGTCAAACATACGATAGCTAAATTCACAATGGTATAACCGTGCTAAATAAAAGAGGCCCAAGCACCATAGCCCTCTAATGCAAGCCTCTAAACTGCATGTTGATAAGTGCATGAAGTGTACCTCTACCTCTACAGCAGAAAACAGATTGTATCCACACTCTGAGGGTCTGCTGATCCTTTGTATTAATGAGCTCCCCCCTCTCTCTCTCTCGCTCTGTGTGTGTGTGTGTGTGAGTGAGTGTGTGTGTGTGAGTGTGAGTGTGTGCGCCCTCACAGAAGGAAGGTCACAGCAGGAGCTTTTCTCAGACGCATTACCAATCAGTTTATTTTTTTTTACAAGAAGTGTAGCTCATACAATGGTATAAATGTATTGCAAAAAGTCCGTTCTCGCGCACGTGCACACGCACATGAACACGGAGGGGGATAGGGGAGGGGGAAAAGAGGAAGTGGGGGTGTGGGGGGGAAAAGGGGAAGTGGGGGTGTGGGGGGCAAAAAAAAGTACAGGTATATTACTACTGATGCATTTAGCCTGAATCATATGCCACAGTCCATTTAGTGTTCCATTCTGCTTAACTGTGTTTTTAACTAAGATTTCTAGACTTCTGGAAGAAACCTTTCCAAAAATGGAATATCTTTGTGGAGGATGACTCTTGCATAAAGCAACAGGTTTGTTGTTTTTGGCATTCTTGCGTGTTCATACTGCCTTATGATTATGTAGTTGATACTTTTGCTGCTTGATTGTTTATGCTATCTTTCTGTCAATAAAGGTGGCAGTGGTCGACAAAAGCTCACTGTAATTCCACCTGAAACAGAAGGATATTCTGTCAAAACACTGAAAGCTGTGTCAGGAGGTGGCAAATCCACTTTTTACATAGTACCTCTGGTTACATACGAGCTTTGTGTATTAGATTTAATATGCATCCGATATTTTTGTAAATCTTACCTGAAAATGAATTATAAACATTTGTCTACACAGAACTGTTGGTGAAATAATTGCAGTCAGCCTCGCCCAAGGAGGCCCATCTCCTGCCTTTTTCAAAGAATGGTGCTACAATTTCCTCTGCTCAGGAGAGGTTGATTTCAGCTGTCTGTCTAAGGAGGATGTTGCAGATGTGGAATCTTCCCTGCTCATCTGCAACGTGAGCACCTGGTTTAGCTCTGGCACATGATATATTATGAGTATGGTGTTTTTAAACACTTTTAACTTTCTGTAGTTCCTCTTTCACATTATACATTTCCAGGTTGAAGATGCAGCAGACACACAGTCTCTGATGATGTGGGCTGATGAAATTGTCAGCTGTGGATACACAAACCAGATAAAGATGGATAGTAAGGAAAGCATGATCCGGTAAGGGAGAAAAAAATCAGAGAGATCATTAACCCATCCCCCCATCCCCAACTAGTTTTTCATTTTGTTTTTTTTTGTTTGTTTTTTTTAAGTGCCATTGTCTTACACTCTACAACAAGACTGATTCCAATGCTACAGCAGCTGAGAAAGAGCATGGAACTGTATGGTCTTGTGAACTTGATGGCTGTAAATCCTGAAGCTTGCCACAGTTTGTTTGTTCCTGGGAAAATCCTCAAAGTAAGTATTAACATAGCAGCTTCAGTCTGATCCAAAGACAGTTCACTTATCTGTACTGTAGTTATCCTGTATTTATTTATTAGTTTTGAATGAACAATATATCTATAATATTATCTACTTTATTTCCTTATTTACAGCCAGACGCTGATTTCATTATGATGAGCTGCCAACCACGTTTCAGTGAAAAGGGGACATCTAGGGAGAGAACTGAGAGGAAGATCATAAATTTTTTGCAAGATTTCTTACAGGAGATTGAAGTATCAGGTACTATATAGTATTAGCTGTATATACCTATAGTATTGTATATATACCGTATGCATCTGTTAAATATTTTTGCTTTAACATGCAGGGCACTAGAAAGTATTCTTAGTTGTTAATTTAAAACATTGTAATCCAGATTGCTTTTTATTTAGAAAAGACTTCAGAAACATTTTCAAACATCACAGATGGAAACACAGGTGGTGCATGTGGTGAAAAATCAGAGTCTTTTGCTGTCCACCATGTGCTCCAGTGGATGACCGGCCAGTCCCATGTTCCCATCCTTCCTGATGAAAAGAGAAATTTCAAAATAACATGCAAGTTTGACCACGAATGTAAGGAACGGCTGGGAGATCACTCCATTTGTTACCCAGTTGTGAATGCATGCACTTGTACTGTGACCTTTCCAGTGCAACATCTGGACACTTACACAGTGTTTAAAACCATAATGAGTGCAGTAGTTAAATATGGTGGTGGATTCCACAGAGTTTAACACATTGTTGTCTTGTAATTTGGAACTAAATGAGTAAAAATGTTTCTAAACATTAGCTGTTAAGATGTTTGTAGCTGTTTCATGAAAATGACAAGACTTCAAAACTTTGTGTAGGGTGCTACATTGATAGATAATAAGCAAGTGCTTTGTTTGCTTGTCTACTTGTAATCTGAATGTTTTAGCAAATAAATCCAGTATTTGAGAACTTAAAAGAACGTTGACTTTTACATCCATGTTAAGTGCCACTGTTGGTTTGACACCTGTAGCAAGAATTGTATGTACAGGTCACGACCGTGTGACTCAGAATGTTCCAAGGGATTAATTGTTCTCTGAAGTCCCTCCAAGGTTTCCTCATCCAGTGGGCATTCAACTTTAGGAACCACGACTGTGCTGTTAGATTCTTCTTGCAGTACAGCACTCTCCCAGTCAATGCCTGGATCCTGAAGCTCCTTCAAATCCACAAACATATATAATGGTCATATACAATGGTCAGAATAGGTACTTTTGGGAGGAATGTTATTTTGTGTAAGCGTTTTTTCCATTAAATACAACAATTTAAAAAGAATGCCTTTGTTTCCATGTTCTTCTTACTGTAATTTAGATTAGTGGTAATTGATAAGCAAGAATGTATAAAATCACCAGAAGCATCTCCCAGATGTGCTACAAGTGTTTAATTTGTTAATTTTAGAAGAGCAGAGTTAACTGCTAACTAAAATTTTGAAATTCAACATTTAAATAAATAAAAAAAAATCAGATTATGATCTGGTACCTCAAGTCTCTCGCCCTCGTCCAGCTCTTGTAGATGTCCCATACACCAGAGCTGTTCAGGAGTGAAACCACCTTCTGTCCTGAGGGGATGAATATTCCATCCTCCAACAAAGGTGACAAGATCTGCTCGGAGTTGAGGGACAAAGATGCATTGTAGTGGACACCAAAGAGACACCAAAGAGATGAATGACATCTGAAATGTCAAGCAGGCTATCCTCCTCGAGTGAGTGAAGAATATCATGGTACTTGCTAGTGACTGCAATCCAGACATCACGCCAAAGTCGATCTACTCTGTAAATACATTTGAATTTGGATTTCAGGTATTTCATGCTTCAAATCAATATCAACTGCTACAACATTCTATCCATGCAGTGAATAATAATATAAAAAACATCAAAAGACTAACCTGTGATTGTGGACACTCTTTCCAGACATGAAACTTGCTCTCCCTGTTCCTCTTGTGGCAAACATGAAATGTGCAATGTCCAGGTTTTCTACTCCTTGATCTGCCCTAACCCTATGATAAAAAATACATTTTTAAGGAATTTTTAAAGTTTTCTTTAATGAAACTTGTTGCTGGCATATAAATTTAATCAGGGCTTAAAACCTTGATGGCAAGCCGTGAAGCTGGGCTGATCTCAGGAAAAATGAGAATGCAGTTTTTGCCCTGTTGTTAGTTGCTGCATCCAAGTACAGGACATGCAGTAAAAACAAATGGAAAATTACAGATCTGGTTTCAGATCATGTATAGTTTTTCAGTTAATAATGCAGTTTTATAATAAGTGTTCAAGGAATATTTTACGGTTCTATGTTCATAACCATAATTCAAAGCTTGAGTAGTCTATACATCAATATTGGTAGTACTTATCAAAAAATGAAAATTAGTTGAACCTTTTTTTGTAAAGAACTGATTATGAATTTAAAAAAAATTTGCAAATCGTCCACTATGTTGGCTTGCTGAATAATTGATGCTCATAAAAAATAACCTAATAAAGCTCTCATTTCAAAACTACCAAATATTCTACATAACAGTTAAAATTTTACCTTCCTTGAGTAGCCATCCACTCCACCAAAGATCACAACATTGTACCTGTTTCAGAGGGAAAACAATCTCACTAAGGCTTGATTTGCAGAACATGTAAGACATTGAAAATACATTTTTCAGTATGCACACTTGCCACTGACTTAAACTGGACACTTGTCAGGTGTGCTGAAAATAATACCAACATTTTTATATGTTTATAAGTTCAATGAGACTAAATATTTTAGTTCTCTTGTCATGATTTTTTTAAGTTTTCTGGAGCACTTACCATATTATGTGTTGATAGGCTTGTTATCATGGAAAATATCGATATACAAAGTGTAAATAATTGCTCAAGAAAATTTACAATTAACAATATTACTGGTTTTGTTACACATCCTGTAATCCTTTTACTTAATATTACTCCATCAAGTGCTTTTTAAAATATTATAAATACACTGAAAGACCTATCAGATAAGGTTGATTAAAGCAGATTTAAAGTATAACGTGCATCTTTCTGCCCAACTTGTGTTAGAGCTATATAAGTGGGTATTTTACCTTATTAGCTTGTGATTTGTGTCTATATGGACCAGGGAGAGAGGGCCTCGCACCGAGTAGTTTCTTCGCACAACACAGCCTAGTTCTGTGATCCGTTTGAAGATCCCTACAGCATCAACTCGATGCATGGAGGCCATCATTCTCCACCACTGAACACGGAGACCCATATAAACCAAATGTCCTTGAACCATTCGATAGCCAGCATTTGGCATCTGACTTTTGATAGCTGATATGATGTTGTCCAGCTCTTGGTCATTCATTGTGCTGTATGTTCCTCTCACAGACAAGTCAAATTCTTGCATCCTCCTGTAGATTGTTCTTCTTGAAACACCAAGACATTTAGGAATGCAGCTGACTGGCAGCTGAATGTCCAACAAGTTCTTGAGTTTTTCTCTCTCTAGTACGATTTTGGGGTGGCCAGGTCCCAGACCAACTTCTGTTTCCAGTTCAATAATGGCCACAGAGCTGATGTTAATTTCACACTGAACCAGATGATGAACGTTTTGTAGAGCCTCTGTAATCTCTGACAGACCGCCTATTTGCTGAGAGAAAGATTCAAACAGAACAAGCTCATGACGAGTCAAGAACTCCAAATAATCCAGATTTAGTGGTTGTTGGTTTAAAGCAGCTTCCAGTTTAGAGAGGAGTCTATGCATCATTTGCTGTCTCAGTATGTCCTGTTAAAAGCAGCAAAGAACATGGACAAGTAGTTAGAAAAATACAATGAAATGATGTATCTCAGACAAAAATGAACAACCCATAAAACAAACTACATGAGGTACATCATTTTTCAAGTTTGCATAGTTTGCAAATTAGCTAACGTCAGTTATCAAGCGAATAATAATGTACAAAATGATTTTATATTACTTACATGTGGCCGGGACATGCTGTTTTCGTGCTGCTGTTCAGTATTCGACGACATAAAAGAGAGCTACTCAAATATAATTTGGAAAAATGATTCAGTTGGCATGGTTGTATGATGCCACTACATTATACTACACCAACAATAGTCTTAAAAAATAATATATTTTAAAATAAAATAATTAAAGATATTATCCGCAAATTGGTGTTTGATAGAGTTTAGCTGGATTTAGCTCAATTTCGGACAGTGTTTCCGGAAGGCAGTAGCTAGCGAGCTGATTGGAGACCGTAAGAGCCAATCAGAATTTTTGAAACCAAGTCTGTGATTGGTTGGATTTGTGGCACACTTATAACGGTGTAAAGAGAGTTGAGCGTACAAAGCAGAGAATGTTGTGAGCGCAAGCAACACATTGCGAGCAAGCGCAAATGAAAAAACTGAGCGAGAGGGGGTGCTATTGTGTGTGTATATGGATAAGCGCAAACACTGAAATACGTTTTTTGCACGCAGCAATGAATTTTGTTCACTCAAATTAAGCTTTTGTATGCTCAAAATAAATTTCTCCTCAAAATGCAACACTTGCACCTGCAATTTTTTTTTACGTGTGCTCAAATTTTTTTTACGTGCGCTCAGAATAAAAATAACGCCATAGATCGCTACCATCAAAAATCTGTGAAGTCGGCGAAGTGTGTTCACAGTTTATCGTGAACATGTTGAAAGAGTGAGAGACTGTTTGCAGAAAAACACCAACTAATCATTAGTTCAGCATACTGGCGTTTGCTGGCTTGTTGAATTATTTCCATCTTGCTTTGACTGCAGCTGTAACCTGACGTATTCCAGAAAGATTTGTAAAAGTTGGACAGCTTTTGTTCTGAGTCTAAGAAGTGACCGGACTTTTTGTGTGGCTAGGTGTGTGTGTGTGTGTGTGTGTGTGTGTGTATATATATATATATATATATATATTTTGTGTGTGTGTGTCCCAGCTGAGTAACAGGAGTCTGGTGGAGCAGCAGAGGAACAGTTTTGGACTCAGCTCAGCCACTAGAGAGGAAACAATGACTTCAACACCAAAGGTGAGAAAAATATCACAGTTACACTGTTATTGAAACTGTGTGCACAGCTGGTTGGTTTTTAAAAACATGTTAACAGCAGCATTATCTTTTTCCATCCTGGGCTCCTCCATATATACAGAATCTACATTCACAACCAAAAACCACAGAAGTTAGAAGAAAATACAAAGATCATATTTTCTCTACACACATTGAAACAATAATATCATCAGTTGAACTTGCAATTTCTTATGCATAAAAGATTTTCTCCGCTGATCAATATTTTTTCAATAATGTAATTTTCACTACAACTCTCATTGTAGCACATCATTGTAATGTGATACTGTCACCAGAAGGTGGTGGTAACACACCTACAATGTGTTTTTTTTTTTTTTGTGATCAACATTTTATTGATTGAAAACGGGGTTGGGGGGGGGGGGGTACAGACATATGCAGCACAACTGTAAACTGCAGTAGCAAAGCAAACATTAGTCACAAGGCATAGGGACAGCAAAGAAAAAACACAAAAACACAAAGTTAAAACCAATTATTGCCTCTTCCAGGAGATAACACTGGACGAGAAGATTTTCCACGCTTCAACAGTCGTGGGTCGAGCTTTATTTAATTTTGCTGTGGTATGTTCAAAACCAATAACACGGATAAGACATTGTCTCCAGAATGATTCCATACAAATGTCAGGACTGAACCATTGCTTCGTAATAGTCTTCTTTGCGGATGTGAATCCAGCGAACAACATTTTGCATTGTATTTGTTTCAAGGAGATTTCAGAGGTATCATTAAGGAGACAAAGACCAGAATTGGGAACATAAAACACTTCCAGTACCTCAGATAACACGGAGTTCACAAAGACCCAAAAATTGGATACAACAGGACAGTCCCAAAACATGTGCAAAAACGTGCCAGGTGATGAATCATTGCAGATGTGACAGTGATACGTAGCCTGTAGTTTCATCTGGAACCTCCTATAGGGTGTAATGTATGTTCTGTGTATGGTTTTGAAATGAATTAATTGATGCGCCAGGTTCTTAGAAGTCAAACTCAGATTACAACACACAGTATCCCAGTCTATATTAACCTGTAGTTCTCCCAGTTCCCTGACCCAAATAGATTCAATGGGCAGGGACTTTATACCATGTTCGGCTAGGTTGTTGTAGATTTTGGAAACAGAGGGTCTGCCAGAGTTAGGCAAGATCCAGTCCAACATGGGATGAGAGGGAAGAGGAGAGTCCCAGGAGACACCATATGCTTTTAAAGCTGATCTGAGCTGCAGATACACAAAGTAAGAAGATGCAGGAAGAGAAAAACGTGTCCTTAAGTCCTGAAATGAGCGAAGGCCTTGGGTGTTGAATAGATCATCAAAAAGGTTTATCCCGAGTGAGAACCAAGAGGGTTGAACAAATGGTCGGCTGCCACATAGTAACTTTAAATTATGCCAGAGTGGTGAGTTTTTACAAAATTTAACTGGAGCACCTAGCCGTCTTTCTATTTTCCTCCATACCTGTATAGAGTTGGCAATAATAGGTCCAAATTTGTTGTTGTTGTAGAGCGTATTGGCAGGAACATTAGCAAACAGAAGATCTTGTAGTCTATGCGGTGCTGCCTTGGCGGATTCGATCATTTTCCATGCAGTAGTAGCCTCTGGGTTGACCCACGTACTAAGCGCCCTGATTTGGAATAACCAGTAATAAAACTCGAAGTTTGGTACTGCCAGGCCACCAAACAATTTGGGCCGCTGCAATGTTGACAAACGTATCCTAGGCCTTTTGCCATTCCAAATAAATTTAGATACCGCAGAGTGTATGTCTTTAAAGTAAGTTAGAGGAGGAGAGAGTGGCACCATAAAAAAAAGGAAATTAAGCCGTGGCAGTATGTTCATCTTTATTGTGCTGATTCTACCCTGAAGCTAAGTTTTTAAATTGTCCCATCTTTGAAAGTCGGATTTAATCTTATTTAGCATAGTAGTAAAATTGTCCTTGATTATCTTTGGAATACTATTATGAATTGAAATGCCCAGATAAGTAAAGGTGATTTTGATCTGAACACAACCGGATAAGGAAATTTTCGTAGCTTTAACGTTCAAAGGCATCAAGGCAGATTTCAACCAGTTTATTTTGTAGCCAGATAGAGAGCTGAAATGGTCAAAGTTTTTAATTAATGGATGGATGGACATCTCATAGTTGTCTAAAAACAGAATAATATCATCAGCATACAGAGATATGATATGATTTTGACCACCAATTCTTATGGGAGAAATTGTGGACTGTCTAATGGCTTGTGCTAAGGGCTCTAGAGAGAGGCAGAACAGAAGAGGAGAGAGAGGGCAACCATGCCTCGTTCCACGCTGCAGCATGAAAGGGGGAGAGACCAGGTCCCCTGTTAAGACACTAGCAAGAGGCGAGTGATATAGTGTTTTAATCATAGCAACAAATTTCTGCTTAAACCCAAAGCGTTTTAATACCATCCACATATAATCCCACTCTAGCCTATCAAAGGCTTTTTCTGCATCAAGTGAAAATACTGCACATGGATTTTGATAGCTGTTAGCGGCATCTATGATGTGCAACAGCCATCTTATGTTATCAGATGCAAGCCGCCCTCGGATAAATCCTGTCTGGTCTGCATTGACTAAAACATGGATAACTCTTTCCAAGCGCAATGCGAGAGCTTTTGCAAATACTTTGAGATCAGTTGTGAGCAGAGATATCGATCTGAAACTAGAGCACTCAAGAGGGTCCTTTCCCTTTTTAAAGAGAAGGGTAATAAGTGCTGTTTTCTGGTCTCTATGGAAAGACCCGTTCCGGATTGCAAAATTAAATGAGCCAAGCATGAGCGAGCCTATTATATCCCAAAGTTCTACAAATAGTTCTGGCGGAAGGCCATCCAGTCCAGGTGATTTACCTTTGTTAAGGTCTTTCAGCGCTCTATGCAGCTCATCTAGAGTTAATGGGGCCTCTAGCTCATCCTGATCTGCTTGTGGAATATGAGGTAGATCCAGATTTTCGAGAAAGCTATTACAGGTAGTATCCTCAAAATTGATATCTGATTTATACAGATTTACAAAAAATGACGAGAAAGTGCTGTTAATGGACTGAGGATTTGTCGTAATTTTACCGTTTGCAGCTGTTATAGCTGGAATATGTGCCCTTGTTTCACATTCTTTAAGCATAAGTGAGAACAAACGACTAGGACGCTCTGATTCAAAATAGTACTTCTGTCTAGTTCTATGCAAGATGAACTCTGCTTTGGACAAGGTCATTGCATCATATTCTTCTTTTAGTGAAGCTAGGAGTGTGGACTGATCGTCTGACCGGCTAAGTTTTTGCAGATTCTGTAAAGATTCCATCTGATTTTCTAACTTGGACACCTGAGCAAGTTTTGTTTTTGCCAGCATGGAGGAGAATGAGATGGAAAAGCCACGAATGAAACATTTTGTAGTCTCCCATAAGACTTGTGGGTCGATATCCTCATTAGCGTTGATATCTAAAAAATCCTTCAGCTCGAGCTTAAGCAGGCTGAGAAAGGTAGAGTTAGTTAATAGGGACGTATTAAAGCGCCACCTGGGGGCCCTATTCTTTGAATTGGGCAGATCGACAGAGCATAACAAAGCTGAATGATCCGATATCAAGATTGGCTGAATAGAAATAGATGTATCACCTGAAACTAAGGAAGGACTAACAAAAACGTAATCTATCCTAGAGAATGTCTTATGTCTATTAGAAAAGAATGTATAATCCCTAATGTCGAAATTCTGCATCCGCCAAAGGTCGATGAGATTAAGATCTTTTATAAGTGTATTCAACAGAGAAGATGAGAGATTAACTACTGCATCTGGATAAGATTTATCTAAAACGGGGTTGACGACGGCATTGAAGTCTCCACCCAACACTATGGAATAATCATTGTATTCTAATAGTGTATTGGCAATATAAGTAAAAAAGTCCCTGTCTGGCTCATTTGGACAGTATACAGATACGAATACCAGTTTATGGTTTAAGATACTGCCAGTTACAAGTGCCAGCCGGCCGTTTTCATCACTCGAGCTATACCTGGTAGTAAGGTCGAATTTTCTCTTCAGCAAGATACAGACACCCTTGATTTTGTTTGGGGCAGAGGACGAAGCTATTAGTTTGTAGTGTTTGTTTTGAAAACGTGCCACATCACCTTGTTTCAGATGTGTTTCTTGGATTAAAGCAATGTCAGCCTTTTTACGGTATAGGTACTCAAGGACACGTGTCCGCTTAATAGCGGAGTTAAGACCATTAACGTTAAGTGACAGAATAATCAATGGTACCATCGGTACGGGAAGTGTCCAAGAATGGTCCCAATGTGAAGATAGCAAGAGAGGAAAGTTAATGTGTAGTAAAATATAATGCCACCATACCCCTGCCAAGTACTGCAATGTTTCACTAGTGCTACTGGAATTTTAACTTTGCATAGAGATATGTCTACAAGGGAGGGGACAGGGGAGGAAAAAACTATATACAAAAACTGGTGCAGACCGCACAGAGCTCCCTCCATAGGTCTGCTAAAACACAAACTTCTGATTGATTCGTGACCAGTCCTTACACTTCAACACAAAAAACTTGAGGGTCAGACGTGCACACATAGTCAACGAAAATTAAGTGGGTAAGTATATCCTACACCTTCCCGACTGAGTGAAATTATCTTATAAAGCGAAAAAAATAAAAAATAAAAATAAAAAATATGAATATAAAATATAAATACAAAAATTTGCATAAAAAATTAAATAAAATAATACAAACGTATCTTACATATGTACAGTAACAACAGCCAGCAAATGTTTGACCATGATAAGCTCAAAGAAAGGTAAAATAAATAATAAATAAAAAATAAAATAGATAAAATACAAAAATAAATAAATAAATAAATAAAAAGTACCCCGGTAGGGGCAAAGCAAGTCACTAAAGTAAATGTAACCAACCTTAACCCATGAAAGTGATCCTGCCGTCAACCTAGTTGAGGCCTGCTGCAACTAAAACAGGTCAACTAACTGGCGTTCAGTCATTCATGTCCACTAAGTTGCCTTCTCCTGCATGCTGATTATCAGCGTTGTTGGCCGCGCTGTTTAGATCGGGAGGAAAAGCGGGGGCTATATCAACAAACTGCGGCGTTGCAGGATTCAGCTTTCGTGGCAGGGAGTTAATGGAATCTTCTGCCAGTTGAGGGGATTCGAATGCCATCTTCTTACCACCCTGCTCTATCTTCATCATGGCGGGGTAAATGAGGAATGGTTCCAGGCCCATAGCCGTAGCCTTCTTCATGACAGGAGAGAAACTCTTCCTCTTTGCTGTTGTAGTCGGACTGAAGTCAGGGAAGAAAAGAAGAGTGGTGTTGGTGGCATGCTTCACTGGATATGCTTTGCGTGCCCCTTTGAGAATTGCTGATCTGTCCTGCCACCGTAATAATCTGAAGATTAGGGTACGAGGCTTCTTGGTATTAGTATTGCGGCCGTCGTACACCCGATGCACTCGTTCGATGTCGATGTCGCGCCCCTCCAACGACGGAATCCACTTGGGGAGATTAGCCTTAATGTAGCCAACTGTATCCGAGCCCTCCAGCATTTCAGGTAAGCCAACAAGCCTGATGTCGCGCCCCTCCAACGACGGAATCCACTTGGGGAGATTAGCCTTAATGTAGCCAACTGTATCCGAGCCCTCCAGCATTTCAGGTAAGCCAACAAGCCTGATGTTATTCCTGCAACCCCTGTCCTCCAGATCTGTAAGCTTTGTTGTGAGTAGGTCGAGTTGTTTCTTTAGATAGATAACCGATCATCTGTCCTCACGTGCGGCGGCTTGCACTGAGTCCACTCAGTCTTGAGTGCATTTAGCCATTACAGCTACCCTCTCGATTTCCCCGCTAACAGTATTTACCACTTCATTGGTCTTTTGAAGGTCTGTGCGTAGGTCGTGCAGAGCAGGAATCAAGATAGAGTCCATAGCTTCCCTGACTGCCGAGGCAACCACTGAATCGAGGGACTTTTGTTGTTCCTGAAGTGCTAGCTTTACACCGTTAGCAATAGCCTCGTCGAGGTCTTCCTTAGTGAAGGAGAAATCTTTAAACTTCTTCTTTAACGGAGACTGAGCAACCTCTCTTTTCCGTGATTCTCTGGTTGAAGAGGTGTCCATAGTGGGATCGGCGTCGAGATAACTAATTTATATGACAGGATAGTGATAAACAGTGGGAATGTGTGCAGAGCTAAAAACTATGCTGGCATTCCTGCCGACGGGTCACGTGATCTCTGACAATGTGTTTTTTTGACATGTTTGATTCCACTAATGGAGGGAGTTTCAGTTTGTTCCACGACTACATTTCACTCACTGCCTCTGTTTGTATCTCTGTCACTGCAGGACCAACATGGAGCGAGAAGTCAGCACTCTCAGGAGGCCGACAAACCTCACAGAAGAAAGGGAGAGAGAACATACAGCTGTGATGAGTGTGGGAAGGATTTTACCCGGACTGGACACTTAAAAACTCACCAACTCATCCACAGTGGAGTTAAACCTTACAGCTGTGATGAGTGTGGAAAGTCTTTTACCCAGGCTATAAGCTTAAAAACACACCAATTCATCCACAGTGGAGTTAAACCTTACAGCTGTGATGAGTGTGGGAAGTATTTCACCCAGTCTGGACACTTAAAAACACACCAAATCATCCACAGTGGGGATTTTGGGGTGGCTGTAGCTCAGGTGGCAGAGCAGGTCAGCCACTAATCAGAAGGTCGGTGGTTCGATCCCAGGCTGCCTCCTGGCTGCATGCCAAATATCCTTGGGCAAGATACTAACCCCATGTTTGCCTACTGGTGGTGGTCAGAGGGCCCGGTGGCGCCTGTGTCCGGCAGCCTCGCCTCTGTCAGTGCGCCCCAGGGCAGCTGTGGCTACAACGTAGCTTGCCATCGCCAGTGTGTGAATGTGAGTGTGAATGGGTGAATGACTGAATGTAGTGTAAAGCGCTTTGGGGTCCTTGGACTAGAAAAGCGCTATACAAATGCAGGCCATTTACCATTTACCATTTACCACAGTGGAGTTAAAGCATACAGCTGTGACTTGTGTGGAAAGTATTTTACCCAGTCTGGACACTTAAAAACACACCAACTCATCCACAGTGGAGTTAAATCATATAGCTGTGACTTGTGTGGAAAGTCTTTTACCCATGCTGGAAGCTTAAAAACACACCAAATCAACCACAGTGGAGTTAAACCTTACAGCTGTGATGAGTGTGGGAAGGATTTTAGCCAGTCTGGACACTTAAAAACACACCAAATCATCCACAGTGGAGTTAAACCTTACAGCTGTGACTTGTGTGGAAAGTATTTTACCTAGGCTGGACACTTAAAAAAACACCAACTCATCCACAGTGGAGTTAAATCATATAGTTGTAAATTGTGTGGAAAATCTTTTACCGAGGCTGGAAGCTTAAAAAAACACCAACTCATCCACAGTGGAGTTAAACCTTACAGCTGTGACTTGTGTGGAAAGTCTTTTACTGAAGCTGGATACTTAAAAAAACACCAACTCATCCACAGTGGAGTTAAACCTTACAGCTGTGAGTTGTGTGGAAAGTCTTTTACCCAGGCTGGATCCTTAAAAAGACACCAACTCATCCACAGTGGAGTTAATGCACACAGCTGTTAGTTGTGTGGTAAGACGTTTGCTCAAAATAGCAACTTACAGAAACATCTAGTTACCCACTCTGGAATTAAGGCGTACAGCTGCGACTTTTGTGGAAAAAGGTTCAGTGACAAAAACTACCGAAATATTCACCTACGGATTCACACTGGAAATGATGTTTACTGCTGTGATCAGTGTGGGAAACTGTTTACAACAGATGGAAAGTTACAAGAACACATGTTTATCCACTCTGAGCAGAGACCTTACAAATGTGACCTGTGTGAGAAGACTTTTAAATCTCCACATCACCTGAAAAAACACCAACAGATCCACTCCAGAAAGTAACTCTACAAGTGCAGTTACTGTGAGGATGTGTTTATGTTTTATCTTGTAATTGTAACCTGAGTGTTTGGAACAAGTCTGATCAGTAAACCTATGGAGTTATACTGAATGAACTGTTTGGAAAAATGAAGACTCATTTTCGCTCAGTAACCCGAGTGTTATAATGTAAACAGTAAAATGTAATTGGACATTGGCAGAGATGCTCTTTATTTCAGGTGACGTTCAGGATAAAAATGTTGAAGGAATTCCCTGACTTACAATGTCTTTGTTTAGAAGTGGAGCGACGCACATGGATCCAGTTTTCAGCCCTGTCGTCACTGTGGTGGTGGGAAAGTTTCTCTGTGACCTTTGTGGAAAAACTTCCAATAATCAACAAGACCTAAAACCACATCAACGTAGACACACTGGAGCCAAAATGAACTACTGCAAAGAATGTGGGAGAGCCTTCCACACACCAAGTACATTAAAATACATGAACTCTTCCACAGTGGGGTCAAAAAGCACATCTGTGACCAGTATGGGTTATCCTTCACCACTGGAGGAGAGACACCATACAAGTGCAGACACTGTGACAAAAGCTTCTCACAATCAGGTCATCGTAACAAACATGAACGTACACACATGGAAGTGAACTTCAGTTGTGACCAGTGTGACAAGAGCTTCAGGAATCTCAGTTCATACTCCGAACACAAACGATTCCACACTGTAAATAAACTGTTTCACTGTTACCAATGTGCAAAAACCTTCACTTCATTATCTGCTCTGTGCAAACATCAGCCTGATCATGCAGGACTGAAATCACTGGATCACAATGAATCAGAAGAGAGAGAAAGATCCTCTTCTGGTTTCAGGGTTGGACTTAAAAACCTTGAGATCAGGCTCCACAGAGTTCAGATGGAATCTCCTGTAAAGAGTGTCAGCTGATGCCACACTTGGATCTGATGAGGTAACTCTGATTTCTGGAGCTGCAGTGAATAATCCTTAATGTTACATTTAGGAAGCTGCATGTATAGATATGTAAATCAAGTTCATGTTTTTGCTTTGAGGGATTTTAATTCTCTAAAATGTTATCCCTGTTACATTTTAATCTTTGTTCCCTTAGGACACAGCAGTGTTTAGTAGTTGTACTTGTTAACGCTGGTAAGGCATTTTTTTAAACAAATGTTTCAAACTATTTACAGAACAATCAGGTGTTCTGCATCAAATCTGATGCCACACAAATTATTTGTGCCTCTCCAAAAAATAATTTCTAACCACTATGAGATAAAGGAGAACATCAAAAGCCTGATACCTGCAGGCCTGACAACAGGAGATGTATCACTCCTGTAACATTTAGCAGTCGCCTCATTGTTCTGACACACACAACAAAACTATTGACTACACACTAACTACACAAGATTGGCGCTAAACGTCACAAATCTCTCACATCTCAAAACACTGCCATCACTCCTAAAATTTCCTCTTCTTAACAACTTCCGTTTCTTAACAACATGGTACATTTTTTGACCAATGGGAAAGGGTGGGGGTGTTTTGGTTTTGTCTTTGCTCACAGGTGGAGAGTGCTTTAGAGCGTTTTCTTTATAAAATGCAGTTTTTACAATTTCTTCCCCCAGTAAATATAAACAACAATAGTATTCTGTAAGAAAACCAAACATTGCATTTTTTTTATCACAACTCTGTTTTTTTTGTGGTCTATCAACACAATTTAAAAACTGGTATAAAGTCCACACTTTTTCCGTCACTTGTTCCGTCTGTCCTGCTCACATCTCCAATGGTTGTACATGTTGTCATTAACGTGGCTTCCCTCCACATCAGCCACGCCACTTTGCTAGCTAAAACACAGGTGTCGGCACATAAGGGCACTGTCATAGCCTGTCAACGATGTTGATTAGCTGCGCATATACGAATGTGAATCGCGTGATTAGCTGGACTATGGGATAAGGTGGCTTTGTTATAATCCCATACTGGAGCAGCCAGTCACTGACTAACACTGCAAAACAGAATTGTTAACGTATTTACTTTAATTTCACTTCAGGTTAGAATTTTATTTTGTGCGCAACACAGATTTTTTCTGCACAGAGACCGTGCCAGCAGTGCACAATTGTGCACACGCGCAGCTTAGAGGGAACATTGGTGATGATTTTCACAAAGTGAACATGGTCTCATGGTTTGATGCTTGTCCAATGCCTGGGTTGACCTGGACTGGTTAATCACTGCTTGTCTTTTTTTATAATGCTGGATTTAACCAACGCTTACTGGCAGATCCCCTTGTCTGCAGAGTCCAAAGACAAAAACGGCCTTCTCCACTCTGTATGGTTCGTACCAATTCGTCACACTTACCTTTGGCTTATTTGAAGCACCTCATGGAGCGGTAGCTGCTTCCTCAAATTGCATATGCTGTTTCCTACCTGAATGATGTTGTTGTGGTACCCCTGTGAGGGAATAGCCACATTAATATCATTTTGTGTAAAACATTTGTATTATGGGACATTTTTTATTACTATATGTATTTATATTCAGTTTCTTTAAAAGAATCGAAATCCTTGAAAAAGGGAGTCATATTATGTTAGAAAGCCGTGAGGGCGGAACGCTGATGGTTGCTCCAGGGTTTTGGGGTGCAGCCCACCTTTCACTGCCTCCTCAGACGCGTTCTGAAGGAAAACAGAGACGCAGCGTGCCTTCCTTACTCTGCTCTTCACCTGCTTTTACAGGTCGGTAAATGGTGCTCGTACCGAAAATGTTGTTTATTGTTACAATGGTTAACCACGTTAATGTGAATGGGAGAGTTTAAGGAGGTCCACCAGAGTTATTTATATGTAAACATTACCATTTACCATAAACAGGGGAGAAACCAGATGAATGTCCCACGCGGCCACATCGTGAGCCCCGCCCGTTAGGTGGAGCACTCGTGAAGCAGAGTCAGTGCGCTTCTATACTCTTTGCAAACTTTTTGTAATGCTCCACTCAAATCAGTTCTGTGAGATGTGAATGTTAATAGTGACTGAGTAGATTAGCTAGTGTAACACAAGCACTCTGAGCAACTCTGTGTAACTAACAGATGCATGGCAGGTTAATTAAACAAGCTGGGTTTCAATATGCACTAAATAGTGATTTTGCCAGTAAATTACTGAAGGGAACAAATGTGATATATTTACCGATGCTGGTATTGAATATAACTGTTTAGCCAGTAAGACACTGTAGAAGACAATGTGATGTGTTCATTGATATAAGTAAGGAATGTAACTGTTATGAAAGAAGATGTTAATTAGAGAAAATGAACCAGTAAAGAGAGTACATTTCACTGAGGATGTGAAATAAGTAAATGTAATTGATGTGAATGAGGAACCAGCTGAATAGTATATTGAAAGCTTATGGTAGTGTCTATATAGCATTTGTTTGTGTGAAATAAATCAGACTCAGACACGTTCTGGAGGAAAACAGAGACTCATTGTGTTTCCTTACTCCGCTCTTCACCTGCTTTTACAGGAAACATATTTGTCATCATGGTCTTCATCCTTGGGACCAGTAACAAATCTTGGGGGCTCGTCCAGGATCGTGGCCACCTTGCAGTTGGGGCTGCAGGTACAAGTAGTCAGACTGGCCTAGCCAGCTCCATCCCTGATATCACTAACGCTGAGCTGCAGGAGATGTTAAATAGCTATGAGTAGCTTGGCAAAAGACTTAGACAAAATGTAATGGTCCCCACTGAACAGTCACCTTGACAGCCAACAGGTTTGCCAGTTCAAGCTAACCTAACACAGAGCGACCCACTTCAACCCAACCCACCCGGGCAGCCAAGGGCCCAGCCCACTCTTTAGGGGATAATCTCTCTGAGAGATCTCTCTTATCTCCAGAGAATAGAATTTAGAGTACACCCTACATTATGTAACAAGTGTCACCTGGCAGTTTGTTGCTCTCTGCCAGGTGATTAGCTAAAGAGCTGTGAAAAGGTAGTGGGTGTGTAGGGTGAAGTCAGCGCTCTTCTGTGGAAAAAACC
This sequence comes from Neolamprologus multifasciatus, assembly GCF_963576455.1. Classification (NCBI taxonomy): domain Eukaryota; kingdom Metazoa; phylum Chordata; class Actinopteri; order Cichliformes; family Cichlidae; genus Neolamprologus; species Neolamprologus multifasciatus. The sequence continues at coordinate 6,500,779 of NC_140441.1, read as the reverse complement.
AGAAGCAATGAATTCACTCGGGTGCGAGTGGGTGACCACGAATCTTAATAGAAGAATTTATCAAGCCCTAGATCGACTGCACGCAGGGAAACTGATCAATATTGTAGGTATATTGAGTGATTGTTTTAGCTTCATGATTTTGAATGGTTTCATAAAATTTATATTTTATTGGGTAATATTTTAATTGATAATGTTGTTTGTTTTTCAGCTGTGCTGTCCTTTTTTTTGTTCTTTTGATTGATTTGTAATTTTGTTTTAGGTTAGTCCGTCCAGCCATAAAGGCGGTTATTGATTGAGAGTGAGTTGTGTAAGGGCGGACTAACCTCCCTTTTTGTTTTATGTTTAATTGTCTGTGCCACTTCCCTTTATCTTTATCTCCCAGATCGCAGGTCATGCATAGCGCTGATTCCCAGCTGCGCTGAGACCCGAATTGTTTGCAGTGCGTGCCACGATTGCAGTGTCGCTAAGCGGGGTGTGACGGGTTGCAGTGTTGTGTTATTTTTGCACTGTTTGTGTGGTAAGTCTCATGTGCAGCTGGGATATCAGCAGGATGTGTTGTAAGTCCTGTCTGGAAATAACTGGGATTTTGTATGTCTAATTGATGTAATAAATAAATGATCAATTTATTTCTTTGCCCCGTTTAGTCATACCTTGTCCTCGGTTACAATTAGCTGCAACAACATTTACAAACAGATGGATGAGGGGATTAGAGAAGGCTTCCCTGATGCAGAGATAGTTCATGGAGCACTCAGGATATTAAATCCTGGAACTTTTAAAGATATGTTAATCAATAAAGACGATTTGACTGTACTTGAACTGAAGGGGTTCCTCCAGGCCCACCTGAGAGAGAAAAATAGTACAGAACTCTTTCAAGAAATAATGTGTGCCAGAAAAGATGAGTGAGACACCACAGCAGTTTCTCTACCGCATGACAGGGTTGAAGCAGTGGGTCCTCTTCATATGGGACCCAATCTAACCTTAACAGTAGCAAACCAAGTCTCCCCTCGCCAGTCACATCAGAAGTAGTTAACCAGCAGCAGGGTGAGGCACTCGCTACGTCTGGTGTTATGGCACCCCACACTAAACGTGGGGCAGTTGCTAAGCTAATCGGTAAGAAAGCTCTCATACATTGCAATTTGAATGGCTTAGCAGTGAAAGCACTACTTGACACATGTGCTCAAGTTTGCATCATAAGTAAACATTGGAAAGACTGATACTTGCCTGACTTAGTCATGCGACCTCTGCCTGAAATCTTCGAGAAAATTGATGAGTTGAAAGTTTGCGCAGTCAATTTCAATTCAATTCAATTTTATTTATATAGCGCCAAATCACAACAAAAGTTGCCTCAAGGCGCTTCATAGATACAGAGAAAAACCCAACAATCATATGAGTCAACATTGTTAATAATTTCACCTCCTCACTACGTACGACTCTGGATACTGTAGCTCCTGTGAAAACTAAGGTCTCTAATCAGAAGTACCTGACCCCGTGGTATAATTCTCAAACACGTACCCTAAAGCAGATGACTCGTAATCTGGAGAGGAAATGGCGTGTCACAAATTTAGAGGATCATCATTTAGCCTGGAGAAATAGTTTGTTGCTTTATAAGAAAGCCCTCCGCAAAGCCAGAACAGCTTACTACTCATCACTGATTGAAGAAAATAAGAACAACCCCAGGTTTCTCTTCAGCACTGTAGCCAGGCTGACAAAAAGTCAGAGCTCTTTTGAGCCAACCATCCCTTTAACGTTAACTAGTGATGACTTCATGAACTTCTTCACAAATAAAATTTTTATCATTAGAGAAAAAATTACCAATAATCATCCCACAGATGTAATATTATCTACAGCTACTCTTAGTTTCATTGATGTTAAGTTAGACTCTTTTTCTCCAATTGATCTTTCTGAGTTAACTTCAATAATTACTTCCTCCAAACCATCAACGTGTCTTTTAGACCCCATTCCTACAAAACTGCTCAAAGAAGTCCTGCCATTGATTAATTCTTCGATCTTATATATGATCAACCTATCTCTAATAATCGGCTATGTACCACAGGCCTTCAAGGTGGCTGCAGTTAAACCTTTACTCAAAAAGCCATCTCTAGACCCAGCAGTCTTAGCTAATTATAGGCCAATCTCCAACCTTCCTTTCATATCAAAAATCCTTGAAAGAGTAGTTGTCAAACAGCTAACAGATCATCTGCAGAGGAATGGTTTATTTGAAGAGTTTCAGTCAGGTTTCAGAGTTCATCACAGCACAGAAACAGCTTTAGTGAAGGTTACAAATGATCTTCTTATGGCCTCTGACAGTGGACTCATCTCTGTGCTTGTCCTTCTTGACCTTAGTGCAGCATTCGATACTGTTGACCATAATATCCTATTAGAGCGATTAGAACATGCTGTAGGTATTACAGGTATTGCACTGCAGTGGTTTGTATCATATCTATCTAATAGACTCCAATTTGTGCATGTAAATGGAGAGTCCTCTTCACACACTGAGGTTAATTATGGAGTTCCACAGGGTTCAGTGCTAGGACCAATTCTGTTTACATTATACATGCTTCCCCTAGGCAGCATCATTAGAAGACATAGCATACATTTTCACTGCTATGCAGATGACACCCAGCTCTATCTGTCCATGAAGCCAGATAACACACACCAATTAGTTAAACTGCAGGAATGTCTTAAAGACATAAAGACTTGGATGGCCACTAACTTTCTGCTTCTTAACTCAGATAAAACTGAGGTCATTGTACTCGGCGCTGAAAAGCCTAGAAATATGGTATCTAACCAGATTCTTACTCTGGATGGCATTACCTTGGCCTCCAGTAACACTGTGAGGAACCTTGGAGTCATTTTTGACCAAGATATGTCCTTCAACGCACATATTAAACAAATATGTAAGACTGCGTTCTTCCATTTGCGCAACATCTCTAAAATTAGAAATATCCTGTCTCAGAGTGACGCTGAAAAACTAGTTCATGCATTTATTACTTCCAGGCTGGACTACTGCAATTCATTATTATCAGGATGTCCAAAAAACTCACTGAAAAGCCTTCAGTTAATCCAAAATGCTGCAGCAAGAGTACTGACAGGGACTAGAAAGAGAGAGCATATTTCTCCTGTTTTGGCTTCCCTTCATTGGCTTCCTGTTAAATCCAGAATTGAATTCAAAATCCTGCTCCTCACATACAAGGTCTTAAATAATCAGGCCCCATCTTATCTTAATGACCTTGTAGTACCATATCACCCTATTAGAGCACTTCGCTCTCGCTCTGCAGGCCTACTTGTTGTTCCTAGAGTATTTAAAAGTAGAATGGGAGGGAGAGCCTTCAGTTTTCAGGCCCCTCTTCTGTGGAACCAGCTTCCAGTTTGGATTCGGGAGACAGACACTATCTCTACTTTTAAGATTAGGCTTAAAACTTTCCTTTTTGCTAAAGCATATAGTTAGGGCTGGACCAGGTGACCCTGAATCCTCCCTTAGTTATGCTGCAATAGATGTAGGCTGCCGGGGATTCCCATGATGCATTGAGTTTTTCCTTTCCAGTCACCTTTCTCACTCACTATGTATTAACAGACCTCTCTGTATTGAATCGTATCTGTTATTAATCTCTGTCTCTCTTCCACAGCATGTCTTTTATCCTGTCTTCCTTCTCTCACCCCAACCGGTCGCAGCAGATGGCCGCCCCTCCCTGAGCCTGGTTCTGCCGGAGGTTTCTTCCTGTTAAAAGGGAGTTTTTCCTTCCCACTGTCGCCAAAGTGCTTGCTCATAGGGGGTCATATGATTGTTGGGCTTTTCTCTGTATCTATGAAGCGCCTTGAGGCGACATTTGTTGTGATTTGGCGCTATATAAATAAAATTGAATTGAATTGAATTGAACAGGGAAACCACATCATTTGATGGCTGGGTACCCATCATGATCAACTTACCGTGGGGTGAAGACCCCAGCCTCTCCGTCAGTACTCCGTTCCTCGTCAGTACCTTGCCTATGGACAAACCATTGATCGGTTTCAATGTCTTGGAACAGATCACTGAGGAGCAACTAGAGCAGTTGATACCTACTCTTGTTACCTTGCTGTGTAATGCCATCTGTCTTCCCCCTGAGAAAGGTGAGGTGGTCGTAAGCTTAATCCAGACAGTAGAGCCAAACATTACACAAGGCTGCTTGAGGACAGTTGAAAGGGATGTGATTATCCCTGCTGAACAGGTCACCTGGTTAAAGTGCCGGGTTCCATCAACCATGAATCCGTTTGATTGTTTAGTGCTGTTTGAGGCTGATGAGGGTAACCAGGCCCTAAAGCGGTTCGATGTCTTGACAGGGTTAGTTGAAATACAGAATCCAGCTAAGCCGTACATCACCATTGCTCTGAGTAATGACACCAAACATGATATCACCTTGACAAGGAAGACGGCCCTGGGCACCTTACAGCCGGTTGAACGTATTGTGGAGGTCGAGGCCCCAAACGAGTGCCCACCTGGAATAACAGTTCGCGAGATAACGGTGGAGTCAGCTGGACCTCTCCCAATGTCGTGGTATCCGCCAGTGAATCTTGATCATTTGGAGGAGGGACAAAAAGAGATTGTCCAGAGAATGTTGTTTGATGAGTGCAGGGTCGTTGCGTGGGATGGGAATGATATTGGTTGTAATCCGGATCAGAAAATGGTGATAAACCTAAAAGATGACATACCAGTGCAGAGAGCATATACTTCCATGTGATTAGGTAGAGGATCATCAGGGGGTCCTTTTGTCCCTCTTTGGGGGGAAACTCCCACTAGGTTTATATCTGGGACTCCCCACCAATTGACCCTTAGAATGGAAGAAGCTTCTCGGATGAGAGGTGAAACATCTTCGAGCAGCTCAAAGAAGTCCAGATGCTTTTCTTTCCAAGCTCCTTAGTCTACGATGACCTGCATGACTGACAACCTTCATAGACATAATTGTTTGCCTTTTTTCGGTGTTTTATTTGTTCCAGACTAAATCGGTTTGGCTGAGATCAAAGTTATTAGATTATTAGATTAAATAAAACTTCATTAATCCATTGGGTGGGTTCCTGCAGGACAGGATTCACACAGCTGAATAAATGTTAAACAGAAAACTGATTAAACAGAAGTGCGAGACTTCATAAAAACAGACTTCATAAAACAGACATAAAAAAGGCCATTCATTTGGTTTACATGTAAGTATTTATTTAGCCACAGCTATTTTATTTATGTGGAGATGCCCGGGGAAGAGGCTCATAATGTGGTGGGAAAGTGGCTGTGTGGTTTCCCCTTGGGTATTACACATTTCTTAATTAACTCCACCTCCGCCCTCCAATCAAGGCTGCTCACTGGCCCGGGCAGCCAGTAAATTCACAGCCTGGTACGCCGGCCCCGTCGTCTACATGGAAGCGACGTTCACGCTGCCGGCCCTTTTCAACACAGCCAGATTCCCAGACATCTCAAAAGTCAGCTGTCGTGAGTAACAAGGACTATTTTCCTTTACTATAACCATAATCTTGCCATAACCATGCCAATCATCAGTCCATCTGCTTGAGGCTGCCACGACATCACCATCACAGACACCCATGGCAGCCTCGCCACCATCATCTCCAACGCCTGTGGCTGCCACACCACCATTACCATCTGCTCAATCATCCGCAGCTGCAATGCCGCCGGAGGGACCCGCTCTGCCCGAGCAGGAGGTCAGCACAATGGAGGGTCCTGCATGTCCATGTCCGGCACAGCGTCCAGCATGCAGGGTACTGTCAGGGACCTGGGCTCGAGCAACCCTGGTTCCCTGTGCACTTATATTCACTTATATGTGTGAATTTGCAGCTGGAATAGGGGTTAAAGGTATCATCAGACTTGGGAAGTTGCTGCTTTCTACAAACAGCAAGTGAAATAGCACAACCAACAACTGTCATACTTGCATTAACAACAATAATAACAAAACAAACTACTACGACAATCAGTCCAACATATCCCTCCAACAGATCCATCCATTCGGTTCCTCCTGGCTGACCTGAAGGTTAGAAACATATGTAGGGTGTCAGCTGTCAAGTAGGTGATGAGTGAAGTAAGTAAGTAACTAAAACTTATTAATATAGCACTTTTTTAGACAAGAAACAACATAATACACAACAACATCATAAAAAATATTTTTATAGTTGATCAGAAATTTACTGTAACTGTTTTGTCTGGGAGTGTTATCTACTGAAACTGAATTGTAACTGAATCTTGGCTCCATCCAAACATGCCCAATGCCTAGGTGGAGTTACCAAGCTGGACATTACACTACCAGGATCACACCAAATATTCCTGTAAGGAAAGGTGCGACCACAGCAGAGAGCAACCAGGGCGTCCATATCATTGTTGGTGACTTTAATAAGGCATGTGTGAAAATTGTACTCCCCAAATTCCACCAATATGTTACATGTCCTACCAGAGGGGTAAGGACACTGGACCATGTGAAGATATCAAGCAGGTCTACAGACTGACACCCCTCCATGACCTAGGACAATCTGACAGAATCTCTCTGCTCCTCATCCCTGCCTACATCCCTCTCAGGAATAAACAATCCCCTCCAAGCACCCTGGTCATGGCTACCGACCTATAGCCCTCACAGGAAAAGCTACGTGAGGATGGTCTTCGTGGACTACAGCTCAGCGTTCAACACCATAATCCCAGACATTTTTACCACCAAACTGGACCACCTTAATCCTGATCCTGATTTAAATATTACCTCATCAACTGGCCCCAAACAGTCCATGAGTCCAGCAGCCACATCTCTGTCAATCTCACCTGGGCCCACAACACCAACATGCTGGTAAAGAAGGCCCAGCAGCAATTGCATTTCCTCCTTGTCCTAAGAAAGAATAACCCAGACCAGAAGCTGCTGCTGGTCTTTTACTGTGCTTCAGTGGAGAGCGTACTCTCCTACTGCCTGGCTATTAGGTACGCAGGGGCCACAACTGAGAACAGAAAGGCGGCACAGAGGGTAAATAACCCCACTAAAAAAACATTGGCTGCCCTCTGCCACCCATGGAGGCCATTGCCATGTCCTCCATTCTCAGGAAAACCACTGTCATCGTGGGTGACCCCTTGCAACCCGCCCACCACCCATGTGACCCGTGCACTCTGGTCGGTACCTAAGGTCAGTCATGTTTCACACCTCCAGAGTCAGAAACATCTTCTTCTGATTTGGACTCTCAACAAGTAAGGGTACTGTCCCTGCTGGTGACTTCTTGTGAAAATTGGATAAACCTAGAATCTCAGCTCACAATGACTTGATGTCATCTTCATTTGGCCTTCATTTTAATGTAGCTAATCACATGCAAAGATTTAGGACTATGATCACAACATTGTGTGAAAGAAAGGTGGAGGGCAGAAACTGTGAAGACAGCGACTGTGGTGGTACAGGCCAGGTACACAGAGCGACACAGAGACAAGGATCTGGAATTAAATGCAGGCACATTAGGAAAAGGTGATAGAAATGATCAAAAATGGAACAGGAGAATGAATTTCTAAAATGTTAATATTTGTCAGAGCAAAATCAAAAAATACATCTAAGTGCTGCTCATATCTAACTGTAGGTGGAGGAGAGGTGACATTCACTGGCCCTGGAAGAGTGTCCTGTTTTGAGTCAGGTATCTCTGCTGCACCATCCACTGTGTTGAATAAGCTACGGCCTGCTGCAAGTCAAATCAAAAGAACAACATTTATTCCAAAACAAATGTCCCCCGACAAACAAAAAAGTGTTGATGAGGAGGATTTTTTTTGTCTAGGCTTTAAACCACATGTCTGTGCACTAGTATACGCATAAGAAATAGGCTTTTATGAAAACACTAAATCAAACACTACTAACTGTGGGAATAAAGGAATTATTTTACTGCATTAATAATATAACTTTATCATTAACATTGCATTAAACTGTTTATTACAGCTACTGGCATCAGATTAACATTTTTATTACAGGTGCAGCCATAATCATTGTATGCACACATTCAAAGGTTTTCCAGCTCTCTTGATGACACGGCACTCATATGTTCCAGTATCATCTTGTCTCACATTCTTCAGAATCAAAGACACATCTCCATCAGCTATCTGTCTGTCCTTCAGATCTACCCGGTTCTCAAAAGATGGATGCTGGTAATCTGGAACAAGTCGTCCATGCTGATATAAAAGGACAAGTTCTTCATCTTCCAGGTCAGCTCTGCTCCACTCTATAACTATGACGATGTGGGCTTGAGCTTGACATGTCAGAGTGACGTCCTGTCCAGACTCAGCTGTGATGCTTTTGTGATCTGAAAGAGGAAACAACACAGCGCAGAGAGGTTAACGATCAAAGTAACACTGTTAACTTCTACAGCAGCCAATCAGAGTGATGATCAGACAGCACTAAACTGTACTTACACACAAAGAATTTTCAATAATATCATTTATTACAAAATTAATGTGTGCAGCCTCATGTTGCCTGCACACACACAGACAAACGGAATGAATATGAAATAATTCTACTCTATTTCTTTCTCTTTATCTGTCATTGAAATGTCATTTATCTCCTGACAGCTAAAACTCACCTGCAGAGGTAAACATGCAGAGGCTGAATAACAACAAAGCTGAGCAGAGTTTCAGTTCAGTTTCAGTTTTATTTGTCATATGCAAGTTAGCACAGGGTCAACATTGCAATGAAATTTGTTTGACGAGCAGCAGTCACTCAGCAGCATGATGCAGTAGAAGAAAATATAATAAAATATAATAAAATAAAATAAAATAATAAAAAAATAGAAAAATAGTAAGGAGCAAAATATTAGAGAGACATGGTAAAAGAGAAAAGAGGACTAAATATATATGTATCTATAAATATAAATATATGTACACTAGTGATTAAATAAGAAAATCTTGAAAAGAAATATGACGGGAGGGCAGATGGGATATTGCACAGGAATGAGCAGCGAAAAATCACAGTATTGCACTTTTAAATATAAATATCAATAACAATAAAGTGGAGTGACCAGTGCAGATTAAACAGAGTACTTGTGAAGCTGCAGGGTAGCTTCTGAGTGCGTCCTGTGGACTGTGTTGTGTGTGTTTAAGTGTTGTGGTTGAGGTGTCGTATGGCTTGGTGGTAATAACTGTTTTTAAGTCTTGTAGTTCGAGCAGACAGACTCCTGTAACGTCTGCCAGATGGTAACAAGGAGAACAGCTGATGTGCTGGGTGGCTGTGGTCCTTGATGATGCTGTGTGCTTTACGGAGGCACCGTTGCAGATAAATGTCCTGAATGGCAGGAAGCCTCGTGCCAGTGATGTGCTCTGCTGCCTTCACGACCCTCTGTAGTGATTTACGGCTGCTGGCAGAGCAGTTTCCGTACCAAACTGCGATGCAGCTCATCAGCAAGCTCTCAATTGCACACCTGTAAAAATTTGAGGTGATGTTGGCGTTCATGCCAAACTTCCTCAGCCTCCTCAGGAAATAAAGCCACTGGCGAGCTTTCCTGATAGCAGTGTCTGTGTGAAGGGACCAGGAGAAGTCCTCTGTGATGTTGACTCCAAGGAACTTGAAGCTGCTGACCCTTTCGACCTTGACACCGTTGATGTGGATGGGCTGGTGTTCTCTGACTGGTTGTTTCCGGTAGTCCACTATCATTTCTCTAGTTTTGCTGATGTTGAGAGTCAGGTTATTTCATCCAACAACATGAATGCTTCAAAAGCGTCAACATCAGCTCTTCTCTGGCAGCATGGTGGGAGTTTCTGAAGTTGACAGAGTCTTCATTAATCCCATGCAAACGTACACCTATATGGAACAACCCTGACATATTACAAAACAATAATATGATAAACTTTTCAGATTGGAGTGGTAAAGGGGGGCTCAACCCGGGGTAGCAGTCATGGCCAATTAGGGGGGGCTCTGTTGGCTCTTAGGTGACGGTTTCCTCGTGGCTGCGTGCAGCGGGGCTAGGGGAGGGTCTGTGCTGATGGACGTGGGTTACTGACCTGGTAGCCTGGCAGCCCCTGGGTGGGTCCGGGACGGGCGTGAGGTTCTGGGGGCGCTCCGACTCTGGCGTGGGGCCCTGGCCGGGCCTCGGGGGCTTGGGTCCTGGTTGGTGTGTTGCCGGGGTTGTGGGCGGGTGGGTGTATGGGGGCAGGGTGCCACCGGTGCGTCGAGCCACCTGGGGGCTCTTCAACTGGTGGGGGAGGTTGTCACATCTTGCAGGAGCTTTCCTCCCTTCAAGAACTCTCTCTGCAGGAGGGGGAAATACAGGATGTTAGGTTTTGTATTGTTGATTGTCATTTATGCTTAGAAATATCTACTTATATATGCTTAGAGGTGTATAATCAATTGTGTAGTGATAGGATGTGTGATCTTTAGCAGGCTGCAAAGGCTTGGTGTAGATTCCAGAGTGTTCTGGAATCCACACCTACATCCTGGGAGCATGGGAGGAGGTCGTACCTTGTTTTATTGTTTTATTGTTTTATGGTAGGATAAACGTGGCTATATCTGTTTTAGGCTAAGTGCCTTTTGTTTATGTGAACTGCTGGACTTTCCAGACCAGTAGGTTTAGGGAAGTCATTTATGGGGTCATACTCTGACCCCCCCCACACACACACACACACACACACACTCACACACACACACACACACAGTATTCTTTGTTCACATGTATACCTATGTAAGATGTTATATGTTAATGACCCTATGCATATTCATGTAACCACAATAAAAGGAGTGCTATGGGGAACCTGGCTGAGAGTCTGACGGGGGTCAAGTGGTGGAACGACACTTGGCTCCAGGCAGGTCTCCCTCATGCATGAGTAACATGAAGAACTTTGCCTACTTTGGGGTCTTGCTTTGCTGTGTAATTATATTGTCTTCAACGTTCCAGCGAATAGGTTTAAGCTACAAACCTATCACAGGAGAGGTGGAGGAAGATCTCAGCCTGGGCGTCTATTGTCTTATGTAGTCTGGAAGATGAGTGGATGATGGGGTGGGTGCAGTTTTCTCTGTGGTGGGGTTGGGTGGACTGTCCCGGGCTCTGTGGGGCCGGGCGGCGCTGCTGCACTGGGCCCCGGTTCGGATGGGCCTGGGCCCCCTTTCCTTGACGGGTCGCGGAGTATGGGGGTGCCTACTGGGGTCAGTGGGGGAGCTGGCCCCAGGGAGGGGTCACTTGCCCCTCCCTTCCTTCCCTCCCCATCTCCAGCTGCCTCCCTCTTCCCGCTCCACCACAACCACCCACACATGCAGGGCCTTGGAGTAGGGGTGTGTCACCAGAGGAGGTAACCCCCCCCCCGTCCCCTTCTGGCTGCCTCTGCCTCCAAATTACCATCATGGTGTACACCTCACCACTTGCGCCGTTGCCCACCTCTCAATTTTAAATACACGTAGACATTGAGGGCTAGCAGGAGGGGCTATGTGCTTACCTGCTGCTCTCTGGCAGGTAGCTCCATGCCCTCCTGGGTTTTAAATGCACCTTAGAACACACATACATCAACACTACAATGAGCGGGTGGAGGGAGGTTTCGACTCTTCTCTCACCCCCGTTCTCTGCGGTCTGCTGGAGCGAGGGGGCTAGGAGGAGGAGTTGGCCGTCCGACTGGGGTCTGAAATGTGGGGCCTCCCTGCTGCTGCGGAGTCAGGGCGGTCTGCTTCTTCCTACCGCAGGGAAAAGGGTAACACCACCTGGCTCTGGGTGCAGTTCCCCCCTCCAGGGGCAAGGGTACCTAAACCCAGTTCGTAGAGTACGCTTGGGGAGTGTGATTGTGTGTACAGCGTCTCTTTATGTCTGTCTCCACGTTGGTTGAGTGTGGAGTAAGTGCATATGAGATCATGAGGGTGGGAATGGATGTTTTTATCTGTGTGTGCCTGTATGTCTGTGTCTATATGTCAGGTTGGGTATCAGACGCCACCTCTCTGGGGACATCTCAGGCCCTCCAAGGTTTGGAGGCCTATCTCCCCCCACCACTTCCCCTGCCAGGGGCGGACTTCCTCAGACATCGGTGCGTTGGTGGTTCTTTGTGTCCGGGGATGGGCGTCCAGGTACACACCAGCTCACTCCTTGGCTGCTGCTTATCGGGGCCTGGAGCCTGGGCCTCACTCGGGCCACTTCGGAGGTGGGGTGCCCGCGGCCTCTCGGCCTGGGGCTCGGTCACTCAGGCACAGCTGGCTGCCGGCGGAGCTCACGGGCACGTCACTGCAACCCCCCCTGGCTTCTGCTCCACGGCTGCTGAGTGACCCCTCATCTGGGACTCTCCTCAGCTCTTTCTGGGACAGTGGTGCGGCTGCCCCTCTGTTGGTCTTCCTTGGTCTCTTGTGTTCTGGGGGCCTCTGGATGTCTGGAGTTTTGATCTCCTCCATACCTGCTTCATGCCCTGGAGGACGGGGCAGTGCCCCCCCCCCCCCCCACACCCTCTAGCAGATCATTACATGAAGGAACCTTTTAAAAAACAAGCACGTCCATGCTCACAGGTGTACACACAGGTGATCACACACACAAACTACACCCTTTTTGGCTCCTACCTCAAAGCACACTGTGTGCTGTCGATCTTACGTGCTGCACAAGAATGTTTAATATTTAGTATTTACTGTTATATTCCCATATATCATTGTGATGTTGTTTATTCTATTACTCTCGTTTTCTTCTGCTTGTTTTCTTTTTTCTTTCTCAACAGGTGATCCAGGTGATCTAGTGTGAACCCTCAAAGCGGCCCGCATGCACAAAAGAAGACGTCACACACAACGCGCTCTGTTTAGACCCAGAGCAAACAGTATTGTTTGACTGATGGCACTTAATAGAAAGACTTCAGACTTTACGTTTCCCAATTTTTGCTTTAAGTTATTTTGTTATTTACATAATAATGTAGATAACCTAATAATTAGAGGAGCGGTGCTTCAAACGATAGTTGCAGATTTCTGTCAGAATCTGCAGATTATACAGTAAAAATAAAATGTTCACGTTGTCTTCCCAAAAGTTTCGCTGGATGGCCAGGAAGCATTCACGATGTCTTCTCGGGCGCTTCTCCGGCGCTGATAATTGGCGTCTGTCTTGTGTCAGTGACGTAAAAGATGGATTTAATGCCACATGACCATTCAAACAGCAGTCGCTTTCTAAAACATCAGATATGTATCGGATTCAGTACCACATATGAAAGTGACCCAGATCGGATTTGAAAATATTGGATTTGTGCTGTTTTTACACTGTCATACCATGATCGGATATGGGTCGCATAAGGTCAAAAAAGTCGGGTTTGATGTGCTCTCGCCTGCCGTGTAAACGTAGCCTAAGTGATACACTGGGGAAGCTAACAGAGTAATGTTCAAATAGTTGAACGAATGAAAGAGCTGTTTAGATGTACCTGTGTCTGGAAGAATGTCCTGTGGTGAGTCAGGTACCTCTGCTGCAGCATCCGCTGTCTTGAATAAAAAAGGAGCTATACCATGGCCTTCTGCAAGTAAAATCAAAAGACAAAAAATTATTCTAAAACAAATGACCCCTGTAGAACAGAAAAGTGTTAATAAGGGGCTGGCTAAGATCACAACCAGTGGCTTTCTGACATTTTTTCCTCTGAATGTATAATATATAATAAATAATGCTACAGTAGCAAGCAACTAACATAAAGATGGTGGAGTCCCCCATAAATTTGAACACGACTTTTTGAAAAGCACCAAAGATCCTAAACACACTGAACTCCTCACTCACTTGGAGAACCAACTCTGAGGTAGATGATGCTGATGAGCTTCATATGTTGTCTGCCTCTCTGGATGACATGACACCTATATGTTCCACTATCAGCAGTGGTCACATCCTTCCGAATCAAAGACACGTCTCCATCAGTGATCTGTCTGTCCTTCAGATGCTGATACTCTCTCAAGTATCACTGTGTGTGTCTCCTGCATGATATATTTAACTGACATTTTTTATTGTAACAACCAACGATTTAAACAGGAAATTAATGGCTATTAACAATGTTGCCCAAACTTTTGCATCCCACTGTATTAGTATATTTTGTCATTAGTATAATATGAAATAAATTCTACATGTGTCAAGTCGTGTGCCAACATTTGCTGTGTAGTAGAACTGAGACATTAGTCATTATAAAAATTTATTTGAAATAATATTAAAATTCTCAAACAGAAAAACATTAAACATAAACATAAATATATAAAATATAAGTATTTACAGAGAGACAGGAATAAAAGGACCCAGATGCTCTCCAGAGCAGGAACAAGGCTGAGGAGGAAATGCTCATTTGGAGACTGGCGTGGCCTCTTCAGGGACACCAGGATGGCCAGCTCCACCGCCGATGGACCGTCCTGGGACCCGTCCCTCATCTGCCTCGGAGCTGTCCTCCTCTGTGGGCCTGTAAAACACAGCACAAAACACAAAGAAATGAGAAGGCTGCTACTAGATTTTAATTTCAACATTGAACCCCCCTCCCCCCCCCCCCCCCCAAAAAAAAAAAAAAAATAGGATATAATCAGATTAGTTGTAGATATTTAGTAAAGGTGATCACAAGGGAATCCCACCGAGTAAAAAGCTATCAGTGCGTGCTGTACATCTGATGCTACAATTGCATACCTGTGGGTGCAGCAGCAGGAGCTCAGGGACTGGGGAGCAAGGAGAAGCAACAGGGGATGCTCTGCTGCAGAATCAGTTGGTTCTATCAAGACAATATTAAATGTTAACAGGTTGAATACAATAATCATAGTGAAAGTATATACAGTGTTACCTCATTTATTGCACCAGGGGTTCTCAGAATAAGTAAGTCATCAAAAGGTCAACATGCAGTATTCTACCACATGCAAACTTATATCATTAAAATATTATACTGACTACTAAGTAGGGATGGGTACCGGTATCCGGTGCCATGATGGCATTCCTGAGCTGTGATACACTTTAGATTCTAGCCAATCATTTTACATTTCCGAGGATAGTAGGCGGGTCCAGGTACGTACATTCTTTTAGAGCAGAGCTACAGATTAAAAGTGCCCGAGGCGAAGCGGTCAAAAGGCTGGCTGTACTTCACAGCAAAATATGCAAACTCAGCAGCCTGCAACAAGTGCTTTAAGCTGATACTGTGATACTGTCAAAGGAGGTAACACCTCAAATCCGATGACGCATAGCATTTTTTTTAAAAGCCGAGAAATGCGCCGTATTTGATAGCTTGCTGCGAGCACATCTACTGCGGGTGTGGTGCCTGTTATCGGACCTGGAATTTGCAACATCCCCCAAAAACCCAAAGAGTACAGTCCTGGCCCCTAGCCCTGCCAGTGTAGCAGAAATGATGACGGATGATGATGGCAGCAGCAGCCGTTCTTCTCTGCGTGAGTAGCTTAATGTTGTTCGTGTGTAATTTACATTGAGTAGGCTAACCACGTTATTACATTAATGCAGGTAAGGTGAACTAGCAAACATCATCATAGCTACATGCGGCTGTCTTCTTGTTTGATGGCAGATACTCCCTTCACCCTGGCCAAAAAGGCTAAAATGACCAAAGAAAAAGTGGAAAACAGTTAAACATGAGAGGTTTTTGGACAAAGTTTGTGTTTTTTCCATTGTTTAAGCTGCTTCCAGCCAAGAATGATACCATATATGCCCCATAGCTGCAGAAAAGGCTAACATTGTTATCTTTTTACAAAAAAAAACAGCTGAACATGAGAGGTTTTTGGACCAATTTTTTGTTCTCCATTCTTTAAGCACCGGTTTGAGCACCGTTTAAGCACCGGCACCGTTTCAAAAGTACCGGTTTGGCACTGGTATCGGATAAAACTTAAACGATACCCATCCCTACTACTAAGTACAATTTTCTATTGGCACGAGCCAAACGGACATTAACATGTGTTTGAACGAGCTGACGGTTCACTCGTTAAGCTGAAAGAAAGATGCTTTAATCACAGGAGTCACACATGTGTCCACTGTACCATCTGGGAACTCTTCTTGTTTAGCACTCGTAATAACACAAACACTAAATCCTCCTTCTCTTGTGCTGTTTTGTAGCAGTGTATACACCTGAGACTGTCACCTGTCTGACTGTCCTGCACTCTCTCTCTTTTTCTTTCTCTCTGATTGTGGAATAAAAGTATGAACATGTATTTATAAGTTACACTTGTGTTTGAATCCTGCAGCTTATCACACATTTGATTTCCATGTGTGACAACTGCAAGTGTCCAGAGTGAGGACAGACTGAGGGACCCACTGCTGCACATCATCTGTGAGGCTTTGCACCCCTGATGATCCACCAGGACAAACTCAGCAGTGTGTGAGGAAGAGGAGGAGGAGGAAGAGCCAGCAGCAGCTGACAGATGGAGAGAATAGACAGACTGTTCCCTGTTTGTGAAGGACTGCTAGGAAAGTTTAACATAACTAATTGTCTGTCCTGAATCAGTCTTATTAGGTAATTTTCAAATAATGTTATCCTCCCAGTGTTTTCAGTGTGGGAGAAAGTACTCAGGGCCTTCAAGTTACACACTGTGAAAGGCAGCAACAAGTTTAATATTCAGAAACCTAAAGTATGTATCAGCAGCAGAATGGAGCTAAAAATAAATGTTTGTTTCAGTTCTATGAAGCTTTGAGTATTTCGGATTAGTAGCACTGCTGTGTTTATTGCATCATATTGCTGTAATTGTTTATATGCTTTATATATTCTGAGCTAAGTTGATCTATAGTGTTACATCATATTCTATAAGGATGTTATGTGTTTGTAGACTTTCTGCCCAGTTTGACCCATTTAGCAGAAGTCGGCCTGTTTAAGGCTCTGATATCTATTCTGTATGACTTAAAGCAGTTATGACATGGTCTGATTTTCTCACCCAATAAAGGAATATTTAATATATCAGTCTACTCTTCATTCTATCAGAAACTGTTTTCACAGCTCGTATATTTTCCTTTTTCCACATATATGTAAGCATTGAGCCAAATTTAGTAATGCCAACTGCAACTTGAATCTTTACTGAAGCTCAGTATTTGACACAGAGTTCACATCACATGTGCTGTACCAGTGTACCTGCACATGTGATGTGACAATAAAAGTGAATTGCTTTGAGAGTTCAAGTTCACTGCTGTAATAACTAATAATGATTAATATAATAACTATAATATTGGCCATATTATATTTACACTAGTCTCATGAACAACATTAGCTAATTGTTATTTACTAGCTAATCTTAAAATGACTGTTCAGTATAGAAATGAAGCCCAACAATCATGTTTTACAGTCCTGTGGTCTCAGCCTCAGATACTTATCAAATCACATAAAGCTCATGTAGAAACAAAAAAACAAATGAACAATCTATCTATTCTGTATGACTTAAAACAGTTATGACATGGTCTGATTTTCTCACCCAATAAAGGAATATTTAATATATCAGTCTAATCTTCATTTTATCAGAAACAGTTATCACATCTCGTACATTTTGTTTTCACACATATATGTAAGCATTGAGCCAAATTTAGTAATGTCAACAAATTAAATGAACAATATTTGTCTCTTATATATGATACATCTATACGCATTTATACACTGTAAAATATTCTTGTCTTTGAGTGAAGATTTAAGGTGATGGGAAATATAAATAACTGAAACTTGAATCTTTACTGAAGTTCAGTATTAAAATAAAAGTGATTTGATTTTAGAGTTCAAGTTCACTGCTGTAATAACTAATAATGATTAATATAATAACTATAATATTGGCCATATTATATTTACACTGACTTTAGTCTCATGAACAACATTAGCTAATTGTTATTCACTAGCTAATCTTAAATGACTGTTCGGTACAGAAATGAAGCCCAACAATCATGTTTTACAGTCCTGTGGTCTCAGCCTCAGATACTTATCAATCACACAAAGCTCATGTAGAAACAAACAAACAAATGAACGAAATATGTTTTTCTTCATTTCTGTCAAACAAAGCTGTATGAAACGTTGGTATCATGGTTGCTAGGCAACCTGGGCAGCGCGACGGAGGCTAGACCGTCCCATTTCACAAGCCTCGCACTTCCGGCCTTAGCGGTCTGAAAGTACGGGGCCCTTGTGGACCGTTAAGGCTGCGTAATTTAAGGCTGCAGAACCTAAGGCTGTTCCAATTCTCAGCACCGCTGCTCTCTTTCCCTGAGTCCTTAGCAAATCTCCTTCCCACGACGACGTTTTCATCGAGGCCAATGAAAAGAGTTTAGGAAAAGGAGAATTTAGAAATTACACCCCACGTGGTTACGTCGTGCAGCTGAGTCACGTGACCGCACAGTAACAAATCGCCACAAAGCCAGGAAAAGGGGGCGGAGAAAGTGGGTGTGCAGGAGAGGAGTCGAGCAGAGAGAGCTGCTTTTTCATGAAACGGGAGTAAAGTAGTAAACTTACAGGAACATATACCACTACCAACGTTTGGATCGATATCTGCATCGATCTGCACACCCTTGTCTGCTGGATCGTAGCTGCGATCAGCGTGAACCACGTGGGTCTCTGCTCCCTGATCTGTTTCCTGTGTTTGGAAAAACTTCCAGCTTCATCACGGAGTTTCTCTCGGTTTGTGGGCTCGTCTAAAGGTAAGCATCGAGCTAACTTTAATGTGGGTTCAGTTTATGCTGAGTTTAGCTCTGTTGAGAATAATAGATTGCATGGTAGACATTGGAGTTAGAGAGACTGTAGAGTTTGTGATTGCTTGCAACATTATGAAATGGCGGTTGCTAGAGGTAAGAATACATACAGAAAAATAGTCTTTGGATATGAACAAAGGGTGCAGGGAAGGAGAACAACCAACCCCCACCCCCAGGACATGACGCCACGGGTACAAGCGTGGGGGAGGGCAATCAGCCTTTAGAATAGGACTTAATAGGACCGTCTGCAGATTCATCTGTATTTTATTTTCTTCCAGCGCAAATAAAGACGTCTGATTCTTCACCTGGAAGTAAAAGTCTCCAAAAGGTCGCTACCATCAAAAAGCCGTGAAATCGGCAAAGTGTCTTCACAGTTTATTGTGAACACGTTGAAAGAGTGAGAGACTGTTTGCTTGAGCGTTTGCTTGCTTGTTCAATTATTTCCATCTTGCTTTGACTGCAGCTGTAACCCGACGTATTCCAGCAAGATTTGTAAAAAGAGCTGGACAGCTTTTGTTTTGAGTCTAAGAAGTTTAGAAAGAAAGTGACCGGACTTTTTGTGTGGCTAGGTGCACACACACACACACATATATATATATATATATATATATATATATATATATATATGTGTGTGTGTGTCCGTGTCCCAGCTGTGTAACAGGAGCAGAATAGTCTGGTGGTGCAGCAGAGGAACAATTTCAGCCATTTGGACTCAGCTCAGCCACTACCGAGGAAACAATGACTTCAACACAAAAGGTGAGAAAAACATCACAGTTACACTTTTACAAACTTACATACTTTTCACAAACCACAGAAGTTACAAGAAAATACAAAGATCATATTTTATCAGCACACATTGAAACAACAATATCATCTGTTGAACTCAAAATATTTTATGAAGTAAAAGATTTTCTCCACTTATATATTTCATCAATAATGTCATTTTCATTACAACTCTCATTGTGTCACATCATTGTAATGTGATACTATCACCAAAAGGTGGTGGTAACACACCAACAATGTGTTTGTTGACATGTATGATTCCACCAATGGAGGCAGTTTCAGTTTGTTCCACGACTGCATTTCACTCACTGCCTCTGTTTGTATCTCTGTCACTGCAGGACCAACATGGAGCAAGAAGTCAGCGCTCTCAGGAGGCCGACAAACCTCACAAAAGAAAGGGAGAGAAAACCTACAGCTGTGATGAGTGTGGGAAGGCTTTTACTCTGGCTGGAAACCTAAAAACACACCAACTCATCCACAGTGGATTTAAACCATACAGCTGTGATTTGTGTGGAAAGTCTTTTACCCAGGCTGGAAGTTTAAAAACACACCAACTCATCCACAGTGGAGTTAAAGCACACAGCTGTGACTTGTGTGGAAAGTCTTTTACCCAGACTCAAACCTTAAAAACACACCAACTCTTCCACAGTGGAGTTAAAGCTTACAGCTGTGACTTGTGTGGAAAGTCTTTTACCCAGGCTGGAAGTTTAAAAACACACCAACTCATCCACAGTGGAGTTAAAGCACACAGCTGTGACTTGTGTGGAAAGTCTTTTACCCGGGCTGTAAGTTTAAAAACACACCAACTCTTCCACAGTGGAGTTAAAGCTTACAGCTGTGATTTGTGTGGAAAGTCTTTTACCGAGGCTGGAAGCTTAAAAACACACCAACTCATCCACAGTGGAGTTAAACCTTACAGCTGTGACTTGTGTGGAAAGTCTTTTACCCAGGCTGGAAACTTAAAAACACACCAACTCATCCACAGTGGATTTAAACCTCACAGCTGTGACTTGTGTGGAAAATCTTTTACCCAGGCTGTAAGTTTAAAAAAACACCAACTCATCCACAGTGGATTTAAACCTTACAGCTGTGACTTGTGTGGAAAGTCTTTTACCCAGGCTGGAAAATTAAAAAATCACCAACTCATCCACAGTGGATTTAAACCTTACAGCTGTGACTTGTGTGGAAAGTCTTTTACCCAGGCTGGAAACTTAAAAAAACACCAACTCATCCACAGTGGATTTAAACCTTACAGCTGTGACTTGTGTGGAAAGGCTTTTGCTCAAAATAGCCACTTACAGAGGCATCTAGTTACCCACTCTGGAATTAAGGCGTACAGCTGCGACTTTTGTGGAAAAGGTTTCAGCAACAAACACGACCGAAATATTCACCTACGGATTCACACTGGAAATGATGTTTCCTGCTGTGATCAGTGTGGGAAACTGTTTGCAACAGATGCACAGTTACGACGACACATGTTTAGCCACACTGAGGAGAGACTTTACAAATGTGAACTGTGTGAGAAGACTTTTAAAGCTCCACATCAGCTGAATATCCACCAACAGATCCACACCAGAAAGTAACTCTACAAGAGCAGTTACTGTGAGGATGTATTTATCTTTTTATCCTGTATTTTTAACCTGATTGTTTGTTCAGTAAACTTATGGAGTTATACTGAATGAACTGTTTGGAAAAATGAAGACTCATTTTCGCCCAGTAAGCTGAGTGTTATAATGTAAACAGTAAAATGTAATTGGACGTTGGCAGAGATGCTCTTTATTTCAGGCGACATTCAGGATAAAAATAAAAAAGCAGAGCGACGCAGATAGATCCATTTCGCAACCCTGTCGTCACTGTGGTGGTGGGAAAGAGTTTCTCTGTGACCTTTGTGGAAAAACTTCATAAATGGGACCTAAAACTGCAGTGGTTCATCCTTCACCACTGCAGGAGAGACACCATACAAGTGCAGACACTGTGACAAAAGCTGCTCACAATCAGGTCATCGTAACAAACATGAACGTATACACATGGAAGTGAACTTCAGTTGTGACAAGAGCTTCAGGAATCTCAGTTCATACTCCGAACACAAACGATTCCACGTTGTAAATAAACAGTTTCACTGTTACCAATGTGCAAAATCCTTCATTATCTGCTCTGTGCAAACATCAGCCTGATCATGCAGGACTGAAATCACTGGATCACAATGAATCTGAAGAGAGAGAAAGATCCTCTTCTGGTTTCAGGGTCAGACTTAAAAACCTTGAGATCAGGCTCCACAGAGTTCAGATGGAATCTCCTGTAAAGAGTGTCAGCTGATGTCACACTTGGATCTGATGAGGTAGCTCTGATTTCTGGAGCTGCAGTGAATAATCCTGAATGTTACATTTAGGAAGCTGCATGTATAGATATGTATATCAAGTTTATGTTTTTTCCTTTGAGGGATTTTAATTCTCTAAAATGTTATCCCTGTTACATTTTAATCTTTGTTCCCTTAGGACACAGTAGTGTTTAGTAGTTGTATTCGTTTTATGTTTTACCTCAGTTAAATTTCAAACCTTCATTCATATTTAATCTTTTGCTGTGGTAAAATTTTCTCTTAAATTATTTTCTCCCAAAAGTGCAAATGTTTTCACAGCAGTTGCTCTTAAAACTTCCAAAATGAACTAAATCTGTCCACCAGCTTTGAAACAACACCTGCTGTGACTTTATGTCCAGAAAAAAGAAACTCAAGCTAAACTGGTTTTGGGCTATACTTCCAGGTAATACCAGTTTGTACCAGAAGATGGAACAGTGAGTCAGTGTAATTCATTTTCAAATGTAAGTCATTTCTATCTGTTTTTGGCTCCTCCTTTCACTTTAGTGTATTTAGTCCTTGAAGTCCACATGTTGTCTTTTAATGAATTTTGATCCACATGTTTGCAGCTGTTTTCTTGCTGATTTGAATTTTGTATTGTGAAATCCTGATAATGTTAAAGTGTTAGTTATATTTGATGAAGTCTGTGTAGAGTTTATCTTATTAAACAGTTTGGTGTGAAAAATAAAGAAATGGTCTCAGAACAAGTAGTTTAAACCATGATTTCAGATTCAAAGTAATTTAACTGTTTTCAGTGGTACATGTGGAGGTTTATCAGAGGAAGAGACTTGGCTGTTCTCCACTCACACTGAACAAGGATCCTGCAGCTAATTAAACACTCTAAAATGATCTTCAAGGATTATATGTTTGATTTTTCTTAAAAAGGTGCTGTTGGCATGAAGTTTTCAGACAGTGTGTTTAAGAGTCATTGTGGTTAACATCTCACATATTCCAATAAAGTAGATGTTCCTGCATTGCAACAGCGCTTTGCAGATGTGTTCTCCCCCCTGCCCGTGTGCACGACTCTCATGGAGCACCACTTTGAACCTTTGTAACTCTCTCTCTGCAAAATATAGTATATAATGACCAATGCTGGGCAATTTATTATTATTTCTGAGTATTGCAAACAACAAAGATTTTTGCAGCTGTTTACCTAAAAATGCTGCTGATGCATTTTTTTAAACAAACATTTCAAACTATTTACAAAACAATCAGGTGTTCTGCATCAAATCTGATGCCACACAAATTATTTGAAAAACGCCGTTTTTACCGTTTCTTCCCGCAGTAAATATAAACAACAATTGTATTCAGGAAGATGATATTCAGATGATATTCATTACTGCTTAAATGAAGCCATCCGATTTCAATCTTTCTGCAGCTCTTCTCTCCTGTAGTATTTCTCTGTCTTCACAAAGCAGGAACTCCAGCAACACTCGAGGGAAGATGAACAACTTTAATAATTGACCATGATGAAGGCCACAAGCCGAAACGCGTTGGTCAATTATTAAAGTTGTTCATTTTCCCTCAAGTGTTGCTGGAGTTCCTGCTTTGTGAATTCTTTCAACCTCTCCATGCACCTTGGAAGCAGGTGAAGTTGTGCCAGAAATTTTTTTTTGCTGCGATTTATGTATTTCTCTGTCTGACTTGCCATCCCTTCACCTTTCTTGTGGAACACACTTGATGGACGACACAGCGCTCCTTTCACTGACTCATTATAAAAGTGAAGAAGCTCTTTGAAGTATTCACGGTGGACAATCAGACCCGTGGACTTCCATAGATGTTCTGCTTTTTGACAGGAACATCAAATAGCACAAGTTTAATTATTTATCCATAAAGAGTTTGCAGGAACTGACAAAGCAAAGATGGTTTTGTACAGAGCCACCTGACTGACAATTGGAAGGCTGTGTTCATTAAAAGCATTAACAAGAAGCTTAACGTCACCAGAAAAAGTTGTAAAATTAAAATAAGAAATAAAACTTAGAAATGATAGTAATGATGATTCAAATGATCAATTTGAATTTTTTAAATGTCTTTTATTAAATCAAACGTTTTATAGATCAAACATCCCATCCTACACCACACACACCACTACATTTCTCATTAAAATATTGATCAGACTTATTTTTTGATTTATCTTTGATAAGACTAAATAATTTTTACAAAATAGAGAAAAGCTCTGTTTTAGCAATTTTTACTCACAGAAGGTGAAATGTTAAGACCTTTTAACCTCTCAGCTGTGATATAAAGGCGACGGAGGGAATTCAATCTCTTTGTACACCAGGTCTCATGACAACAGTAACATAGATCAAGTTTAATTAATAGTTTAGTGATACATTAACAATGACATCATTGTTCCAGCAGGAGGCAGTAATACACCAAACTGCACCTGTTGTGCTGAAAAGGTGTGAGCATGTGCAGTAACACAGGACACCTGACGGTGAGATCCAGATTATGCATATACAATGTTCAGTGTCACAATTTTTCTCCATTCTGTGGACATGTTATCATTTACAAACGTCTGGAAGAGCATTATTTCACCCTAATTTCCAGCTCTTTTATATGTATTTTCTATTTATACATTTCATCTATATTATTCTTCATTATGATTTATTTCAGCAGATCAAGAACCAACTGGAGAAGATGACATCACGTAAAATGATATTAAAATTTCAAATTGTCAGCAAGTCAGACAAAACAGAGGTAGATTTTTTGCCTTATTCTTTCTGTTAGTTATTAGGACAAGGGCTGAGGGTTAAGAAATAAATTACAAAAATGTTGGCTACTAATAATAATACAAATAATGCTAGTACCATTTAAATTATTATTTAGTGTTACCGTGCTGTAATATATTAAGGCAGTATTATCATTATTATTGCTATTATTATTATTATCTCCTCTAAAATTTTGATGTTTAATATCTCTCAAAGCTCTGAGAAATGACCCACAATTGATAGAACAAATTGTCATGCTTTTTTTTTTCCAGATTTCACAAAAAGATAATTTTTTTCATTTTAATGGTGGAGGGTTAAATGGTAAAGCATCGTGACACAGCTTGTTGTGATTTGGTGCTATATATATTTCCTTGATGATACAGTGTTCAGTATTCATATTTTAAACTACATTTTCCTTTCTGTAATCACAACACGACAACTTCATAATTTCAGTAAATGTAATCATGCATCTTTAACTCTGTCCTTACTATATATTTATTTTCTTACTCTTCTTACATATATTTTTTGTTTACTTGTGTAACATAGTTAAATAGAGGTGAAGTTAAATCCTGCTAAATGGGACATTGGCGCCACCTACTGTTGAAAAAGTCACCCTGCAACATTCACAAAGGGCAAGGGATTATGGGTAATCCTCAGAATAATGGAGGATTCCTGCGAGGTAAGGAATGCGCAAATGTCGTGGGGAGGAAAAATCATATCACAGGCTGTTAAAGTAATACAGTCTGACCTGATTATTTTTGTTGTTTATACATCATTTGTTGCGGGTCATTTCTTCAGTCTTTATATTGAACTGAGTGCACGTTTATGTGAGATTTCTTTATTGGGAAGAGAGGAAACAAAATGGGAGCATAGTTAGCTAACTCTGTTGTTGCTTTCCCGTTTAGATTTTGTGCTGATTGCCCACGACATTAAAAAGAGAGCATTCTAACCATTGCCTTTTTGTTGTGAATGCAGGTATGTGACTGTGCCACACTGTTTAGAGAATTCACATTGTTTCATGTACAGCTTTAAAAGATATTTCTATATTCCTTTCATTTGGGAAATTTAACATGCAATGTTAATGGTGTTGAAGTTTTTCTATTTTGGTTGTATAAATTTACCACTATACGATCACACTGCAAGTGGAAATGTAATCCTCAGAATAATGGAGGATTCCTGCGAGATTTTGTGCTGATTGCCCACGACATTAAAAAGAGAGCATTCTAACCATTGCCTTTTTGTTGTGAATGCAGACCAGAGAAGACACTACACAGAGGTCACATTGGTGCCTTGACTTGTTCCTGACGCTGCTGAATCGGGCTGGTGTCTTCTTGTCGCAGCATCATCGTGGAGCATCAGCTTCCTTATTGTTTAGTCTGTTGGGTAACGGAATCAAACTTTGGGGACTGTTGGACATACTTTTATATTGGCTTTGTATATTGCCATATTGTATTAAGCCCACCTTAGGTCTATTAATATCCTGCTAGATATGGATCTGAGTGACTCTGATGACACCCCAAATGTGACTCCCTTTGTTGTGGGTAGGGGTAGAGGGTTCAAAACTGTTCCTTTTTCACTGGGTGACTGTCGGGTGGGGCATAGAGCAGCAGATTGTTCTTGTGAGCTTGTGGCTGAGTCACAGTCAGTACAGTGCACTAAGGCATCTACCTCAGACCCCCCAATAACTGATGTGAGTCTAGTCGACCAAAAGAGCGACATTGTGCAGCAAATTGGGCAACGCCTGGCTGATAGCATTCTGTCACACCTGACTACGCCACACACTTCGAGCCCTGCTACATATACATGTCCTGAGGTGGCACATGAAACAACAGATCTCCCCTCCGGCCACTCACTAGATCTTTCTCAAGTCCAGCTGGTGGCTCCACGACAGGTTAAAGACCCGCCTGTGTTTCGGGGGAAGAGTTCGGACTCATTGTCTGTTGATGAGTGGCAAGAAGCCATGCAGAGTTACATAAAGAAGAGTGGCATTCTCCCAGAAAACCAAGCTGAGGAGATTTTGATGCATCTGAGGGGCAGGGCAAAAGATGTTGTGAAATTTGGTGTAAGAAACGGTGGAATTGATGTCCAGCATAATCCACAAGCTATCTACAGATTTCTGCACAAACATTTTAGTTCCACTCAGTGCTCGTCTGTGCCCCTGGCTGACTTTTATTCCACCCTGCCGAAGGACCAGGAGGATCCATAGTATTGGCTGAGGCTGAACAAGGCTGCTGATGTTGTTGGCAACTGTCTTAAGGAGCAGGGGAAATCTTTTGAGAACTCTGGTGTGGAGGTTGCACGCATGTTCATCAGACACTGCCCCTGCAGAGACTTGGCTCTTATCTTTAGAACCAAAACATGTGATAAATGGTCGGATCGTGAAGTTCAGGAGGTACTGGATGAGTATCACCTGGGTAAGGGGTTCCAGTCTCCTCCACAGAAGGGTAACTATGTCTTTGTGAATAAGGCAGAGGTTAGCACAAATGCTACTCCTTGCTTGGCTGACCATGAGCAGAGGCCAGCTGTGAGTCAGGATAGCTCTGCTATTGAGAGGTTGATCAGCATGCTAGAGAAGGTGCTGCTTCAAGGCCCAGGCTATGCTCGAGCTAATGCCAGGCAACAGAGTGCCCGACTGCCGAGAATACCGGGCTTAGATGACACACCATGTTCCATCTGCAGAGATAGCTCCCACTCCACACTCACGCACTGTCAGGAAAACAGATTGTGCTTCCTGTGTCACCTACCTGGTCATTCGAGACGTAACTGCCCAGAGGTCAAGTGTACTCCTTCCAGTGGTCATCAGGGAAACTGAACGATCTGCGTGGAGGGGAGGACAGCGCAGATCCAGCAAGTAAGCCTCCCATCTTGGACATGACTGGTATTAATGATTATGACACTTTGTATTCCACTTACAGTGGCATCGTCCCGCCAAATAAAACACTGATTGCACAGGGCTTGCATAGGCTCTCAAACATTGATAGCTTATTCTACTCTGCAGTGACCACTAGTAGTGGACAAGTTCTTAAAGCATTAGTGGACAGTGGATATATGGCGTGCACCATAAGTGAGACAGTTGATGAGAAACTTTTACAATCGATACCTGATATTGAGAGACGTTCAGCTGAAGACGTTGTCATTGTTGGTTGTGGGGGTCACCTCGTTACGCCTTCTGCTATGTATGATCTTACAGTATCAATATATGGCTTTAAGGTGGTGATTCCTGTCCTGGTGGTTCCGGGCCAGGCTGATGACATGATTCTGGGCAGCAATGCGATAAAGTGGCTTATTTCACAGCTAAAAGTGACTGTTGGGCCCCGGGGTGATGCTTTTCCTCATTTGGCAACTTTGCTGTCCTATTCTGATGACTGTGATGGCAGAGCAATGCCTCCAAGTTTTGGCACTGCAAAGCTTAAGAGACGCGTCACCTTGCGGCCCTTGTCTGAACATTTAGTGTGGGCTAAGCTGCCTGCTCCTGATGCCTCAGCGGTGGGAAGTGCTGTCATTATTGAACCCACTCAGTCTCGATCCAAACCTGCACAGATCCTAGTGGGGCGAGTTGTCACTTCCTTGTTTGGGGATGGCTGGGTCCCTGTTAAATTGGTGAATCCCTCCGACAAGCCCCTCACTCTCAGGAGAAATGCTAAGGTTGCTGATGTGTCCCCCTGTCTTTCTGTGCAGGACTTACCTGAACCTGTTCAAATTCAATCCACTACACAATACACACAGAACTTGTCGCCCGCACCGAGATCAGAAGCGGAGATGTCACAGCGCTTGTGTGATTTGGGCCTGCAGGACCTGGACCTCACGTCCTGTGAAGTTTCCCCAGAATGGAGAGATAGGCTGCTGCGACTCATTGAGCAGTATGAGTCCATCTTTTCAAGGCACAAAATGGACTGTAGTGAGGCTGCTGACTTTGTCCACAGAATCCGCCTGGTGGATGACAAGCCCTTCAGACTGCCATACAGACGGGTCCCACCATGCCATTACGAGAAGCTTCGCACTGCTCTAGATGAGATGGAGGAGTCAGGGATAATCCGTAAGTCCCAGAGTGAATTCTCATCCCCCCTTGTCTTAGTTGTTAAGCCAAATGGTGACCTGCGCATATGCAATGACTTTAGATGGTTAAATGCAAGAACAGTTAAAGATGCACATCCATTGCCTCATCAGTCAGACACCCTCGCAGCACTTGGGGGGAATGTTTTTTTTTTCTACAATGGATCTCACATCGGGGTTTTACAATGTCAGACTCCACGAGGACGACAAAAAATACACGGCATTCTCCTCCCCATTTGGCCTTCATGAATATAACAGGATGCCTCAAGGCCTGACAAATAGTCCTGCTACTTTTATGCGAATGATAATGTCCATTTTTGGTGATGAGAACTTCACAAGTTTGTTGTGTTATCTGGATGACCTTATGGTCTATGCCCCATCTGAACAGGTGGCTCTTGAACGTCTGCAGATGGTTTTCTCACGACTTTCTGCCAACAACCTGAAGCTCTCACCCAAGAAATGCCACTTTCTTCAGTAGTCTGTGAAATTCCTGGGACACATCATATGTGGTGAGGGTGTGAAAACAGACCCAAGTAAAGTGCAGGCTATAGACAATGTGCAGGAAGCAGACCTGATGGAGTCTGACGGGTTGACACCATGTGCAAGGAAAATTAAATCCTTCCTGGGGATGGTTCTCTACTACCACCATTTTATCGAGCGGTGCTTTGCAAAAGCTAAGCCACTGTTTGATCTTGTGGCTGAACCAGCTGCGCTGCGCAAGAGAGGTAGAGGCCATAAGCCTAAATTTAAAAGGGGCCACGTGAAGATCAGTCTGAGGTGGAAGCTACCACTATCCTAGCTAACCCTCAGGGTTGTCTCTCGTCACAGGATGTTTCTGCTGTGTTTGCTGCACATGACACTGGTGGTATCAGCCATGTGAGAGGTGTGGGATCTGATATCCCTCAGGTCCCAACTATTGCCCTTCCTGCCTGTACACCGAGAAGTGAACTCGCTAACCTGCAGGAACAAGATGAGGTTTTGGGCAGAGTTTCCTTTTATGTCCGGCGTCACAAGAGGCCCACCAGGCATGAACGTGCTGGCGAGTCCCGTGGTGTAATGAAATTACTCACACATTGGTCCAGACTCTTGATTAAAGATGGTATGTTGTATAAGGTGAAGAAAGACAGGAACATGAATGTGACGATTTACCAGTTTGTTGTTCCAGACACTCTGAAGACTGAAGTTCTCAGAGGCATCCATGATATGGCGGGTCATCAGGGCCAAGTCCGCACCCTGACTCTTGCAAGGCAGAGATTCTTTTGGACAGGGATGGAGCGTGACATCATCAATCATGTGAAAAGCTGTTTTCATTGTGTGGTTGGGAAAACCCCGGAGCTGAATGACCGTGCCACACTGGAGAGCATTTGTACCACTGAATCGATGGAGTTAGTTTGCATTGACTTCTGGACTGCTGAACAGACTGACAAGAAGTGCGTTGATGTTTTGGTTGTCACAGACCATTTTTCCAAATTAGCGCATGCATTCCCTTGTAAGAATCAGTCTGCCAAGCAGGTTGCTCGCCGCCTGTGGAATGACTTTTTCTGTGTGTACAGCTTTCCCAGACGTATACACTCAGATCAAGGAGCCAACTTTGAGAGTCAACTCATTAAGGAGCTCCTGGACATGGCTGGCATCCAGAAGTCACACACCACTCCTTACCACCCAATGGGGAATGGTATTGTCGAGCGATACAACAGGACCTTGGGGAACATGATACGGGCTTTGCCCCCTCAATCCAAAGCCAGGTGGCCGCAAATGCTTCAGATGTTGACGTTCTGCTATAATTGCACTGAACATGAAACAACAGGTTTTGCACCTTTTTTTCTCATATTTGGGAGAATTCCTCGTCTGCCTGTTGATGTTGTTTTCCAGCATGTTCTCCCTGATGGTGCCATTGTTGACCATGGTGAATTTGTCGCCCATTTGAAGCGTGACCTGTCTGAGGCTGCCCGCATTGCCAGGCAGAACAGCCGTATTGCCCAGGCTCGCCAGGCGAAGAATTATGACCGCAAGGCTAAGGGTGCGCCCCTCTCAGTCGGTGACAGAGTCCTGCTCGCTAATCGTGGTGAGAGAGGAAAGAGGAAGATCGCTGACAAAAGGGAATCCACAGTTTTTGAGGTGGCATCTGTGAAACCTGACATCAATGTGTACCACATCAGAGACCCTGTGACACTCAGGGAAAAAGTTGTTCACTGAAACCTACTACTTCCTGTGAGTTTCATTCCTGCAGGAAACGAGTGCATACCAGTGTCAACCTGCCCCTCGGTTGCAGGTAGTGGACAAGGTGAACCAGAACTTCCAGGTGATGTGCAGGATGGTGAGACGAAGACGGTTCGCTGGCTCATGCAGATGGACCAAGCAAGTGACGGGGACTCTGCGGTTGGTCAACCTGGTTGTTCTCTTGGTGCGGCTTTGAGCGTCTCAACCTCTGAGGCAGAATCGACTGTGGCTCCGCCTGCTGTGTGTGACCCGTTGGTTTCCCGGTTGCCCTCCCCTGCCCCCTCTATTGAATCTGTTGTGTCCTGGAGTGCCTCCTCGCAGCTTCTGGCGGGAGATGCTCAACATATCCTTTGCCCTGATCTTGTGACTGACACACACCTGAGTACAGAGGCCCATGTAGTGCGTACACAG
This sequence comes from Neolamprologus multifasciatus, assembly GCF_963576455.1. Taxonomy (NCBI): domain Eukaryota; kingdom Metazoa; phylum Chordata; class Actinopteri; order Cichliformes; family Cichlidae; genus Neolamprologus; species Neolamprologus multifasciatus. The sequence continues at coordinate 6,469,681 of NC_140441.1, read as the reverse complement.
CCGCCACCTCTTTGTATTAGATCGGGTAGACCTGTGAAACCTCCAACACGTCTCATTTGTGAGATCAATGAACAACAAGTTGATGATTTGCAAGGGAATTGGCCGCTCTCTTGCTCGCCTTATTCCATATGGAAAGTTTTTTTAACTGACTTGAACTATATTGTGCTCCCACGGTCACACTGTTGTGTTTTATGCATTGGAAGTTTCTGTTTTTCTATTGTCATGCCCCAATTTAGCAGGATTTCAGGGGTGTGTGTGTAACATAGTTAAATAGAGGTGAAGTTAAATCCCGCTAAATGGGACATTGGCGCCACCTACTGTTGAAAAAGTCACCCTGCAACATTCACAAAGGGCAAGGGATTATGGGTAATCCTCAGAATAATGGAGGATTCCTGCGAGGTAAGGAATGCGCAAATGTCGTGGGGAGGAAAAATCATATTGCAGGCTGTTAACCCTTTAAGACCTACCATAGAACCAAGTCCGCCAGAGCTTATATCATATTTTTACATGCTGTGGAGCCATTTTTGGGAGCATTTCAAGTTGCTATACATCAATACAACCATTACAGCCCAGATTTTAATAATATGTCTGCATTAAGTCCATAGTAACCACACTAATTGCAAAAAAGTGCAATAAACTACCAAAGATTTGAAAATCGTTTTTGTTTTTTTTACATATATTTCTACTTGGAGAAATTTAAGAGGCTTATCCCTCAAAACTGTAAATACAAAAAAGTTGCACAAAATAGTTTCCCATCACAGGAAATTCATTTTGAGTGTCTTCATAGTTTTATTTTTGAGATACAACAATTTTTATACACTACAGGAAAAACGAAAAACAATCCTATGATGCAAATTTGCAAAAAAGCAGCATATGCATCAAAATAAACTATTTCTAGCAGTGCAATATGAGTCCTAAGCATCCCAGAAACGACACAGAAAGTCATAAAGTCAAACATGACTTATAAAAACACCAGTATAGGCTTTCGAGGCCTACAAGTAAAAAACTACATTTTCCGCGAAAATGACATCACTTCCGGTTTCGGGCAGGAAATGGCGGACATGCGATCGTTCGCTCTGGCGTCTGTTTCAATGTTGGAAGTGTTACAAACAGCTGATCGGATCGGCAAAGCGTGTTTCTGGAATATTATGTTTTTGTTGCTGCAAGTGCTTTTTATGCAGTTTTTGCAAAGTTATATGTGGAAGGAAACTGTGACCTAGGACAAGCTGATGGCATAAGATGTAAGTACAACTCCTCCGGTTTCATATGCAAAAAAAATTATTGCGCTAGCTTACGTGGTTGCAGAGCTACCGGGATTTAAAAATAGTTACGCAAAACAGAGCGTGCCCGCTCCGACCGGCTTTAAAGGGTTAAAATAATGGACCCTGTGCACGAGAAAATGCTAACTTCCTGGTTTGAGACCGGATGTGGGGTTGTACATTTCCGGTAGCTTTACTTTGCGGTCAATCGCTACTGCGAAGATACACTCCAAAATTGATGTCCAAAACTCGAAAACGGAACGATCGCGTTAAGTTACAAAGAGGAGAAGGTGGGAACACTCACCACTGTTGTGTCATAAAAATCTAATGATCAATTTTGACGTTTAAAGAGTTTAGATCGATCAGTTGTTTACATCACTAAACACAAGCAGAACTGCATCACTGCAGCAGAAGACACATCGTCCACATTCAGAAGCACATCTCTGTATAGTGACTGGTCTTATGATTTAAACAGGCAAATGTTCAGCATTCAAACTACAGGTGAACAATAGTCAAACCAGGTGTTTTCCCCGTTATGTCGATATCAGCTAGTCAAGTACACACCTACACAGCATGTTAACAAACCGTGAAAAAAAGCCACACAAAAAATTAATGATTGCTGGTAACGGTTTCTATATATTAGTATTTACGAAGGGTATGTTGTGACTTACCTTCAAAATTACAGCGGTCCCTTGCTATAACGCGGTTCACCTTTCACCTCGCTGTTTCGCAGATTTTTAGTGCAAGTTTGCATGCTTTTTTACGTCCTGTGTCCTGATCGCTGCAGACGATCTCCTCCGTCTCTCCTGTACAGTACAGAATCACTGCATCTATCGCTAGCAGTGTGACTCTGAAGTGCAGTGCTGTATGTCCACGATGTCCACGAAACGTTTTGCACCGTCAAAAAATAAAATTGGCTAATTGATTTCACCTATCGCTGGTTATTTTTAGAACATAACACCCGCGATAAACGAGGGACAGCTGAGAAATATAACATTTGAATCCATTTTCTCTTTTCCCCTGAGTCGTGGGGGGAAAATATCGACAAGTCGATGAACATCATTTACAGATATATTGGGTAAATGCCCGAGACATCTATAGAAATGTGAATCGCCGCTTTATTTATTTATTTGCTTAACTTGTTTTGGACCGTAAAAAGGGCGCGAATAGGACACCGGAAACAAAGCTCCCCACAGGAGTTTCCGCACCGGAAGTAGCATATGCTAACGTGCACATAGTCAATTCAGTCTGACCTGATTATTTTTGTTGTTTATAAATCATTTGTTGCGGGTCATTTCTTCAGTCTTTATGTTGAACTGAGTGCACGTTTATGTGAGATTTCTTTATTGGGAAGAGGGGAAACAAAATGGGAGCATAGTTAGCTAACTCTGTTGTTGCTTTCTCGTTTAGATTTTGTGCTGATTGCCCACGACATTAAAAAGAGAGCATTCTAACCATTGCCTTTTTGTTGTGAATGCAGGTATTTGACTGTGCCACACTGTTTAGAGAATGCACATTGTTTCATGTACAGCTTTAAAAGATATTTTTATATTCCTTTCATTTGGGAAATTTAACATGCAATGTTAATGGTGTTGAAGTTTTTCTATTTTGGTTGTATAAATTTACCACTATACGATCACACTGCAAGTGGAAATGTAATCCTGAGAATAATGGAGGATTCCTGCGAGATTTTGTGCTGATTGCCCACGACATTAAAAAGAGAGCATTCTAACCATTGCCTTTTTGTTGTGAATGCAGACCAGAGAAGATACTACACAGAGGTCACACTTGCACTGCTGTAACTGGAGCCTTGTCGTCTCATCTCTCTATATACTGGACTGTATGTAGCGGAGATGACAATAAAGTTTACTTTGACTTCAGCAGCGAGCAGGCGCACCGAGGGCTCTCGCGCTGACTTTTCGCATACAGAATTTTGAAAAAACATTGGTGTAAATTATAAGTCTGTATGATAATACCTGGTGTTTTTGTGTTTGTGGGTTTGTTTTTATTTAATTTTATTTTGCGAGATAGTTGTCAGATGCTGCTCCAGCCAACCAGAGAATCCCGCGCCGCCCCGCCCTCTCCTCTCTGCGCTGCAAGTAGTGATGGGATTTCCGGCTCTTTTTAGAGATCCGGCTCTTTCGGCTCCGAACCGGCTCTTCAGGTTGTTTTGTTGCTTTAATTAATTTATTATTAACAATAATATAAAATTATGCACAAAAGGAATTACTAACGTAAAAAAAGTGGTTTTATTTATATATGTTTATATATAAATATATGCGGTGGCCCCTAGAGTCAAAACACGTACAAACTCCAAAACACATTTCTAGCATGAATTGAACTTCCAAAGCGGAGCTACTAGATCACTTAAATTACACAATTGAAAGCATGAAAGCATATGTGTATTGTTTGTGTATTTATACACAGGCACTCATATATATTCAAATAATTTAAAAACAATGTTCATTTACCTGTTACTACCACACACCAAATCCGGTCGTTGGTACTTGCTGGCTTGTGTAGCCACTAGGTAACAAAAGCTCAACACTGCACCTAGCATCCTGGAGCACTTCTGTTGTCTTTTGTACATGTTTTGAGTTTTCGGGGGCCACCATAAATATACTTTTATTTATTCACGCCACATAAAATGTAACAAATAAATCATATAATACAAAAATCAACTATTCACATTTCAACTTTTAACTATTTAAATTTTCAGCTTTTTCCTTTTACAAATTTAAAGTGAAACAACACAAAACACTGCAAACCACAACACAATTAAATATAAATTATAATATGAAAACAAAAAGAACATGCATATTCTCTGTCATATGGACCTGCATGAATCAACTTTCTGAATCCTTTATCATCTGCAACTGAAAATAGTTGTTGATGATTACTATACCTTTCTAATGTGACGTTGTTGTCCCTGGCTCTCTTTCTTTCTCTCTCCCTCCCTGTTCCTGTGCTACTGCTACCGCCCCTCCCCCCTCTTCCCAGCGTAAAGCACACGGCTCGCGTGCAGAGTGAAGCGAAAAAAAGTGCGAGAGAGAGGCTGAGAGAAAGAAAAAACAAACAAAAAAAAACCCCCACGTGACGGCTCGCAATAAGGAGCCGGGTCGCGTCGTTCACGTCAAAGAGCCGGCTCTAAGAGCCATTTCGTTTGCGAATTTTTTTTTTTTTGCCGATACCCATGATGCCGCCCCGAGCAACCGCCCGTGTCGCCCGTATCTAAAACCGCTACTGCTTCCATAAATGCAATAAGCGATACAAATGTATTTAATTTATCTGCTGTTTTTCAGGTAGTTGTTTATATTTATAATTCATTGTGTTCAGTACACGTCACTACAATGTGATTTTGGAAATGCATAAATATACAGACAACAGGCTCTTCTGTGGAAATCTCTTCTCATCAATAAGCAAAGTTTAGGGAGTTCTATAGTATTCAACAAGAGGACCCTGCACGTCAATTCTCGACACGATGGGGGTACCCAGCGCGTCGATAAGTGAAACAGAGGGAGCGTGACCATGCGTCACACGTTTGATGTGTGTTGGGCTGAAGCGGCATCTATTAAAACACTCGCAAAATTAAAAAATAAAATAAAATAAACCAACAAACACGAAAACACCAGACATTATAATACAGACTTATAATTTGTACCGATGTTTTTTCGACATTCTACATGCAAAAAGTGAGCGCGAGAGCCCTCGGTGCGCCTGCTTGCTGCTGAAGTCAAAGTAAAACTTTATTGTCATCTCTGCTACATACAGTACAGAATATAGAGAGACGAGACGACGAGACTCCAGTTACAGCAGTGCAAGTGAACAAACAATGTATATAAGAAGAGTAAGAAAATAAATATACACTTTAGGACTAAGCATTGAGCCAAATTTAGTAATGCCAACAAATTAAATGAACAATATTTGTCTCTTATATGTAATACATGTATATGTAAAAGATACTTGTCTTTGAGTGAAGATTTAAGGTGATGGGAAATATAAATAACTGCAACTTGAATCTTTATTGAAGCTCAGTATTTGACACAGAGTTCACTCACATGTGCTGTACCAGTGTACCTGCACATGTGATGTGACAATAAAAGTGATTTGATTTGAGAGTTCAAACTCACTGCTGTAATAACTAATAATGATTAATATAATAACTATAATATTGGCCATATCATATTTACACTGACTTTAGTCTCATGAACAACATTAACTATTTGTTATTTACTAGCTGATCTTAAATGACTGTTCAGTACAGAAATGAAGCCCAACAATCATGTTTACAGTCCTGTGGTCTCAGCCTCAGATACTTATCAAATCACACAAAGCTCGTGTAGAAACACACAAACAAAAGTACAAAATATGTTCTTCGTCATTTCTGTCAAACAAAGTTGTATGAAACGTTTCCAGCGGTTAGTATCATGGTTGCTAGGCAACCTGGGCAGCGCGACGGAGGCTAGATTTCACAAGCCTCGCACTTCCGGCCTTAGCGGTCGTTGAGTACGCGGCCCTTGTGGACCGTTAATCGAGGCCAAGGAAAAGAGTTTAGGAAAAGGAGATAGGCTCTAATTTTGAAATAAAACCCCACGTGGTTATTGTGCGCAGCTGCGTCACGTGACCGCACAGTAACAAATCACCACAGAGCCAGGAAAAAGGGGCGGAGAAAGTGTGTGCGCAGGAGAGGAGTCGAGCAGAGAGAGCTGCTTTTTCATGAAACGGGAGTAAAGTAGTAAACTTACAGGAACATATACCACTACCAACATTTGGATCGATATCTGCATCGATCTGCACACCCTTGTCTCCTGGATCGTAGCTGAGATCAGCGTGAACCAACAGATGCTCCGTGATCTGTTTCCTGTGTTTGGAAAAACTTCCAGCTTCATCACGGAGTTTCTCTCGGTTTGTGGGCTCATCTGAAGGTAAGCACCGAGCTAACTTTAATGTGGGTTCAGTTTCTGTTGAGAATAATCGATTGCTTGGTATACACTGGACTGTAGAGTTTGTTTGTTTGTAGAGTTTGTGATTGTTTGCAACATCATAATATGGCGGTTGCTAGGGGGAAAGAATACATACAGAAAAATGGTCTTGGAATATGAACAAAAGGATGGGCTGCAGGGCAGGAGAACAACCAACCCCCACCCCCAGGAAGGCACAGATACAAGCCTGGGGGAGGGCAATCAGCTTTTAGAATAGGACTTCATAGGATGATCTCCAGATGCATCTGTATTTTATTGTGTTCCAGCGCAAATAAAGCCGATATACAAAAGCTGATTTTGTGTGTATATGTATATATATATATATACACACACAAACACACACAAACACACACACACACACACACACACACACACACATATATGTGTACATATGAGGGGTGCAACGATACACAAAATTCACGGTTCGATATTTTTTCGATACAAAAAATGTTCATGCCTTTTTAATTTGTCATTTATTAAAATTATAAATATATATTTGAACTCTAAAGTACAGTTTTTAAATTTAACGTTGCTGAAACAACAAAATAATAAAATAAAATAAATCTATCTGATCGAGAAATAACTCATCTTTGGAAAAGAGAGTTTATTACAGAGAAATGGCTCTTTCCAAAATAAAAGCTATACTATACGCTTCTTCTGGGCTATATTCTCAGCAGCATATTAAACATATCAGGTCCCCATAAGGAGAATCATGTGCTAACGGCTGTCTAAATGACTCGGGTAAAGTTTGTAGCATGCGTGCTCGTTGTTTTTGTCTGCTTCCACTTGTCTTTGCACTAGGATGATGTCAGAGTAAATGTGCAGTCATATTTGTTTTGTTCCCACTAGTGCTGTCAGCGTTAATCTCATTGAAATGACGTTAACGCCACAACACGGCAAATCTCCGTTAACGAGCTACCGCAGATCGCCCCGTGCGTTGGGCTGGACGGCCAACACGTTAACGAGCTAACTGCGCTAACACACTAGTTCCCACCCATGTAATTGAGCATTGCTGGCACATCCAACATACTGTTTTACTTTAGTCCATGACGCGCTTACCTTCAGGGTCATACTTCACATGAAAACCAAAATAGTTCTAAACGCCAAATCTGAATGAGGGTGGGGGAGGTTCAATTTGCCATGTTGCAAGGAGCTTAACTTCTGTCTCGCTAGCTTGCCCTGCGCTCAGTGAATCTGCGTTCGACTACTCCGCCTAGGCTGCACTGTCGAGCGCAGATCTACTGAGCGCTCAACACAGACAGCACCGTCAGAAGAAAAGTTGATAAAATAAATTAAAAATGTTGTATTGTTAATACATATGCGTACCAAACCGAAAGCACTATATCGAACGGTTCAATATCGATACGGGTATCGTTGCACCCCTAATTTATTTATATATATATATATATATATATATGTGTGTATATATATATATATATATATATATATATATATATATATATATATATATATATATATATGTATGTATATATATATATATATATATATATATATATATATATATATATGTATATGTATGTGTGTCCCAGCTGAGTAACAGGAGTCTGGTGGAGCAGCAGAGGAACAATTTTGGACTCAGCTCAGCCACTACAGAGGAAACAATGACTTCAACACAAAAGGTGAGAAATGTAACACAGTTACACTGTTATTGAAACTGTTTGCACAGCTGGTTGGTTTTTAAAAACCTGTTAACAGCAGCTTTATCTTTTGCATCCTGGGCTCCTCCATATATACAGAATCTACATTCACAACCAAAAACTACAGAAGTTACAAGAAAATACAAAGATCATATTTTCTCTACACACATTGAAACAACAATATCATCACTTTAATTTTTTCTGAAGTAAAAGGGTTTCTCTGCTGATCAATATTTCTTCAATAATGTCATTTTCATTACAACTCTCATTGTAGCTCATCATTGTAACGTGATACTGTCACCAGAAGGTGGTGTTAACACTCTAACAATGTGTTTATTGACATGTTTGATTCCACCAATGGAGGAAGTTTCAGTTTGTTCCACGACTGCATTTCACTCACTGCCTCTGTTTGTATCTCTGTCACTGCAGGACCAACATGGAGCGAGAAGTCAGCGCTCTCAGGAGGCTGACAAACCTCACAGAAGAAAGGGAGAGAAAACTTACAGCTGTGATGAGTGTGGAAAGTCTTTTACCCGGTCTGGACACTTAAAAACTCACCAACTCATCCACAGTGGAGTTAAAGCGTACAGCTGTGATGAGTGTGGAAAGTCTTTTACCCGGTCTGGACACTTAAAAACTCACCAACTCATCCACAGTGGAGTTAAAGCGTACAGCTGTGATTTGTGTGGAAAGTCTTTTACCTTGGCTCAAAGCCTAAAAACTCACCAACTCATCCACAGTGGAGTTAAAGCTTACAGCTGTGATTTGTGTGGAAAGTCTTTTACCGAGGCTGGAGGTTTAAAAAGACACCAACTCATCCACAGTGGATTTAAACCTTACAGCTGTGATTTGTGTGGAAAATCTTTTACCCAGGCTGTAAGTTTAAAAAGACACCAACTTATCCACAGTGGATTTAAAGCACACTACTATGACTTGTGTGGAAAGTTTTTTACGTATCGTGAGGGCTTAAAAACACACCAACTCTTCCACAGTGGAGTTAAAGCTTACAGCTGTGATGAGTGTGGAAAGTCTTTTACCCAGTCTGGACACTTAAAAACTCACCAACTCATCCACAGTGGAGTTAAAGCTTACAGCTGTGATTTGTGTGGAAAATCTTTTACCCAGGCTGTAAGTTTAAAAAGACACCAACTTATCCACAGTGGATTTAAAGCACACTACTGTGACTTGTGTGGAAAGTTTTTTACGTATCGTGAGGGCTTAAAAAAACACCAACTCATCCACAGTGTAATTAAAGCACACTACTGTGACTTGTGTGGTAAAGCTTTTGCTCAAAGTCGAAACTTACAGAAGCATCTAGTTACCCACTCTGGAATTAAGGAGTACAGCTGAGACTTTTGTGGAAAAAGTTTCAGCAACAAACACTACCGAAATATTCACCTACGGATTCACACTGGAAATGATGTTTACTGCTGAGATCAGTGTGGGAAACTGTTTACAACAGATGCACAGTTACAACAACACATGTTTAGCCACACTGAGGAGAGACCTTATAAATGTGACCTGTGTGAGAAGACTTTTAAAGCTCCACATCAGCTGAATAAACACCAACAGATCCACACCAGAAAGTAACTCTACAAGTGCAGTTACTGTGAGGATGTATTTAGTTTTATCTTGTAATTGTAACCTGAGTGTTTGGAACAAATATGATCAGTAAACTTGTGGAGTTATACTGAATGAACTGTTTGGAAAAATGAAGACTGATTTTCGCTCAGTAACCTGAGTGTTGTAATGTAAACAGTAAAATGTAATTGGATATTGGCAGAGATCACTTACGCTGTCATTGTTTAGAAGCTGATTGACACAGATAGATCCAGTTCTCAACCCTGTCGTCACTGTGGTGGTGGGAAAGAGTTTCTCTGTGACCTTTGTGGAAAAACTTCATAAACGGTACCTAAAACCTCATCAACGTAGACACACTGGAGACAAAATGAACTACTGCAAAGAAAGTGGGAGAGGCTTCCACACACCAAGTACATTAAAAATACATGAACTCTTCCACAGTGGGGTGAAAAAGCACATCTGTGACTAGTGTGGGTCATCCTTCACCACTGCACATGATCTTAAAGAAAAAGCATAAGCGAATCCACACAGGAGAGACACCATACAAGTGCAGACACTGTGAAAAAATCTTCTCACAATCAGGTCATCGTAACAAATATGAACGTACACACATGGAAGTGAACTTCAGCTGTGACCAGTGTGACAAGAGCTTCAGGAATCTCAGTTCAAACTCCGAACACAAACGATCCCACACTGTAAATAAACTGTATCACTGTTACCAATGTGCAAAAACCTTCACTTCATTATCTGCTCTGTGCAAACATCAGCCTGATCATACAGGCCTGAAATCACTGGATCACAATGAATCTGAAGAGAGAGAAAGATCCTCTTCTGGTTTCAGGGTCAGACTTAAAAACCTTGAGATCAGGCTCCACAGAGTTCAGATGGAATCTCCTGTAAAGAGTGTCGGCTGATGTCACACTTGGATCTGATGAGGTAGCTCTGATTTCTGGACCTGCAGTGAATAATCCTGAATGTTACATTTAGGAAGCTGCATGTATAGATATGTATATCAAGTTTATGTTTTTTCCTATGAGGGATTTTAATTCTCTAAAATGTTATCCCTGTTACATTTTATTCTTTGTTCCCTTAGGACACAGTAGCGTTTAGTAGTTGTATTCATTTTATGTGTTACCTCAGTTAAATTTCAAACCTTCATTCATATTTAATCGTTTGCTGTTGTAAAATCTTCTCTTAAATTATTTTCTCCCAAAAGTGCAAATGTTTTCACAGCAGTTGCTTTTAAAACCTCCAAAATGAACTAAATCTGTCCACCAGCTTTGAAACAACACCTGCTGTGACTTTATGTCCAGAAAAAAGAAACTCAAGCTAAACTGGTTTTGGGCTGTACTTCCATATAATGCCAGTTTGTACCAGAAGATGGAGCAGTAAGTCAGTGTAACCTTTATTCAATTAGGCAATGAACACATTTGTATTCACAGTGGCAGCAAAGAAATGTTGAAAGTTAACAACAGCAGCACACATCAGGACCATTTTATAGATCACAGGTGACTACTTTTACTTAATTCAAATTCTGTTTTTGGCTCCTCCTTTCACTTTAGTGTATTTAGTCCTTGAAGTCCACGTGTTGTTTTTTAATGAATTTTGATCCACATGTTCGCAGCTGTTTTCTTGCTGATTTGAATTTTGTATTATGAAATCCTGATAATGTTAAAGCGTTACTTATATTTGATGAACTCTGTGTAAAGTTTATCTTATCGATCCACCGAGGACGCCATCACCATAGCGCTCCACACTGCACTGAGTCACCTGGAGCACCGAGGAAATTATGTGAGAATGCTCTTCCTGGACTTCAGCTCAGCATTCAATCACATCATCCCGGAGATCCTGGTCGAGAAACTGTCTAACCTGGGACTCTCCACCTCCATCTGTCTCTGGATCAAGGACTTCCTGACAAACAGACCACAGTCTGTCAGACTCGGCCCCCACCTGTCCAGCACCATCACACTCAGCACCGGGTCTCCACAAGGATGTGTTCTGAGTCCCCTCTTGTTTACGCTCTACACATCCGACTGCTCCCCTACCCATCTCTCAAACACCATCATAAAGTTCGCGGATGACACCACAGTGGTTGGACTCATCTCAAGGGGGGATGAGTCGGACTACAGAGATGAGGTTAACAGATTGACTGAGTGGTGTTCAGCTAACAACCTCCAACTGAACACCACGAAAACTAAAGAACTCATTTTGGACTTCAGGAAGGGCAGTGCAGACCCGGCCCCACTCTACATTCACGGGAACTGTGTGGAGAGGGTACACTCCATGAGGTTTCTGGGCGTGCAGATCTCTGTTGATCTCTCCTGGACTGCAAATACCACGGCGGTGGTAAAAAAGGCCCAGCAGCGTCTCCATTTTTTGAGAGTGCTCAGGAGGAACAACCTGGAGGAGAGGCTGCTGGTGACTTTCTATAGAGCCACCATAGAGAGCATCCTAACGTACGGCATAACAACATGGTATGCAGGGTGCTCAGTTGCAGACAGGAAAGGACTGCAGAGGGTCATCAACACAGCCCAGAAGATCACTGGCTGCCCTCTGCCCAGCCTGGAGGCCATGGCGAACACCCGATACCTCAGCAGAGCTGGCAATATCATTAAGGACTACTCTCACCCCAGTAACCAACTGTTTGAACTATTACCGTCAGGCCGACGGTACAGGTCACATAAAACCAGGACAAACAGATTCAGGGATAGCTTCTTTCCCAGAGCTATCACCATAGTAAATAAGTACAAAACAATTAAACCTGCTTAACTTACTTGCCATTGTCATTATACTATGCTGCTATTCTGTATATATTGTACGTATTTATTGTCTGAGTACTACAGTTGTTTTATTGTACTTTTTATATTTTACATTTATATTTATTTGCATTTTGCACCAAGGGAGTGGCACTCCAATTTCGTTGTACTTGTACAATGACAATAAAGGCTATTCTATTCTATTCTATTCTATTCTATTCTATCTTATTAAACAGTTTGGTGTGAAAAATAAAGAAATGGTCTCAGAACAAGTAGTTTGAGCCATGATTTCAGATTCAAAGTAATTTAACTGTTTTCAGTGGTACATGTGGAGGTTTATCAGAGGAAGAGACTTGGCTGTTCTCCACTCACACTGAACAAGGATCCTGCAGCTAATTAAACACTCTAAAATGATCTTCAAGGATTATATGTTTGATTTTTCTTAAAAAGGTGCTGTTGGCATGAAGTTTTCAGACAGTGTGTTTAAGAGTCATTGTGGTTAACATCTCACATATTCCAATAAATTAGATGTTCCTGCATTGCAACAGCGCTTTGCAGATGTGTTCTCCCCCCTGGCCGTGTGCACGACTCTCATGGAGCACCACTTTGAACCTTTGTAACTCTCTCTGCAAAATATAGTATATAATGACCAATGCTGGGCAATTTATTATTATTTCTGAGTATTGCAAACAACAAAGATTTTTGCAGCTGTTTACCTAAAAATGCTGCTGATGCATTTTTTTAAATAAACATTTCAAACTATTTACAGAACAATCAGGTGTTCTGCATCAAATCTGATGCCACACAAATTATTTGAAAAACGCAGTTTTTACCGTTTCTTCCCGCAGTAAATATAAACAACAATAGTATTCAGGAAGATGATATTCAGATGATATTCATTACTGCTTAAATGAAGCCATCCGATTTCAATCTTTCTGCAGCTCTTCTCTCCTGTAGTATTTCTCTGTCTTCACAAAGCAGGAACTCCAGCAACACTCGAGGGAAGATGAACAACTTTAATAATTGACCATGATGAAGGCCACAAGCCGAAACGCGTTGGTCAATTATTAAAGTTGTTCATCTTCCCTCAAGTGTTGCTGGAGTTCCTGCTTTGTGAATTCTTTCAACCTCTCCATGCACCTTGGAAGCAGGTGAAGTTGTGCCAGAAATTTTTTTTTGCTGCGATTTATGTATTTCTCTGTCTGACTTGCCATCCCTTCACCTTTCTTGTGGAACACACTTGATGGACGACACAGCGCTCCTTTCACTGACTCATTATAAAAGTGAGGAAGCATTAACAAGAAGCTTAACGTCACCAGAAAAAGTTGTAAAATTAAAATAAGAAATAAAATTTAGAAATGATAGTAATGATGATTCAAATGATCAATTTGAATTTTTTAAATGTCTTTTATTAAATCAAACATTTTATAGATCAAACATCCCATCCTACACCACACACGCCACTACATTTCTCATTAAAATATTGATCAGACTTATTTTTTGATTTATCTTTGATAAGACTAAATAATTTTTACAAAATAGAGAAAAGCTCTGTTTTAGCAATTTTTACTCACAGAAGGTGAAATGTTAAGACCTTTTAACCTCTCAGCTGTGATATAAAGGTGACGGAGGGAATTCAATCTCTTTGTACACCAGGTCTCATGACAACAGTAACATAGATCAAGTTTAATTAATAGTTTAGTGATACATTAACAATGACATCATTGTTCCAGCAGGAGGCAGTAATACACCAAACTGCACCTGTTGTGCTGAAGAGGTGTGAGCGTGTGCAGTAACACAGGACACCTGACGGTGAGATCCAGATTATGCATATACAATGTTCAGTGTCACAATTTTTCTCCATTCTGTGGACATGTTATCATTTACAAACGTCTGGAAGAGCATTATTTCACCCTAATTTCCAGCTCTCTTATATGTATTTTCTATTTATACATTTCATCTATATTATTCTTCATTATGATTTATTTCAGCAGATCAAGAACCAGCTGGAGAAGATGACATCACGTAAAATGATATTAAAATTTCAAATTGTCAGCAAGTCAGACAAAACAGAGGTAGGTTTTTTGCCTCATTCTTTCTGTTAGTTATTAGGACAAGGGCTGAGGGTTAAGAAATAAATTACAAAAATGTTTGGAAACTATATATATATTTTAAACTGACTGCTACTAATAATAATACAAATAATGCTAGTACCATTTAAATTATTATTTAGTGTTACAGTGCTGTAATATATTAAGGCAGTATTATCATTATTATTGCTATTATTATTATTATCTCCTCTAAAATTTTGATGTTTAATATCTCTCAAAGCTCTGAGAAATGACCCACAATTGATAGAACAAATTGTCATGCTTTTCTTTTCCAGATTTCACAAAAAGATAATTTTTTTCATTTTAATGGTGGAGGGTTAAATGGTAAAGCATCGTGACACAGCTTGTTGTGATTTGGTGCTATATATATTTCCTTGATGATACAGTGTTCAGTATTCATATTTTAAACTACATTTTCCTTTCTGTAATCACAACACGACAACTTCATAATTTCAGTAAATGTAATCATGCATCTTTAACTCTGTCCTTACTATATATTTATTTTCTTACTCTTCTTACATATATTTTTTGTTTACTTGAACTGTTGTAACTGGAGCCTCGTCGTCTCATCTCTCTATATTCTGTACTGTATGTAGCGGAGATGACAATAAAGTTTACTTTGACTTCAGCAGCAAGCAGGCGCACCGAGGGCTCTCGCGCTCACTTTTTGTATGTAGAATGTCAAAAAAACATTGGTGCAAATTATAAGTCTGTATGATAATGTCTGGTGTTTTCGTGTTTGTTGGTTTAATTTAATTTAATTTTATTTTGCGAGATGGTTGTCAGATGCTGCTCCAGCCAGCCAGAGAATCCCCCGCCGCCCCGCCCTCTCCTCTCTGCGCCGTAAGTAGTGATGGGATTTCCGGCTCTTTTTAGAGCCCGGCTCTTTCGGTTCGGCTCACTAAAAAGAGCCGGCACTTTCGGTTCCATACCAGCTCTTCAGGTTGTTTTGTTGCTTTAATTTATTTATTTTTAACAATAATATAAAATTATGCACAAAAGGAATTACTAACGTAAAAAAAGTGGTTTTATTTATATATGTTTATATATAAATATATGCGGTGGCCCCTAGAGACAAAACACGTACAAACTCCAAAACACATTTCTAGCATGAACTGAACTTCCAAAACAGAGCTACTAGATCACTTAAATTACACAACTGAAAGCATGAAAGCATATGTGTATTGTTTGTGTATTTATACACAAGCACTCATATATATTCAAATAATTTAAAAACAATGTTCATTTACCTGTTACTACCACACACCAAATCCGGTCGTTGGTACTTGCTGGCTTGTGTAGCCACGAGGTAACAAAAGCGCAACAATGCCCCTAGCATCCTGGAGAACTTCTGTTGTCGTCTGTACGTGTTTTGAGTTTTTATGTGCTTCTGAGTTTTTACGTGCTTCGGAGTTTGTACGTGATTTGAAGTTTGTATGTGCTTTGTCTCTAGGGGCCACCGTAAATATACTTTTATTTATTCACTCCACATAAAATGTAATAAATAAATCATATAATACAAAAATCAACCATTCACATTTCAACTTTTAACTATTTAAATTTTCATCTTTTTCCTTTTACAAATTTAAAGTGAAACAACACAAAACACTGCAAACCACAACACAATTAAATATAAATTATAATATGAAAACAAAAAGAACATGCACATTCTCTGTCATATGGACCTGCATGAATAAACTTTCTGAATCCTTTATCATCTGCAACTGAAAATAGTTGTTGATGATTACTATACCTTTCTAATGTGACGTTGTTGTCCCTGGCTCTCTTTCTTTCTCTCTCCCTCCCTGTTCCTGTGCTACTGAGTGTAACTACCGCCCCTCCCCCCTCTTCCCAGCGTAAAGCACACGGCTCGCGTGCAGAGTGAAGCGAAAAAAAGTGCGAGAGAGAGGCTGAGAGAAAGAAAAAACAAAAAAAAACCCACGTGACGGCTTGCGATAAGGAGCCGGGTCGCGTCGTTCACGTCAAAGAGCCGGTGTTGTGCCAAAAAGTGATTGCCTGCCAAAAACTGATTTCCGATGTTTCCTTGTACTTTTTATGTGTAATATCTTTACGTATGTTGGTAAATAGACTTCGGTGAACAGCGTTTACAAAGGGGTTATATATAGAATTAAAAGATTATCTGTTTTTTCAAGTATCTTTATAACTCTGTGTTATTGTACTCACATTATAACCAATCCGGTCCTTTATCCCCACTTAAAATATTTTTACAGAACTACTGTAATATTTGCTGCCATTTCTGCTGTCCTCCTGGCCAACTTACTCTTGCAAAAGACATTTTTAATGTTAATGAGATTTTTTTAACTGCATAAATAAAGGTTCTATAAAAGTCGTTGCCAAAAACTGATTGCGGCTTCTACCTTGTTATACGAATGTTGTTTGTGGCTCAATATGACTTTGTGTCATCCATGAGGGATGTATTTGACATATGTTTCACATATTATAGGCCAACAAGTTACTTATAGCAGTTTAAATACGAGCAATCAGTTTTTGGCAAATACCGGAAATCAGTTTTTGGCAGACAATCACTTTTTGGCACAACACCGGCACTAAGAGCCATTTCGTTCCCGAACGACCCATCACTAGCCGCAAGCAACAGGCGCACCTCGCAAACGAAGGGCGTCCTTACCCCCAGCAAATGGGCGATAGAAAACCGATTGGTGCCTGTACCATTCCCAATATGCTCTGGCTGACGTGCAGCATGAGTACGAGCATTTTTTTTTTTTTTGCCGATGCCCGTGATGCCGCCCCAAGCAACCGCCCGTGTCGCCCGTATATAAAACCGCTACTGCTTCCATAAATGCAATAAGCGATACTAATGTATTTAACTTATCTGCTGTTTTTCAGGTAGTTGTTTATATTTATAATTCATTGTGTTCAGTACACGTCACTACAATGTGATTTTGGAAATGCATAAATATACAGACAACAGGCTCTTCTGTGGAAATCTCTTCTCATCAATAAGCAAAGTTTAGGGAGTTCTATAGTATTCAACAAGAGGACCCTGCACGTCAATTCTCGACGCGAGGGGGGTACCCAGCGCGTCGATAAGTGAAACAGAGGGAGCGTGACCATGCGTCACACGTTTGATGTGTGTTGGGCTGAAGCGGCATCTATTAAAACACTCGCAAAATTATAAAATAAAATAAAATAAACCAACAAACACGAAAACACCAGACATTATAATACAGACTTATAATTTGCACCGATGTTTTTTCGACATTCTACATGCAAAA
Organism: Neolamprologus multifasciatus; assembly: GCF_963576455.1. Classification (NCBI taxonomy): domain Eukaryota; kingdom Metazoa; phylum Chordata; class Actinopteri; order Cichliformes; family Cichlidae; genus Neolamprologus; species Neolamprologus multifasciatus. The sequence goes on along the minus strand of NC_140441.1, from coordinate 6,452,080 downwards.
AGTGAGCGCGAGAGCCCTCGGTGCGCCTGCTTGCTGCTGAAGTCAAAGTAAAACTTTATTGTCATCTCTGCTACATACAGTACAGAATATAGAGAGACGAGACGACGAGGCTCCAGTTACAACAGTGCGAGTGAACAAACAATATATATAAGAACAGTAAGAAAATAAATATACACTTTAGGACTAAGCATTGAGCCAAATTTAGTAATGCCAACAAATTAAATGAACAATATTTGTCTCTTATATATAATACATGTATATGTAAAGGATACTTGTCTTTGAGTGAAGATTTAAGGTGATGGGAAATATAAATAACTGCAACTTGAATCTTTACTGAAGCTCAGTATTTGACACAGAGTTCACTCACATGTGCTGTACCAGTGTACCTGCACATGTGATGTGACAATAAAAGTGATTTGATTTGAGAGTTCAAACTCACTGCTGTAATAACTAATAATGATTAATATAATAACTATAATATTGGCCATATCATATTTACACTGACTTTAGTCTCATGAACAACATTAACTATTTGTTATTTACTAGCTGATCTTAAATGACTGTTCAGTACAGAAATGAAGCCCAACAATCATGTTTACAGTCCTGTGGTCTCAGCCTCAGATACTTATCAAATCACACAAAGCTCGTGTAGAAACACACAAACAAAAGTACAAAATATGTTCTTCGTCATTTCTGTCAAACAAAGTACATACATACAAAACTGTATGAAACGTTTCCAGCGGTTAGTATCATGGTTGCTAGGCAACCTGGGCAGCGCGACGGAGGCTAGATTTCACAAGCCCCGCACTTCCGGCCTTAGCGGTCGTTGAGTACGCGGCCCTTGTGGACCGTTAAGGCCTCAGAACATGAATTGGGATACAGCCTGTTCCAGTTCTCAGCACCGCTCCTCTCTTTCCATGAGTACTTGGTAATTCTACGTCCCACGATGACGTTTTCATCGAGGCCAAGGAAAAGAGTTTAGGAAAAGGAGACAGGCACTAATTTTGCGTCACGTGACCGCACAGTAACAAATCATCATAGAGCCAGGAAAAAGGGGCGGAGACAGTGTGTGTCCAGGAGAGGAGTCGAGCAGAGAGAGCTGCTTTTTCATGAAACGGGAGTAAAGTATTAAACTTACAGGAACATATACCACTATCAACGTTTGGATCGATATCTGCATCAATCTGCACACCCTTTTCTCCTGGATCGTAGCTCAGATCAGCGTGAACCACGTGGGTCTCTGCTCCCTGATCTGTTTCCTGTTTGGAAAGACTCCCAGCTTCATCACGGAGTTTCTCTCGGTTTGTGGGCTCATCTGAAGGTAAGCACCGAGCTAACTTTAATGTGGCTGCAGTTTCTGTTGAGAATAATAGATTGCTTGGTATACATTGGAGTTAGACAGACTGTAGAATTTGTGATTGCTTGCAAAATTATGAAATGGCGGTTGCTAGGAGGTAAGAATGGTCTTGGAATATGAACAAAAGGATGGGCTGCAGGGCAGGAGAACAACCAACCCCCACCCCCAGGAAGGCACAGATACAAGCCTGGGGGAGGGCAATCAGCCTTTAGAATAGGACTTCATAGGATGATCTCCAGATGCATCTGTATTTTATGTACTTCCAGTGTATTAAAGCCAATATACAAAGGCTGATTTTGTGTATATATACACACACACATATGAGTATATATTAGGGGTGCAACGGTACACAAAATTCACGGTTCGATATTTTTTCGATACAAAGAATGTTCATGTCGTTTTAATTTGTCATTTATTAAAATTATAAATCTATATTTGAACTCTAAAGTAACTCTAAAGTACAGTTTTTAAATTTAATGTTGCTGAAACAACAAAATAATAAAATAAATCTATCTGATCGAGAAATCACTCATCTTTGGAAAAGAGAGTTTATTACAGAGAAATGTCTCTTTCCAAAATAAAAGCTATACTATACGCTTCTTCTGGGCTATATTCTCAGCAGCATATTAACCCTTTAAGACCTACCATAGAACCAAGTCCGCCAGAGCTTATATTACATTTTTACATGCTGTAGTGCCATTTTTGGGAGCATTTCAAGTTGCTATACATCAATACAACCATTATAGCCCAAATTTTATTGAGTGCATAGTAATTATTACATACATTGCAAAAAAATGCAATAACTACAAAAAATGTAAAATTGTGTTTGTTTTTTTAACATATATTTCTAGTTAGAGAAATTTAAGAGGCTTATCCCTCAAAACTGTAAATACAAAAAAGTTGCACAAAATAGTTTCCCACCACAGGAAATTTATTTTAAGTGTCTTCGTAGTTTTATTTTTGAAATACAGCAATATTTATATACTGCAAGAAAACGAAAATAAATATTATAATGCAAATTTGCTAAAAAAACAGCATATGCATGAGAATAAACTATTTCCAGCAGTGCAATATGAGTCCTAAGCATCCGAGAAACAACACAGAAAGTCATAAAGTCAAACATAATGGACTTCTTTGAGTTGCTTGAAGATGTTTCACCTCTCATCTGAGAAGCTTCTTCGCCTTAACGCCCACTCACATCCTGGGCCATCTGACCTCAGGACATCACATGATAGCGTGGGGCCAGGTTTCACAATGAGCTCACCCGAAACCCTGGCTGATTGTGACCCACACCCGCTTTCACACCTTCGCTCATGTGATTAGGTAGAGCAGGGGTGTCCAAACTCCGGCCCGCGGGCCAACTGTGGCCTGCCATCCATTTTTAATTGGCCCGCAAGTAATTTCATAAATAGAATAGAATATGTGCCGCACTTCAACTTTTGCTTGAGTGTATGGCACTTCTTAGTTTTAACACCAGGGGGAGCTACTGCTGATCAAGGCAGTTGCTCCACCAAAAAGGACAATCACAGAAGAAATTTACCTCAAGTTAACATGGCAGAACCAAAGGAGCGAAAGGTAGAAGAGTGAGTACAGAAAATTTCAGACACGGTGGGAGAGTGAATATTTCTTCAAAGAATTCAAGGGGAAGTGTGTCTATTTGATCTGCACTGAAACTATGGCAGTTATGAATGAGTATAATGTACGATGTCATTATGAAACCAAACATCAGGCTTATGCATCCTACACTGGTGCTGAGCGAGAGCAGAAATTAAAGCAAGGGGTAGCTCTCCTGCGGGGTCAGCAACAGTATTTTTTTCGTGCTCAAATTGTCCAGGAAAAGGCTCCAATAGCCAGCTATGAGGTCACCCAACTCATCGCAAGACATGGCAAGCCTTTTTCAGATGGAGACCTCATAAAACACGGCCTCGTTAAAGTACCGAAATAATGTGCCCAGAAAAAGTGCAGGACTTAAACAACGTCAGCATGTCCAGAAATACAGTTGTGCACTGAAGACTCGTCAGCCAATATTAAACTGCAACTGTCTGATAAAGCTGTGCTTTTGATTTTTACTCCATCGCATGCGATGAGAGCACCCGATGCCACAGACACAGCACAGCTGCTAATTTTTTGCGGGGAGTGGACGAGAGCACGAGCGCTTTAGGTGAGTAAAAAATATATTCCACAGTACCCGTGTGTTAATGTGCAGGTACACACGCTTCAAATTCCAATAATGTGCATCAATTCTGTCACTACCCTGCTTTTGCACACCACTTTCTTATATGCATTTTTCTTGTTAACACACAGAGTACACACCGCTGTGCGCAGCGCACGCAAATAGCAAAGTCAGCTGATCTCATCTGATGCAGCTCTACTCCTTGATCAAGTGGCATTTTTTGGATTTTTGGCACGAGTGGCGATCAGCACCACAGCTGGATGGCCCGATTTACATACCCAGCGCAGCTGATACTCACCAGAATAATTTACTAAAATTATGCACTCCTGTTATTAAGTCCAGTTCAGTCTGTTAATGTTGATAATGGTTTCAAATGAACGTTAATAGGTGTGTTGCTAAGCCTAATAACTTAAATAACAAACTTGAAATGTGCCCGTCCCATTTTCCCCTTTATTGTTTTTTTCTCTGTGCTGTAAATCTTCTGTCTAAGAAGAAATCTAAGGCTGCTGTTCTGAGAATGAGCTACCAAAGTTTTTTCTGAATAGATCAATAAAGATCCATTTATGGAAAGCTGTGATGAAGGCAGTTTTGTCTTTAATTATGTTCAACAACATAACATATTTGACGACTTTTAACTGATTTTTCTAACTTTAATACACTGAAGTTAAACCTAATTTCTAGTAAGTGGCCCAGCCCCTCCTATATTTTTTATGTATGTGGCCCTTAGTGAAAAAAGTTTGGACACACCTGAGGTAGAGGATCATCAGGGGGTCCTTTGTCCCTCTTTGGGGGAAACTCCCACTGGGTTTAAATCTTGGACTCTCCACCATTTGACCCTTAGAATGGAAGAAGCTTCTCGGATGAGAGGTGAAACGTCTTCAAGCAACTCAAAGAAGTCCAGACGCTTTTCTTTCCAAGCTCCTTAGACTACGATGACCTGGATGACTGAGAACCTTCACAGACAGATATATATATATATATATATATATATATATATATATATATATATATATATATATATATATATATATGTATATTTATTTATTTATTTATTGTATTTTTTGTGTGTGTGCCAGCTGAGTAACAGGAGGAGAAGAGTCTGGTGGAGCAGCAGAAGGACAATTTCATCCATTTGGACTCAGCTCAGCCACTACAGAGGAAACAATGACTTCAACACAAAAGGTGAGAAAAATATCACAGTTACACTGTTATTGAAAAACCTGTTAACATCAGCTTTATCTTTTGCATCCTGGGCTCCTCCATATATACAGAATCATTCTACATTCAAAATCTACATTCACAACCAAAAACCACAGAAGTTAGAAGAAAATACAAAGATCATATTTTATAAGCACACATTGAAAAAACATTATCATCAGTTGAACTTGCAATTTCTTATGCGTAAAAGATTTTCTCCACTTATAAATATTTCTTCAATAATGTAACTTTCATTACAACTCTCATTGTAGCACATTATTGTAATGTGATACTATGACCAGAAGGTGGTGGTAACACACCAACAATGTGTTTATTGACATGTTTGTTTCCATTGACGGAGGGAGTTTCAGTTTGGTCCACGACTGCATTTCACTCACTGTCTCTGTTTGTATCTCTGTCACTGCAGGACCAACATGGAGAAAGAAGTCAGCGCTCTCAGGAGGCCGACAAACCTCAAAGAAGAAAGGGAGAGAAAACCTACAGCTGTGATGAGTGTGGGAAGGATTTTACCCAGTCTGGAAGTTTAAAAACTCACCAACTCATCCACAGTGGAGTTAAAGCGTACAGCTGTGATTTGTGTGGAAAGTCTTTTACCCAGTCTGGAAGTTTAAAAACTCACCAACTCATCCACAGTGGAGTTAAAGCGTACAGGTGTGATTTGTGTGGAAAGTCTTTTACCGAGGCTGGAACTTTAAAAACTCACCAACTCATCCACAGTGGAGTTAAACCTTACAGCTGTGATGAGTGTGGGAAGAATTTTACCAGGGCTGGAGGCTTAAAAAGACACCAACTCATCCACAGTGGAGTTAAAGCGTACAGCTGTGACTTGTGTGGAAAGTCTTTTACCTTGGCTCAAAGCCTAAAAACACACCAGCTCATCCACAGTGGAGTTAAGTCATACAGCTGTGACTTGTGTGGAAAGTCTTTTACCCTGGCTCAAAGCCTAAAATCACACAAACTCATCCACAGTGGAGTTAAACCTTACAGCTGTGACTTGTGTGGAAAGTCTTTTACCGAGGCTGGATGCTTAAAAAAACACCAACTCATCCACAGTGGAGTTAAACCTTACAGCTGTGACTTGTGTGGAAAGTCTTTTACCCAGGCTGGAAGCTTAAAAATACACCAACTCATCCACAGTGGAGTTAAAGCACACACCTGTGACTTGTGTGGAAAGTCTTTTACCCGGGCTGGAGAATTAAAGACACACAGACTCATCCACAGTGAATTTAAAGCGTACAACTGTGACTTGTGTGGAAAGTCTTTTACCCTGGCTCAAAACTTTAAAACACACCAACTCATCCACAGTGGAGTTAAACCATACACCTGCAACTTATGTGGAAAGTCTTTTACCCATCGTAAATGCTTAAAATTACACCATATCATCCACAGTGGAGTTAAAGCACACAGCTGTGAGTTGTGTGGCAAGACGTTTGCTCAAAATAGTGACTTACAGAGGCATCTAGTTACCCACTCTGGAATTAAGGCGTACAGCTGCGACTTTTGTGGAAAAAGTTTCAGCGACAAACAGTACCGAAATATTCACCTACGGTTTCACACTGAAAATGATGTTTCCCGCTGTGATCAGTGCGGGAAACTGTTTGCAACAGATGCACAGTTACAACAACACATGTTTATCCACACTGAGGAGAGACCTTATAAATGTGACATGTGTGAGAAGACTTTTAAATCTCCACATCACCTGAAAAAACACCAAAAGATCCACACCAGAAAGTAACTCTACAAGTGCAGTTACTGTGAGATATGTATATATTTTTTATCTTGTAATTGTAACCTGATTGTTTGGAACAAGTCTGATCAGTAAACTTATGGAGTTATACTGAGTGTTATAATGTAAACAGTAAAATGTAATTGGACGTTGGCAGAGATGCTCTTTGTTTCAGGCGACATTCAGGATAAAAACATTGAAGGAATTTCCTGACTTACTCTGTCTTTGTTTAGAATCAGAGCAACACAGATTGATCCAGTTCTCAACCCTGTTGTCACTGTGGTGGTGGGAAAGCTTCTCTGTGACCTTTGTAGAAAAACTTCCAATCATCAACGGGACCTAAAACCACATCAACGTAGACACACTGAAGACAAAATGAATTTCTGCAAAGAATGTGGGAGAGGCTTCCACACACCAAGTACATTAAAATACATGAACTATTCCACAGTGGGGTCAAAAAGCACATCTGTGACCAGTGTGGGTCATCCTTCACCACTGGACATTAGCTCAATGAAAAAGCATAAGGGAATCCACACAGGACAGACACCATACAAGTGCAGACATTGACAAATTTTTTTGCCCTAGACTGAAGTTCATTGTCACTTTGCAGTTTCCACGTCCACTTCATGAGGTAAAGAAAAAGCATCCTTACATCTTAGTACAGGGGTGACCACCTCCAGGCCTCAAGAGTAGGGATGGGTACCGGTATCCGGTACCACATAAACGGTAGTAACCAGACCAAAAGCAGCACACATTTTGGTGCTTTTTTCCTGAGATGTCATACACTTTGGATTCTAGCCAATCATTTTACGTTTCCCAGGATAGTAGGCGGGCCCAGGTACGTACGTTCTTTTCGAGCAGAGCTACAGATTAAAAATACCCAAGGCGAAGCGGTCAAAAGTCTGGCTGTACTTCACAGCAAAAGATGCAAACTCAGCAACCTGCAACAAGTTCTTTAAGGTGATACTGTGCAAAGAATGTAACACCTCAAATCCGATGAAACACCTGGCGACACATAGCGTTTTTTTAAAAGCCGAGAAATGCACCATATTTGATAGCTTGCAGCAAGACCGAGCACATCTACTGCGGGTGTAGTGCCTGTTATTGGACCCGGAGTTAGCAACATCCCCCCAGAACCCGAAGAGGAGAGTCCTGGCCCCTAGCCCTGCCAGTGTAGCAGAAATTATGATGGATGATGATGGCAGCAGCAGCCGTTCTTCTCTGCGTGAGTTGCTTAATGTTGTTCGTGTGTAATTTACGTTGAGTAGGCTAACCACGTTATTACATTAATGCATGTAAGGTGAACTAGCAAACACAGTCGTAGTTACATGCAGCTGTCTTCTTGTTTGATGGCAGATACTCCCTTCACCCTGGCCAAAAAGGCGAAAATGACCAAAGAAAAAGTGGAACACAGTTAAACATGAGAGGTTTTTGGACAAAGTTTGTGTTTTCCCATTGTTTAAGCACTGCTTCCAGCCAAGAGTGATACCATATATGCCCTGTAGCTGCAGAAAAGGCTAACATTGTTATCTTTTTACAAAAAACAGCTAAACATAAAAGGTTTTTGGAAAAAGTTTGTGTCCTCCACAAAAAACCTTTTGTGGCGCTTATATGATCAGCAGCTCAGAATAACCTGTCGAACCTGAAGCAGTATAATATGTTCAGACTGACAGACGGGGTCATAGCTGCAGTGATGCAAACGTTGCACCGATCTGTTGTCATGAAGAGAGAGTTGAACGTAAAAGTGAAGCCGTCGATTTACTGGTCAAGCAACGTCACTACCCTCATCTGTGGTTTTGGCTAGTGACCAAAGACTGAGGTCATGGATACATGTGGTAGTAATGAGCTTCCTCTGAAGGGTCAAATAAACAATCAAACTTCCCCCCTTTGAGCTAGCAATTTGGCAACAGGTGGAAGAAAAAACGCCCTTTTAACAGAAAGAATCCTCCAGGAGAACCAGGCTCAGGGAGGGGCGGCCATCTGCCGTGACATGTTGGAGTTAGAGAAGGAAACAGCACAAAGACATGCTGTGGAAGAGAGCCAGAGAATGATTTAATGCAGAGAGGTCTATTAACATATAGTGAGGGAAAAAGGTGACTGAAGAAGAAATTCTCAATGCAGCATAACTAAGGGAGGATTCAGAATCACTTGATCCAGCCCTAACTATACGCTTTAGCAAAAAGGAAAGTTTTAAGCCTATTCTTCAAAAGTAGAGATAGCGTCTGATAGGTTTGTAGCTTAAACCTATTCGCTGGAACGTTGAAGACAATATAATTACACAGCAAAGCAAGACCCAAAGTAGGCAAAGTTCTTCATGTTACTCATGCATGAGGGAGACCTGCCTGGAGCCAAGTGTCGTCCCACCACTTGACCCCCGTCAGACTCTCAGCCAGGTTCCCCATAGCACTCCTTTTACTGTGGTTACATGAATATGCATAGGGTCATTAACATATAACATCTTACATAGGTAAACATGTGAACAAAGGATTGTGTGTGTGTGTGTGTGTGTGTGTGTGTGTGTGTGTGTGTGTGTGTGTGTGTGTGTGGGGTCAGAGCGTGACCCCATAAAGACTTCCCTAAACCTACTGGTCTGGAAAGTCCAGCAGTTCACATAAACAAAAGGCACTTAGCCTAAAACAGATATAGCCACGTTTATCCTACCATAAAACAATAAGAGAAGGTACGACCTCTCCCCATGCTCCCAGAGTGTGGGTGTGGATTCCAGAACACTCTGGAATCCACACCAAGCCTTTGCAGCCTGCTAAAGATCACACATCTATCACTACACAATTAATTATACACCTCTAAGCATATATGGTTAAATATTTCTAAGCATAAATGACAATCAACAATACAAAACCTAACAGCGTCTGTCTCCGAAATCCAAATTGGGAGTTTGTTCCATAGAAGAGGGGCCTGAAAACTAAAGGCTCTGCCTCCAACTGTACTTCTAAATACTCTAGGAACAACAAGTCTAAGAGCTCTAATGGTGGAATTATTGAACACCTTTCAGTAGTGATTTGACGTTCTGTATCGAGGCTTCGAAGCTTGTGTCGAGTAATGGAGGGGGCGTTTCCACGATGCGTGTATCGAGGCTTGCTTCATTTATGGGAGGAGCTGAAAATGATGACGTCCGAAGCCTCGCTGCCCGGCTGTACCACGTGACTGGTTCAGGAAGTGGTTCGAACTTTTCCGCGAGCTATGACAGCGATATAAACCCCTCAGACTTCATTCAAAATGTGGGTGTTTGATGGAAAGTTGCGGTTAGTGAGAGTTTGGAGAGAGTTTGGAGGTTTATGAGAGTGAGGAGAGAAAGTCAGGAGAGAATGGAGCCAACTAAGAAGAGGAGGATGTCCTCCCCTGTGTGGGAACATTTTGATCTTATTCCTCCCAACAAGGTATGTAAATTTCTACAGAAGATGCATTTTCATAATACTGATGGTGCAATACAATTTATGTTAAGCTGTCTTTACTTTTGTACAAGGTGAAGTGTTTGCTATGTGCCAGGGAGCTGGGATATAACAACAACACCTCATCCATGCTTAGGCACTACAGAGATTTGCATGAGAATGAGGTGAACACCGATTGTGGAGCAAGACCAGGTGAGCCATCAAATGCCATGATAATATAGCATGCAGTAATGTTACTAAATGATATAACAATATTATACAACTGTAATAAGTTACATGTGTGATATTTATATTTGTGCTTTGTCTTTGTTGTCTTTCCTCGGGAGAACAATCTCAAAAAGATGAAGACCTGGTTAGCATGGTGATTGAGGACCATTTAGCACTGTGGAGGACAAAGGATTTAAAAGATTTGTTAAATCATTAAATCCTAGCTATGTTCTTCCCACTAAAAAGGCCATAAAAGCAGTGAAAATTTAGTTTTTACAGAGTAAAATATGGGCAGGACTGAGCCTCGGTGTGTAGCTGTCCATACCTCAACGTTACAAAATTACAACCACTGTCCACACCCCAACCACACCTCACCTCACAGTAAATAATCATTTTCCATGCTGCCAGTATAAATATATACAGTATACTGCATCACTACAATATACATGTTTTACACACTCCTTTTGTTGTTGACATTTACAGGCTGTGTGCAAAAGGCCACACTCTTCAAATTCATGCCAACTAATATTTTTACGTCCAGTAGATGCCCTGCTAGAGCAAATGAAGCTTCAAGAAGCTTTGCGCTGGGGTGAACCAATTGGATGAAAAGCTTCAGTGCTTCATGAAGATTCATCTGCCCATCACTACCTTTCAGTATGGGCCCATGTCCTCATTATAGGTTTGGCAGCGTTTGTGGCATTATGAAGAGATTAAGTAACAATTTTTATAAACTGTAGACACTTTCCATCATTCTTTTTCCATTCTTAACATCTCTACTGAGAAATTCTGTGACCACAAAAAACGTGGGGGTGTTTCTGAGAAAAGGAAGATCTTCAACATCAAAGATGTTGAAGATCTTGTTGAACTGCAGAGGTGTCAGTCTGCCACAGAGACCACAGAGAATTAAAAAAAAACAAAACTGAACACTTCTCTTAGCAAAACTAGGGCACACCACAGTGAGTCTCACCAGCTTCAAACTAGAGGTAACACAAATAAGAAGTTTTATGTGTAGAACTTTGAAGTAGTCAGAATGATTAATTATTTTAGATGACATTTGGTCTGTTCATTCATAGCAAAAACAAATTAATCTTACTGATAGCCGGATTATGATGGTAATTTTTCTTTTGCGACAACTCATGAGAATTTCAAAGCTGTTCTTTAACACTCCGACACTGGTCTCTCAATCTCCCGTTGGAGAACCGCGAGCTTCCCGATGATGGTATCAAACTTGCTGGTGTTTTCATTCTTTTGCCCAAACAGTCGATTCTGAGAACTCACAACTTCGGTGAGCTTTTCTGCGATGCAATCCATCTTTTGCTCAAGTGTGTTATTTTGAGCAGGCCTCTCCTTGATGTATCCCAATATACGTTCAGAGGTGTTATACTGAGTATTTACGGCAGCTGTAAGCGTCTCCAAGGTCTTAACCATTCTGCTTTCAAGCCCGTTCTGAGAAGTCGCACCTCGTCCCATCGTTCCGCTGTCTTAATTCTCCGATAAGCCAGGGCCTAGCCAGGGCCTAGCCAGCTCCGATCAGCAAGAACCCTGTTATCATGGTTCCAAATAGGTAGATATCTTCAGCGTCCTCGATCAACAGTCCTGCCAGGCACACAACCCTCCATTTCTGCCACTCGTCCATCGTGTATCCGGCAGGGAAAGTCCCTCCAGGGCACTCGGGCTCTCCCGAGCCCAAACTTCTCGTTGAGAAAAGGATGTCAATAGCATTCAGAGATCAGTTGACCAAATCCATAATTCTCTTTAGGTTATAGAAACAGACTGTGAGAGAGTGTTCCAGGGAAAGTAATACAAAAAAAACACGAGACTAGACAAGGACATAAGCAGGGAAGATAAGGGAGAGGAGAAAAAGTGTGTCCGCCTCCTCCGAGAGCCAAAGAGAAAGTAATGCTGTGTTTGAAGTTTAAATGGTAGTGGACAAAATGCTAACACTGAAGCTTCATAAGCAAAACAATAGTATAAAACACAGGTTGATGTAGCTACTGAAAAGACACCTGCTGGTTTGTAAAGACCACATTTAAAGCCAGTTTTAGCGTTTCTGTTGTCACCATTGTCGGATTATAATATTATTTTATGCCATGTTAGACCCCTAATTAAAGATTGTGAATTATTATGTAGTTTTAGTTTGCATTATTGTCCTGAATTAGAAGAAGGTGATAACTATTACATTGGTTAAACTGATCTGCATTACATTAGACTGTTGATTTATTGTGAATGAATGATATTGTTTTATGATGCATTATACTGCTGAGTTATAAGAAATACTGTTTGTAGAAACTCATTGCCTTATTTGTCTGGTTAGAAGAGAACAGAGCATTCTGCCCCATCTCAGCAGGAGCAGATAAACAGGGAGCCAAGGTCGTAGCTTAGGCGCTGTGTGAGAAAAGAATGTAAATGTTTAGGCTTTTAGGATTAGGTGGGGGCCACTAGAGGCTATAAGAGTTTGATCAAGGCTCCACCATTTTGAGATCTGATGCTGTCTGCTGTATGGTGTCCATCTCCCACGCGTGTGTTCATTAAATCATCGTTTGACTCGACCCGGCTGGACCAGTGTTGTTATTTTGGTTTTCCTCTTGTATCCATCCCCAATATTTGAATCCGTAACAGTTTTGGGGGCTCGTCCTGTGGTATTGGGGAGGAAGTTTTGGGGGTCTGGACGGTGCGAGGTGGTTGAACGGGCAGGCACGAGCCAGTGGTCTGACGTGAGTGGGCAAGCCGGCACATCTAAAGGTGAGGCACAACCTGTTGAATGTAAATCCAAACTGTGCCAAATTGGACTGTATAAATTAAAAGTCTACTCACTGAAATTACTGGTGAAGACCTGTTTTGATTTTGATGAAAAATCTCATGAGTGTTGAAACTTGAAGTAAGCTTATAAGTTATAATACTGGGTTCGAGTCCCAAGATAAAGGAAAATAATACTGGGTTCGAGTCCCAAGATAAAGGAAAATAATAATGGGTTTGAGTCCCAAAAGAAAGGAAAATAATACTGGGTTTGAGTCCCAGGTAGTTTGATAGGGAATTGGTCATTTTGTGAGTTAGAGTCTCCATTGGACTAAGAATTGCATCTGTGTTGGTCATTTTGCGAGTTAGAGTCTCCAGTGTCCATAACGTTGCATCTGCCTCAGTCATACTCTTGTTTTTGAGTGTTGTCTGTTGTTTAAAAGTATTATAAATTTTCTAAGAACGGCAATAGCTAAGAGGCGCATAGCCCAGAGGTTATGCTCCCTCCTGGCCGCGGACGCGCGACCTTGACCTGTCGGTGAACAGGGTTAGTTCAGTTTGGCTTGACTGTGGGGTACAGGGCATCCTGGAATAAGCTAGGAGTTAGAGTCTCCTTACCGTGTTGAACGGTATCTGTGCTTTTTTGGACACTTTAAATTGAGTTAGGGATTTTAGAGATGAGGCCAGATACAGTTAGAGTCTGATACTGGTTAATTGATTACAAAAAAGTTGGACTTTCTTCGGTTGGACCCGTTATCTTAAATTTGTAAAAATTGTGTAGGCGCTAAAACTTTCAGGCCTGAGAGTGATTGTAAATATAAGACGTCTTTGTAAATATAAGATAGAGAGTTGAGTGTGAAACGAGGCTGTGTGTGACGACAGCGTGCTGCAGCGCTGCGAGCTATTTTTAGACAGTGTGTGAACATGCAAATGAGGTGGCTGCTGTGAAGCCCACAGAGGACTTCTTGTTTAGCGTGTTATTGTGTTTTATAAGTATGATTTGCAAACAATGATACATGCCTGTAATTAAAACGCTGATTTTGCTGATTATAATATTACAAATAAAGTTTTGAATGACTACGGTGAATGTTTAATGTTTGGCTGGGTTTTGATATAGGAGAGACGGCTTTGCGGTTGCTGGGGGTGAGTGTCTGTGACCGGAAAGTGCATGCCCATAAAAGGCAGCTGCCTGACTGTGTGAACTATGCACCAAGAGATAGAGAGAGTAAAATCTAGGCAGATGAACCAAATGGATGTTTTAAGAAAAATAGTAAATGAATGTTTTAGTCTCTTAATACAGGTGGATTTCTCTCAACCTGGAGGCAAAAGGATAGATTAACAAAATTGGGACGACAGACAGTGTCACGGACCCGGTTCCTGGGACTCGGGGTCCGTGAACGGTGTGAACCTTTTATTGTTATTGCTATCATTATTATTGCGTGTATGTTTGCTGCACTGTGCTCTTGTGTTCCATGCTGGTGTGTGTGTGTGTACGTGTGTCTGCGGGTGTGGCTGGAGGATGAAGGACAGCCACCTGCAGGCCTGATGGGTGTGGCCCTGCCAGCTGCTGGTCACGCCTAGGTTCCCACACACCTGCTTCTGATCAGGCTCGTCGGGGGAGCTACTTAACAGAGCAATGGAGCTTCCTCCGGCGCAGGATCGTTGAGTTAGACTCCATGTCAGTGTCGCAAGTACTGCTAAGTGTATGCCTGCTGGAGTGGTGCCATAACTGCTGCGTCTGTTGGTTTTTCCTCAGGAGAGCGGAACACGGGACTGCAGGACGCACGGGGTGTGCGTAGGCACAGGAGCAGAGAGCACGGAATACCAGCACTTGGGAGAAGGCACGACACAGGAGTTGAGGGAGCACTCGGGAGACTTATTGTGTGGTGTATATTTACCCCCACTGTAAATAAATGCACTGTTCATTGCACTAAGTCCAGCATTTGGGTCCTTTCTCCAACATTCCCCACGGCTTGCCCTGGCAAACCGTGACAGAACGATCCTGCCAGATGGACCCAGCGGACTTTTCGGAGAGGTTCAGGAGGGAGGTGACAGAATAATCCCACCAACCACCATGGACCCAGCGGACTCGGGAGTCGCCATGGAGGAGGGATCGCTCACACAGCTCTGGGGTTACTGCCGAAGCGTAATCCAGGCTGTTGATCCACACAAAAGACACATGCAGGTAGTGTTTTTTGACAATTACCTCTCCTCCACTACCTTCTCTATTAGCTTTCCGGACATTGCAAAACTAATTCAAATTGTAACTGTGCTGAGGGCAAGCTCTAGCTTTGAACTGTTTGGTTTGGGCTGTCCGGGCAAGGATGATGCGGCTGCCTCCCTGGCAGCCCTTGCTGCCTGGTTTTTTCTTAATAGGCGGAGAGTTTTTCCACCGCCGCTTGCTGCTCACCTATTGGACCCTCCACCGCAAGGAAGACTGCGCCCTACTCCAAGTCCTCTCACTCCTTCAATGGCCTCTGTGTCGGCAGTGCTGGTCACCACAGTGAGTAAACCGGACCCTGTCATTTCGATTAATCCAGTCACAGATGAACAGGGGACAGATTCCTTTGCCCCGCCATCACGAAAGAGACGGCGCCGGCGTCATCTTCGCCAAACCGAAGCTCACCTCACTCCTGTGGTTTCGGAAGAACCAGCTGACTCTGGACTAGCCGCACAAAGAGCCGCATCAGACTCTCATCTACATCCTCAGTCGGAGGTCGATTCACCGGCTGGACCCACTCCACCAGCGTCCCATCAGTCTGCAACCATCACAGCACTCTCGGCTTCACCATCCACATCACCTGATCTACCATCGTCTCCACCGCCTGCAGCTGCTGTATCACCATCTTCGCCTCCGGAGCAACCATCTGTAGCTGCAGCGCAGCCGCTGGAGCTTAGCGAGCGGGAGGAGCCCGCGCCGCAGCCGCCGGAGCCCAGCGAGCGGGAGGAGCCCGCGCCGGAGCCCAGCGAGCCGGTGGAGCCAGCGCCGCTGCCAGCCGAGGTGGAGCTCAGCGAGCCGGTGGAGCTCAGCGAGCCGGTGGAGCCAGCGCCGCTGCCAGCCGAGGTGGAGCTCAGCGGGCAGGAGGAACCCGTGCTGCCCACGCAAGACCTTGGAGAGCTGGAGGGCTCAGCACGTCCGCGACCCGCACGACCGCAACCAGCACGTCGTAGATCAGGTGCCACACCTCGCGGTTGCTCGTCGGAGCTACGCCGCCGCCACCGGACCCGTGGCCGCCCGTCGCTGCTGCCACGCCGCCGTTGCCGCCACCGGACCCGGGGCAGGCCGCCGGAGGAGCAGCGCCGTTGCCGCCACCGGACCCGGGGCAGGCCGCCGGAGCTGTCACACCGCCGCCAGATCCGTGGCCGCCCGTCGGAGTTGCAGCGTCGCCGCTGCCAAATCCATGGCAGGCCACCAGAACCGTTTCGCCGCCGCCACCGGACCTGTGGCAGGCCGCCGGAGCTGCTGCGTTTCCATCAAGGGGTTAGAGGTAGGCCACCTGAACTGTTTTGCCGCCACTGCCTAACCCACAGCAGGTCCCGCTTGTTTTGCCGTCCTACGGGTCGGCCACCAGAACTGTGTTTGCTGCCACCGGACCGGGGGATTGGACTGTTGAACTGTGTTTTTCTTTTGTTGCTTTGTGGTGGCTGTTTGGCGGAGAGGTTTTGGGGCCCTCCGTCCTGGGCCCCCCACCGCCCGCCCTGGGTTGGTTGTGCTGTGGTTTTTGGTTTTGGTGTTTTTGTTTTTGGGTCGTCGGGAGTCGACCCTTAGAGGGGGGGTACTGTCACGGACCCGGTTCCTGGGACTCGGGGTCCGTGAACGGTGTGAACCTTTTATTGTTATTGCTATCATTATTATTGCGTGTATGTTTGCTGCACTGTGCTCTTGTGTTCCATGCTGGTGTGTGTGTGTGTGTACGTGTGTCTGCGGGTGTGGCTGGAGGATGAAGGACAGCCACCTGCAGGCCTGATGGGTGTGGCCCTGCCAGCTGCTGGTCACGCCTAGGTTCCCACACACCTGCTTCTGATCAGGCTCGTCGGGGGAGCTACTTAACAGAGCAATGGAGCTTCCTCCGGCGCAGGATCGTTGAGTTAGACTCCATGTCAGTGTCGCAAGTACTGCTAAGTGTATGCCTGCTGGAGTGGTGCCATAACTGCTGCGTCTGTTGGTTTTTCCTCAGGAGAGCGGAACACGGGACTGCAGGACGCACGGGGTGTGCGTAGGCACAGGAGCAGAGAGCACGGAATACCAGCACTTGGGAGAAGGCACGACACAGGAGTTGAGGGAGCACTCGGGAGACTTATTGTGTGGTGTATATTTACCCCCACTGTAAATAAATGCACTGTTCATTGCACTAAGTCCAGCATTTGGGTCCTTTCTCCAACATTCCCCACGGCTTGCCCTGGCAAACCGTGACAGACAGGCCAAGCTCTGGCTCAAAATTTTACAGCTTGACCTCTCACTTTGTCCTTACCCGAAAAAGAAGCTTAAAGGACATCTTCTCCTCCAGTTATCGGTTACCATCACTGGAAATTTTCAGGCAAGTTTTTCACTGAATTGTTTTTGGCACCATGTGTCCCTGAATCTCACAAGCAAGCTCTAATTCCTGGCTGAAGACATGGAATGCTGTTATTTAAGGTGGGAAATCAAAATTTGGGAAACAAAATTAAAAACACACACAATTAGAGAAATGCCTTGTTTGAGAAAAAGTTACAATAACCCACCCATAAACGCACATACACGCAATGAAGAAACAGCTTACATTCATGAACACGTGAAAATTTTCCAGCAAGGCTAAAGCAGCGAAACTTAACATACACCTGATGTTAAATGATAAAGTTTATCCACTACTAACAAATAAACTCTCTGGGTTGCAGGACAACAACTTGACTTCAAAAAGAAAGACACTGGTATGACCAACCAGTGATGAAACAACAAATTAAGTGGTTAAAAGAGTCAAATTGTGACATGTTTTCCTCTGATTGATTAATACAAGTGATTACTGAATGAAATAAAATTCCTTTTTTGAGTTATTAAACATGATCTTAAGAATTTTAACGTGTACCTGTGTTGTCCTGTCAACTTGGTGGGTTATGACTTGATTATATAGTGAGAAAAAACAAAAAAAAAAGGGGGGGGGGGGGGGAGAAGGCTGACACAGGGCATGGCCCCTCTCTGAATAACACAGCCAAAACAACATCATTTTCCTGTTCGTCTGTTTTTGTTTTGTTTTTGTTTTTTCTCTTTATGCTTGATTACAGGCTGCTTTGTTGGCCCGGAAAGCCGAGGCTGACCTGGACTCCTGCTCTCCCCTCTACCATCTTTGCTCTCCCCTCTACCATCTTTGATGTGACCCTGACCAAATGCTACAGCAGCTGGACCCACAACAACAGCCTGAGAATGTCAACAGTGCTGCAGGAAAGAGATCTCATGCAGCGGAGATGGAGAACGTTAAATCCAAGGCCCGTTTCACTACACGGGGGAGATTTCCAGACAGCTTCAGCTGACAGAGCTGTGACGAGACACCTATTAAGCCCGGATGAAAAGTGAGGCCGAGCAAAAGAATGCTGACCTTAACAACTCTGCATTAAAACTGTGCAGGACAGTGACGGACCAACACGGATGATCGGGCAGCAAAAAGGGCGTGCCAGAGACACGAGGAGTAACTAAGGTCAGAAGGCACCTCAGATTGGACAAAAGCAGCAGAAGAACATAAGCTGAAGACACAGGTGTTGGGGCTCGGCCAGGAGCTGACCTCTGAGAAGAGCTGAACAGCAGAGCTGCAGAAGGCCATGGAGCAAAGCAAGGAAAACATCAATAAACTTCAATCTGACGTGTACGGAAAAGACTCTGAGGTTTCTGCCCTCAGTAAGAGCTCAAGGCATCAGAGCAGAAACTGAGCATGGCTCAGGAGGAGCTGGCTGCTAATCGAACCCATCAGTCAGGCTTACAGTCCCAGATACAGGACTTGAAATCAGGCCGGAGCTTGCTGGAGCAGGAGGTTGGGTCAAGTTAAGGAGGAGCTGGACAAGGAGAAGGTGCAGGAAACTGGAGAAAAGCACTGCCTCAATTGGGGCCAGAACCAGTATGGACAGAACTTTGGGCAGCAGCACCAATGGACGCGAACGGACTGAAAAGGGGGAGGCAGGACCCCAGGGTACGCTTCAGGCCGTGGTTTACCCAGAACACCAGAACAGGAAAGTGATGAACACAAACACACACACACAAACACACACATCTACATACACTGACTCAGAATCAAGAGAAACATACATATGAACACATATCCACTCGTTGATTGACTGAGAAATGACACACACACACGCACACAAATCGAAATGCTGATTCAATTCACTGAGAAGTGATCCACACACATACACATGTTTGTGCAATGAAGAGTGATACACACACAAGCTGATGCAATGAAGAATGCTTTACTAACAAATGCTATGCTGATACGCAAAATGCTGCACACAAACGTCCAAATACAGAATCTGTTACAACAACAAGAAGCCATTGATTGTTAATTGGTTAAATGCATTTCATGTCACCCAGAGGGCATTTGTGTAGTTTAGGGGACAGGGTCTAGAGCAGTTTGGTTATGAAAACAATGTCTGTGAGTGATGTCTGTTCATGGCTTAAGGCCTGGACTGAATTGTTTACTGTGCTTCACACAGCCTGATAAGGAGCAGTGGTAAAGAGTGAAAATGATGAATTAACGGTGTGAGCCTTATTTCGGAGCGCCACATTTTTGTGATTGAGATTTAATTGAAGGAGGAACACACTGAAAAAAAAAAAAGGAAAAAAAAGAAAAGGGGGCCAGCCCTTGGATTTACAATCTAGTAAGAGTGGTTAGTTGCTGAACTAACGGAATTCATAAGACCGCATAAGATTTCAAACTGCAGAAAAATCATTGGAGTTATAAGAGGCAGAGAACTACACACACACACACCAAATGCATGCTATTGCTATTTATTGTGGATTAACCTGTCAAGGGCAAGCACAAAATAAGTCTGCCTCAAATACAGGAAATTATAGCTTCCCTGTATTTCCTACATTGTTGGCATGCTGGTGAGTGCTGTTGCTCCACAGTAAGAAGGTCCTGGCTGCAAGTCCACAGTCTGGCTAGTTTGCAGTGGTTTCTCTCTGGGTATTCTGGTTTCCTGCCACAGTGAAAAGTCATGCAGCTATTAGAGCTAGGTTAATTGATGATTCTAAATTATCCGTGAATGTAAGTGTAAATGGTTGTTTGTTTCTAGGTGATAGACTGGTGACCTGTCCGGGGTGCACCCTGCCTCGTAACCTATCACTTCAGGGTTATTTCCCAGCCCTCCTGCAACCAGGATAAGATAGGAGGATGGTAGTTGGTGTAGACCCATTCAATTTTTATGGTAACCAGAATCTATATGAAGACAACATGTAGCATTTAAGGAACCAAGTAGAATTTTGATAAAAGTTATTGAATAGTGTTGAAATAAAATGACAGAATTGTGAAGGATTAAAATATTCCAGGAGCTCAACTTACTCCATCAGAACATGTTTCAATCGTGTTTTATGAACACAAAATGTACAGGTTTACTGAATATGAAAAGGTTGTGTTGATTTAACTCAGTTGTTTAAGTTTCTACCAAAGCAAAACATTTGTGTGCAACCAGTGTCCACAATTGAATCAAATAAGTCCAACATATTTTTTGTCAGTGCAAAAAGAAGTTACAGTACCTGTATTCCTACACAATATTTTCCCGGGACGGAGAAAAACTTTCTGGTGAAGTTTTGGTTGATTTTTGGGTTTTGCTTAACACTAGGTTGATTTTATCAGTGAGGTTTGGATTGTTTTCTTTCTCTAAGAGAGAGAAAGATGGTTTTATGCTTGGACATGTTTCTAACGGGCCCCAGTATTTGTTATTATATGAGTATCTTATTGGTTACGTTTGTTTTTGCTTTTGTTACAGTGCACTGAAATAAGAACATCTGAGAGGAGTGATCCACCGGTGGTGATATTTTGGTATTTTGTGAGTTCCTGATTTAACAAATCAGCTCTTTAATCCAGGCCTGAGAGATTGAACTTTAAAGCGCTATAAAATATTCTTACTGAAAACAGTCGCAAAGTATTTTTCTCCACGATTATAATCGGCTCTGGAGAAATTCACTTATATGGGACATAGATCACATGAGAAGTCCTGAGGCTAAAAGGATTGCAGCGAGTCAATCCAGTCCAAAAAACAAGGAACTGTTTTCCTTTAAAATCATGATGTCACGCCGGTGCAGCCCCCTCTAGCTTCTCCCCGGTGGCTACTGGGTGACCCCTCATCTGGGGATCCTCAGCCCTTCCCATGAAGGTGGCACGGATGCCCCTCCGGTGGTCCTCCTTGGGCTTTCGCACTCTGGGGCCTCTGGATGTCTGGGGCCTGGATCTCCTCCATGCCTGCTTCATGCCCTGGGGGACGGGGCTATGGCTCTCTACATCCTCTAGCAGACCATTACATGGGGAAACCATTTGAATACAAGCGCGCCGATCCACACAGGTGTGCACACGGGTGTTCACTGTTCGTAGACTTGAATCACACCTTTCTTGGCTGCTACTTCAAAGCACATTGTGCGCTATCTGTCCTGCGTGCTGCACAACAACATTCAATATTTAGTATTTACTGCTGTTTACACATAGCTAGATTAATGCGATGGTGTTGTGTATAGTATGTTGCATTGTTTTGTTTTTTTTGCTTGTTTTCTATTCTTTTTCTCTCAACAGGTGATCCCGGAGATATTTTTTCTTCCCCCCTTTCTCACTGTCCCTCTCCCCTTCTGTTTTTCTTTTCCTTCCTCTTTCTTTCTCACTTTCCTATCCCTCACTCATGTCTGTCCCGTCTGTAACAACTGAAAATAAAATAAATAATAAAAATAAAGGTCGATCAAATGGACCAATACGGCAATGCCATGATGATCCATTTGGCAAAATAAATCCATTGGGTATCCTTGTTGGTCTTCAGACAACCATTCTGACGGCTAAAGAACCAAATGGGACAGGCAAAAAAATAAATAAAATAAATAAATAAATAAATAAAATAAAATGATGATGTCATCTTGCTGGTGATGGAGCCTCGAATAGGTTGCGTGTGAGACTCCATTATCAGCAATATCTGGTATGAATGTGTGTGAATGTATTTATGTGACTGGACTGTGATGGACTGACGACTAAAAGTTTTAACTGACTTGATACTGAGACAAAAACGGTACTGACTTTAGGATTAGTAAATGTCCACAAACAATTCACCCACCCTCTAAAAGAAGGGTGGATGTTTTGTCTTGCTTTGTTTTGTTTTTGCAGGAACAGAAGGATGACAGAGACTAAAGGGGGAGGCTGTAGTTTCACATGAGTGTGAACTGCAGACTTAACCCTTTGGTTGCTAATTTTGAGTTACTGATGTTTGCATCAAGAAAATTGTGTTTTATTAGCTGTGTTTCGATTAATGTATCACATTATATTGTTGGGAATGCTAAATGCTAACGTGAAGAAAAGCTTTGATTTCACTCATGACTGAACAGGTTATTATTAACCATAGCAGGCCACTGTAAAAAGTCAATTAACTTATGTACAGAAAAGAAAAAAGCCAAAAAACTCTATTAATGTCTATGAATAACAGGGGAATGATAGACTTGTCACATTCAAAATAGAGATATGTAATAACAAACATTGGTCCACGTCATTTAGGTTCTCCGTGGAAATAGTCAATAATTTAGAAAAGTAGGATAGAACCGACAGGGGCATGTGCTGAGATGTGGTGCTGCACAAGAACAAGAGCAAAATAAAGAAAAATTATTGTGTTTAGCTTTGATAAATTCAAATTTAAAATGTACCATTACATTCAGAGGATCAATATGAAATTCAATATATGCTAATTTTGTATGAAGTACATGACTGATAACTGTTCTGTCCTGAGCTTTTGTTTTTACAGCACCCACTTGACCACACCAACAGTTTCTCGCCACCAAAAGGGGGTACTTGCAAAGAATAGGGAGGAATATCATCAGAAGTGGGAAAGGTAATATGTGATAACATTATTAATTTCACGTATGGTCAAATTCTTAAAACTTGACCCCTAACAGGAAAAATTCTTCAGACATTTAGAGACAGAGTGGAGTTCTAGATGGACATAATGTAGCAAACCACATAAGGATGGAGCGTTGGAATCAATAAGATGGTGAAATAACATGCAGGAAAAATGTTGACCATGTTGATTATGTTTATTCCAGTGTGCAGAGATTGGCTAATCTGACCAGGAAACGTTATAAAATGGATTGTCGGAACAGTCAGCGTTAAAGTCACCTTTGACAGTCCAGACTAACATGGCGTTGGACATCTTCAGGGCAGAAAAGGGTTGGTGTGACCAAGGTGTGGTTTGGCTTGTTGTATGTATATTTCAAGATGATACAGCTCTGGATGGACCAGTTACCAGGGCATGGAAGGAGGAAAGACTCATTAAATGAGGAGAAGGAATTTTCTGGGATTGGAGATCCTCTGGGTGAGTGGTTGACTAAAGGCATGCATAAAATAAAAGCTATCGTTTGTTATTGATTGGTAATAGATTGATAATTGGCCACATTTACATTTGTATTGACTTGTTGTGGACGTAGTCTACTTCATGTTTAAGCACTCTAATTAACAGATTGAAAATAGTGACATTAAAGGAAGAATATGCAGCGCCAACCTGTCAGATGCCAGTGCCGGTGGGGCTCAGTGATGAATCAGGTGAGCTGGATTCATGGCTGAATCAAAACATAGATGCCCCTGCTGTGGTTAGTAAGGGATAAAAAGGGGGTGTTTTATGTTATTGTAGCATCAGCATTATTGTTACATCAGAATCATATAACAAGCATTGCATTAAACATTTATTGAAGCTATTGATATTACATTAACATTTGTATTACAGTGATTGTTATAACCCCATGTTAATCTTCTATCTACAGGTGTCAAAAGTAGCCAACAAGTTCATGTTGAAGTGAAGTTCATATTAATACAGGTTTTGTTTGTAGACAATTGTGAAGACGCAGGCTCTGGGCGGAGCCAGGAGTTGAATAGATCTAACATGACAATTAAATTGATTTCATTCCTTAACACAGGATAACAAGACCGGAGCAACGACACTGGATAGGAGAAAGTCTGATACTTTCTAAGATATGAGGTCACTAACCTTTTCTTTTAATTTTCTAGCTCCGTTGAATTGACACATGGGAATGTGTCAAAAAAGGGGGGGGGGGGGAGTTGAGTTTTAACATCAAACAAGGGTTATATGAACATTTTTATGACTTCATTTGTGTTTTAATAACTTAAGTATGGTAAAACTTAAGCTAATAATGACCCAAAAGGTTTCCAGATTTTTTAGAGAACCCGTGAGAAGCATGAATCATTATTTCCATGTTTAAGCATTGATCATTGAAATGAACTGAATAGCGTATAGAAGATCAAATGCCTGTGTTCACGAGAAGCTGAGTACCACACTGGAGAGGAAACCGTGGGACGGTAGGCGGAAGGAAAGGATTTTTGTGAAAAGTGGGGGACACATGTTAGAATTAGAAATGGCTAATTTGTTTTTGATGTCTTTTATTAGAATGAGTGGTTTTAATCATTTTCATACATACCTTGCAAATGTGCTTATAATGAGTTGGCACTCGGTCTTTTGAAGCATCGTTCGGCGATAGTCCGGACTGATAAAGTGTAGGAAATGCCAGTGCAGCGGGCTAAATGCAAACACGCTTACACACACACACATACACTAAATTAGTATAAGTCCTTGGGACATTCTGAATGTTCTAAACCAATTCTGAACCACCAAAAGATCAGTAGACAACAACATTAGATTGTTAGAGCTAGGAAGAGAGGTGTTTTGGTTTTCTGTCTCTTACAGAGAAAGGAACAGACACCAGACGAGGTCACAGATATACGAGGATCCTTCGCAGCAGAGACAGACACGGTGACTGCTGAAACATCAACTGGGTTCAAGTGTCATGGCATTTTGGGCTCCAGCTAGTCACCTCAAAAGGATGGATCCCATAAACACAGCAATAACCATGAAGGGGTTGGTGGAAATCCAGGAACACCACACCAACGAGGTTTGAGAGGCTCTTGGTCATAAGGGGTCACGTTCCTGTTCCTTTTTCTGGGGAACACAGCTGTGACCCCAGAATACACAGATCATTGTTTGAAATCGGGGCAGAATAATCCCCTGATCTGTGCAACGACTGAAGGGTTGTTTAACCCCTGACGTTGAAGAAAGGAGAGCAGAGAATCACCCGACTGGAAGACACTGGTGCCTACAGCAATAAAATAAAGGTTAAAAGCTCCTCGGACAGAGTGTTCGCCCGGGGCGCCAATCAGGCTAGGACTGCCACTGTGGATACGTATAAAGTATAGAAAGGCATGTTCAGTCACGTTCAGTGGGTGTTTAATCTAGTGACTCCACCTCAAGTAAGTGGCCCCCATAAACAGGAAATTTGGCTTAAATTTTGTAGAATGGAAGGAAGCTAAGCCATGAAGTCCATCTTTTATTCAGTCACTGTTTGAACTTTTCAGCTTCCAAATGTTTCTAAATTATAACACGACCAAAGAATGGAAACAAGTTATCACACTGAACAGTGTTTATGTAAAATTCTGAGTGTCACCTTCAGGTTTCCTGTGAACACATCGTCTTACCAGCATAACTAGTAACACCGGTAGAATGATGTGGAGAGGAAGAGGATAGAGGAGATGTGGATGTAGGTGGAGGTGTGGTGGTGTATTCGCCTAAAATAAAGCAAACACAGTCATTAAGTTGTCATCACATTGTGAATGTTGAAACCTGCAGAAGCACAGACAGGTGAGTGTGTCACCTGTGACAGTGATCCAGCTGGATGGAGACTCTCCATGACCGCTGATGTCACACTTGTAGAGGCCTTCATCAGACCTGGAAACATGCTGGATGGTCATGTGACCTGTAGGCTGCTTCCTGATGAGGGAGCCATCTTTATAGAAAGCAGCTGGGAGGTTGGAGGGAGTGGTCTTTGTTTTACAGAGCAGAGTGACGTCATCTCCCTCCATCACAGGGAGGACAGGACTCTGCAGGATCACTGATCCACCTCAACACAGAGACAAACTACAGCATTTCATCCATTTACACACAGCTTCATCAACACTAACTCCACACACTCAGCTTACCAGTGACTGTCAGGTTAACCATGTTACTGATGGGACCCTCTCTGGACTCACACCAGTAAACTCCACTGTCCATGTATACATGTAACTGTTGTTACAGGAAGAAGCAGCTGCTTCTCCTTCCACATCTCCACATTGAGTCCTCTGTTGTTTGCTTGTGTTTCTCCTCAGAGTCCATCCAGCAGAACTGTCGTCGTCCTCACAGCTCAGAGACACAAAGTCTCCTTCAGAGAACTGAGAGCTGCTGGGACTCACAGTCAGATGAGCTGTGAGGGTTACAATGAAGAACTGATTTTACAGTGCGCCCCAGGGTGGCTGTGGCTACAATGTATCTTGCCATCACAAGTGTGTGAATTTGAATGGATGTGTAGAGTGCTTTGGGGTCCTTAGGGACTAGTAAAGCGCTATTCAAATACAGACCATTTACCATTTACACTACATTCAGTCATTTACCCATTCACACACTGGTAATGTCAAGCTACATTGTAGCCACAGCTGCACTGGGGTGCACTGACAGAGGCGAGGCTGCCGGACACTGGCGCCAACGGGCCCTCTGACCATCTCCAGTAGGCAACGGGTGAAGTGTCTTGCCCAAGGACACAACGGCCGAGACTGTTGGAGCCGGGGCTCGAACCTTCTGATTACAAGACAAACTGCCAACTCTTGAACCACGATACGCCCCAGCATGAATGATTTGATCTTTTCACTGCCTGCTGTGTTTCCTCGACTCCTGAGCAAAGATAAAGAGTCAGTTCAGACCTGCAGTTGGTCCTCGTGGTGTTTTGAACTTGAATTCAGCCTGATTTGTTTTTCATGTCTTCTCCTTCATCATCAGTTATCAGGAGAGCAGACAGTCAAAGTACAAGAATTCAAACAAACACAGAGATTCTACTTACAGAGCAGACACAGCACAGATGTTTCCTTCATCGTCCTTCTCACTCATTTGAGCTTTTTTTTTCATTTCTCTCACTGACACCAAGTAAAGCCCGCCCTCTTCCTCTGAGCAGGAGTTTTTCTATTCCCCTTCCTATTCTAGACAGCGCTGGAGCACTTTTTTCATTCTGTAAAGATATAATTTTAAATAGTTTCATCAATTGTAACACACTGAAATACATCTTTCTCTTAACGCACTTTGAATTTAAAAACTGTTGCGAAATCTAGCTACATAAACCTTATCAGTTAAATATAAATGTAAATAAAAAGATAAAAGTATGTAACTACTCTTGGAATATAACCTGATTTTATCTCTATGATGCTCTCATTCATAGAGTCTCTTTCTGCCGTGATATGTTTACAATGGGACTTCTACCAGCCGGCAAAGATATTGTCGATATACTGGAGTCAATCGACAAACGATTGTCCAGTTTCGATGTAAGGCTGTCCTTGGTGGAGATTCTTCACCGGGAATTTAAATCCTTGCGAGAATCCCTGGAGTTCAGCCAGCAGCAGGTAGAAACGCTCGCTGCTGAAAATGCCACGCTAAGGGAGTCACGTATGTACAGAAATAAGATAAACTAAGAATAAAAAATAGAAATGAATGAGAATAAATAAATACAACAGTACATAGAATAAATACGATAGTACATACATGGCGTGGAACAGTGCATTACAGAAAAGTGCAACTATTGGAAGTGAGAGGAGATGGTACATGTACAGTGTTATGTGGTCCAAAAAGTGTGAAGAGGGGAGTCCAGTGTGGAAGAGGGCAGCATGCTGTTCAGGAGCCAGACTGTTTGGGGGGAAAACGATTGCACAATCTCGCCGACCTGCTCCTAATGATGCAGAGTCGTTTTCTGGATAGAAGAGGAGTAAACAGTTGGCGGGAGGAGTGATGCGGGTCAGCCATGATACTATTAGCTTTAAGAATGCAGCAGGAGGTGTAAACACCCTGACGACTGGGTAGACAATGCACTCAGTGGGTGTGTTACAGGAGAGCAGCTGCTTTACAAATGAATACAGTTTAATCTCAAAACATCCTTCACATATGTTAAATAGGGGAAATATTGACTTCCTATTCCAGGGGTCTGCAACCTTTAACACCCAAAGAGCCATTTGGACCCGGTTTCCATGCAAAAGAAAACACTGGGAGCCACAAATACTTTCTGACATCTAAAATGAAGATACTGTATATATTGTTTTTTACATTTATGCTTTGTGTGAACAACTAAAGTGTTTTGCTTATAAAATCCATGAAATGCTAATTAACACATTTTGAACTCTTAAAGAGATATAACAAAAGGAACTAAAATGATCCATGTAGCAAACAAAAACTCTTGTGAGCCGCCACTCTCATGTCGCCTTTGGGCTTTTGGAGCCTCAACCTGACTTTTAAAACCTAATTGAAAAAAAGCACTATGCTGCTAAAAAATTAAAAATAGATATTTGCAAAATTCTGCCTAAATATGTTTTTTACCAGATTAATGTGTGTGGCGGGGCGTGGTCTGCAGTGAAGCTGCATGGGAGGCGGACGCACCTGAGCGGCACCCGCAATCACGCCTCGCTGCCTTATGTCTGGCTGTGAGCTGAAAAGCTACAGCCGGCTGTGTGGGTACAGCTACCGTGTGTGAAAAGTGGTCAATAAAGAAATTCTGAAAAGCGTGTTAATGCAAACATCGTCGGGTCTGCCGTGGTATGTTTACAATGGGACTTCTGCTCCTGAACCTCTGCGCACAGCGTCTGCAGATCGAGGCTGTACGAAGTGACTTTCATCTTTACGCAGGACTGTAAGCTGTCGTCTGTGAGGCGTGAGCGGTGTTTGTTTTTAACATAGTTCATGGTGGAGAATAGCTGATGACATAATGTGGATTCAAAGATCCATCTGGGGTTGAAAGTCTTGATAAATGCACTGCGTTTCTGCAGGTACACTGGCTTCTGCGAGTGTGACGCCTATTTTGAGCGATAAAAAAAAAAAAATAGAATATAATTTTATTTTTATATTTATTTAAGCCCTATAATCATTATTATAATCACTATAATCACTATAATCTTCCAATTTAGAAGTACAAGTTAACTACTACAAGTACAACTTCCTGTTTCTGTTTTCCTGCACATTTTGCTCTGCGGAAATGCTGATGTGTGAAAGAAGTGGACGGACAAGGTAAGCAACTCATGTTGTAACTGACGTCAGAGGCCAGAGATTTTGGCGGAATTAAAGCAAATGGTAGTTTAGATTTGAACAAATTCATTTAAGCTTCAGTATTACTAAATACACTTATCAATTGTCTTATAACTAACAACATTTGCTTAATCATCTCCAACATCCTGGAGAACAACGGGGAGAGTTTAGAGGCTCTCCAAGATTACATTGACCAGTGCTTCCAGGATCTTGTAATGAAGACGGCCCAGAGTGCAGCTTTCCCGACTAAATCTGAGACGTCGTCGTCGAAAAGACAACGCCCGGCAGATTCCCCTGGCACAACATTGCCAGCCGGCAAAGATATTGTCGATATACTGGAGTCAATCGACAAACGATTGTCCAGTTTCGATGCAAGGCTGTCCTTGGTGGAGATTCTTCACCGGGAATTTAAATCCTTGCGAGAATCCCTGGAGTTCAGCCAGCAGCAGGTAGAAACGCTCGCTGCTGAAAATGCCACGCTAAGGGAGTCGGTGAAATCTCTCATTGACAATGTTACTCAGATAAATAGAGAAAATAAAAAAAAAATAAAAGAAACAGTTATTGATCTACAAGCTCGCATGCGTGATAATCTGGTATTTTCTGGTATTCCAGAAGAGAGGACGCGGAGACTACAGTAAAAAGCTTCATCAAAACTCACCTGAAGCTGCCAGAGGACATGGTGAAGAACATCGTCTTCGATAGGGTACATCGCCTCGGCCCCATGCAGGCTGCGACCGGGAGACCACGTCCTATTGTGGCCAAATTCGGCCACTTCAAACAAAAGGAACATGTGAAAAGACGTGGCAGGGAATTAAAAGGAACGGACTTCAGCGTGAACGACCAGTTCCCCAAAGAGATCCTGGAACGACGCAGGGTCCTCTACCCAATCCGACACGGCTTCATCCAGAAGGGCTCCCGCGCTGTCATCGCTGTGGACCAGCTGTACGTGGATGGACAGCTCCACCGCGACCCCAACATCACTCCGTGGCTGTATTAACTTCAGACCAGATAAGAATCCGCTACACCCTTTCCCTATCCACTCACACTAACTTGCATTAACATCTGTTTAACTTATCGGTATCAAATCGCATCTTAAGTGTGATTTCATAGCAGAATTAACACCGTCAACACTCTCCGTCAGTGGTTTGATTGGAATGTTTCCGTTTTTGGGTTTTTTTCTTCTCGTTTTTTTTCTCTTTTCCCCCTCTTGTTTTTATGCTGCTCACCCTCGTCCTTGGTTTCTTTCTTTTTTTCTTTCACTGCTTTGATCACCTGCTTCCACACTCATCCACAAACAACATCATTTATTTCGACACTTACTCACTGCACGATCACGCACAGTCATGTGCTCAACGGCAGCACATTTACATCAGTCAGACAGCGCACACAGTCATATAGGATACACACACTTAAGTCAAGCGTACTCATATTAGTAAATATGCACACACATAGTCAGACTCAGGGAGCATCTCGCCACACATTTTTTCTCTCTCTCCTTCTCTTTATTTATGAACAAGTGATGTATTCTCTCCACCTGTCTAAGTGACACACACAGCATACATCCCTAGTTATACACAAACATCTATGGGTGCACTGAGGTTTGTTACATGGAATGTAAATGGAACTGGCTCCAGAGAAAAGAGGTTAAAAATATTTAACCAACTCAAAAAACTACAGGCAGATGTTGTCCTTTTACAAGAGACCTACAGACCTCTTAGAGGTTCGAATGAACTTAAAACACCTGAGTTTCCTAATGTGTTCTCAGCTTGTTATAATTCTAGACGAAGGGGAGTAGCAATTTTAATACATAAAAATATTAATTTCACAGTAAACGATACAGTTATAGATCCAGAGGGCAGATTCTTAATCATTAAACTATCTATACTTGATAAAAAGCTATGTATTGTAAGTGTATATGGTCCAAATGTTGATGATCCCTCATTCTTTCACGGTTTTTTCAGTGCACTCTCTGAACACTTAGATGGCACACTTGTGCTTGGAGGCGACCTCAACCTTGGACTAAATGAAGAAATGGATAGGCTCAATACAGCAGGAACTAAGCGCAATTGGCAGTCCACACATATAATCAAACAGTATATGAGCGACTTTGGTCTTTGCGATGCATGGCGCTCCCTTCACCCCACCAGTAAGGAATATACTTTTTTTTCACATGTTCATCACTCCTACTCTCGTCTAGATTATTTTTTGGTCAGCAGCTCACTGCTGAGTGACGTTTCAGACACTGAGATTCACCCTATAGTTGTCAGCGATCATGCTCCTGTATCTTTAACACTAATGCACAAGAATAATACTACGCCAAGTAAAAACTGGAGATTTAATACATCACTGCTTAAAAATGAAGACTTTATTAAATATTTTAAAAAAGAGTGGACTTCATATTTAGACTTTAATGACACTCCCGGAACATCAGCTTCTGTTTTATGGGAAGCAGGGAAAGCTGTGATGAGAGGTAAAATAATTTCTTTCTCATCACATAAAAAGAAAAAAGAAAACAAAAATATTCAGGAATTAGAAAAAACCATCAAATCACTATAAGAAGCCTACGCGTCCCACCAAGATCAGGAAACATTGAACAAAATACACAAAACAAAACTAGAATTGAATGAGATAATTGATTTAAAAAAACAAAATTCTTAGTACAAAGACTACGCTTACAAAATTATGAACATAGTAATAAATCCGGTCAATTTCTAGCAAACCAGCTAAAAATAAATAAAGAAAAAACAACTATATGTGCTGTTCAAGATTCATCTGGGAACACAATATATGAACCGAAACAAATAAACAACATTTTCAAGTTGTTTTGCGAGGATTGAGCTGCACAAACTGTTGCTCAGGTAGAAATCTGCTGTTACAGAATAATTAGAGTCACTGACTAAATCAAATGACACGACAAAGACTGTATAAAATAATCTGAACAACAAAGCAAATACTGTGAATTATAGGGAATCAATAATCGGAGTGTGAAGGATGCGCTGATCTGCTACAGTTGAAAGACATCTCAAACAAATTTTATTACTTAAAATTAAATAAGGTAGAGCTCTCTTCCATTGGCATGTTTTTGGGTTTTGTCCCACTTAATATTATTCCCCTCTCTTGATGTTACATTTTTTTTGCTGTAAAGTTTAGTAATATTATTAATGTATTATCAGTAGTGATGAGAACGGCGTTACAAGTAACGTTGTTACTAGCGGCGTTACTTTTTTCAGTAACGAGTAATCTAACTAATTACTAATCCTATCTTTACAACGCTGTTACAGTTACTAACAAGAAAATGCGGTCTGTTACTATTTTTCAACAAACAGACGGTTGAAGCTGTGTTCACATTACCGCAGCTTATATCAGCTGCACAGAAGTAGCTGTAAGTAATCTGGACGCTACAGCTTAAGCAGCTGTGCGCTCTCCCGCGGACGGTAACCACAATCACTGTCTAGCACAACACCTGGAGCTAAGGGGACAAAACAATCGCTTGAGTGCTGCTGTTTGACTGAGGAAGAATAAAGTATTCGTGGTAAGCCAATCACGTGACCACTTAAAGACAAAGCAACAAGGTGATATATACCAGTTTATAAATTGTGTTGATAGGCCACGTAAAACCAGAGTCATGATAAACAATATATTAGCGGCGTTTTTTCCTCAATTGTTCCGTCACGTGTACTGTCTAAAGACAGCGCTAGCAAGACCTCTCTGCTTATGAGCAAAAAACAAAACAGGGGAAGTTTTAGGAGTGACGGCGAGAGAGAGAGAGAGAGAGAGAGTTTTTATTATTTTACATTTACAATTTTTTTTTCCTGGGGACCCTGTGACGCCCCATTGAAGAGCCGTAGGCTGTGGATCTCTTAAGATCTCACTGTTGGGTTTGTAAGGCCGTGTTACTCCTAAATGTCTGTCTTGTTTAAAGAGAAGATATAAAACAAAGTTCTAAGCTAATCGACCTTAGAGTTCTCCTTTTTTAAACAGAATCAAAAATGGAATCGGAATTGTGAAAATCTTATCAATACCCATCCCTACCTCCAATTTTTCACACCAGTCTATTAATTAATAAAAGACCAAGACAGACTTTTAATTCATTTGAAAGCCTGATGCTTAACCTTGTCCACCCCAGCTGTAAAACTCAGAAACCAGTCTTACTTGTTATCATCTATCGTCCACCTGGGCCTTACACAGAGTTTCTGTCTGATTTCTCAGACTTTTTATCTGATTTAGTTCTCAGCTCAGATAAAATAATTATTGTGGGTGATTTTAACATCCATGTAGATGCTAAAAATGACAGCCTCAACATGGCATTTAATCTGTTGTTAGACT
Organism: Neolamprologus multifasciatus; assembly: GCF_963576455.1. Lineage (NCBI taxonomy): Eukaryota > Metazoa > Chordata > Actinopteri > Cichliformes > Cichlidae > Neolamprologus > Neolamprologus multifasciatus. Next base: position 6,418,628 of record NC_140441.1, on the reverse strand, counting down.
CAATTGGCTTCTCTCAAAATGTAAAAGAACCCACCCACCACTTTAATCACACTCTAGATCTTGTTTTAACATATGGCATAGAAACTGAACATTTAACAGCCTTTAACCTTCCCCGAGGCTTAATTATTATTAATCTTTTTACAGGTTTCTTTCTGTAAAAGGGACCCTTTCCTTCCCACTGTTGTCAAAGTCTTTGTTCATAGGGGATCATCTAAATTTTAGGGTTTTCTCTGTTTTATTGTAGGTCTTTACAATAAAATATAAAACATCTTGAGGATTTGAATTGAGATAATTAAGATGAGTGAAGAGACCAGCTGCACATTTTCCATTTTTGTCCTTCATGTGACCACTAGAGGGAGATGTTTGCTTGGGACTAGTATGAATGTCTTGGTTGTCAGTGGATCACCACTTGCAAAGTTTGTTGCAATCTTTTAAAAGCTCAGTTGTGTTGATGCAATTATAATAAATACCAACTATTAAAGAAAAAAGTGTATTTTTCAGTTCACTTTTTCTGTATTACATTTCAAGTCATGTCATGTTTTGCATGCTCTCTCTGCAGCATCAAATTATTTTGTATTAAAACTTAGTTTATGTACCTAAAACCTACCAAAGAATTTGTTTTCTATTGTGGTGGTGATGCAACATTTAACTGCTCATAATCTAAATTATAGTATAATATATATGCATATTTTTAATTAATTGAAATAGAGTTTTATTGTCATGATCTATAGGCAGGCTGGACTCAAACACAGGAAATGGAAAAATATCTTTAGTGAGTTTATTTACAGTGAAAGTTAAAGTATTTGCTAGTGATGGTATGTACATTTGTTATAATGCATGTATGATTCTCCTAACATCAAATGTAACACGTCATAACGTCCTGCGGACTTTTAACTTCTTTCAAGTAATGAAAAGGTTCATTACTTGAAGGAATGATTGCCCACTCTACAGAGCTGAGTTGCCAGCTTCTGTTTATTATCATGTAGCATTTCTGTGAGATATCAGGGTAACGTTATGGTTATGTTATGAGCTGTTTATTATTATTATTACTTAGCAAGGAGTTCTATTCAAGTTCTTTTCCTGGCTCAACGTCTCTAATTATGTCGGACACTGTTTCGTGCTGTGTTTGGTTTTGCGCCGAAACAGCGCAAAACCCGCCGACGCGTCACTTCCTACCGCGTCAGGTACTGAGGCAGGTACTGACTGGGTGAGGCTGTGGGCGTTGTTAATCGATCGTCGGTGTGTGAGAGAGGAGTCGGACATTTTGGCATCGAGCGAGTAAAACTTTATTTTAACCTTAAGCTTTATCTCATGATGTCAGGTTTAAACTCAGGTTCGGTTATTCTGTGAAAATACCAACAGAATCAGACTTTTATCACCATTAAAGTGTCGGATCATCTGACCTAGAGAACACAGACATGCCCGCTGTGACTGTGTCGCTCTGCTCCACGTTGCTGTTTGTCGGAGTCTTCCCGTTTGTCTCTGCAGGTGAGATTTACCTGTTAGTTTGGTGGGGGAGAGCTCGTAACTTGTAAACGAGACTTGTCTTTTCTAATAATTATTTTCCTATTGTTTAAGTTTGTCTGTGATATAAGTCAAAGTGGATTTAACGTGTGTTGGCTGTGATCCAGCTTTGACAGAGACAAAGAAGTGTCAATGTGATGTGTTGTAGTTTCAGGAGTCAGCGGTAGCGCTTTTTGATACGGTCGACACCGTGCGGCATCGTGGTGGAGGCGGCATCAAGGGCATCGGCAAAAAACAAAAAACAAAAACAATTGCTGCCCCGACATCATGTCAGCGCATATTGGGAATGGGGAGGAGAGGGCGGGGCGGCGGAATTCTCTGGCTGGCTGGAGCAGCATCTAATAACCAACTCGCAAAATAAAACAAAATAAAAAGAAACCAAAAAACACGAAAATACCAGAGATTATGATACAGACTTATAATTTAAAAACTTATAAAACGCATGCAATTCTATATGCGAAAAGTGAGCGCGAGAGCCCTCGGTGTGCCTGCTCGCTGCTGAAGTCAAAGTAAACTTTATTGTCATCTCTGCCACATACAGTCCAGTATATAGAGAGACTAGACGACGAGGCTCCAGTTACAGCAGTGCAAGTAAACAAACAATAAATATAAGAAGAGTAAGAAAATAAATATACACTTTAGGACTCGGGGTAAAGGGATCAATAACAATTTAACATTTATAATTTACAGTTTGATGATTTGAAGTTTCACACAACCCGTCAAAAGGGGAGGGGGGCCGGCTGCTTCCGAATAGAGCACATTTCATTCATAATGTTGTAAATCTAAGCCCATTATGTATTCATGATTTGAATCCTGGGTTGTGCAAAATCCCAGAAATACACCTTAGACAAAGTGAATCTGTGAACTAAGGTGTAGGTGTGTTAGGTTATGTTATGGTGATCCTCGGGTTGAAGGATGGGTACATACTGGAGTGCAAAATTAAAAAACAATGGAAGATGGACAGGGCTCCAAACAGGCTAGGACCTGGGAGTAGAAACCAGACTGTGGGTGGACACTTAACATCTGTAATCCAGCTGTGACAGAGACAGGGATGTGTAACGTTTGTGTCAGTGTGATGTGTTGTAGTGTCAGGAGTCAGTATACAGCTACAAAGCTTTTTGTTCAGTGTATACAAACAGCTGTAGCTAAAGAAAAGGCAGCATGCAGAGACTCACAGTGTCTTAACTGCTCAGAAAGGAACCACCCACCACTTTAATCACACTCTAGATCTTGTTTTAACATATGGCATAGAAACTGAACATTTAACAGTGTTTCCTGAAAACCCTCTCCTGTCTGATCATTTCCTGATAACATTTACATTTACAATACACTGTTATCATCGTCAATGCCCTGTACCAACATAGAGCAGAGCAGCTATCTGAACGCTACCCCAACAGAGGTCGATTATCTTGTTAATAATTTCACCTCCTCACTACGTACGACTCTGGATACTGTAGCTCCAGTGAAAACTAAGGTCTCTAATCAGAAGTACCTGACCCCGTGGTATAATTCTCAAACATGTACCCTAAAGCAGATGACTCGTAAGCTGGAGAGGAAATGGCGTGTCACAAATTTAGAGGATCATCATTTAGCCTGGAGAAATAGTTTGTTTCTTTATAAGAAAGCCCTCCGCAAAGCCAGAACATCTTACTATTCATCACTGATTGAAGAAAATAAGAACAACCCCAGGTTTCTCTTCAGCACTGTAGCCAGGCTGACAACAACCAGCGTGGCTACAGTCACAATTTGGGCCCACCACTGTTTATGGAGCAAAATGTAGTGTGAGGCTTTGGCAGACTCTGTACATTGCAGCTTGTGGGCTGAAGTATAGATATGCTGTTGTTCTCTCTGGAGACTAGTGGAAATCGCTCGTTAACCATATATACCCCAGAGTATTATACTGATAAAAAGTGCTCTGTTTGTAATGAAAACAGAAGAGAGACACCTGGCTTGGTGTGTAAGAATAATAAAATGTCAAGTTAGAGGAACAGCTAAATGCAGTTAATTTTGTCAACTCAATCTGCATTACTGAAAGTGTGTTTTTGTTTGTTTTTCTTCTTTTTGACTCAGATTCTCCAAAGGAAATGCAAACAAACAGACTGAAGTTGCTTGCAGAGTAAATGAATGTGAACACACACTGTTTATGCTTCTCGCTAACTGCAGAAATATTTATGCTGGTACCAGTTGAGAAAAAATGTTTAACTTGGTGTTGTTTTATATTTTTATAATACTGTAAAAAATGGCAAGCCGTGACAGTACAGAGCAATGTGATTCAGTATGTGAGGCTCTTTCACTTAGTACTTTAGTGCAGTGCACAGCGAACATGTAAATAAGATAAAATACTCAATACTAAGATAAAAATCAAACACTGATATATTTGTAATATATAAGTATAAATGATATAAGTGCAGCTGTTCCGTAGCAAACATACATATGTTTGGGCTCTTTCTATCCATGTTTAAAAAATAAAAATAAAATAAAACATTCTAATCACAATTGTACTTTGACCTTTAACCTCTCTGCTCTGTGTTGTTTCCTCTTTCAGACCAGAAAAACATCACAGCTGAGTCTGGACAGGACGTCACTCTGACATGTCGAGCTCCAAACAACAACATCATAGTGTTAGAGTGGACGAGAGCTGAATACGGAGCTAATTATGTCTTTTTGTACCGAGATGGGCGTTTTGATTCAGCCAACCAGCATCCATCTTTTAAGAACCGGGTGGATCTGCAGGACAGACAGATGAAGGATGGAGACGTGTCTCTGATTCTGAAGAATGTGACAATTAATGATTCTGGAACATACAAGTGTCATGTTTTCATGAGAGAAACACGCTTATGGCAGCTCACCATCATCTACCTGACTGTTGTTGTTCCTCCAGGTGAGTGAGTAGAGTTGAGTGTGTGTGATCAGAGGTGAAGCTGCTTCCTGGTTGTTGATGTGTGTTTGTTGTATGGATGAGCTGGTGGATGTCAGAGGTAGACAGATGTTTCTCCAGCTGTTGTCTTTGTGGCTGGTAGTCTAGAGTTGTACAGCAGCATTGTTTGGGTAAGGTTAGAGCAGAAACAAAGACATTTATGAATCCGTCTCTTCTTCTCTTGCTCTCTAACTCGTCTGTAAACATGTGTGGGGAAACTCAATGTTAAAGCCTACAGCTGGAGGGGGAGGGGAGTGGTGAAGCTGGTGGTTGTGAGTCTGTGAAAGTGAATCCTGCCGGTGCCATAGCTGTGAAAACGTACTTAGTGCAGACACAAAACGTCCATCAGCTTCAAAGTGTGACAGAAAAATGTCCACATGGTGACTGATGGATGAGAGAGGTCCCATTTTTGTTGTTGTGCACAAATCATTGAACAACACAAACACTTAGAGCTGCTTTCAGTGCTGCCTGTTTTGTTACTGCACACATTTCTGATGGTCCTACAGTCCAACGTAGCAAACATCTCCCTGAAGCCTCTTCTTAGAGACCAAAGGTTGGATCAGAGTGAGCAGCTGAAAGGACACATCTATGAATGCAGTCAGACACTTTCTCACAACCTCAAACTTCATCTCATCACATTTAGACTCAGGTTCTCTGTTAGTCACTGAGATTACAGACTCAGGCATTTATGATAGTGTAACATGACTAGAATTAAATAACCTAGAACAGTGATTGTGGCCACAGTTTTTGTCAGATGTCCTTTTTTAATTGAAAGCACAGAAAATTCCACCACCAGGTAAATTTTCACAATTTACTTTTTAATTAATGCCAGCACATGAAAAAGAAATTGATTCTGTTATTTTTTTTCTCTCATCACCTACCTGACAGCTGTTTCTCACCTGCAGGTAAGCCAAGAGGAGACAGAGAGGATCGAGGGAACACAGATGCAGTGAAAAAGGGTGGATCTGACGGACTGATTGTTGGTTTGTCCGTTTGTGCTGTGCTTCTTGTGGCTGCTTTTTTTGTTTTTCTGATCTACAGAAAACAGTCTCGAGATTCAAATGAGCATCCTGCTGAGAGTGCAATACCTCTTCAGACTTAAGATCATCTCTCATGAAAATAAGATTGTATTATATTGTTGTGATGGGATGTGCTCAGTTGGGCCACGGCAGGGGAGGCAGATGCACCTGAGCGGCTTACAGTCTGAATTGTCTTTGTTGTTGTTGTTGGGGAAGTATTCAGCTGTGAGCTGGAAAACTAAAGCTCTGTGTTTGTGTGAAAAGTGACAGCAACCAAGAGTAATGAATGAATGCTGAAAAGCATTAATTCGTGGACAGGTCAGCCAAGGGATGAGCTGGCCCAAATGGTGGCCATGTTGAGGGAGCAGGACCAGACTGAGTGCCACATGCAGCGGCTGGCAGCTCAGATCGGTTCCTGGCCGGTGCTGCCACCTGCAACCCTTGATTGCAAGGGAGTTGCAGAGATCTGACTGCCGGGGCTTAAGCTCGGGAGCTTGCAGAACCTGCTGCACATTTGGAGCTGGAGAACAGCACAAGAGAGAGACTGACGCAGTCGGAGCTGTTGGACAGCGAGCAGCAGAGTCCTGCCCACATGGAGCCGAAGGACACTGTGTCAGGTGGTCCAGCAACATCCACGCCAGAGTCCAGCATGCCATCCAGACCCGCCTCATTCCCAACAGAGCCAGCGCTCGGTTAAGGCCAGCGCTCGGTTGAGACCAGTGCGCTGAGTCCTGCAGGCCGCACGCCTGCCACGTCACCTGGGAGCCTCAGCTCACAGCCGCGACTGCTACACCGCCACCGGGGCCCCACGGGCTGTCCCCGGACCCACCTCATCCCTGCCGCTGCTAGATATGCGGGCGGGCCCCTGTCATGCCCGGGTCTGTAAAGAATCTATTACATTTGCATTTTTTTAAATGTTGTTTTACTTTAACACTGAGGGCTGAAGGAGCACTATAGTTTCAAATTCCTGTATAAAATTTGCAATAATAGGCCCAAATATGCTGTTGTTGTTGAGGATTTTGGTGTGTATTTTGGAAAACAAGAGGTCTTTGTAACCTATGTGGTGTGCCTTAGCAGATTCAATAATTTTCCATGAAGTACTCGTCTCTGGGTTAACCCATGTGCTAAGCGTCCTGATTTGGAATGACCAATAGTGAAATTCAAAATTTGGTACTGCCGAAGCACCAAGCAATTTGTGCCGCTGCAGTGTTGACAAATGTATCCTAGGCCTTTTCCCATTCCAAATAAATTTAGACAACATAGAATGTATATCCTTTAAGTAAGTACATTTATCTGTATTTATTTTTTATTTAAGTGTTTTATCATATAGTATGTTTCACACTAAGTACCGCAGCAATTTCCTAATGTTGTAAATCTGCTCAACATCTGGCACTAAACCCTTTTCTGTCGAAGGCTTTCTCCGACTCAAGTGAGAATACTGCACATGGATCTTCATAGCCATCTGCAGGATATGTATATGCATATGTATGCATGGAGCAGGATGGGGAGGAATGTTGTCTAAGCTAACATCCATCATGGGCAACATCTCCCAACCCCTGCATGACACTGTACGAGCACCAAGCAGCCCGTTCAGCAGTAGACTTTTACACCCACAGTGCAGGAAGGAGCACTACCACAGGTCATTCTTGTCAGCAACTGTCAGACTCTATAACACAGCTTAACACTGTTTTACATTTTGGGGGTTATCTCACTCATCAGCTTGTTTGTTTTGGTACATTTTATACAAATCTCTGTACAATTTTTTGATGCATATTCCTGTACATTGTTACCTGTATATACGAACTTGTTTATGTATATAGGACCACTTTGTGTCTTCCTTCTATATTCCCCTTGCTGTAAGAGCTGTGTAACATCCAAATTTCTAATTCGTGGGCTAATAAAGGTTTATTCTATTCTATTCTATTCTATTCTATTCTATTCTATTCAAAGAGTCAAGCATAAGTGAGTCTATCATATCCCAAAGTTCTAGAAATGGCTCAGGTGGATGGCCTTCTAATCGAGGTGATTTGCCTTTATTTAGACCTTTCGAGGCTCTATGAAGCTCATCTAGAGTTAATGGGTCCTCCAACTTGTCCTGATCTGCTTGTGAGATTTATGGTAGTTCCAAACTATCAAGAAAACTCTTACAAGTAGACTCCTTGATTGATCTCTGATTTATACAGATGTTCAAAAAACGATGTAAAAGTGGTATTAATAGATGGGAGTTTGTTGCAACTTTACCACGTGTAGCTATTATTGCTGGGATGTGTGCTCTTGTTTTGTAATTCTTTTAGTGCCAACAGATGATGGGTGCTCTGATTCAATATAGTATTCTGTCTGGTTCTACAAAGAGGCATTTTTGAGAAATGTATTGATAGCAATGTTTAATATGAATACACAGGAAAAAAAAACAACTACATGTAAAATAATTACACCATGCCGCCTCTGCCTTTCTAAATGGAGACACAGTAACTGCGTGTGTATATGTAAGCGTGTAAAACCTGAAGATGGTAAGATTAACATTAACAGTATTTTGCCATTCTGCAATTCATCTCATGTAAACAACATGCACACAGAGTGATGTGAAAAAGGGCACATAGAGTGGCTTGCAAAAGTATTCGATCCCCTTGAACTTTTCCAAATTTTGTCACATTACAAGATTCCAAACATTTTTTACAAATAAATAACTGCAAAGTGGGGTGTGCGTAATTATTCAGCCCCCTTTGGTCTGAGTGCAGTCAGTTGTCCATAGACGTTGCCTGATGAGTACTAATGACTAAATAGAGTGCACCTGTGTGTAATCTAATGTCAGTACAAATACAGCTGCTCTGTGACGGCCTCAGAGGTTGTCTAAGAGAATATTGGGAGCACCATGAAGTCCAAAGAACACACCAGACAGGTCAGGGATAAAGTTATTGAGAAATGTAAAGCAGGCTTAGGCTACATAAAGATTTCCCAAGCCTTGAACATCCCACGGAGCGCTGTTCAAGCGATCATTCAGAAATGGAAGGAGTATGGCACACAAGGCCGTCCACCTAAACTCACAGGCCGAACAGGGAGAGCGCTGATCAGAAATGCAGCCAAGAGGCCCATGGTGACTCTGGACGAGCTGCACAGATCTACAGCTCAGGTGGGGAATCTGTCCATAGGACAACTATTAGTCGTGCACTGCACAAAGTTGGCCTTTATGGAAGAGTGGCAAGAAGAAAGCCATTGTTAACAGAAAACCATAAGAAGTCCCTTTTGCAGTTTGCCACAAGCCATGTGGGGGACACAGCAAACATGTGGGGGACACAGCAAACATGTGGAAGAAGGTGTTCTGGTCAGATGAGACCAAAATGGAACTTTTTGGCCAAAAAGCAAAACACTATGTGTGGCGGAAAACTAACACTGCACATCACTCTGAACACACCATCCCCACTGTCAAATGTGGTGGTGGCAGCATCATGCTCTGGGGGTGCTTCTCTTCAGCAGGGACAGGGAAGCTGGTCAGAGTTGATGGGAAGATGGATGGAGCCAAATACAGGGCAATCTTGGAAGAAAACCTCTTGGAGTCTGCAAAAGACTTGAGACTGGGGCAGAGGTTCACCTTCCAGCAGGACAACGACCCTAAACATAAAGCCAGGGCAACAATGGAAAGGTTTAAAACAAAACATATCCATGTGTTAGAATGGCCCAGTCAAAGTCCAGATCTAAATCCAATCGAGAATCTGTGGCAAGATCTGAAAACTGCTGTTCACAAACGCTGTCCATCTAATCTGACTGAGCTGGGGCTGTTTTGCAAAGAAGAATTTCAGTCTCTAGATGTGCAAAGCTGGTAGAGACAGACCCTAAAAGACTGGCAGCTGTAACTGCAGCAAACGGTGGTTCAACAAAGTATTGACTCAGGGGGCTTAATAATTACGCACACCCCACTTTGCAGTTATTTATTTGTAAAAAAATGTTTGGAATCATGTATGATTTTCGTTCCACTTCTCACGTGTACACCACTTTGTATTGATCTTTCACGTGGAATTCCAATAAAAATGATTCATGTTTGTGGCTGTAATGTGACAAAATGTGGAAAAGTACTTTTGCAAGCCACTGTATAAAAAAAGGACCCCGATGAAATGGCCTGATGAGGTCCATGCCAGTGAGCTTAAACGGTACCCCCATTAATGGCAGTGGGCGCACTTTTAGGATTGCTGGCTGACATTCTGGGCAAGACACGGACACCCATTTGGATGACTGTCCAATAAAATCAGGCCATTACTCGCTCCAGAGTTTTATTATATCTCATATGCCCTGCCATGGAGTTATAATGAGCCACCTGGAAAATAATTTCCTGGCAGCTTTCAGACTTCAACAACTGGGTCTGTTCGTCCTCTGTGCCAGTGTCACGACTCACCCAATAAAGCCTATCATTCAATAATAACAGAGCATGGGTATGTCTGTGTGGCTTCAGGCCGCACCCGGTGACCATCAATTCCTATCACTTGGTGAAAGGCTGAGTGTAGACTGTCCTCACAAGACTGCTCCAGTGGAAAATCATCCGTGGGGCAAATCACCAGAGCTGTCTGGGCTTTCCGCAGAAACCACATGCTGCTAACAGTCATGATCACATGTCCACATACAGCCCGAAAAGGTAATTAAACCCCAGCCAATTTGTTGGTCATTTCCCCTGGGCATCCCTTCCACAAACTACTCAAGGACCACCTTTGCATCCAGGCCTCCCTCTTAAATCTGCTGCACCACTCCTCCACTGAAACCAGAGACCAGAACTCCACCACAGAAGCTTCTGGAAAGGATCACCTGTGCAGCTTCCTCTCTCCTCAGTCCTCCATATGTGTTTCTAATATATCCTTCAACATGACCTACTGACCCTGATTTCTGGGTCACAGGGAGAGAAATAAGAGAAGCATCACCAATGATCTGCTTGTATTCTTGTTGGTCCAACTTAAATTCCAATGTGGTTTTTTTTTGCTAATTTGGTTATCAATACATAAATCTCTCTGTGACTACAGAAGAAAGATTTTTTACAAAACAAGAAAGCATGACATAAGAATAATCAAAAAGGTATTGGCTGAAGTACATGCTTAGTATGCCAACACTTTTAGCAAAAGATAATTTAGCAAGCAGCTGATTTACATCAAGCATGAAGAAAAAGAGAAAAACAATAGAAAAAAAATAGAGAATACATTAAATTAAATTCCATAACTATAATCCAAGCAAAACAACCAAGAGTTTCAGTATTGTTGTTTGTTCTTATCTTTTTTTTTCTAGTCCCTCTAGTGGACATATATAACCATGTGTGAGGATGGTGTTAATGTAAAATGTGAATCATAGTGTTCCAGTCAGTCATCAGTGTGTCTCTGCACAGCTGTAATTAAAATGTGTTCAGAGGGCCTCAGTGTCTGAATGGTTCCAGTTCAGCTCCATAACAGCAGCATCCCTGGTTTGATTCCTGTGTTTCAGCTCATATCTGCCTCTCTCACTGAGGGGGACGTAACTACATGGAAAGGAAATACTTCTCGCTTCTGTGTTTGAACCAATAGAAAGCTGGTGCTCAGAGGAAGAGGGCGGGCTTTACTTGGTGTCAGTGAGAGAAATGAAAAAAAGCTCAGATGAGTGAGAAGGACGATGAAGGAAACATCTGTGCTGTGTCTGCTCTGTAAGTAGAATCTCTGTGTTTGTTTGAATTCTTGTACTTTGACTGTCTGCTCTCCTGATAACTGATGATGGAGGAGAAGACATGAAAAACAAATCAGGCTGAATTCAAGTTCAAAACACCACGAGGACCAACTGCAGGTCTGAACTGACTCTTTATCTTTGCTCAGGAGTCGAGGAAACACAGCAGACAGTGAAAAGATCAAATCATTCACTCATTATATCAACATAGCTGGACAGTGTAACAGTAATATTCATAATTAGTGCACATTTTTCTTTTATCTCCATAGTGCACTACAGTAACAATAATGACGGTTTAAAGAGTTATTTAGATAAAAAGGAGCAGAAACTGTTTAAAATCTGTTTCCTCAAACAGAAAAAAAATTGGTGTAAAATGTTAAAACATGTCCATTTAACATTTGAAATTAATCTGAGATTATTATTATTTTATTTTTCTGTGTTACACTGCTGCTCGAACAATAAAAACTGGGCTCCAGATTTTCCTCAAAGAAAAGATGAAAAATGAGTTAAAAAGATGAATGATGCTCTTTCTTCTTCTTAAATATGTTTTAGTCTTTTGTCAAACTTTATTGAAACATGTTACTGATATAAAATAGAAAATGAGCAGATATATCAGAGAGAGACAGGTTTGTGTGTTTGTCAGCTGTTTGTGTGGAGTTGTTCTTTATGTTCACCTCAAATCAACCTGCGTGTCATTTCTCTTTAGTTCTGATTTCACTGCTGAGCTGCACAACAAACCAAGGTCAGTAACCTTCTTCTGTCACAGTTTAAACCTGAGAAATGCTCACTGATATGACCTGATTGGGTTCATGTTTCAGAATGTAAAGTCTAACAGATCATAATTCTTTCATTTTAACCCTCACAGCTCGTCTGACTGTGAGTCCCAGCAGCTCTCAGTTCTTTGAAGGAGACTCTGTGTCTCTGAGCTGTGAGGAGGATGACAGCTCTGCTGGATGGACTCTGAGGAGAAACACAAGCAAAGAACAGAGAACTCAGTGTGGAGATGTGTGGGGAAAACCAGCTGGTTCTTCCTGTAAAATCGAATACATGTACCCATGGGACAGTGGAGTTTACTGGTGTGAGTCCAGAGAGGGTCCCATCAGTAACATGGTTAACCTGACAGTCACTGGTAAGCTGAGTGTGTGGAGTTAGTGTTGATGAAGCTGTGTGTAAATGGATGAAATGCTGTAGTTTGTCTCTGTGTTGAGGTGGATCAGTGATCCTGCAGAGTCCTGTCCTCCCTGTGATGGAGGGAGATGACGTCACTCTGCTCTGTAAAACAAAGACCACTCCCTCCAACCTCCCAGCTGCTTTCTATAAAGATGGCTCCCTCATCAGGAAGCAGCCTACAGGTCACATGACCATCCAGCATGTTTCCAGGTCTGATGAAGGCCTCTACAAGTGTGACATCAGCGGTCATGGAGAGTCTCCATCCAGCTGGATCACTGTCACAGGTGACACACTCACCTGTCCGTGTTTCTGCAGCTTTCAACATTCACAATGTGACGACAACTTAATGACTGTGTTTGCTTTATTTTAGACAAACACACCACCACACCTCCACCTACATCCACACCTCCACCTACATCACTCTCTCCTCCTGTTCTCTCTGTGTTGACATTTTTTGGATCAGTCTGTGTTGTGGTTCTACTGGTGTTACTGGTTCTCCTGGTAAGACGATATGTTCACAGGAAACCTGAAGGTGAGACTCAGACTTATGAGTTTGATATACAGTGGGTATGGAAGGAATTTGGACCCCCTCAAAATTTCCACTCTTTGTTTTATTGCAGCCATTTGCAAAACTCATTTAAGTTGTTTTTTTCCTCATGAATGTACACACAGCACCCCACATTGACAGATTTAGATTTTAGATTTATTAAAAAAAAACAAACTGAAATATCACATGGTCCTAAGTATTCAGTCCCTTTGTTGTGGCACCCATATATTTAATTCAGGTGCTGTCCAATTCTTCTGATCATCCTTGAGATGGTTTTGCTCCTTCATATGAGTCCAGCTGTGTTTGATTATTCTGATTGGACTTGATTAGTCATATTACTATTATTTATTATTATTATTTATTATTATTATTAATCATATTAGCCTGTCTACATAGCACCTTACAACTCACAATGCATGTCAGAGCAAATGAGAATCATGAGGTCAAAGGAACTGCCGGAAGAGCTCAGCGACTAAATTGTGGCAAGGCACAGATCTGTCCAAGAATACAAAAAAAAAATTCTGCTGCACTTAAGGTTCCTAAGAGTGCAGTGGCCTCCATAATCCTCCATAATCCTTAAATGGTAGATGTTTGGGATGACCAGAACCTTTCCTAGAGCTGACCATCTGGCTGAACTGAGCTACTGGGGGAGAACAGCTTTGGTGAAAGAGGTAAAGAGGAACCCAAAGATTACTGTGACTGAGCTCCAGAGATGCAGTCGGGAGATGGGAGAAAGTTATAGACAGCCAACCGTCACTGCAGCCTTCCACTAGTCGGGGGTGACGGAAGCCTCTCCTCAGTGCATGACACATGAAAGCCCACATGGAGTTTGCTAAAAAGGACAACTAGTTACAATTGAAGTAAAGATGAATGTGAAATACAGGGATATCCTGGACAAAAACCTTCTCCCAAGTGCTCAGGACCTCAGACTTGGCCTAGGTTTACCTTCCAACAAGACAATGACCCTAAGCACTGACTTAAACCAGACTGAACATTTCTGGAGAGACCTAAAAATGGCTGTCCACTAGGGCTGGGTGATATGACCTAAAAGACATATCGCGGTATAACTTGAAGCGCGTGCGGTAACGATATATATTGTGAAATAACGTATTTTCCACACTAAAAGGCACACTTAAAATCCTTTAATTTCCTCAAAAATCGAGAGTGCGCCTGATGTATGAATTCTGGTTGTGCTTACCAGTGTTGGTCAAGTTACTTGAAAAAAGTAATCAGTAATTAATTACTGATTACTTCCCCAAAAAAGTAATCCCGTTACTTTACTGATTACTTATTTTCAAAAGTAATTAATTACTTAGTTACTTAGTTACTTTTTAAAAACATGATTTACAACCTGAATAGGTGATAAAGTGATAGATCTTTCAGCCCAATTCTACTTTTTCTGCATAATCCATCATACAAAATGTAATCAAATGGAAAAGTCTCTTTTTAAAACTTGTTTTGTTAGTTTTAATCTTTTAACTTTATGCATGAAGCAAAAATTTAATTATATGCAACATTCTCTGACTGGAAGAAATTAGTTTAACATTTAAACCTATTTTCTGCACATTCCAGCACATAATTAATTTATATATATATATATATATATAATTTTTTTATTTTTTTGTGTTTACACTCACTCTTTCAGATGCAAGTAAAACACAGCAGAAAATAAATAAAGTCAAAGACTAGCGGTCCTTTTGCTCTATTTTCACCTGTAAAGCAGGAGTAGAGTAGGCGGAGGTTTATCCTGGTGCAGGTGTGCTGCAGCGGTCAGTGGAAGGATACCGCAGTTTCTCTGTGAGTTTCCCATTACGTCGTAGCTACTCGGTGCTTGCTTGGAAGTTTAGGGGTTTTTTTCGCTGTAAAAAGAAGTTTTCTTCCCACGCACAATGGACACTAATGTTTTTGTCACTTTTTATGGAATCAAACTTAAAGTAAGGTCAGTACTTCCACGCTTTAAACGCTGCACGCTCATACTCTCTCTGCACTCGATCCATTGTTGATCTGCACACAGCTGTTGTCACGAGCATCACACTCGCTTACGTCACTGTCATGAGACATTCTCGCAAGAAAATCACGGTTTTAGTAACGCAGTAACGCAGCGTTCCTACGGGAAAGTAACGGTAATCTAATTACCGTTTTTGCAACAGTAATCCCTTACTTTACTCGTTACTTGAAAAAAGTAATCGGATTACAGTAACGCGTTACAAGTAACGCGTTACTGCCCATCTCTGGTGCTTACTGACCTCGAATCGATTTTTTTGTGGTACACTATGTGCAGAAATCTGTCAAAAATGCTTTAGTACGAGTTTGGTAACTACGAAGCTGCACTGCTTGATGGATTGTCGGAGCATTACGGCTGCCGTACTGAGGTGCTTCGCGGAGTAATCTGGATCCAAAATGTTGTTTGCTTCAGGTCTCAAAGTCAAACAAACACTGAGAGTTTAAAACCGTCTAAATTCTTTTATCTTTACTAAAATGATCAGGTGTAACAATTAAGTTAAACATCTAGGCATCCATGAAAACAGAATGCATTAAATTTAACAGAGTTAGAAGTTAGCAGGAAGTTAGCTCGCTAGTTTACACCTAAACATGACATACCGTGTTCTGACTGAGAGATTTATGTAACAAATTAAAACGTACAGCTCTGCTATCACTTCCAACATAAATGAAGACAGAAAACTAAACAGCAGTGGCGTTTGTAAGGTTACTGAAGTTGGACTACCTGGTAGTCAACACAGCTAGCATGACATTAGTATAGTGAAGCTGGAGGACACCAACTGTTTTTCCACTCGATTAAAGTTAACGTGACGGACTCTGGTGGTCAGGGACAAATGCAATCGCATGTCAGGATGCTATACAAGGACCAAACTTCAGTCAGGAGAAAAACTGAGATTATTCATCCACAATACGAGGTTAGTCATTAATATACTGCAACAACATGGGAATAGAACAGCTGCGAGAGAATTCAACATTAATGAATTAATGTTACGGAAGTGGAGGAAGCGCAGTTTTTGGCTTTCCCCATATTTCAAAAGTGCTTCGTCTCTTTGTTATTACCGGCATAATTTGTAGTTGATAATGCTTGTAGCCACTGCCATGCTTTTGACCAAACAGGCACAGCTTGATGACATCATCAACATGCGCTAACGTGGCAGAGCGGTATAGTCAAAATCTCTACTGTATACCGTTTATACCGCCCACCCCTACTGTCCATCAACATTTATCATCCAACCTGACAGAACTGGAGAGGATCTGCAGGGAGGAGTGGCAGAGGATCCCCAAATCCAGGTGTGGAAAAACTTGTTGCATCTTTCCTATAAAGACTCATACATGGCTGTATTAGATAAAAGGGTGTTTCTACTAAATACTGAGCAAAGGGTCTGAATACTTAGGACCATGTGATATTTCAGTTTTTCTTTTTTAATAAATCTGCAAAAAAATGTCAACAATTCTGTGTTCTTCTGTCAATATGATACATACATTAATGAGGAATAAAAATGAAATTTTGGCAAATGGGCAAATGAGTGGGAAATTAAAGGGGTCTGAATACTTTCCGTACCCACTGTAAATACTGTCAATTGTGAT
The DNA here is from genome assembly GCF_963576455.1 of Neolamprologus multifasciatus. NCBI lineage: Eukaryota > Metazoa > Chordata > Actinopteri > Cichliformes > Cichlidae > Neolamprologus > Neolamprologus multifasciatus. The sequence goes on along the minus strand of NC_140441.1, from coordinate 6,402,196 downwards.
TATTTGTGTTTCTGTTCTGTGGACTTAACATTTACAAACATTTGGAAGATAAATGAAACAGCCGAGAATGCATGATTTTTATTTTGAAAGCTTTGGTCCAATTTATTTATTTTTTATTTTTTATTTTTTTTATTTTAAAATAAGCACTTAGTTAAAGGTTGTTTTTCTCTCTTTTTTTGTTCTTCTTCCACCTGTTTTGTTAGAGATACACTGTCTCACAGAATCTTGTATTTTGAATTTCAAAAACTTGGGTTACATGTGTTTCTAGCATGAGCTAGTATAATGTTTATCCGATCACACTGAAATGAAAAATATATATATATATATGAAGAAACCCTTGGGACACTTTTGGCTTTAGATGTTGTAACCGGTAAAGCCAGGTGTTTGCATTTTGTCCACTGCCATTTTTACATGGGCTTCAAAATAACTGTCCATGGCATTTCTTCTGACCCTTGACCCAGTCTGCCCTGCCCTAGGGGGAAAAGGTGTTTAAAGAAAAAGGCTTCACACCCACAAAGAAAACAGGCTTATTTCCTTCAAATAAGGATTATTTAAAATCTTTACAAAAATAATAACTAGCTGTTCTAGATGCAGAAACCTGATCATACAACAATGCACAACTAAACATACAGCACAGCTTCATTGGAAACAGGAAGTAGGCAGGAAACAGTCAGTCTTGACATGTCTTCAGTCACTTTCAAGCAATGATCACCCTCTACCTGGAACTTAGATAAATGAAAACACCCCAACGTATGGAGAAGTGAATACTATACACAAAATGATGACTTGGGTCACAACACCATTCAAATAGTTCAGACTCAGTTTTAGGAGGATGTTTAGAATTTATTTAATTAATTTTATGGATGGTTTATATAAAGGCTTATGAGGACATTACAGAGAGCTTGGAAATATGAAAAAAAAATATTCCAACTTTTCCTGATTTGATGCTGAGTTTAACCCTGAAATCACAATTCTTTATTTTTACAGTTTATAATAGTAATTATATTAAAAGCTTTATTAATGCAGAGTGCAATGTTTAAATTTTCATTTAAACGAAACTTTCGATAAGCAACACATCAGATTGTGATCCTTTTAATCAGATGTCTTTCATCCCTGAAATCACAATATTTAAGTTTATACTCTTTATTTCTTTATCTGAAATGTGAAACCTTAGTCTGATGTAACCATGTGTCTGTACTTACTGAGTGTTGTTCACTGTGAGCTGGACTGTGTGTTTGTGGTCTGTGGTTAACTGAAGCTAACAGCTCTGCAGTCGTCCAGCATCCTGTTTCTCATTATAGAAACACATGTAGGCAGCGAGTGTTTCACCACAGAGCTGCTGGTCGTAAGATGAGGAAGAAAAATGTAGAAATCATTTCTAAAAGCTGTAAACTCTGCACACAGACTATGAATCTCAATGAGATTCATTACGAATAAAATCCTGTTTAATAATAACAGTATTCTTTTTTAAACCCTCTTGACTGCTGCATATTTCAGAATTACCTACATTTTTAGTTGCATTGAAATTAAATTGTTTTTTTCCATTTCAAATTGTAAATCAAACATTTCTGAAGTTAATAATTTGGTAGTTCTTGATATGTTGAACCTTCATCCATGTTGTTGAAAGCTCAGCTCAGTCACTTCCTCCTGTATTAGGTCTGTTTATGTTTTACAGCAGCAGCCATGTTTTCACTGACTCTAAATTCTACTTCTTAAACACTTTTCATCACTTTCTATATGATCAGCTATTTTACCTGTACTGATGTCCTTTGTGTGTGTTTGATTGTGCAGACAGTGATCTAGCTGCTGTTTACTCAGCAGTGAGAACTGACGATGTCACTTATGGACCAATCATCATCAAAGATGAGAAGAAAAAATCAAAGATGAGAGGTACAGCTGCTCTTCTTTGTGTTCATCAATATTTACCTTTACCTACTGCAAGGCTTGGCTTTATTTTACAGTGGATATGATAAAAATACAAATAATATAAAAATATTTAGAGTTTTGTGATTATAACTACTGAGATCACAATAAATTATTTGAAAACCTTTCCCATCTTTAATGCAATGAGTGAAAAACCTATACATTATGGTAAAAATAAACAAATAAGTCTAGCAGGGCAAAAAATATAAATAAAATTTAACACATTATGAATATAAGGAAAAAGTACAGTAAGCTGGTTGCATTGGTGTGTACACCCTTAAACTAATACTTTGCTGAAGCACCGATTGACTTAATCACAGGATCCAGTCTTCTTGGGTAAACACCTGCTGAGAATTAAAGACACAATTACAGTCAATCAATCAAGTAACAGTGTGCTGTGCTAATAAGACTTTCCAGACAATTACTTGGCCATCAAAGGGATCTCATTGTTGAAAGGCTTTAGTTAGTTAAGGCGGAAACTGCTCAGTGATCCTGCTAAGACACCTGCGGCAACACTGAGGGAGCTGCTGGAATTTCTGGCAAGTTCTGTTGTGTACTAAATGTAATAATCTATTTTCAATATGTCTGGACTAAGAGGGAATGATTGCAAGACAAAAGCTTTCTTTCCAAGCCTGGTTCAGGCATAAGCCTTCAGATGGCAGCAGGACTCGTGGAGCAGACAACAGACTCGAAGGAGTGCGTAAGAGTGTCGTAATACTAAAGATCTCAGGACAGTGCTGAGTGCAAGTGAGGCAGTGGATATATACAATAAGTTGGGTCATACAACACACTAGAATACAAAAGTACAGGTCTATTTACAGGGACAAAAATTCAATGATTAAACAAAAAATAAAGCAGGACACGAGTTACACACTATGGGTTTTTGCACTGTGATGTATTCTACGGCTGTGACTATGATACAGGGACGAGGAGCTATGGAGAGCATACAGTGATGAACTCTGAGGCTATGAACTATGACCCGTGACAAAACACAATGAAGAAGTACACGCTAAGGCAGGGCATTTGGGGAGGTGAATCCAGGAGCAGGGCACAATAACGGGGTGGACAAAGGCATTCTGTAAGACTGCAACAGAGGAGAAGCGTGTCCGCGTGGGATTCCAATGACTGCCTGCACCGGTGAATGATAACAACTTATATGTAAGCAGGAGGAGGTAATTTCCAGGGAGGTCTGGGTGAATAGTGGCAACTTTGATCCAATGGTGAGCAGGTAGGCAGACAGGAGAGCTGCACCTCCACCCGCCAGTCTGTCAAGCTAATCAAGTTTGCAGATGACACCACCGTTATTGCACTCATCTCGGACGGGGATGAGTCTGTCTACAGGAGGGAGGTTGAACGCCTGGTGTCCTGGTGCAGCCACAACAACCTGGTGCTGAATGCCCAGAAGACAGTGGAGATTATTGTGGACTTCAGGAAGCACACAGCCCCACTCCCCCCCATCATCCTGACTGACACCCTCATCACCTCTGTGGACTCATTCCGCTTCCTGGGTACCACCATCACCCAGGACCTGAAGTGGGAGCCCACCATCACCTCCGTCATTAAGAAAGCCCAGCAGAGGATGTACTTCCTGAGGCAGCTGAAGAAATCCAACCTGCCAACACGGACGATGATGCAATTCTACACGGCAATGATCGAGTCCATCCTCACCTCCTCCATCACCGTGTTGTACGCTGGAGCCACCATCAGGGACAAACAGAGACTGCAGCGTGTTGTGCGCTCTGCCGAGAAGGTGATTGGCTGCAGACTCCCATCTCTGCAGGACCTGTACACCTCCAGGACACTGGGGCGTGCAGCTCAGATCTCAGCTGACCCTTCTCACCCTGGACACAGTCTGTTTGACCTGCTCCCCTCAGGCAGGAGGCTCCGGTCCATTCGCACCAGAACCTCTCACCATAAGAACAATTTCTTCCCCTCTGCTGGTGGACTCATGAACAATAACCATATGACTGTTCCCACCGCTAACACATGACCCTACACTGTGTTCACTGCATCATTCCACGTTTGCACTGATCACCACCTGCACTCATGTATATATCTATCTACTTAGCACTTTTAATTCTTATTTTTATGTTTATTTAAGCGTTATCTGACAGTTGCTGATGGCTTGATGAGCTGTCTCCCGCACCAGGGCACTTCCTTGTCATAGGTCACTCCATGTCCAAAACATCTGGGAGAGTGAACGTAAACACACACAGGGAGAGAGTACTGGCTCCCTAGACGCAGGTAGTGACAAACAAAGTATTAGTTTGAGGGTCTTATACAAAAGTCTTATTCGAATTTTTGTCCCCCAACAGATTTTTTTGTTTTTCAGTTGAATTGTAAAGGTTCATGATGATCATAGGAAGTGTTTTAAAAACATTTATTGTGGTCTTATTTTAACATCACACAAACCTAGTATTTTAGCATGAGTGTGTACTTTTTATATCCACTGTACATGCTAATATTAAGTTTAATGGTCACCATAGTACAAGCCAAATAGTTTAGCACCAGGCTGAATGGCCTATCAAGAGTTTTACTCATTGTTGTATTGGTTACTTTAAGTCAGGAGAAATGATAATTGACTTATAAACACAAACACAGTAGTTCCCACCAACTACTAAATCCATCAAACTTTAATCACACCTCACAATCATAATTATGTTGTTATTATTATTTCTTGAAACAGCTGCTCTGTGAATGTTTTCTCAAACAAACAAGAAATGGTGATTGTTGGAGACTTTATCAGTCATGGATTAATACACATTTGTGCTTGTGGCAGCATTATGATGTTTGAGTCAGAAATGACTGTGTGTGTTCACATGGTGAAGAAGAAATAACTAAGCAGGACTATTTCAGACTTTAGTGATGTACTTTAGGAGGAATGAAATATCTCTTTTTTTTGTCCAAATGTGAATGATCTGTATTTTCTTTGGGCTGCATATGCATATGCATGCAGTGGGTCTGAGAGCTTCAGCTCAGCTACAGGTCCACTACATATTACAGGGCGACCGTGGTTCAGGGGGTTGGGACGCTCATCTGTAACTGGAAGGTTGCCGGTTCCATCCCCCAGCTCTCTCTGTCCTGGTCATTGTGTCCTTGGGCAAGACACTTCACCCTACTGCCTACTGGTGCAATAGTGCAATCTAATATTATTATATCACTGGGATCTCAGGTGTGTTGTGACTTCAGCAGTACTGAGCAGCAAATAACAATAAACTTATATAACCCATTTAGGTCTAATATTTGAGATTAGTAAACACAAGTTCTCAGCATATATGAGACATAAAGACACAGGTTGAATAAAACAAGTATCTTTATTACAATTATAGACTTTGACTGTTCTGCATATAAAACCACAGGAGCGACATCCTGTTGTTAACTGTAGTCAGTCCGACGTGGGTGAGCGTTCTTGTTGTGAGAACATGTTTGTCTTGTGCCCTGTGGTCAAAGGTGTCAGTGTGTTTAACTGCAGCTTTGTGGTTATCCACACGTCTTTTACACAGAAAGCCCCCCCCATTTCTTTGTATACAGGTGCTATTTTAGAACTGAGGTGTTAAGATGAGAAAAAAACAGTCTGAAGCTGCTGCAGTCTATAATAGGCATCACTTAATGCTGCATGCAGCGTGGTATCGCAGAGAATATCCAGGAACTACAATGTTGGTAATTGTAATATTTTAGTTTTCTTCAGCATTACTTTAAAAGTGCAGTTTTAAGCAATTAATGATACAAGGAAAAAAAATCACAAAAACCACACATTCATTTAATTAAATTTTATTTATACAGCACCAGATCACAACAAAGGTAGATCTAGATTGTGAGGTGATCTATATAAGGTATATCCTGTAGATCCTATAATACATACAGAGAAAAACAATCACTTGAACCTCATGAGCAAGAACTTGGTGACAGTGGGAAAAAAAACTCCCTATTAACAGAAAGAAATCTCCAGTAGTAACAGGCCCAGGGAAGTTGGCCATGAGCGTACTTAATGCATCATGGGAATCCCCAAACAGCCTATAGACAGAAAAGACATCAGGAACCAGAAGCCGACGAGAAACAACAACAGAAGCCAGGCACGTGGGGAAATACACAGCAATCTTGGTACACAATGGGCAGAGGAAAACACACGACTTAAATACACAGAGGAGTAATGAGGAAGTAGGAATACATGAGGAACACAGCTTGAAGAGATTGAACCTATCAAGATGAGGAGGATGCCAAATTAAATACACTAACAGAGGACATGAGACTGTCAAAGTAAAACAGGAAACATGAGACAGGCACAGAGACATGACTGACTGGGGAGACAGAGGGATGGATACAGGAGATGCACGACCATGGAGACAGTAGAGATAGAGATAAAACATGGAATACATGGAAAGGACAATAATAGAAACATAGGAACTAGAAACTATTAAAGTACAAGCATAAAAACAATCAAGAGAACCAGAACCATGAATAACAATAAATGAAAAAAATAAAAACTGAAAAAAACTGAAACACAAACACTGGGTCAGACAATGACCTAATTGCTGCCACACCAGCTTCTCGGCCTGCGCTTCGAGGATTCTGATAGTTAGATTGATAGACTTGGGAGTGTTTATTCATTCAAGCTAACATAATCAGCTGAAATCAGCTGTGGCTGGCTTCAGTGGTGTGATGACACCCAAAATATTCTCAAAGAGATACCACAGTATTTCTTCATTGACTGGCCAGAAAAACTTGTTGAGCCCAATTTTGTGTATGCAACCGACCTCAGCAAGTGTCTGTGAAGGTTCTCAGTCATCCAGGTCATCGTAGTCAAAGGAGCTTGCAAAGAAAAGCGTCTGGACTTCTTTAAGTTGCTTGAAGACGTTTCACCTCTCATCCGAGAAGCTTCTTCAGTTCTAAGGTCAAATGGTGGAGAGTCCCAGATTTAAACCTAGTGGGAGTTTCCCCCCACAGAGGGACAAAAGGACCCCCTGATGATCCTCTACTCGCCTGAGCCAAGGTGTGAAACTGGGTGTGGGTCCCAATCAGCCAGAGTTTCGGGTGAGTTCATTGTGAAACCTGGCCCCACCTTATCATGCGAATTCCTGAGGTCAGATGGCCCAGGGTGTGAGTGGGCGTTAAGGCGTCTGGGAAGGGATCTCAAAACTGGATTATAGATGGCAGAGAGTTGGTGTCGTAAACCACCGCCTCTGTTCAAAGATGGTCGCTCACAGTGGACATAGATGCTTCTTTCACTCCTCTTTCAAACCATCTGTCCTCTCTGTCCAAAATGTGAACACTGGCATCCTCGAAAGAGTGACCTTTATCCTTAAGATGCAGATGGACAGCTGAGTCTTGTCCTGTGAAGGTGGCTCTTCTGTGTTGTGCCATGTGCTTGTGAAGTGGCTGTTTGGTCTCTCCAATGTAGAGGTCTGGGCATTCCCTGCTGCACTGTATGGCATACACCACATTGTTAAGTCTGTGTTTTGGCGTTTTGTCTTTCGGGTGAACCAGTTTTTGTCTGAGTGTGTTGCTGGGTCTGAAGTACACCGGGATGTCATGCTTGGAGAAAACCCTCCTGAGTTTCTCTGATACACCGGCTACATAGGGGATGACAATGTTGTTGCGTCTGTCCTTCTTATCCTCCCTCGCTGGTGTCTGATCTTCTTTTCTGTGCCTCTTTGCTGACTTTAAGAATGCCCATTTAGGATAGCCGCACGTTTTGAGTGCTTCCTTTACATGTGTGTGTTCCTTCTTTTTCCCTTCAGGCTTAGAGGGAACATGTTCTGCCCGGTGGTGTAGGGTCCTAATTACTCCAAGTTTGTGTTCCAGAGGGTGATGGGAGTCTGTGGGGGGAAACTCCCACTAGGTTTATATCTGGGACTCTCCACCATTTGACCTTAGAACTGAAAAAGCTTCTCGGATGAGAGGTGAAACGTCTTCAAGTAACTTAAATAAGTCCAGACGCTTTTCTTTGCAAGCTCCTTTGACCTCAGCAAGTGTTTCACTTGTATCTGTGATGACACCTGGGTAGAGGTCACTACCACACTTTACCACACACCATTCACCAACAACTTCAGGACTTTGCTACTGAATTTCTGTGGCTGTGGGTGCTGTCTGTTGATGATTGAATGTGAAATGCTTTGCATTAAAGCACTGACAGGTCAAAATTTGATTTATTGTGCACAGGCAGCTGATATCCCTGTATGTCAGTTCTCCCTAGGTAAGGGTCACTGCCTGATGTATCCTTATAGTAGATGGAATTGATGGCACATCTTGGACACCTTCTGAATTGTTTTCTCTACTGCTTCATCACTGACAAAAAACAACTTGATTACTGTTTCTGTCTTTTGCCAGTAAACGGTAAACAGTTGTGCAGGAATCCATTTGCTGACCACACAAATGGAGATCAACAGGTTTTCGGGGGTTTTGTCCTTAACTTTGTTTTCCTGTGTTGTAGTTGTGTGTCTTGTTTTGAAAGAAATATTTATGTGTTACCATAGCGACCAGGGAGCATTAAGTGGCAGAGAGGAGAATGTTACTGTCAATGTTGTTGATGCATTTCAGGAAGAAACACATTTACACAGTGAATTCACATTTATTATTAAATTTACCAAATACTACAGTTTTTGTCTTGGTTGTATTTATCCATGACATCTTAAAGGCCGATCCGTGAAAATATAGTTGGACATTAAACCGGTCCGTGGCACACAAAAGGTTGGGGATCACTGCAGTGTGATTTTATTGTGCAGACAGTGATCCAGCTGCTGTCTATTCAGCAGTGAGAACTGACGAAGTCAGTTATGGACAAATAACCATCAGACCAAACAAGACCAGAGGTACAGCTGCTTTTTAACTTTAACGTTGGACAGAGATGAGCTTTATGGTTACTTCATTTCCAGCCAGCCAGCACGCTAAGCTAATGTAATGTTTCTTCTGCCATCTTAGCTTAGCATAATAAACTAAATACACAAGCTGCATACACACTGGACAGGTCACCAGTCTGTCGCAGGGCTAACATGGAGAAACAGACAACCATTTACAACCACAGTCAAACCTATGGGCAATTTTGAATCATCAGTTAACCAAATCTCTTTTGATTTATGACTTTACTAGCTTTTTCATGAACGTCTTAAAAAGTGTGAGCAGTATGGAAGCTCTGTGATTTGTATCTGAGCTGGTTCCCAGTAAAGTCTGAACTGGGACTGTGTGTGATGCAGAGAGGTGGAGATTGGAGGTCTTGATCGAACTACAAAGCTTGTAAACATGTTTCCTGTTGTTTGAACTGTGTGTGTTTGTGTTCAGACTTTAAACCAGAGCCAGACATCGTCTACTCTTCACTGAAGTAGTCCACCAGTCCAACCGCTGACGTCCAGCTGCTGGTTTCTAACTGGTCCACCCAGTACCTCAGACCAGAGGACATCCACATGTTACAGATTTTTCCATGTCTTATGTCTTTCTATCACCAAATTAGATTCATATAGTTCACAAAAAAGTGATGAAAATATTTTTAAATGTGTATTATACAGGTATATAGACACACACCTCTATAATGAAATCGTCCTCTTGTTTTGTGTCCTCAGTAAAATTACTGTCTTTGTTTGTCAAATGCTGATCAACAGTTTAGTTTCCCTGTAAGATTAACAAACATTAGCCTCATCTGTTTCTCTCGTGTGGTTCTGTGGGTTTCACAAAGGTGTCACAGATAAAATCTGACTTGTTCTGGTCTGGTTGTGGCTAACCGATGCACATGTTTTTTCACTGAAGAAAACAAAGAATAAATATTAAACCACAACCTAAAAAAAAGCCAGAGCATCAATCAGTGTCTTTAAACCTTCATTGCAGGATGTTTGTGTTTGAGACTAAAGAGTTTAAGCTGTTTGTCACCCAAAAAACAACTGGCAGCTGCTGACATGGCAAAAAGTTGAATTTTAGTAACTTTTTAATTTTTTTCTTACAAAAAATAAAAATAAAAGATAATTCTGTTAGTAGTTAAATTGAATCTTTTTTTTTTCTTTTTTTTTTATTAAAGCAATATAGCAACTTGGGCACAGGGAATAAACAACTTTTTTAACTAAAATAACAGTGGCATTTTACAGTTGTGCTTTATGAAATTACATAAATAAGGAGGTGATAAACCTATGGCAAGAACAGGTGACCAGTGTTCTTGAATAGTTGACTTTAGTTTTCACAAAGCTTTGTATTTTAATTATTGCTCCTCCCCTTTGGACACATTCATAGTGTCTTTTGTAGTAGTTTAAGAAGAAAACATAACTGAAGTGTCTGATAAAACAAAATTTCATGAACATGTGACTCTAGCTCGCGTCTCCTGGACCAGCTCAGAGCTCCTGTTAACCCTTTAAAACCGGTGGAAGCGGGCACGCTCTGTTTTGCGTAACTATTTTTAAATCCCGGTAGCTCTGCAGCCACGTAAGCTAGCGCAATAATTTTTTTTGCATATGAAACCGGAGGAGTTGTACTTACATCTTATGCCATCAGCTTGTCCTCGGTCACAGTTTCCTTCCACATACAGCTTTGCAAAAACTGCATAAAAAGCACTTGCAGCAACAAAAACATAATATTCCAGACACAGGCTTTGCCGATCCGATCAGCTGTTTGTAACACTTCCACCTTGGAACAGACGTCAGCGCGAACTTTTGCATGTTCGCCATTACCTGCCCGAAACCGGAAGTGACGTCATTTTGCGGAAATGTAGGTTTTTTTTTTTTACCATATAGCCTCATGAGCCTATACTGGTGTTTTTAAAAGTTATCTTTGACTTTATGACTTTCTGTGTCGTTTCTGGGATGCTTAGGACTCATATTGCACTGCTGGAAATAGTTTATTTTGATGCATATGCTGCTTTTTTGCAAATTTGCACTATAATATTTATTTTCGTTTTTCCTGCAGTAAATAAAAATTGGTGTATTTCAAAAATAAAACCATGAAGACACTCAAAATAAATTTCCTGTGGTAGGAAACTATTTTGTGCAACTTTTTTGTATTTACAGTTTTGAGGGATAAGCCTCTTAAATTTCTCTAACTAGAAATATATGTTAAAAAAACAAAAACGATTTTCAATTTTTTTGTAGTTTATTGCACTTTTTTGCAATTTATGTAATTACTATGCACTTAATGCAGACATATTATTAAAATCTGTGCTATAATGGTTGTATTGATGTATAGCAACTTGAAATGCTCCCAAAAATGGCTCTACAGCATGTAAAAATATAATATAAGCTCTGGCGGACTTGGTTCTATGGTAGGTCTTAAAGGGTTAAACCTTTGAAGTTTGAAATGGCCATTAGTGAAAATTAAAATCTGCTGCGCTCTACTGGTAAAACTGGAAGTTACAGTGTAATGGCTGCCTCATGACTGACAATAGTTTAACACTTTATTGTCAAGTCAATTAGTTTTAGTTAAAGACTCCTCTTGGTGAGTAAAATTCACTAATTTCAAAGATCAAACCCTTAGTATTCACTAACTGAACTATTTTATATTCTCTGTCCAGGTGGTTACTCCACAGGCTGATAAAATTTTAATGCAGTTTTTGGATTTTTTGGTTTTCATGATCGTTTTTGCTGTGCTATAAATGGTTTCTCCTTAAAGGAGTTCAGTGACATTGATCCTCCTCCATGAAGCTGTCCAGACTGCTTATGGATGCGAATTTTAACTTAAACATTAACAAAGACTGTGACCTTTTTGCCAGATTTATCAACAGCTTTATCAGCATCATGGATTATTTTTGTTTTACCCAGCATTTGTCACACATAACAAAGGACACACACTGGATGTTGGTTTTATTTTTGATTTGAATGTTCACTCTTTGCTCTGAGGACATTATTATTGTTAATTTTCTGATGTCTTCTCCATGGAGCAATGATAGCATTCCCCTTTGAACATTTTAAAATGTCTTGATGCATGCTCAACCATCCGGGTAAGTAAATCTCCAAAACCTCCAAATGTTGATTCTGTTCATCTGGACGTAGCGTTTGATAGGTTTGTAGCTTAAACCTATTCGCTGGAACGTTGAAGACAATATAATTACACAGCAAAGCAAGACCCAAAGTAGGCAAAGTTCTTCATGTTACTCATGCATGAGGGAGACCTGCCTGGAGCCAAGTGTCGTTCCACCACTTGACCTCCATCAGACTCTCAGCCAGGTTCCCCATAGCACTCCTTTTATTGTGGTTACATGAATATGCATAGGGTCATTAACATATAACATCTTACATAGGTATACATGTGAACAAAGGATTGTGTGTGTGTGTGTGTGTGTATGACTCCCTTAGCGTGGCATTTTCAGCAGCGAGCGTTTTCCACCTGCTGCTGGCTGAACTCCAGGGATTCTCGCAAGGATTTAAATTCCCGCTGTAGAGTCTCCACCAAGGACAGCCTTGCATCGAAACTGGACAATCGTTTGTTGATTGACTCTAGGATGTCTGCAATATCTTTGTCGGCTGGCGATGTTGTGCCGGGGGAGTCTGCCAGGCAACATCTTTTCAATGACGGCGTCTCAGTTTTGCCTGGGGAAGACTCTGAGCCTTCGACATTACGAGATCCTGGAAGCACCGATCCATGTAATCTTGGAAAGCCTCCTCCCCGTTGTTCACCAGGGTGTTGGAGATGATTTAGACAAATGTTGTTAGTTATAAGACAATTGATAAGTGTATTTGGTAAAATTGAAGCTTAAAGAAATTTGTTCCATTCTAAGCTACCATTCGCTTTAATTTTCCGCCAAAATCTCTGGCGTCAGACGTCAGTTAGAACATGAGTTGCTTACCTTGTCCGTCACTTCCATGTCATGTATGCGCCTCTCACTGTGAACCTGAATTGAATATTCAGAAGAAAATGAATGGATAGACTGACATTTGTTTAAATACTTCTAGAAATCTGAGCTGTTGGTGTGTCCTTGGATTTTGTGGTAATAATAGCAATCTTTCTTACAGAATCTCTACTCTGAGTCATGTTACCTGAGATTAATTCTATGTTTACCTGAAGGCCTGGACAAATGTGCTGTGTGAAGGATGTAAATCAAACCAGATCTTAACCATTTACAGTTAAGCAACATATTCATATTTAATTGAAATACGAACCAATGAAACCAGCTGATCGCACAGCCCACTGTAGAGCTCGTCTGTCTTGCATGGTGCTGTTCCCGAAACAGGTTGAGATGTTTCCCGTCAGGATGCTCTCTATGGTGCACGAGTAAAAGTTCGTGGGCACCTTGGAGGGCAGTTGGAAGTCTCTCAAGCGTCTGAGGTGGTAGAGATGCTGACGGGCCTTTTTCACCACGGTGTTGATGTGACAGGACCATGAAAGGTCCTGCGTGATGTGAACTCCGAGGTATTTGAAGCTGTCCACTCTCTCCACTGGGTACTCGTTGATGACGGGGGTCTGGTAGTTCCTCTCCTGCTTAGTGCTGAAGTCCACTATCAACTCCTTTGTCTTACTAACATTTAGAAGGAGGTTGTTCCTCTGGCATCAGTTCTCCAGATTCCTAATCTCCTTCAGGTAGGCCGCCTCGTTGTTGTCAGTGATCAGGCCCACCACGACGGTGTCATCAGCAAACCTGATGATGGTGGTGGAGCTGGTAGTGGCCACACAGTCATATGTGTACAAAGAGTACAGCAGGGGGCTCAGAACACACCCCTGGGGGGCTCCAGTGCTGAGAGTGGTGGAGGCTGAGACATGTCCGCCCATCCTTACTGCCTGTGGTCTGCCAGTTAGGAAGTTGGAGATCCACTGACAAATAGATGAGCTGAGTCCCAGGTGCTCCAGTTTGGTGGTGAGTGTGGAGGGAATTATGGTATTAAATGCAGAGCTGATACGACCTGGGATGCCGTCTGGTCCTGCTGCTTTCCTGGTGTTCACTCTCTTGAAGGCTCTCCTCACGTCATGCTCGGAGATGACGAGCAAGTTTCCGGTGTTGGCAGTATCTTCCTGTCTGCAGCCGTTAGCGCCGCTAGCACTAGCATCGAGCATAGAAAGTGTTCAGCTCATCTGCCAGAGTCACGTCCCCGTTCGTCATACCGGTTGTTGGTGCTTTATAATCCGTTATTGTCCTTAGTCCCCGCCACAGGCTCCTAGAGTCACTCTGTTGGAGTTGTGACTCTAGTTTCCTCCCGTAGCGCTGCTTCGCCTCTTTCACCTCCTTCTGCACGTCATATGATGTGGCTTTGTACGGGTCCATGTCCCCCGTCGTGAGTCCCGTGTTGTAGGCAGCGGTGCGGGATCTCAGAGTGTCGCGGATGGTTTTATCCACCCATAGCTTCTGGTTGGGAAATGTTGTGATAGTCTTTGTCTCCACGGTATCATCCGCTAGTTTCCTGATGAATCCCACAACCGCTTCCGTAAACACGTTGACGTCATCATCGGAGCTGTTTCTGAACATGTCCCAGTCTGCGTCGTTGAGTGCGTCCTGTAACGCGGCCACCGATTGGTCCGTCCAGCGCGCGACCTTCCTCTGAACCGGAACTTCCTGTTTCAGCCTTTGTTTGTATTTTGGCATGAGGAAGATGGCGGCGTGATCAGATTTGCCAAACGGAGGGCGAGATTGTGCCTTGTAGCCGTCCTTGACCGTAGTGTAGCAGTGGTCCAGTGTCCTTTCATCTCTGGTGGGGCAGGTGATATGTTGATGAAAGTTCAGCGCTGCGCGTTTGAGGTTGGCACTATTAAAGTCCCCCGTTACAATAAGCACGGCGTCCCGGTGTTGTGTCTGGTGCTGTGTCTGGTGCTGTGTGAGTGCCTCATGCAGCTCGCTTAAGGCGGTGACCGTGTCCGCTTGTGGTGGAATATAAACGGCACTTTTAATGACCGATGTAAACTCTCGAGGTAGATAAAAAGGACGACACATGATGGACAGTAGTTACAGATTTGGTGGGCAGGAGCGTGTGAGAGGAACAACGTTCGCACTGTTGCACCAATTGTTGTTCACCATTAAACACACGCCGCCTCCCCTTGACTTCCCCGAGTCCCGTGTCCTGTCCATGCGGTGAACCGAGAAGAACTTGGCCGGCTGGATGGCATGGTCCGGCACCGCTGGGTTCAGCCATGTCTCGGTGAAGCAGAGGAGATTGCAGTCCCGAATGTCTCTCTGGAACTTTATCCTGGCCCTGAGGTCATCAAGCTTGTTCTCCAGTGACTGGATGTTGGCGAGCAGGATGCTAGGCAGAGGTGTGTGGTGTGCACGAGCTCTCAGCCTGTTCCTGAAGCCGGCTCGTTTCCCTCGAGGCCGCCGTTTCGCGTCTCGTCCTTTGTTCTCCCTGAAGATCTCACTCGGCTACATTGCCAGCTCGGATCCAGAGTTAAAAACTTCGAATTGTGAGTACATTGTGTACCAATAGAAACAAGAGTGTCACTGTCATACCTAATGTATCCAATGGTGATGATTTTGCCGTTTTAAAAACGCTAAAAACTAACTTAAAAAAGAAAAACAAAGAAAAGGTGGTCGGAGCAGTCGTGATGGCAGCCGACCTCACCGGCACCATCTTTTGCCAGAACAGTTCTCCACAGTCACTGTCCACATGGGTCAGTGGGGCCAAGAAGTACTCTGCTAATGTGTGGACTCAGACCAACAACATCCAGCAACAGCCATACAGCATTTTCTATCCCCCAGCTTTTTCCCAGTTTTTTGTTTGTCTTTGACTGGACAGTCAGATGTTTGTTGAGGCTGGAGGAACAGCCTCACACTTGCAGAGGTAAGTCAAATTGCAGAGATCCTGTTGGGTGCAAACATGCGACCCTGCTGGAATTAGACCATGAGAAACTGCAGAACACAACACAACAGCCACTCAAGAGCCATTTTACTTGCAAGGGGAGACTGCGCTCAGAAAGCTAACACAAGCACACCTGTAGCCAGCTCCAAACTTCAGTCTCCTCTCACAGTCTTTTATTCAGCCCAGTTACACAACCCCCCACCATAAAACCCCTGTGGCATGCCATAAAAACTAAGGCACTGTGTGTGTGTGTGTGTGTGTGTGTGTGTGTGTGTGTGTGTGTGTGTGTGTGTGTGTGTGTGTGTGCGTGTCTCTGTATACATGACTTCCTGCCACACAATATATGCTTACAACTGTTTAACCACATTTCCTAGTTATTCAAAGGTAATTTCCTCACACCCGTATACGGCTTAACTTTAATGGTTCACCATATTCAAGCATAGGCGATGACATCAAGCTGTATGCCAAGAGTGAACGAGACATCGATTCACTGATCCACACCACCAGGATATACAGCAATGACATTGGAATGTCGTTCAGGCTGGAGAAGTGTAGTCGGATGGTAACAAAGAGAGGGAAGGTAGTCAGAACTGAGGGGATTGAACTACCAGAAGGCAACATTGCAGACATAGAGGACAGTTACAAGTACCTGGGGATCCCGCAGGCGAATGGGAACCATGAAGAGGCCGCTAGGAAAGCTGCAACCACCAAGTACCTGCAGAGGGTCAGGCAAGTCCTGAGGAGTCAGTTGAACGGTAAGAACAAGATCCGGGCCATCAACACGTACGCCCTGCCCGTGATCAGGTACCCTGCTGAGGTAATAGGCTGGCCAAAGGAGGAGATAGAAGCCACTGACATAAAGACAAGAAAGCTCCTTACCATGCATGGAGGGTTTCACCCCAAGTCCAGCACCCTGAGGCTGTACACTAAGCGGAAGGAAGGGGGCCGGGGACTGGTGAGTGTCAGCACCACAGTCCAGGATGAGACAACGAACATCCAAGAATACATCACGAAGATGGCCCCAACTGACAGCGTGCTCAGTGAATACCTCAGGCAGCAGAAACCCAAGAAAGAGGAGGGAGACGAGGAACCATCATGGAAGGACAGGTCCCTGCACGGTATGTACCACCGGCAGATAGAGGAGGTGGCTGATATCCAGAAATCCTACCAGTGGCTGGACAAAGCTGGACTGAAAGACAGCACAGAGGCACTAATCATGGCAGCACAAGAACAAGCTCTGAGTACAAGATCCATAGAGGCTGGGGTCTATCACACCAGGCAAGACCCCAGGTGCAGGCTGTGTAAAGATGCCCCAGAGACAATCCAGCACATAACAGCAGGGTGCAAGATGCTAGCAGGCAAGGCATACATGGAACGCCATTACCAAGTGGCCGGCATAGTGTACAGGAACATCTGTGCCGAGTATAACCTGGAAGTCCCGAGGTCAAAATGGGAAATGCCCCCAAGGGTGGTGGAGAATGACCGAGCTAAGATCCTGTGGGACTTCCAGATACAGACGGACAAAATGGTGGTGGCTAACCAACCGGACATAGTGGTGGTAGACAAACAGAAGAAGACGGCCGTAGTGATCGATGTAGCGGTTCCGAATGACAGCAATATCAGGAAGAAGGAACACGAGAAGCTGGAGAAATACCAAGGGCTCAGAGAAGAGCTCGAGAGGATGTGGAGGGTGAAGGTGACGGTGGTCCCCGTGGTAATCGGAGCACTAGGTGCGGTGACTCCCAAGCTAGGCGAGTGGCTCCAGCAGATCCCGGAAATAACATCGGAGATCTCTGTCCAGAAGAGCGCAGTCCTGGGAACAGCTAAGGACCCTCAAGCTCCCAGGCCTCTGGTAGAGGACCCGAGCTTGAAGGATAAACCGCCCGCAGGGGCGTGCTGGGTGTGTTTTTTTTTTATATATATATATACTAGGGGAAAGCTGGGATCAGCTGAGACCGGAGCTTCGGACTGTCACAACAAATGAAAACTCAAAATAAACATGGCATCTTGCAACGAACTGTGTGTGTGTACGTGTGTGAAGTGCATCTCACAAAGAGTTTAGTTCTGAAAACAAGAATCACTGTAAGTCTACGACAGAAGACACTGGAGCTGTGATCAGTCCCAACAAGTTATTTTATAACAAAAGTGCAAACACAAAAATGCTGCTTTACATTTAGGAGCTTCTGAAAAGCTGACTCTACCATAACCTTAAACTTAAATCTTGTAAACATCCCACTAAACATCTGTGTGGCCTGATGCTCTTTAAACGACTAAATACATTTAGTCACATTCAAAGAACTGCAAATGGCGTTGGCATTTTAAGGTATGCTTGATGTCTCCTACTGGAGATAATAATAGTTAAATAGTTAAATAAATAATAGATAAAAGTTATTCCTGAAATAATTGGTGTGCAAACCAAGACAAAGGTTCAGAGAAATACAGCAAATTGCTGTATTTCTCTGAACCTTTGTCTTTGTTTTTCCTCCATTGTTTTTTTTTCTTAATCACCTTTTAATTAATTAATTAATTAATTAATCAATCAATCAATCACCTTTTTTGATTAAACACAACAATATTGGTGAAAAAAGGTGAAAATGCGTACCACACAGATCTTATGCATCACTGAATGTTGCCTCAACCTGCCACACAGTATGAATACTCCTCAAAATCTGAGCACGTTTGCGATGTCAATTTTAGCTCCAAGTTTCAACATGTTCATCACTGCATCAAACAACATAGCAAAACATGTCTGATCCTGTCTGTCTGACGGTGTAAAATAGTTGTGCTCCCCTGTCTCTGTGTCAGATGGTGTTTTCACAGCTGAAGTTAGTAACTTGGTGAAGTTAGTGTCTTGTATTTCTATCAGTACTTATTTCTGGATTTTTCTTTTTACTTTACTTTACTGTTTTACATGAATTAATTTAACACTTATGTCAGCTTTGGACTGCTTCTAACTCAGAAAAGTGACTGAGAGAGAATAAAAATGTGATCTCATCTTGCTCTTTCCTCATCAAGATGAGCAGCAAGAAACTGAGGACTGTCCTGATACCCCGAGAACAGTAAGTGATCTGACACCGTCTGGTTTGTATAGTTTATATATATTATATATAGTTTGTATAGTTTGTATAGTTTGTATAGTTCAAATTATTATTTGAGCAATGCGTTGCTAATGTTAATTAGGTTACAATGATTGAATTGGCATTAAGATTCGTTTTACCTCATTTTGTTTTTTGACGATTTCACACAGAAGTTAATTGAGTAACTCATTTACGGAATGTTGGTTTGATTAAAATGAGAGAAAAGAAATTGCTTACAGTGAAGAAAAGGAGAAGAACCCAAGCATGTACAGACAAGCCTCATAAAAGATAGGGTGTGTGCCTGTTTCAACGCTTTTTCAATCTCAGGACATAACAGGACTAGACCTATATGTAGAGCATGTCTTTAATTTAATTCTAGTTTTAGGCTCCAACAATTTCAGCAGCTGTACTTCCTTCCTTTTTTTTTTTACTCAGTAAAGAATTCAAACGTTTTTTCCATGTTTCCTCCGCGTGTGTTTCTGCTGCTTCTTTGTCCTCACTGTAAACAGATGTACTGAGAGACTCCTGCACTGATGTTTCATAGGAAAGTCCAAACAAACTCACTGGTTCTCCATAAAGAACAAAGATTTGCTCTGTGTGGCTCCAACACAACTTAAAGACAATCAAAGGTGGACAAAGTTCTCTGTGGTTTTATGGAGGCTACAGCTAAATGCTGCCTCCTCCATAGTACAATATACATTTTTATACAGTGACGTCATTTTGAAGTGCTTTGGCTGATGATGGTCTTTAGTGTGTAGCTGATTATTGATGATGAGATTATGAGGTTATGTTTGTGCTGTTCATTGTGTGTTGTGTTGATCATTCAAGAATTGAACCTGTTAAACATTCAGACTTGCTTTGGATTTCACTGCTTTAGTTATGACGCACTTATTTATGATCGTCCTACAATCCGAAGTATGTCATGTGACTTCCTGAAACGAGATTGAAGCAAAGGTGTTGAGTTTGAGTAGCAGAAAAGACAAAACATTTAGCTTTATTTAGACCTGAATCGAATGAAGTCGAGATACTTGGGTCATTCACTGGAAATACTAACAGTCTCAGACATTTTTCACAATTAAAGTGTCGCTCAGCTGAGCTTGAGAACACGGACATGTCTGCTATAACTGCGTCACTCGGCTCCACTTTGCTGTTTGTCGGCTTCTTCGTGTTTGTCTCTGCAGGTGAGGTTTAACCATTATAAACAAAAATATATTTGCTTCTGAGACAAAGAGAATGAACCTGTATTACAAGTCAACAATATTTCACAAAGAGTTAGTTTTATTTTGATTCAGAGGCCTGATAGACTGTGTAGATGTAACATCTGTGGCTGTAATCCAGCTGTGACAGAGACAAAGAAGTGTAATGTGTGTGTCAGTGAGATGTGTTGTAGTTTCAGGAGTCTGTATACAGCTACAAAGCTTTTTGTTCAGTGTATACAAACAGCTGTAGCTACATAAAGGCAGCAGAGACTCACAGTGTCTTATAATGAGAGGGCTGGTTCCTGTCACAGCAATTTTACAGGACTGCTGAAGAGCATGAGCATTTATTGAATGCAAAATCATACTTTTGTTGTATAAACATTGCCTTGGTTTGTCTTTTAGTCACTTGCGTATTCAAATTTTTAATGCCAAAATTGGGTTTTATCTGACAGACATGTCTTGTCCCTTTTCTCAAGAATTACTTAAATATGCATTGAAACAAACCGGTTGCAATATTATTCCAAAATAAATCAACTTCAACTTAAAATAAATTCAAATGTTTTAATCTTATGTCAACATTGTGCAATTTCAAAATATAAGCATGCTTCAAAAACATGAAAATATAAATAACAGAGGATATTATACTAACTAATATTATAATAATATTATAATAATAACAAGTCAAAACATTCACCATTTTGCCAGAGCTGGATGTTTCGCATCTTTTCTTGGCAACAATCCTGTTCATGTTTTTAGGTTCTGTGTTTTGGAGATTCTCAGGATGGACCACAAGTGTTCATCAGTGTTAATATTCATTATCACAACATGACACAATCTTTGTTGCGTTTAGACTCATTTTCATTAGCATTGACTGAACCTTTTCGATCGCCTGTATTATTGTTGTTTCCTACCGTAAAATGATTGTTTTTATGCATTAATAAGCATTATATTTACAACTGACTGACTGAAACACCACTGATGACCGATCTGAGCGAGATCAGCAGTCTCACTTTCTACAGTTTCTCTCACTGATCGCTTGCTGTTGAAGTGATCAGTTGTGCTTTGACCTTTAACCTCTCTTCTCTGTGTTGTTTCCTCTTTCAGAACCAAAATCCATCACAGCTGAGTCTGGACAGGACGTCACTCTGACATGTCGAGCTCCAAAAAAGGAGATCATAGTTGTTGAGTGGAGCCGAGCTGACCAGGGAGATAAATATGTGCTTTTGTACCGAGATGGGAAGTTTGTTCCAGACAACCAGCATCCATCTTTTAAGAACCGAGTGGATCTGCAGGACAGACAGATGAAGGATGGAGACGTGTCTTTGATTCTGAAGAATGTGACGATTAATGATGCTGGAACATACGAGTGTGGTGTCGTCCAGATAGGAACAAAGCATTTGAATCTCATCAGCATCATCCACCTCAGTGTTGTTCCTCCAGGTGAGTGAGTAGAGTTGAGTGTGTGTGTGATCAGAGGTGAAGCTGCTTCCTGGTTGTTGATGTTTGTTTCTAAAGATGTTGTTGATGAGACTTTGTAGAAAGCAGCTGGTCTGAGTGATGTGATCAGAGTGCAGTAGATAATGTCTGACAGCAGTTTGAAGAGGAAATGGATTCTGTTCTGTTCTTCACTCATCACCTACCTGACAGCTGACACCTCACACCTGTTTCTCACCTGCAGGTCAGACAGGAGGACAAGAGAAGGATGAAGACGACAAAGATGGAGGGAAGACAAATGGAGCAAAGAAGGAGGATTTACCTGTTGTATTGATGTGCTTCTTGTTGCTGCTGTTATTGCTTTCTTGATCTACAGAAAATATAGAAAAGGCTCAGTATTCTGTTGGACATCAGCCTGTTTCAGGCGTCTCAGGGCTTCGTACAGATAACTGTGAGACTCCTGCTGCTATTTCAAACCATTAGTGTTGACTTTCAGAATGTGGAAAGAAAGTGAGATTCAGCTTTGGCGTTCAAATATGTCCCGAATTTAGTTTCAGGTAACACTTTTCAGGTAACACTTTGTAATAACCATTATTAATAAATTATGAATTGCTATTTAACCTTAAGTTATCATTAAACAATAAAATCAGAATTCATAGACAACAAACATTAACTCTATGTATTAATGTTTACTGCTGGTCCTGTCCTGGTGTACTAAACCTCACACTCAGTGACAGCTGGGATCGGCTCCAGTCCTGTTGAACTGAATTTCACCAGCGAATGAGAAACTAGAAGGAAATTTACTTCTTCACAAATAGTTGGTTTAGAAACAAGATCCAACTTTTACCAAAACGTCCAGATAATCCTCACATTTGTTGTTTATGAAAGCATGTACTGTATAAGTAGGCAGATTGATAACTCGTTACACTGTGTATTTACATTTATTAGAGAGGGTTATGAGAAAGTTTCACAATACTTAATTTTTCATTTCATCAAACCTGTTCAGACTATGTTAGTTTGTCTCTCTGAGCTCTCTGTCAGCGACTCTGTGATCTACAGTGTCATTTTTCACAGGATTAATTAACACCATTTAAAACAGTATTACAAACTTAACATCAACTTAAATTAGCGTTACAGTACAGCTTTTTTACACTGTGCAAGAATTCAATGTACACGATTTTACAGTTTTGTAAAATATTATATACACGTGCAGTATATTTGTTTCATCTTTATGTTCAGCAGCTGTTTGTAAGATCAAAGTTATTCTGTGAGGATTGAGCTGCACAAACTGTTGCTCAGGTAGAGATCTGCTGTTACAGAATAATTAGAGTCACTGACTAAATCAAATGACACGACAAACACTGTATAAAATAATCTGAACAACAAAGCAAATACTGTGAATTATAGGGAATCAATAATCGGAGTGTGAATGATGCACTGATCTGCTACAGTTGAAAGACATCTCAAAAAAATTTTGTTACATAAAATTAGGTAGAGCTTTTTTCCTTTGACATGTTTTTGGGTTTTGTGGTCTTTTCCTTCTTTATATTCTTCACCTTTAGATGATGTTACTTTTTAACTGAATAAATAAGTTTGTGGATGTTTTTAAGTGAAGCCAGTTTATCAAATTTTACAGTTTGCAAAGTATTCTGGGCAATAAACTTAAACTTTATAGTTGCAGAGTCAGATATTCATTTCTCTAAATCTGTATCACAAAGCGTATTACATATTTGTTGCTTTGAAGCAAGTCATTTTATTATTGTATTATCAGTATTGTAATGGTCTTCATCAACGTTGTTTTTTTCATGCTTTTTTGTTTTTGTTTCCATATGTAACTTTTGAATGTTTCATGTAAAGTTTGTCATGAGCAACAACAAATAATTCCACAAAATAAAACCAGAAAAATGTCCATTATACACAGAGCCTTGATCAAATTTCAACTTTATCAAAAATCACATGATCAGCAGCCTTTATCATTGAAAGTAATCTCCCTCTTTTTTTCTGAACTCTGTTCCTGCTTCTTCATCTCTGAAAATCATCATCACACATTCGCCCTGTTTCACCCTGTTGCACCTTTGGCCAACAGACATACAGATTGTGATCCAAACCACACAGAAACTACCCCATTGATATCCCTAAGATAATTTTTCTAGATCCGCGCATGTCTGTAAGAAAGCCATCAGAAACTTGAAGATTCTACAGCAGACTGATCACGAACACACCTCAAAGCTGTGACTAACACTGGACGTGAACCAGAGCTTATATTTGATTTTCTTGATTTTACAACTGCACTCTTCAAACACTCCTCCATCATGTGTAAAATTAAAAGTGAAACCAATAAGACCACTGAGCTCATCCTCCATCTTGTCTACAAAAGAAAGTGAAACTACTGAGCTTATCCTCCATCTTATGATCTTTTAATACAGGAAAAAATTGATTAAAAATGAAAGAATAACAGGAAGGTATTTGAGTCTGATAATAAAGAAAACTTAGAGTAATGAAACTTTATTCAATACAAGCATCACGAGGCTTAATTTGGTCGTCACTGCTAAAAACTGATTCTGAAGTATGATTTCACTAACTCTGAGGATCTAGCAACCTGGACAGTTGTTGCATTTAAAAAACAACTCTAACCTCCACATTTCAACTTTTTTCTCAAAAGACATTTTCGACTTTAATTGAGAAATTTTGACTTTCTTCTCAAAATGCTCATCAATAATTTTTTTTATAATGTGGGCTTTTCATTACGTACTTTTGTTATATTGCATGTATGATCATCCTGCCCATACGATGTAAAACGTCCTGTGGACTTTCAACTTCCTTAAGAGTAGTGATGACCAAATGAAGCTTTCTGAAGATTGTATTTGAAAAATGGTTCATTCCAAACTTTTCAACACAGTCCTCTTTGGTGACATCTGGTGGCCAAAAGTATAAAAAGCAGCTTGAATCTAAAACTGGAAATGAACTGCTTCGTTATAATTGTCCACTCTGCAGAGCTGAGTTGCAGAGCTGAGTTGCCAGCTTCTGTTTGATATGATGTGGCATTTCTGTGAGACATCAGGATACCGTTGTGGGGCTTTCAACATGTATTTTTTGGATAAAAATGTTGTATCTATTTGATGAATAAATAATTTTGTTTAAACATGTGCCATGCTGTGTTCTCTCTTTGCTTGTGTCTTATTGATTTTTTAAAAAGTAGTAGTAGTAATAATAATAATAATAATAATACAACAACCTCTAATAATAGGTTGGCAGTATGCTTTTTTTTAACAATTTAACGACTCTCTTGTCTCTAATCATGTCGCACACTTTTTTCGCTTTCTCCCGCACAAAATCACCAAAACACAGCACAAAACCCGCCAATATTGAGTCACTTCCTTATAAACCACCTAACCAGTTACGGAGCAACAGTGACTCTGATCACGTGACCTTTCGTAAACAGAGCTCCGTACTTGTGAGACGAGTCGGACATTTCAGGATTGAGCGAGTAAAACTTTATTTAAATCTTAAATTTAATCTCGTGGAGTCCGATTTTAAAATCAGGTTGTGTAATTCACAGAAAATAGCAACAGACATGTAGACCAAACTACGTGTCGGATCAGACAAACTAACAGTCAGATCAACAGAAGTACGGAATACGGAAATGGTTTTTGTAACTGCGTCGCTCTGCTCCACTTTGATGTTTGTCGGAGTCTTCGTGTTTGTCTCAGCAGGTGAGGTTTACCTGTTAGAAATCTCACAGTTTGGGGGCGAATTGGTAACAAGTAAACCACACTGACAGTCACGTGTATTCTCTAATAATTACTTTCATATTGATTCAGTTTGTCCGTCTGCAAAGGAGAAACGAGTCTGGGTGGATTTATGTCTGTTGGCTGTAATCCAGCTGTGACAGAGACAAAGAAGTGTAATGTGTGTGTCAGTGTGATGTGTTGTAGTTTCAGGAGTCAGTATGCAGCTACAAAGCTTTTTGTTCAGTGTATACAAACAGCTGTAGCTCCATAAAGGCAGCAGAGACTCACAGTGTCTGAACTGTTGATGATTGACAGTGAATATTATAACAATTTAAAATTAACGGCAAGCTGCGACTGTAAAGTGTGTTTCAGTATATGAGGCTCTTTCGCTTAGTTAGTAGTTATAAAATAAAACACTCTGAGCAAAAACTGATATATTTGTTGTCATAGGTGTAGATGTTTCCAGCTGTTCTGTAGCAAACATACAAATGTTTGGGCTCCAGCATACCTACACACCAGTACCTTTGGTAAACTTGGGGCTGTGGCTCAGAAGGTAGAGCAGGTTATCTTCTAAACGTTAGTGGTTTTTCCTCCATGCCAAAGTATCTTTGGGCAAGATACTAAAAACAAGAGTTGCTCCTAATGTGTTAATGGGAGTGTGAATGTTGGATAGAAAGCACATAAACACAGAAAACAGTGATTGTATGTGTTTTTATTGTGTTGGACATGGTGGATATTTTGGAATACGGTGACCAATTTGTAAATTGGGATTTTTCAAATGATTGATTCCAGGGGGACAAACACAAAGAGTTTGGTGATTTCTATCCACGTTTGAAATATTTTATACTCCCAGTCAAATGTTAAAGAAAAAAACATTGTGTTTAAATGAAATCTTTCTGAGGATAATTGTACTTTGACCTTTAACCTCTATCCTCTGTTTTGTTTCCTCTTTCAGACCAGAAAAACATCACAGCTGAGTCTGGACAGGATGTCAGTCTCCCATGTCGAGCTCCAAACAACAACATCATAGTGTTAGAGTGGACGAGAGCTGAATACGGAGCTAATTATGTCTTTTTGTACCGGGATGGGCGTTTTGATCCAGCCAACCAGCATCCATCTTTTAAGAACCGGGTGGATCTGCAGGACAGACAGATGAAGGATGGAGACGTGTCTTTGATTCTGAAGGATGTGACGATTAATGATGCTGGAACATACAAGTGTCATGTTTTCATGAGAGAAACACGCTTATGGCAGCTCAGCATCATCTACCTGACTGTTGTTGTTCCTCCAGGTGAGTGAGTAGAGTTGAGTGTGTGTGTGATCAGAGGTGAAGCTGCTTGCTGGTTGTTGATGTTTGTTTGTTGTATGGATGAGCTGGTGGATGTCAGAGGTAGACAGATGTTTCTCCAGCTGTTGTCTTTGTGGCTGGTAGTCTAGAGTTGTAGAGCAGCATTGTTTGGGTAAGGTTAGAGCAGAAACAAAGACATTTATGAATCCGTCTCTTCTTCTCTTGCTCTCTAACTCGTCTGTAAACATGTGTGGGGAAACTCAATGTTAAAGCCTACAGCTGGAGGGGGAGGGGAGGGGCGAAGCTGGTGGTTGTGAGTCTGTGAAAGTGAATCCTGCCGGTGTTTGTCCTGCCTGTTTTGTTACTGCACACATTTCTGATGGTCCTACAGTCCAACGTAGCAAACATCTCCCTGAAGCCTCTTCTTAGAGACCAAAGGTTGGATCAGAGCGAGCAGCTGAAAGGACACATCTATGAATGCAGTCAGAGACTTTCTCACAACCTCACACTCATGAATAGAATTTAATAAGCTAAAACTGTGGTTTGTCGCTCTGTTCGATTTTGGTATTTGTTTCTTCCAGTGAGACTAAGTAGTTAAAAAAAGTGAGATAAAGAGATAAAGAGAAATAAGTAGTTTTTGCTCAGGTTATATACTGATTATTTTATTACTGATTCAGAGAGGTGTCACTGTCAGATAAATATCATTTTGGAAAAAAGTCCTCAATCTGATTGGTTGTTGTAGAAGTGAACAGTTGTACTTTGACCTTTAACCTCTCTGCTCTGTGTTGTTTCCTCTTTCAGACCAGAAAATTATCACAGCTGAGTCTGGACAGGACGTCACTCTGACATGTCGAGCTGCAAACAACAATATCTTAGTTGTAGAGTGGAGCCGAGCTGACCTGGGAGATGAAAATGTCCTGATTTATGACGATGGGAAGTTTGTTCCAGACGACCAGCATCCATCTTTTAAGAATCGGGTGGATCTGCAGGACAGACAGATGAAGGATGGAGACGTGTCTTTGATCCTGAGGGATGTGACGACTACTGATGATGGAACATACATGTGTCGTGTTTTTATAGGAACATGGAAACTCGTCAGCATCATTAACCTGAATGTTCCTCCAGGTAAGTCTGTACAGTTCAGACACTGCTTCACCATTGTTTGACACAGTAACGTCACAAATATGAGCGCTTACTCTGCTGCCATTTTTAAAAATAAGATTGTGGCTGCAGTTTTTTGTCAGATGTCCTTTTTTAAATCAAAGCACAGAAAATTCCACCAGCAGGTAAATCTTCACTAAACCGTCACCTTTATTTTTTACTTAACCTCCTGCCCATGGATTCTGTTCTGTTCTTCACTCATCACCTACCTGACAGCTGACACCTCACACCTGTTTCTCACCTGCAGGTCAGACAGGAGGACAAGAGAAGGATGAAGACAACAAAGACAGAGGGAAGGAGGCTGGATCTGGATCTGTTGGGCTGATAGTCGGTCTGTCAGTTTCTGCTGTGCTTGTTGTTTTTATTGCCGTTCTTGGTTTTCTGATCTGCAGAAAAAAGCATCAACCTTCAAAAGAGCATCCTGCTGATCAACACAGCAAACAGCCTCTTCAGACTTAAAAGCAATTTCAGATTTGGTGTTTAAAACTGCATGGACTTGTAACTATTTCATTCACCACAACAGCCCATTATCAAACAGAAACTGACAGTTCTGTACAGTAAAAGCTTTAAATGTTAGCCTGAGCCAACTTAAGGCTTTCTGATTAAAGGTTAAAAGCAAAGTTGTCACTAAGTAAATAGAATACTGTTTATAGTCTAAGGAGCTTCGTAAGAAAAGAGAAGTATCTGGACTTCTTTAGGTTTCTTTAAGACGTTTCACCTCTCATCCAAAAAGCTTCAGTTCTAACATGACAACATAACATGACAGATGACATTTTGGGTTGTCTAGACCAGCGGTCCCCAACCACTGGCCGCGGACCGGTACCGGTCCATGAGTTGTTTGGTACCGGGCCGCGAGAGTTGAGGCTCAGGTGTGAAATGTGTGGTTTTCAGGACTTTTATTGGTTTTCAGCGTTATTTTGTTATAGTTTTTTATCATTTACTCGGTTTTCCTGAGTCTTTTCACGTGCGTTATGAATAAATCTTCTTTTTTTCGGTACCGGTACTAGTTTTATTTTGTTGTATTTATCCGCAACACCATTTATTCCACAGCATGTCTTTATCCTGTCTTCCTTCTCTCACCCCAGCCGGTCGCAGCAGATGGCCCCGCCCCTCCCTGAGCCTGGTTCTGCCGGAGGTTTCTTCCTGTTAAAAGGGAGTTTTTCCTTCCCACTGTCACCAAAGTGCTGCTCATAGGGGGTCATATGACTGTTGGGTTTTTCTCTGTATCTATGAAGCGCCTTGAGGCGACTTTTGTTGTGATTTGGTGCTATATAAATTGAATTGAATTGAATTGAATTGAACCTTAAAGGCCGGTCCGTGAAAATATTGTCGGGCATAAACCGGTCTGTGGCGCACAAAAGGTTGGGGACCGCTGGTCTAGACCACAATACTAAATTTTACTCTACAAGGGCCTGATATCCTCTTCTTGGATGAGAAGACTTGTTACTTTGGCCTTAATGTGGATTATTTTGTGGTTCTGGTGCAGTTTTCATGTTTTGTGGGGTTGTTGGACATTTAAGTTGTCCTAAGATGATTCGTTTGAATTTTCACGGGATGTAAATATCTAAAGTACAGATTTGTGTAGTTGCAGTGAGAGCGAGTGTTGGTGTGGGCGTCCAACTACCTGCAGAGTCTGCAGAGAATTTACTTTACAGTGACCCAACTGTGCAGCCAGGCAGGGCACTTCAAAGAAGTCCAACAGGAAGGACTGTGTCTGTGTCTACAGCAGAGTCTAATCCTGGCTTTGTAGCTACATACAGATATAAGCTGAATGATGTCAACTTCTTCATGCTCTGCTTCTCTTCATCTTTTCGGTGTCAATAAAGGTTTTCATGTAAACCTCCTGAATGTTCTGTTATTTCACTGTTTTTAATAGTAATAGTAATAGCAAACATGAATATTTGGTCATTTTTTCTAGTTGTATATAATTACAAATTCAACATTTTGTTTGTGTAACCGTGGGGCTGTCAAGAGTAGATTATTGTGTCCCAATTGACAGTACTGTATTATATTTATTTATTTACAAAGCATATTTTATTTATTACTCCCACCTGTCTGAAGCACTCATTGAGTATCACTCCACAGTTTCATTGGAAAGCAGAGAGCTGAAGTGTTTTGGTATCTTATACACTATAATCTTACGGGACTTGGCTCACTTTACCTCCTGAAACAGCACAGATGTCCTCCTATTACGCCTCTCTGTAAAGTTTGAAATGGCCACAAAATAGATTGAAAGTCTGCTGCCACCTCCTGGTAAAACTGGGCGTTACAACATCATAGTGGCCTTGTTCTGCATTCCCTTATCAGATACCTCATAATGCCAATAATCACAACCTCTGGCACCCTTCATCAAAGTGAACAAAGATGATCTGACTGGGCTTTTGCTTTCCTTTTTCTTATTTTATACATCCGAGTAGACCTCACTATTTTTCCTCGATACAAATTCATGGTAAGCTTCATATAAGCTTCTATATCCTTCCTTAATTTTATGCACGTTAAAATGCCCTTAGTGTCTATTTTCCCTTTAATAATTACAATATGTGCACATTTTTTTGCTCCAGTCTCTTAGCTCTCTTGCTCTGAAATTCAAGAGCTCATTAACATCTCTACGCAATGATGCATTAATTTCCCCAATTTTAGTCTTTCAGTCAGTTTAATTGTGTTTACGGACTTTGCATTTTTTATTTTATTTTAGAAGAATGTCTCAGCCTCTTTTCTTGCACTTAAGTTAGTCATTTCCCAGTTATCTAGCCCACTTCCAATATTGTCAGAGCTGCTGTCCAAGTTCTTCCTTTTACATTTACCTGAGTGTTCCTCTCCGTGTTTATCATTGCAGTCTTTGCACTCTTTTGCCCACCCATCCTGCTGTCGTGTCAAAATGTGATTGTCCATCAAGTCATTTCTGATGGCTTTTTTGGTCGTTGTTTATTTTTCAATGTGTGATATATCTCTGCTTGTATTGGTAAATAGACTGTAGTCAATAGCAGATAGGAAGATGTTATAAATAAAAATAACATAATGTGAGTTGCTTTCAAAAAATCCCAGGGATGAACAACAAAAAAATAACAAC
Source organism: Neolamprologus multifasciatus (assembly GCF_963576455.1). NCBI lineage: Eukaryota > Metazoa > Chordata > Actinopteri > Cichliformes > Cichlidae > Neolamprologus > Neolamprologus multifasciatus. The sequence goes on along the minus strand of NC_140441.1, from coordinate 6,371,625 downwards.
TGTTTCAAAAACAACTTTATGGTTCTGTATGTAACGACATTATAATGAATCCCGTCCTTTTCAGGCTGAACTATGATTTTATGTTTGTTGAAAAATATATTTTTAATGTCACTGCGCCTTTTAAGACAGACAAATAAAGGGAATATAAATGTCACTTTGCCAGAAAAAACTGATTGTGGCTTTTCCTTTTTTGACACGAATGTCCGCTTTAGATTATCTATGAAAGACATGTGTGACAGATTATAGGCCAAAGACTCATTTACATTTAATTTACATTTATTGTTTAAACACAACTACTTCCAACTGATACACAGTTCATTACTTCCTTGTCAGAACTTTCCAGAAATGAAGCACGGACATCTGTCCAGACCTAAACAGGCAGTCAGTCAGTTCCAGTAATACCAGTCATATCATCAAATAACAACTCAAATGAACCCACCACTCAGTTTACCATCATCCTCTGTCAAACTCAGAAATCACTTGCGGTTTCACCTGGTTAGTTATTAAACACTTTATGATTCTACAGTCCAAAAGTCACTCTAACACAAAGTCTTTAAGAGACTTTGTATGTACATGAGTAGTTTGTTCTCACAGTCAGTGGTCTTTGGCTTTATTTAAACCATAAATTTAAGTTTTTAAACTCAGGTTCTCTGTTGTTTGAGTTTGATCGTTGGAACTCAAGAACACGGACATTCAATTCAATTCAATTCAATTTTATTTATATAGCGCCAAATCACAACAAAAGTCGCATCAAGGCGAGACATGTCTGCTGTAACTGCGTCGATATTCTTAACTTTGCTGTTTGTCGGAGTCTTCGTGTTTGTCTCTGCAGGTGAGGTTTACCTGTTATAAATCAGTCGGTGTTTCTCTCTAACAGTAAGAACTACAGTAGAATTAATTTCATGTTAGTGCCAAGATCATGTCTGTATGAATCATGTATGAATTTAAGATGTAGATTTTATGCTGTTGTTAACTCTTTGGTTTCTGATTGTTACGTTTAAAATGAATCTGAGCATTAGGGACAGGTAACCAGCCTGTCTCATGGCTAATACGGAGAAAACAATGACTGTACACAGTAACACCCGCAGCCACTACAGTATCACCATTTTCATCAGAAAGAAACCAGCACAGTTGCAAAGAAAACATGTACACTCTGCACAGAAAGGCCCAAGCTCACTGCTCAGTTAGAACCAGGAACCTTCTTGTTGTCAGGTAACAGTGCTGACCACCTCAATGAAGCCCTAATACTGTTAGTTTGTGTAAATTATTGTTTTATAAATACTTTCTTTTGTAATGTGGGATTTTTTTAATGGTTTTTTTTTATTTAAAAGCTAATTAATTTTTAAAAGTGAACAGTTGTACTTGACCTTTAACCTCTCTGTGCTGTTTCTTCTTTCAGACCAGAAAACCATCACAGTTGCATCTGGACAGGACGTTATTCTGCCATGTCGAGTTCCAAATAAAAATACAAACAAATTTGTACAGTGGAGCAGAGCTGACCTGGAGCCGGAATATTTCCTTGTTTATCGGGATGGGCAGTTTCCAGACAACCAGCATCCATCTTTTAAGAACCGGGTGGATCTGCAGGACAGACAGATGAAGGATGGAGACGTGTCTTTGATTCTGAAGCATGTGAGCAGCGCTGATACTGGATCATATGTGTGTCGTGCTTTCATGGAAGAAACACGTTCATGGAAACCAATCAGCATCATCAACCTGAATGTTCCTCCAGGTGAGTGAGCTCAGACACTGCTTGATTTTCTTTCTCTCTCCATTATAATGTTACTACCATAAAAACAGAGACTGCTCATTTTTTAAGAAGGCAAACACAGGAATTCAGCTGAGGATGAAATAATTATTTCCCAGACTGTAGCTGTAGATGGAGCAGGTGATCCTGAACTATGCCTTAGTTGTGATGTAATAGACTTAGGCTGCTTGGTCCCTTTATTATTAGCAGTTATTAAAATAGATCTCTCCTATAGTTTGCCTTTTGTACTGTTTCTCTGTACTCTCTTTTTTTCTCACACCAACAACCAGTCCCAGCAGATGGCTGTCCCTGGTGTAATTAAGGTGAATTCCTGTATTCCTGATAACCTTACCCTTTCCCACTGCACAAACAATGTAAATATGTATATATGACAGCTGAAAATATTTGTCATACTTTAAGTTGCACATCTGGTTCTTATGCAAGCCTCACTCCCCACATCATCGAGCCATTACTGCACTTCTTTTGGCTTTTTTAAAAATGTATTAATTGATTGATTAGTTTACAACATATATGGAGCTGGGTGAATATGTCAGTCTTCTTCATGTTCTCCTTTTTTTAAAATGTTTTTGAATTTGTGTTGAGGATACTTGTAGGAATGTTTTCATTTTATTTTGGATAAATATCTAATTTACTTATTTGGAACTGAATTTATTTTCCATTTTGAGTGTGTTCTTCTGTAACACTTGAAGATTTAGACAGTTTAGTTTATTTTATACATCAGTATTGGTATACTGTTAGGATGCCTGGGTTGTTGACCCAGGGTTTTGAGTTTATTACATTATTTATCATTTCTAGTCTTTGGTTTCTTTGTTAGAGTTCTGTCTGATGGTTTATGTCTCTGTGTTCTCTAGTTGCTGTCTCGCCTTGTCAAGTTCATGTCTCTGTGTTATGTTTCCTGTTTTACTTTGAAAGTCTGTGTCTCATATAAATGCATCTGGTTTTGCTTCCTTTGTCTCGTTAGGCCTGATTTGCCCCAGCTGTGTTTCCCTCCTGTTACCCTGATTGTTACCTCATTCCACAGATTGCTCCCTCTGTGTATTTAAGTCCTGTGTTTCTCTGTGTCTGTGTCGTGATCTAACCTTATCTACCTCTGTGGTCTGTCTGCATAAGTTTACCTTGGCGTCTCAGTTTTGTTACTTTTTGTAGTTCAGCATTAAAGCTGTATTGAAGTTCACCTTTTGTCTCCGACTGTCTGCACCTTAGGTCCTTTTCCTGCCTGCACACAGCCTTCACATAACTTATACAGCTACAAAGCTTTTTGTTCAGTGTATACAAACAGCTGTAGCTCCATAAAGGCAGCATGCAGAGACTCAGTGTCTTATAATGAGAGGCTGCTTTCTCTCACACATTATGTTCACTTATTATCAGCACATGTTGTTGTTCTGTGGATGCTAACATCTTGTAGTTTCTGACACTTTGCATGTTTAGCATGTGGCTAAAATTCCCCCTCAGTGGGTCACTGGTGACCTGCTGGATGTTCAGAGGTTCATTAAATCCAACATGACAAAAAACTAAAATGTCAAAGGAAATAAACAAAATATTTAAAGTCAATCATTCTGATCATAATTGTACTTTGACCTTTAACCTCTCTGCTCTGTGTTGTTTCCCCTTTCAGAGATGAAAACCATCACAGCTGTGCCTGGACAGGACGTCACGCTGACATGTCAAACTCCAAATAACAACAACATCAAATATGTACATTGGAGCAGAGCTGACCTGGAGCCAGAATATCTTCTTGTTTACAGGAATGGGCAGTTTTTTCCAGCCAACCAGCATCCATCTTTTAAGAACCGGGTGGATCTGCAGGACAGACAGATGAAGGATGGAGACGTGTCTTTGATTCTGAAGGATGTGAAAAGTGCTGATAATGGAACATATGTGTGTCGTATTTTCATGGAAGAAACACGCTCATGGAAGCTCAGCATCATCAACTTGAGTGTTCCTTCAGGTGAGTGAGTGGAGTTTAGACACTTCTTTCTGATCTGTGATTTATTTATTTTCTTGTATTTTTTTAATGGTTGACCTGGTAATCAGAGGTAGACAGATGTTTATCCAGCTATTCCGTTTTTATTTAGTCTGTGAAAGTGAAGCCTGCCGGTGCCATAGCTGTGAAAACGTACTTAGTGCAGACACAAAACGTCCATCAGCTTCAAAGTGTGTCAGAAAAATGTCCACATGGTGACTGATGGATGAGAGAGGTCCCATTTTTGTTGTTGTGCACAAATCATTGAACAACACAAACACTTAGAGCTGCTTTCAGTGCTGCCTGTTTTGTTACTGCACACATTTCTGATGGTCCTACAGTCCAACGTAGCAAACATCTCCCTGAAGCTTCTTTCTGAACTTTGGGAAGCGGTGGTGCTGCAGTAACTGCAGTAACCTCTGTTGCACACCCTTTTATATACAAAAAAGATAGCTTTAGATGTTTAAAATGTTTTAAACACTACTTCCATACTTTCTGTAAAAAGGTGTGATAAACAAGTAAAAATACCATGAGGAGACGCTTCATACCCCTGGAAATTCTGAGAATTGTCCTCATACTGGCCTCCTTATCATCCTCCAACTTCTGATTAAAATCACCTTCATGGTTCACCACGGTATGGAAGGGACTCGCACATCTGTCTCTGATGAATGTCCTCACAGACATTTGAACAGTTTGAACACCAGTGGGGGGAACCTTCTGAGCGCCAAGTGATATTTTGGTGTACTATAACCTGGTTTAACATGATGACTGATCAGTAATTTCACACTCTTGCAAAAGGGCACTTGACCATGTTGTATGCTTTGTAAATTTAGCTTTTGGGCCAAGAAAAAGATTATCTATACCTGGACAGGTTCTGGTCAGCTGTGCACGAATAGGTTTATTGTGTTTTTACTACTGTGTCTTATGAAATCTTGCATTCGCAAGACTGTCATACTTCTTAATAGTTTCATACGAAGTGTAAGTGGGTGTGTGTGTGTGTGTGTGTGTGTGTGTGTGTGTGTGTGTGTGTGTGTGTGTGTGTGTGTGTGTGTGTGTACCCTTGGTATATTGTTCTCAGTTGTGCTGACAACTTCACTTCACTTTGGGCTGCTTATTCCAGTCTGCTGTGTGCAGTACAGTGTAGTATTTCTAAGACTGAAACACAAATTTTAAATTGTCATGTACACTTTTGTGGCTCAAGAGTTGGGAGTTTGAGCCCCGGTTTGGACAGTCTCGGTCGTTGTGTCCTTGGGCAAGACAATTCACCCGTTGCCTACTGGTGGTGGTCAGAGGGCCCGGTGGCGCCAGTGTCTGGCAGCCTCGCCTCTGTCAGTGCGCCCCAGGGTGGCTGTGGCTACAATGTAGCTTGCCATCACCAGTGTGTGAATGGGTGAATGACTGGTTGTGTAAAGTTCTTTGGGGTCCTTAGGGAGTAGTAAAGTGCTATACAAATACAGGCCATTTACCATTTAAATCCCTCGGTTTTAATTTGATTTTACAAACTTATAAATTTTACAAACTGAGTATTACAAAGTTAAAATACATGATTGCACAGGAGTGGTTTGTGCCATGGCTCAATAAAATGGTCCATTTTTAAGGGGCTTTTAGTATTAACCATGGCACCATTTTCTGAAATAATTCTGTTATTGCACGCAAATAGATATAAGTCATGCTTTTTGAAAGGAAACTATTATGTTTAAAAATGTTACGTTTTAAACCTAATGTTTAAATAAGTTTCCCTTACTCTGTTATAGAAGCACTTGGAAAATGTTTTACAAAACTTTTACATTTCAGAACAGTGCAAAAAAGAAAACAAATTGTAAAGTCAATAGAATTCATTCCATTCATGTTTCGGGAGATAACACAAATGTTAGGCTGTAAATGAAATTCAAAATGATGAAAAAACAAACAAACTAAAATTTCAAAGAATATAAACAATATATTTAAAGATAATAATTGTAGTGATAATTGAACTTGGATCCCTGTAACCTGTCTGCTTTGTGTTATTTCCTCTTTCAGATGAGCAACACTTCATCACAGCTAAATCTGGACAGATCGTCATTCTGCCATGTCTAACTCCAAAGAAAAACATCAAATTTGTTCACTGGAGCAGAGCTGACCTGGAGCCAGAATATCTTGCTTTGTACAAGGATGGGAAGTTTCTTCCAGATAACCAGCATCCATCTTTTAAGAACCGGGTGGATCTGCAGGAGAGACAGATTAAAGATGGAAACGTGTCTTTAATTCTGACCAATGTGAACACTGCTGACAAGGGAACGTACCAGTGTCGTGTTTTCACAGAAGGAGCACGGACATGGAAAACCATCAGCATCATTAACCTGAGTGTTCCTCCAGGTGAGTCAGCACAGTTCAAACACTGCTTCACTGCTGTCTGATGACAGCATCGCAAATATAATAGACTGAAAAACTGCAGTACTTGTATAGATTTTCCTGAATCTTGATTTTAATGTATACCCTCCATACAAAATTAGTTAAAAAGGTTGAAATAAACACTGAGACCAGTAATCAATGAACTAAAACTAAACAACTAACTAATACTAAACTGAAATAAGAAAACTTTAAATTAAATTTAAAAAAAAGAGATTAGAAAATGCACCACTCTGGAAATGGCCACGTATCATGGTGGAGTGATTTGTGTGTCCCCGTGATCCCAGGGGCTTTGTTTTTTAAGGGTTTTGTTGCCCCCTGAGAGCATCTCCCCATGCAATTTGAAAAAAGCGTTTCAGTGTGTCCCTATGGAAAGATTAAAATCAAGGGACCTGTGTATCCTTCATAGGGTCATAGGGTTACTGGGGCTACACCCGGGAGCTACACCTGCTTGGATCCAGTCTCCTAGAGAGTGACTGGACTCTATTCAAGTTGAGAGCGGTCCTCATTGAGAAGCAGAGGCAGCAACAGCAGTGGATATTATTGTGTCAGTAGTATGTTGGAGTTCTCACCAGTGGACAAGAGAGTTGCTTCCCTGTGCCTTTAGGTCGGCAAACTGATCCTAACTATTGTTTATGCTTAAAAATTAAGAACACCCAGGCTTCCTAGGGTCACTTAGTGGGGTACTTTAGGGTGTTCTGTCTGGTAACTCTGTCGTCCTACTGGAAGACTTCAGTGCTCATGTAGGGCTTCCTTGAGCTGAACCTGAGTCGTGTTTTGTTATTGGACTCCTGAGCACAGTTTGTCCATAGCAAACACCAAGTTCAAACCAAAGGATGTCCACCCACGTGCACATTGCACCAGGGCATCCTAGGTCGCAAGTCAATAATTGATTTTGTAATCATATCATTGCATCTGCATCCGTATGTCCTGGACATTTGGGTTAAGAGAGGACCCGAGCTGTCAACTGATCACCACCTGGTTGTGAGATGGATCTTGGTGTGGGAGCATGCTGGACAGACCTGATACATCTAACGTCTAAGTATAGCGAGGGTCTAGTCTGGGAGATCAACTCTCACCACCAGCAGGACTTTGACAGTGTTCTGAGGAAGGCGTGGGTCTGAGTGCAAATGGACTCATTTCTGCACTTCTATTGCTCAGGCTGCTGCAAGGAGCTGCGGCCAAAAGGTGGTCAGTACCTGTTGTGGTGGTAATCCATGAACCAGATGGTTGACACTGGAGGTCAAGAGAGCTATCAAGCTGAAGGAGGAATCCTATCAGTCTTGGTTAGTTTGTGGGACTTCAAAGACAGATGATAAGGTACTGACAGGCCAAGCAGAACATGGCTTGGGTAGTAACTAATGCAAAAACTCATTTGTAGGATGAGTTCAGTGGGTGTATGGAACAAGATTTTTAGAGTGCCTCGAAGCAATTCTGGCCAATCGTCAGGTGAAATTGTGCTCCACTGACACGATATACAGTGGAGGTGGGGTGCTGCTGAATTGAACAAGCAGAAAGGTTAGTGAGAGATGAAAAGACAGATTGGGACGGCGTATGCAGTTATAAGAACTGACCATAAAAGCGAAGCTCTCGATTTACTGGCCAATCTATGATCCCTACCTTCGCCTAAGGTATGAACTCTGGGTAGTGACCAAAAGAGCAAGATTGCGGTACAAGCAGCATGAACGAGATTTCTCCAAAAGGTGATTGGCCTCTCCCTTAGAAGTAGGGTAAAGAGTTCAGTCTTTCAAAAGGGGCTCAGAGTAGAGTCACTACTGTGCTTCGAAATGAACCAGTAGAGGTACTTCGGGTATTTGGTTAGGTAAAGATGAAAATTCTAGTTATAATTGTACTTTGTCCTTTAATGTCTCTGCTATGTGTTATTTCCACTTTCAGACCAGAAAGTCATTGCAACTAAGTCTGGCCAGAATGTCATTCTGCCATGTCAAAACCCAACCAACAAGATCAAAGCTGTACGTTGGAGCAGAGTTGACCTGGAGCCAGAATATCTAATTTTTTACCATGCTGAGCAGTTTCTTCCAAATAACCAGAATGAGTCTTCTAAGTATCTGGTGGGTCTTCATAAAAGGCAGATTAAAGATGGAGATGTGTCTTTGATTCTGAACAATGTGAACACTGCTGATAATGGAACATATGTGTGTTGTGTCTTCACGGAAGAAACACGCTCATGGAAATCCATCAGCATTATCGACCTGAATGTTCCTCCAGGTGAGTTACACGAGTGCAGACACTGCTTTCATGTTATTTACCTGGTGGTTGTCAGAGGTAGACAGATGTTTCTCCAGCTGTTGTCTTTGTGGCTGGTAGTCTAGAGTTATAGAGCAGCATTGTTTGGGTAAGGTTAGAGCAGAAACAAAGACTTTTATGAGTCAGTCTCTTTTTCTCTTGCTCTGTAACATGTGTGGGGAATCTCAATGTTAAAGCCTACAGCTGGAGGGGGAGGGCAGGGGTGAAGCTGGTTGTTGTGAGTCTGTGAAAGTGAATCCTAATTAACAAGCAGATGATGGAGCCACGTAATGGATTTACCGTCGTTGTTTGCTAATGAAGTGAAAACAGTCACTTGCCTGTCCTGAGTGTAGTTATTTTGAATATAAGATAAAGCAAGAACTATAAGAAGATTATAATTATTTTCTCATTTTATAGCTAAAAATAAAAAAATAGTCCATTAGGCCTGTATGAATTTTGGCAGATGACACCACCCACACAGTCAAGCACAGAGGTGGAACTATAATCCTTTGTGGGTGCTTTTCTTCTAAGGATACAGGAAGAAAGGGTCTACAAAAGTGATTTGATTCATATATTAATAGTTTAATTACTAACATAACATTAACAATAGTGATATGTTATTAAAAAATAACAATATTGCCCAGCTCTACAGTGATCCAGAAATGGCAAAGACAAAGAAGTGTAATGTGTGTGTCAGTGTGATGTGTTGTCGTTTCAGGAGTCAGTATGCAGCTACAAAGCTTTTTGTTCAGTGTATACAAACAGCTGTAGCTACATAAAGGCAGCATGCAGAGACTCACAGTGTCTTATAATGAGAGGCTGCTTTCTCTCACACATTATGTTCACTTATTATCAGCACATATTCTGCTGAAGCTAACATCTTGCAGTTTCTGAAACTTTGGATGTTTAATGCAAAGTAAACAATTCTAGTCATAATTGTACTTTGATTCCTTTGACCTGTCTTGTTGACCTTGACCTGCTCAGTCTTGTGTCATCTTTCAGATCAGAAAAACATCACAGCTGAGTCTAGAAAGAGTGTTATTCTGCCATGTGGAGCTCCAAACAACAAAATGATCAAATTCATACATTGGAGCAGAGCTGACCTGGAGCCGGAATATCTACTTGTTTACCGTAATGGGCAGTATCTTCTAGATAACCAACATCCATCTTTTAAGAACCGGGTGGATCTGCAAGACATACAGATGAAGGATAGAGATGTGTCTTTGATTCTGAAAAACGTGAATACTGCTGATGATGGAACCTACCAATGCCGTGTCTTCATGGAAGAAACACGCTCATGGAAGCTCAGCATCATCAACCTGAATATTTCTCTAAGTGAGTTATTGTCTCTAAATCATCTGTAAACATGTGTAGGTGATAGTATTTCTATACCAGCCACTTCTTCTGTCTGTTTGTGGACTACCATACAGTCCTTCCATGATTGTTCCTCTTCTTTCTCGGGTTTCTGCTGCCTGAGGTATTCACTAAGCATGTGATCAGTTGTGGCCATCTTTCTGGGGTACTCATGGACCTCAGCATACAGTCTGGGGGGTTGGATTTGAGTTGAAACCCTCCGTCTATGGCAATCAGCTTTTTTGTCTTGATATCAGTGGCTTTTATCTCCTCCTTTGGCCAGCCAATTATCCCAGTAGAGTAACAGACAACAGGCAGGGGATAGGTGTTAATTGGCTGGATCTTGTTCTTTCCATTCACCTGACTCCTGCGGGTATTTATTGGTTGCGGCCTCTTTATGGTTATCATTTGCCTGTGGGATTTCAAGATACTTGTAGCTGTCCTCACTATCTGCAATGTTGCCTTCTAGTCGTGCCATCCCGTGTGTTCTGGCTACCTTCCCTCTCTTTTTTGCCATCCGAATTCACTTCTGCAGTCTTAATGACTGAATGACATTTTGATTTCTTTACTGTAGATCATATTGGTGTGGATCAGTGAATCAGTGTCTAGTTGGCTGATGGAATCCATAGTCAGTATTCATAGCGACTGTTGTTAATGATCTGGCTGAGGAGGTTCATGCCTTGGCAAACAGAGGCGGGAACAAAGCATATCCTTGGTAAACAGGTTAACAGACCCTTGGTAACAGTAAGACAAAATTTAATCAATACAAGAAAAGACTAAATAAACAATGCTGAATATACAAATGTGATTAGTAGAGCTGCTGTTTTCGTTATATGAATCCTGTAACTCTACACCAGGAAAACCATCAAATATGATGCGGGTCTGATTTTAGAGATTTGAAGCTGTCCAAAAAATTATGATACACTTTATTTTAAGTTTGGTGTGGAATTACATTAGTGTGAGCACCCCACCTACTAGTTGTTTCTTATTACAGAAACATTGTTTCATAGCATACAGTAGGTATGAGTAGGTATGATGTGTGTAATATACCATGAATTTGGAAATAAAGCTCAGTGGACTTTCTTCATTAGAAGTGAACAGTAGTATTTTGGCCTCTCTGCTCTGTGTTGTTTCCTCTTTCAGATGAGAAAAACGTCACAGCTGAGTCTGGACAGAACATCACTCTGACATGTCGAGCTCCAAATAACAACATTGATGTTTTGGAGTGGAGCAGAGCTGACCTGGACACAGAATATGTCCTTTTGTATCGCGATGAGCAGTTTGATCCAGACAACCAGCATCCATCTTTTAAGAACCGGGTGGATCTGCAGGACAGACAGATGAAGGATGGAGACGTGTCTTTGATTCTGAAGGATGTGACGATTAATGATGCTGGAGCATATGACTGTCATGTCTTTATGAGAGGAACAAACCACAAGAACAGTAAACCCATCAGCAGCATCTACCTCAGGGTTGTCCCTCCAGGTGAGTGAGTAGTGTTTTTTTCTAAAGATGTTCTTTGTAGAAAGCAGCTGGTCTGAGTGATGTGATCAGAGTGTAGTAGATAATGTCTGACAGCAGTTTAAATAGGGCAGCCGATACATGTAGTTGCACAGAACGCTTTTCAAACTTGTGATATAAACTGTCAGCCAATATCACATACTATATCAGATGGCATGTACTGGACATGGAAATTACACAAATTTATCAATGATTGTGATAGACAAGGAATGGCTTGGCATAGGAAGACCTTGGATGGCAGGTGGTTGTTTTCCTGACTTGTTGCATGCACGGACAAGGCAAGCCAGCACATAGTCCCAGATGTCCTTCTCTATAGTCGGTGACCAAAATCAGCACATTGGGAGAGAGATATCCAGTCTTTTTCAAGGTGTTGGAGCTTGTGTTGTGTTGGACCAAAAGTGCAGCACTCTGAAATGAAGGGTGAACTAAAATGCAGCTTTATTTCTGAGCAGTGACAAAATACAAAGTCAGAAGCAAATAATCTGAAATAATAGCTCTTCTTAGAAACCATATAACAAAGAGGGACACAATGAAGAGAGAATGTGACAAAAGGGAGAGAAAAAAATATATATACACAAACACAGACACAGAATCACGTGTGAACAGGAAACAGGCAGGAGAACAGCTAATTATAAAGTAATTATAAAGTGATGAAAGTAGAACTAAATTCAAAGCACACAAGATAATCGGTCACCAAAATAAAACAGGAAGAAACAGAGGACAGGAAACAAATGCAGACTTGACACAAAGACAAGAAGGTTAAAAAAAACATGAAGGCAAGACTGACTTCACAAGATGGGGTGGCTTGTCTTAGAACATAGGTCATTTACTGATTGGAAGGTTGGTGGTTCAAGCAAGATACTAACCCCAAACTGTTCCATTATTACATCCATTGGAGTGTACATGTTAGATAGAAAGCACTTAAGCATAGAAAAAATGCTTGGCTGATAGGGTGTGGATGAGTGAAAATGTTTTATAAAGCACTTTGAGTAGCCTGGAAGAGTAAAAAAGCATTATATACGAATCAGTACATTTACCATAACAGAAACAAGATAGAATACAAAAAAAAAAAAGCCTAAAACAATTAGACTGTTTTAATAAAACAAAAAAGAACTAAGCATATAAAGACTAAACACAGAGAAAACCAACCAGGACATCTGGAGCAAGGACTAAACACAGAAGGATTACAGCTATAATGAGAACCAAAGTCTCCAACTAGAGACTACCTATCCATACAGCCCCGGGATGGAAAGGGGCTGTATGGATAGGTAAAAGTACTATGGCATTTACTTGGAGTCCGAAAGAGACTGTTAAAATGATTGCCAGAGTGAGGGTGCAGACTTTGTGTGTGGATAGGTAAGGTTTGCTCTGGCTATGTGTGTATGGCCATGTCCACACTAATATGTTTTCATTTGAAAACGGATCCTTTTCTCTCATTTTGGCCCTCCGTCCACACTGAGGCAGCATTTTCGGTCAAGAGAAACGAAGCGTTTTGAAAATGCTCTCCAGAGCAGAAACATTTTAAAACGCTGTTTTCGCGTTGCAGTGTGGACAGCAAACCCGGAGCCTTTTTCGAAAACGATTACACATCTTAGTCATGTGATGCAGTCATCTGATCAATTAAACCAAGATAGCGCAGAACATTACAAAACAGTTGTTTTGTTTGCTCTCAATTTTGACAGCCCTATTAATGGTTAATATCAGTTTGTACGTGCTCCAGATAGCATTCATTCAAATTCTTTAACTCCCACTCACTTTTGCAATTTTGTACTTTTGTGTTACTCCCTGCAACAACTCCACCTCATTGTTAGTTCATTTAAAAAACTCTGTGCTTTTCCTCAACATTTTGCTGCCACGTTTCAAAGAGTTGGAAAGTAAATAAACGGCAGACAGAAATGAGGCAGGTGGAATCTTCTTGCATTTCACATTTGGCTGTTTCAATGTGGATGAAATGCATGAAAATGATAGTGTGGACGTGGAGTGTTTTCAGACATATACGCCGTTTTCAAACTTATCCGGGCTAGTGTAGACATAGCCTGTGTGTTTGTGTGTGTATATCTATCTATCTATCTATATATGTATATACAGTGGATTAATTAAATTAATTCATTCCTGAGGGTCTTTCGTAAGTCGAAGCACCCATTGCGCGTTTTGGGTGAGGCAATGCTGAACGATAGGCTATAGGCTAATTGCTAACTAGAACAACAGTACGTCGTTCAAGTGGAACAGCGAAGCGCAAGTACGGAAGCCAAGGGATTGTCACATGATTTGGAAGGCATTGTGGGCATTGTAGGCTCAGCCAATCAGAGCCACCAGATTTCGTTACTCGGGCATTTTTCCGTAACACGGGCAGAAATATTGCCATTCAGTGCCTTCGTAACTTGAATTTTGACAAAGTTGGCCTTTATGGAAGAGTGGCAAGAAGAAAGCCATTGCTAAAAGAAAACCATAAGAAGTCCCATTTGCAGTTTGCCACAAGTCATGTGGGGGACACAGCAAACATGTGGGGGACACAGCAAACATGTGGAAGAAGGTGCTCTGGTCAGATGAGACCAAAATGCAAAACGCTATGTGTGGCGGAAAACTAACACTGCACATCACTCTGAACACACCATCCACACTGTCAAATATGGTGGTGGCAGCATCATGCTCTGGGGGGGCTTCTCTTCAGCAGGGACAGGGAAGCTGGTCAGAGTTGATGGGAAGATGGATGGAGCCAAATACAGGGCAATCTTGGAAGAAAACCTCTTGGAATCTGCAAAAGACTTGAGACTGGGGCGGAGGTTCACCTTCCAGCAGGACAATGAGCCTAAACATAAAGCCAGGGCAACAATGGGATGGTTTAAAACAAAACACATCCATGTGTTAGAATGGCACAGTCAAAGTCCAGATCCAAATCCAATCGAGAATCTGTGGCAAGATCTGAAAACTGCTGTTCACAAACGCTGTCCATCTAATCTGACTGAGGCAAGGATTTCAGTCTCTAGATGTGTAAAGCTGGTAGAGACATACCCTAAAAGACTGGCAGCTGTAAATCCAGCAAAAGGTGGTTCTACAAAGTATTGACTCAGGGGGCTGAATAATTACGCACACCCCACTTTTCAGTTATTTATTTGTAAAAAATGTTTGGAATCATGTATGATTTTCATTCCACTTCTCACGTGTGCACCACTTTGTGTTGGTCGTTCACGTGGAATTCCAATAAAATTGATTCATGTTTGTGGCTGTAATGTGACAAAATGTGGAAAAGTTCAAGGGGGCCGAATACTTTTGCAAGCCACTGTATATATACACATACACATATCCGCGACCTCCTCTATCGGTCAGTAATACTACTGTGCAGGGGTCTGTCCTTCCATGATGGTTCCAACTCTTTCTTGGATTTCTGCTGCCTGAGGTATTCGCTGAGCACACTGTCGGTTTGGGTCATCTTCTTGATGTACTGACACTCACTAGTCCCCAGCCTCCTTGCTTCCATTTAGCATACAGTCTCAGAGTGCTGGAATTCAGGTGAAACCCTCCATGCATGGTCCAGAGCTTCCTTGTCCTACTGTCAGTCGCTTCTATCTCCTTCTTTGGCCAGCAGGGTACCTGATCATGGGCAGGGCATAGGTGTTGATAGGCCAGATCTCATTCTTAATATCTGTCTACATTTAACATGAGGCTAAAATTCCCTCTCAGTGGGTCACTGGTGACCTTTAACCTCTCTGCTCTGTGTTGCTTCCTCTTTCAGACCAGAAAACCATCACAGCTGAGTCTGGACAGGACGTCACTCTAACATGTCGAGCTCCAAATAAAAATATCAAATTTGTACATTGGAGGAGAGCTGACCTGGAGTCAGAATATGTCCTTGTGTACCGAGATGAGCGAGTTTATACAGATCACCAGCATCCATCTTTTAAGAACCGGGTTGATCTGAAGGACAGACAGATGAAGGATGGAGACGTGTCTTTGATTCTAAAACTTGTGACAAGTGTTGATGATGGAACATACAAGTGTCGAGTGTTCATGGAAGAAACTCGCTCATGGAAACACAGCATCATCCACCTTCGTGTTCTTCCTCCAGGTGAGTGAGTAGAGTTGAGTGTGTGATCAGAGGTGAAGCTGCTTCCTGGTTGTTGATGTTTGTTTGTTGTATGGATGAGCTGGTGGATGTCAGAGGTAGACAGATGTTTCTCCAGCTGTTGTCTTTGTGGCTGGTAGTCTAGAGTTGTAGAGCAGCATTGTTTGGGTAAGGTTAGAGCAGAAACAAAGACATTTATGAATTCGTCTCTTCTTCTCTTGCTCTCTAACTCGTCTGTAAACATGTGTGGGGAAACTCAATGCTTAGAGCCTGCAGCTGGAGGGGGAGGGGAGGGGTGAAGCTGGTGATTGTGAGTCTGTGAAAGTGAATCCTGCCGGTGCCATAGCTGGTGAAAATGTACATAGTGCTCTGTAGTTCCTTACCGAAACGTCTTCTCTAGACGAACATCTATAGTCTCCAAACTTTAACCTCTATCCTCTGTGTTGTTTCCTCTTTCAGACCAGAAAACCATCATAGCTGAGTCTGGACAGGACATCACTCTGACATGTCGAGCTCCAAACAACAACAAAGTAGTAAAGTGGAGCAGAGCTGACCTGAAGACAGAATATGTACTTTTGTACCAGGATGGTAACTTTGTTACAGACAACCAGCATCCATCTTTTAAGAACCGGGTGGATCTGCAGGACAGACAGATGAAGGATGGAGATGTGTCTTTGATTCTGAAGGATTTGACGATTAATGACGCTGGAACATACGAGTGTCGTGTCTTCATGAGAGGAACAAACCATAAGGACAGTAAAACCATCAGTAGAGTCACGCTGAGTGTTGCTCCTCCAGGTGAGTGTTTGAAAAGATGTTGTTGATGAGACTTTGTAGAAAGCAGCTGGTCTGAGTGATGTGATCAGAGTGCAGCAGATTCATGTTTAACCTATAATTTAAAAATAAGATACAAATGATCTGACCAAAACGGTTTACGCCATAAAGCTGCCATTTGGGGAAAAAAGACAAAATAGGCACCAAACCAGTAAAAAATGTATATTTTTGGATGAAAACAGTACTTGTGTTATTTTATTTTCATTTAATTTGTTTTTTGCTTTGTGAAACTCCATCTTCGGTCTTTTCCCCTTCTGGTTAAGTCAAATGAGTAAAATTCATAAATACATAAACCCTCAAACTAATGGAATTTTAAGTTATCATTTTTGGTAGCTTTGAAAAAACAAATGTGATTCTTAATAATTAGCATGGTTGCGTAATATTTAGCATTTGCCTCACAGCAAGAAGGTCCTGGGTTCAATTCCACCATCAGGCTGTGCTCTTTCTGTGTGCAGTTTGCGTGTCCTCCCCATGTTTGTGTGGGTTCTCTCCTCGCTTCCTCCCACAGTGCAAAGACATTTAGTTAGTGGGGTTAGGTTAACTGGTCGTTCTAAATTGCCTGTGAGTGTTAGAATGTACCCTTCCTCTCACCCTGCAGTAGCTGAACAAGGCTTCAGCCATCCTTTGACCCTGTATAACCTGGCTAGGTTTTCTTTTATTGAAGCAATTTTTAGCAGTTTTGTTCAGATCATATGCATCTTTTTTTTAAAGAAGCTCAGAGCTCAGAAATCCCCATATTAATAATAATAATAATAATGGATTGGATTTATATAGCGCTTTTCAAGGCACCCAAAGCACTTTACAATACCACTATTCATTCACTCTTGCATTCACACACTGGTGAAGGCAGCTACAGTTGTAGCCACAGCTGCCCTGGGGCAGACTGACTATGTAAGAGTTTACACAATATTCACAATTTGACCAACTTACATTTTACCTAATCATTAGATCAGACATAAGCATTCGAAGAGGAAACAGATTCTCTTCTGTTCTTCACTCATCACCTACCTGACAGCTGACACCTCACACCTGTTTCTCACCTGCAGGTCAAACAGGAGGACACACAGGGGATGGATCTGTTGGACTGATTGTCGGTCTGTCAGTTCCTGCTGTGCTTCTTCTTGCTGCTGTTGTTGGTTTTCTGATCTACAGAAAACATAAACGACAGAACCGAGATTTTAACTAGCATCCTGATGAGCAGCAGCAGGTTTGAAATGTCTCAGAAGCTTCTGTCATGTTGATGCATAAACATGAAGAAAGAGGTATTAAAAGAGGTTTAAAAGAGAGGTCTTAAAGGTAAGAGACATTAAGGCAGAAAAGCAGCAAAACCACACTGAAGAAACTTAAACACTAGAGATCTACAGAAAATATAAACGGTCTCCAGGTTCAAATGAGCGTCGTGCTGATCAAGAGAGTGCGCAACCTCTTCGGACTTAAGATCATCTTATCCTGAACATCCAGAGTCTGATGTTATTTCTCTGGTGACCATCATGTTCAGACTCAGA
The DNA here is from genome assembly GCF_963576455.1 of Neolamprologus multifasciatus. Classification (NCBI taxonomy): domain Eukaryota; kingdom Metazoa; phylum Chordata; class Actinopteri; order Cichliformes; family Cichlidae; genus Neolamprologus; species Neolamprologus multifasciatus. Next base: position 6,353,983 of record NC_140441.1, on the reverse strand, counting down.
CCAACTGTGTCTGTGCTGTCTGTCAGTGATTCTGAACTACAATTTATTCATCTTCAGGCTGTTCATTAGATAAAACTGTGTTACAAACATGAATGAATTTATGTGCTATAATCTCAGAATCAACTATAGTTTTTTCGTATTTTAGCTTCAGAATCAGCACTTTACAGTTTAATTACAGACACTGACATAAAGTGTGTGATGGTGTATAGATAAGGTCTGGTGGATTATAGATGATCAATAACTAATCTGATAGTTTTAAGGAATTGATCAGCTACAACAGAACTGTTGCCTGAATTGTGGGTGTTTAAACCCGTATGGAAAAGAAATAAAAAAAAACTTATAAAAGACTTGCATAAGATGTGGCCTACTTCATATAGTGAATCATATAAGGCTTATATGATTTACTCATGAAACTGGCCACTTTTTCATTACTTTCATATATTGTTTTAGTAAGTATCCAAAACATTCAAGTTTCATTTATATGATTTTTCAAGGGATCTTATATCTGTTTTCACTCTTGTATGCTTTTCATACAAGTTTCACACAAGACAGATACAAACTTTATAAGATTTATATATATCTTTTCCGTATGGGTACGTTCACGTGTACACAGGTATTTTTGAAACTGGAGATTTTCCGCTTATGTTTTTTTTTGGGGGTTTTTTTAATCCCGTCTACACGTACAGTTTTGGAAAAATATCTATGTCCACATGTAAACACTAAAAACTGAGTTTTTTGAAATTCTCCACCCTGGCAGGAGTTCTTAAAAATCTCCGCTTTCACTGATCCTTTCAATTGTGTAATTTATTACACACTTGATCTAGGTAGCTCTTTTTTGGAAGTTCAGTTAACGCTAGAAATGTGTTTTGGAGTTTGTATGTGCTTTGTCTCTAGGGGCCACTGTATATATTTATATATAAACATATATAAATAAAACCAATTTTTTTTACATTAGTAATTCCTTTTGTGCATAATTTATATTGTTGTTAATAATAAATTAATTAAAACAACAAAACAACCCGAAGAGCCAGTTGGGAGCTGAAAGAACCGGCTCTTTTTAGTGAGCTATGCCAAAAGAGCTGGAAATTCCATCACTAGCCGGGAGTTAGCTGTTCTCACCGGCTCGAGTGACCCTTGAATCCCCGGTTAGCTATCGAGTTGGTGGGTAACAGACAGCCGATGGCCCCGCCCCTTCCCTGAGCCTGGTTCTGCTGGATGTTTCTTCCTGTTAAAAGGGAGTTTTTCCTTCCCACTGTCGCCAAAGTGCTGCTCATAGGGGGGTCATATGATTGTTGGGTTTTTGTCTGTATCTATTATTGTACGATCTACTGTACAACATAAAGTGCCTTGAGGCAACTGTTGTTGTGATTTGGTGCTGTATAAATAAAATTGAATTGAACTGAATTGAACTGAATAGAAACCAGACTGTTCTGTTCTATTAAGGCAGAGGGCTGTACCACTTGCTTCCTACATATCATCATGAGGAGATTTTGAACAACAGTGAAATGTGGAAAAGCTGGAAAGTGATCCTGCAGTAACATTGAGGAAGGCTACAGGGGTGTACGACGTGCTCTGCCTCTAACCCTAGAGCAGAAAAACAGATTTGGCTCAATACAGGAGCAAGCTTGCAAAATAATGTACATAATCTGGCAGATAAAGGTTAAGAGAGACAAGCCGCCAAGGGGAGACCTGTGTGCTCTTGTGGAATTATCAGATAATGTCTTTTGTACAGAATGCATTTCACCATGTATAAGATAAATGATGAGTACAATGATTGCTAATACATTCACTAACTATATTCTATTGCAGCAAAGTGATGTAGGTGACATGGCCAAAAACTGTCACGTGGTTAACTGAATTGTGTGTACCCTCTTTTATCAATTAAAGAGTGAGGCGGACATGCAGGAATTGGAGTTGCTTGGACAGGCGAGTGGCAACACTGCCCTCCTTGATGCTCCCCTTGCAAGTTAAATGTACACTGGTGTCTGTGTGGTTGCTTTCAGTAACAGTTTCTGTTTACCAGCAGGGTTGACTTAAACTCACCAGAAAGCAGTCTTACGTATTTGTTTAATATGTGCATTGAAGGACATATCCTGGTCAAAAATGACTCCAAGGTTCCTCACAGTGTTACTTTCTAGTCCCTGTCAGTACTCTTGCTGCACCCTTTTGGTCAGATAGAAGAAGTGGTATCCAGAAGTTCTACCAGTGGCTGCCCTGCCATGATTAGTGGCTGCCACTAATCATGGCAGGGCAGGAAAAAGTTCTGAGCACAAGATCCACAGAAGCTGGGGTCTATTTCCTTTTTCTCACCTCAGTGGAGGGTCTTTCCTTCAAGCTTGGGTCCTCTACCAGAGGCCTGAGAGCTTGAGGGTCATGTGAAGTATCTTAGCTCTTATAGAAATTTCCAATGTTGTTCCTGGGAACCCCCTAGCTTGGGAGTCACCACACCTATTGCTCCAATTACCACTGGGACTACTATTACCATCACACTTTTCTTGAGTTCTTCTCTAGTTAGTTTTTTAAACTTAAACGGTAATACTCCTTACACTAACATAAGTAAAATAAACATAAACAAAAGATAGTGTGATACCCAGTCTTCATCCACTGAGATTACAGCCGATACAGGTATAGATCAAACAACAATGCCACGAGTTTTCAACTCACACTGGCGAATTAGCTCTGGCTGCTAATTGTTAGCTTCATGGTTATTGCTCCCAATGAATATATACTAATGACACATAAAGGGGGTTAACGGACAACTGTCCTACATTCTCTGTAACCCCGTTGACTTATCTTTAAACACAGCTCAAGTTATTTACTCTCTTGTATCTGCTTACCTGCAAATGTATAGACATTGTTACATCCCCCAGGAGGATGTCTCTTCTCCCTACTAACCCTTTGTTTTGTCCAGGCTCCACCTCCTCTGTCCTGATTGGATGCTGCGCAGAGTCCGGCTGATTGGTAATCAGCAGAGCACTATTTAAGGCCTGTGGAGCTGTGCTTCTGGGCCCTCTGGCCATTTTGGTTGCCATACCTGAGCAGGCTTGCATGCCTTTGTAGCTGGTATGAGCATTGTTGTTGTCTTGTCCAGACTGCTTGTAGGGGAGAGCTGCCTTTTGCTTTGACACCCTGTTTTCTCCTGTTTATGTGCTGTTAGGTAGGTTATGGTTATAGGTTGTATATTTTGTTTCTTTGGAGTTAGGTAAGTTTCTTTTATTTCTACATCAGGGATGTTTTGTTTGTTATGTTGGCCTTGGCTCTCCCTGACGTTACACCTCAGTCTGGACTCAAATCCCATCACCAGTGTTCAATAAACCTACTAAAATTACCATCTTGACTCCTCCTTCTCTATCCACCTTTATGTTTGTCCCTCCAACCCCCTAGACTAGCCAGGGGACGTAACAACATAGTACATTGTTACACCTTTGTACATAGTCTCACACAGCTCTTGTTAGGCACTGCATTATGGTTAGTGGCCAGGCTTGTTTACTACTGTGAGAGCTGCTCATTTCAGGAGATTCTCCCTTTTGTGGTGTAACGGAGGAATAACTACCCTTCCAGCACTATGTCTTATTGGAGACTGGGGCACACATTATTTTACAACAATAAAAAATAACATATTTGAACAATCAGAACATTTTAAATAAATATTATATTGTAAATAAAATAGGGGATGTGTTGTTTTTGTCCATAATGCCTCTCTTGTCCTACAGTATTTATAGTGAAACATCTCCCTCTAGTGGCCATATATAAACCATGTGTGAGGATGGTGTTAATGTAACATGTGAATCATAGTGTTCCAGTCAGTCATCAGTGTGTCTCTGCACAGCTGTAATTAAAATGTGTTCAGAGGGCCTCAGTGTCTGAATGGTTCCAGTTCAGCTCCATAACAGCAGCGTCCCTGGTTTGATTCCTGTGTTTCAGCTCATGTCTGCCTCTCTCACTGAGGGGGACGTCCACTACATGGACATGGATTTGTTCATCAACCAAACTACAGATCACTGAGAGCAGAGGGGACTTCATCCTCCATAAAGTCTTCTTTTAATAAACTCAGAAATGTCACTGAGTAGGATGAGCTTAATTGAATAATAGAAAATTCATCCTCTGCATTTAAATGTCGTATAAACATCTCAGTTAAACCTCAAATGACATCAAAACAGTGTTGTTGGTTTCTCTAACTTAAAAACCACAACAAACATGTAATGACTTTAACATACACACAATTTTATACTCATGAGCGTGTTACATTTAAACAATGTTACAAAAACTGGGGCACTGCAATGTGATTGTCTGTATATTGTAGAATAACTGTATAAATCTTAAAGACATTAGTTACGCAACCTTGTGTGTACAAATACAGGAAGAAACGGAGGAAGAGGGCGGGCTTTACTTGGTGTCAGTGACAGAAATGAAAAAAAGCTCAAATGAGTGAGAAGGACGATGAAGGAAACATCTGTGCTGTGTCTGCTCTGTAAGTAGAATCTCTGTGTTTGTTTGAATTCTTGTACTTTGACTGTCTGCTCTCCTGATAACTGATGATGGAGGAGAAGACATGAAAAACAAATCAGGCTGAATTCAAGTTCAAAACACCACGAGGACCAACTGCAGGTCTGAACTGACTCTTTATCTTTGCTCAGGAGTCGAGGAAACACAGCAGGCAGTGAAAAGATCAAATCATTCACTCATTATATCAACATAGCTGCACAGTGGACACATGACTTTACTGTGGGTTTATTTTAGGAATAGAGGACATTTTGTATTACAGTGTAGTCAGTGCACATATTTATGATCACAACAATTACATTCAGTGCTGTTTCTGAGATTAAAAAAAATAATGATTACATTTGAGTAGAGGAGTATGAACAGCATAAACCGTAGGAATATACATATGGGATGTTCTGTTTCACTATTACACACATTCCCATATTTTGTTGTCTAAATGTTTTTGAAACATATTCCTGTCATCAAATAGAAAACGAACAGATATACCAGTGTTTGTGTGTTTGTCAGCTGTTTGTGTGGAGTTGTTCTTTAAGTTCACCTCAAATCAACCTGAGTGTCATTTCTCTTTAGTTCTGATCTCACTGCTGAGCAGCACAACAAACCAAGGTCAGTAACCTTCTTCTGTCACAGTTTAAACCTGATAAATGTGGTAACACATTTATGCAATGCAATTTGTGGGCAACAAGGCGCAACTACCCTGCAACAAGAAAAGTGATTATGATAGTTTTAATTTTATAGGTAATATATAAGACAGACTGAATAGTGAAACTTCCATTATGCAGAAAATTACTTAAGCAGAACCAGTAATTACTCGGGTTGCTGTGATACTTAAAATTATTTACAGAACAATCTGTATCTCTTTCCCTTTAAAATACCTGGAAGTTAGAAAATAGACAAAATTAAGTGACTCCATAACACAGCCCACAACCCCGTAAGTACTTACAGTGTACTTGTTTCATTGTTTCTTGCAAAAACCTGATTTGTTGCCCGCAAAATGCACATAAGTACAGGGAACTTGCGCAGTATTCATGGGCAGAGTTGGGGAGTAACGGAATACATGTATCAGCGCTACATATTTAAAATACAAAATATGAGTAACTGTATTCCGTTACGGTTCTTGTTTAAAAAGGTGGTATTTAGAATACAGTTACTTATTTTATGCAATAAGAGACTCTAATGCAGGGGTCTCGATCTCGTGACTGTACACTGTGTTCGTGTCATTCAAATCCTCTCTCTGTCTCTCGCTAGCAAAGTTGACCCAGACAACAAGGTAAAGCTACTTTTCGGGCTACGAGCCAGAGCATTCAGAATACGTTACGCTCATTGAGTAATGTAACAGAACACATTATAAATACATTTTGGGGCACATATTCTGTAATCTGTAGTGGAATACATTTTAAAAGTAACCTTCCCAACCCTGATTGTGGGTCATTTTTTAAAATGTTGCTAGAAATGCTTGCCAGACCTGAGATTGTTAATCAAAAAATGTATGCATTACACATTACAGATTGTAGTTTGTACTCAATACATGTATATACCAATACCATATAATACCATGTTACCAGGTAAAATGACCTGAAATACACAGTCTCATAATTACCATTTAACAAAGATAAAAGCTAAGGCTACAGCCTCACACACCAATACACTTAATGAGGACACATTAAGTGATTTGTATTGGTGATATTTCACTTAGCATTTATGTACAAATACAACACAAAATAAAGATGAAAACCGGTGCAAAGACACTTTAAAGTGATTACCACAGTGTCTCTGTGGAAACATGAACAGGTAGAAATGGAGGCTGCAGCCTGACTGCTGATCAGTTTGTTACCTATTGAAGTTCAGCATCTGGCTGCTGGGCAGGGGTCAGCATTCACTCAGCTATAACATTACTCTGGATTCCTGGCTAAATCGCCACAGTTTTCAAAAACTACAACTATTCTCTTCCTCCTGCCCATGGACTGAAATTAGTTGACTGTAGCACAAATGTGCCGAAAAAATTGAATTCTTTAAAAATAAAGAAAATTTAATAGAAAAAAAACATTCTTTGATTGTTTTTTCTGTTTCAATTCAATTTTATATTAATCCCATAGAGTCAAAACACAAAGCACATTATACAGGGTGGGCCATTTATATGGATACACCATACTAACACGGGAATGGTTGGTGATATTAAAGTCCTGTTTGTGGCACATTAGTATATGTGAGGGGGCAAACACCTCAAGATGGGTGGTGACCATGGTGGCCATTTAGAAGTCGGCCATCTTGGATACAACTTTTGTTATTTCAATAGGAAGAGGGCCATGTGACACATCAAACTTATTGGTAATGTCACAAGGAAAACAACTGGTGTGCTTGGTTTCAACGTAACTTTATTCTTTCATGAGTTATTTACAAGTTTCTGACCACTTATAAAATGTGTTCAATGTGCTGCCCATTGTGTTGGATTGTCAATGCAACCCTCTTCTCCCACTCTTCACACACTGATAGCAACACTGCAGGAGAAATACCAGCACAAGCATCCGGTATCCGTAGTTTCAGGTGCTGCACATCTCGTATCTTCACACCATAGACAATTGCCTTCAGATGACCCCAAAGATAAAAGTCTAAGGGGGTCAGATTGAGAGACCTTGGGGGCCATTCAACTGGCCCACGATGACCAATCCACTTTCCAGGAAACTGTTCATCTAGGAATGCTTGGACCTGGCACCCATAATGTGGTGGTGCACCATCTTGCTGGAAAAACTCAGGGAACGTGCCAGCTTCAGTACATAAAGAGGGAAACACATCATCATGTATCAAGTTCAAATATCCAGTGGCCTTGAGGTTTCCATTAATGAAGAATGGACCCACTATCGTTGTACCCCATATACCACACCAAACCATCACTTTTGTTGTTCCAACAGTCTTGGAGGGATACATCCAATGTGGGTTAGTGTCAGACCAATAGCAGTGGTTTTGTTTGTTAACTTCACCATTCACATAAAAGTTTGCCTCATCACTGAACAAAATCTTCTGCGTGAACTGAGGGTCCTGTTCCAAATTTTGTTTTGCCCATTCTGCAAATTCTGTGCTGATCTGGGTCATCCTCGTTGAGATGCTGCAGTAGCTGGAGTTTGTAAGGGTGTCATTTGTGTGTAGCTAATATCCGCCGAAGGGATGTTCGACTAATGCCACTCTCCAGTGACATGCGGCGAGTGCTACACTGTGGGCTTTCTTGCATCCACATTTTGGCAAATCAAACACTGAACCAGTTTCACAAAACTTAGCAAGCAGTTTGCTAACTGTAGCATGGGAGATGGGTGGTCTCGTAGAGTGTCTTTCATTGAAATCTGCTGCAATGACCCGGTTACTGCGTTCACCAGATATTAACACAATTTCGATCTGCTCCTCACGTGTTAACATGTCATCGACATGTCAATGGCTGTGAACAAAGAGAAACTTGTAAATAACTCATGAAAGAATAAAGTTACGTTGAAACCAAGCACACAGTTGTTTTTCTTGTGACATTACCAATAAGTTTGATGTGTCACATGGCCCTCTTCCTATTGAAATAACAAAAGTTGTATCCAAGATGGCCGACTTCTAAATGGCCACCATGGTCACCACCCATCTTGAGGAGTTTGCCCCCTCACATATACTAATGTGCCACAAACAGGACTTTAATATCACCAACCATTCCCATTTTATTACAGTGTATCCATATAAATGGCCCACCCTAGACTGTAAGATCAAGATTCTACAATAATACAAAGAAAATCCTTACAATCAACCCCGTTTGAGCAAGCATTTGGGAGAGAATAGCTCAGGCAGAAACCGCCAGGAGGACACAAGTTAGGGAGGGTTGCCTGTCTGCTGCTTTACACACACAAGTTCTTGCACATGCATACACGTGCACACACATAAACACACATAGTGCCTTGTCTTCGTAACCAAGGGGGGTTTTATGGAGGGAGGTGCTGTGATGTGTATTGTAACTCTTTGAAGTATTTGGGCTAGAGGCAGGTGAGGAGCTCCACTGCCTGGTTCTGACCAAAGCCTTTCCTCGTTAGCGAGTTAAAGACCGGTTGAAAATGTTCTGTCTTGATTTCGCTCTTCATGAGGAATAACTCTCTAAACTAGCGGGGCCTGTGGAAACACAGACTCAACACTCACCTCAAGGTGCTCAATATGCTTCATATTGAGAGAGAGAACTCTACAAAGATGAAAAGAAAACCACAACAATCAGACAACCCCCTTTGAGCAACCACTTTTGCGACAGTGGAAGGGAAAACCTCCCTTAAAGTGGGAAGAAACCTTCAGCAAAACCAAACTCGGAGAGAGGCAGCCATCTGCCACAACTGGTTGGGGTGAGCTGGGGGAGATAAAACAAAAGAAATGCTGTGGAAGACGGACAGAGATTAATAAATCTAAATATTTAATATCTAAATATTAAATGCAGTGGCTAAGGAACGAAGACAGAGGACATGACAGACTTAGACAGGAAATGGGGAATGACAAAGCAACAAGAAAATATAGATCAGGAATAACTAAACTTTGAAGCAAAACCAAAAATACATTATAACTAAAAGAGATCACCATAACACACAACAAAACATTGCTGGGTCTAATGACCCAGAACCATGACAATTTGTGCCCTACCCGATTTCCCTTTTTTGTATGTTTGTCACACTTTTTTCCACACAGGGCCATGTGAGCATGGATTTTTTCCATGGTGGCGTTGGTGTAATTTAATTTATAAACTACATTTGTGTTTTCTTTGTCTAATATTTAAATGTGTTTGATCATCTGAAACATTTACAGTAAGTGTGACAAACATACAAAAACAGGAAATTAGAAAGAGCACAAATGCTTTTTCACACCACTGTAAATTCAGTTGTGGATTTAACAGGGAGCCAGTGAAGAGAAGCTAACATAGGAGAAATATGCTCTCTCTTTGTAATTCCTGTCAGTGCTCTTGCTGCAGCATACAGCTACATTTTAGTTTAATATATTCACTGAAGGACATATCCTTTAAAAAAAACAACAACACCTTCCTCACAGTGTTACTGGACGTCAGAATAATACACAGTAAGTATCTGCTTAGATACCACATTTCTAAGATTTTTAGGGCCAATTATTCTAGCTTTCATTAATTTCATTAAGAAGTGATCAAACAAAGAAGTTTTCAGGCAACACTGTTAATGTTCAGTTTCTATGCCATATTTCTTTTTTCCTGGTGTGCAGAAAACTGAAAAACATTTGTAATGCAAGCAACACCATAACTGTAACTGTAATGTAATTACGGAATTTAGTACAGTTCCAATATAATTTATTGTGTTAATGGAAAATGTAATGTAATTATGGGATTACAGCCAACTCTGATGCTCATTCATATGATCTGTTTGGTTTGATGTTTTGAGAATGAAAATTATAAAATAATAAAAGCAATAAACTATTTGGACCATTTTATCAAGTATAACCAGTGTTTGGAAAGTTACTTTTAAAATGTATTCCATAACAGATTACAGAATACATGCCCCAAAATGTATTCTGTAACGTATTCCGTTACGTTACTCAATGAGAGTAACGTATTCGGAATACTTTGGATTACTTAATATATTATCATGCTGTTTACAACTTCATGAATGTACTATTGCTGTGTGATTTATTACTGTTACTGAAGGTCCGCGGCTCCGAGCCGTAGTAAAGGGACCTCTGGCTAATACGTCGGGTTCGTGTTGGGCTTGTAGCCGAAAACTAGATTTACTTTGTTGTCTGGGTCAACTTTGCTAGCAGAGACAGAGAGAGGCGTTGAAAGGCTGCTGCAACGGAACTTATTGTTTCAGAGGAAAACACGAACACGGTGTACAGTCGAGTCTTAATAGCTTACTTACAACTGGGCTCGTCAGGCTCTCTTCTTGGCTGCAGTGGTTATTATTATATTTACATGCTTCCAGCTCCCGTTTCTGCTCGATGACAGCTCGTACTTTTCCTTTTTCTCCCTCCCTCGCTCACAGACACATAACGTGTATGGCAGTCCATTCTCCCTGCAGCACGGACTACACTGCCTATGATGCTACATTCTTTAGAGCTATACATGTAGCATTCTGCCTATTAGCTTAGCACAACAACAACAAAAACACCTCTCTCACCCAGGAAACACGCAGAGAGAGAGCGTCACCCTGTAACCATGGCAACCGCCTGGAACAACAGAACGTAGCTGTCAAACAAAACCCAAACAGGCCTGACCCGCCACAATATGAAACAGGGAAGTACCGCCGTGTAATCCATTTATTTCAACAAAGTAACTGTATTCTAAATACCACCTTTTTAAACGGTAACTGTAACGGAATACAGTTACTCATATTTTGTGTTTTAAATACGTAACGGCGGTACATGTATTCCGTTACTCCCCAACACTGAGTATAACACATAATAAATGTTTCATTTTAATCCTCACAGCTCGTCTGACTGTGAGTCCCAGCAGCTCCCAGTTCTTTCAATATGACTTTGTGTCTCTGAGCTGTGAGGAGGACGACAGCTCTGCTGGATGGACTCTGAGGAGAAACACAAGCAAACAACAGAGGACTCAGTGTGGAGATGGGTGGGGAAAACCAGCTGGATCTTCCTGTAACATCAGATATACTTACCCATCTGATAGTGGAGTTTACTGGTGTGAGTCCAGAGAAGGCACCGTCAGTAACATGGTTAACCTGACAGTCACTGGTAAGTAGATCAAAAATCAAAAACAGTGCTTTACAATAAAAAAAACTGAGAACAAAAATATAAAACAGCATACATATAACATCATACAGCCTAAAACTAGTTAAAAGCTAATATGAATAAATGAGAATTTAGTTGATTCTTAAAAGAATCCACAGCTCCAAAGTATTTATCAACCCTGGTCTTAAAATGAGTTACAGGGACCATTAATAGCCTTCGACTACAAGAATAGGTGTTGCGTTCTAGAAGGTCAGAAATATATGGTGGGGCTTGACCACACAGGTCTCTAAAAGTAAGGACAAAGATTTTTATATTAATTTTGTGCAGTCTCTTTTTTGTGTTGTTAAAGCCTAGCAGCATCAGCATTCTGTGCTGACTGAAGAAGGTCAAGATCCTTCTTATTCAAACACATAAACAGCTCTTACAATAATCAAGCTGTGATAAAATGAAAGCATAAAAATTTACCTCTAATTCAGCTTGTGAGACAACTGTTTGACACTTAGAAATATTTATTAGTTGTAAAAAAAACAAACAAACACTGTTTCTGATTCATTCACAAGAATGGCTCCCGAGTTCAATTCAATCTATATACCACTAAATCACAACAACAGTTGCTTCAAGGTGCGTTATATTGTAAGTAGACCCTACAATAATACATACAGATAAAAACCCAACAATCATATGACCCCCTATGAGCAAGCACTTTGGCGACAGTGGGAAGGAAAAACTCCCTTTTAACAGGAAGAAATCTCTGGCAGAACCAGGTTCAGGGAGGGGCGGCCATCTGCTGCAACCGGTTGGGGTGAGAGAAGGAAGACAGGATGAATGACGTACTGTGGAAGAGAGACAGAGATTAATAACAAGTGTCATTCAATGCAGAGAGGTCTGTTAACACATGTTGAATGAGAAAGGTGCCTGAAAACTCAATGCATCATGGGAATCTCCCAGCAGTTTATGTCTGTTGCAGCATAACTAAGGGAGGTTCCACAGAAGAGGGGCCTGAAAACTGAAGGCTCTCCCTCCCATTCTACTTTTAAATACTCTAGGAACAACAAGTAGGCCTGCAGTGCAAGAGCAAAGTGCTCTAATAGGGTGATATGGTACTACAGGTTCATTAAGATAAGATGGGGCCTGATTATTTAAGACCTTGTATGTGAGGAGCAGGATTTTGAATTCAATTCTGGATATAACAGGAAGCCAATGAAGGGAAGCCAAAACAGGAGAAATATGCTCTCTCTTTCTAGTCCCTGTCAGGACTCTTGCTGCAGCATTTTGGATTAACTGAAGGCTTTTCAGGGAGTTTATGGACATCCTGACATTAATGAATCAGAGTAATCCAGGCTAGAAGTAATAAATGCATGAACTAGTTTTTCAGCGTCACTCTGAGACAGGGTATTTCTACTTTTAGAGATGTTGTGCAAATGGAAGAAAGCAGTCTTACATATTTGTTTAATATGTGCGTTGAAGGACATATCCTGGTCAAAAATGACTCCAAGGTTCCTCACAGTGTTACTGGAGGCCAAGGTAATGCCATCCAGAGTAAGAATCTGGTTAGATACCATATTTCTAAGATTTTCAGGGCCGAGTACAATAACCTCAGTTTTATCTGAATTAAGAAGCATAAAGTTAGCGGCCATCCAGGTCTTTATGTCTTTAAGACATTCCTGCAGTTTAACTAATTGGTGTGTGTTATCTGGCTTCATAGATAGATAGAGCTGGGTGTCATCTGCATAGCAATGAAATTTATACTTTGTCTTCTGATGATACTGCCTAAGGGAAGCATGTATAATGTAAACAGAATTGGTCCTAGCACTGAACCCTGTGGAACTCCATAATTAACATCAGCGTGTGAAGAGGACTCTCCATTTACATGCACAAATTGGAGTCTATTAGTTGCTGTAATGGGTTCTGAAACTCTTCAAATAAGCCTCTGCAGATGATCAGTTAGCTGTTTGACAACTATTACTGACATATGACAACAATTATTGTATCTAAGCTGATCACCAAATCAGATAAAGTCTGAAAAACGAGACTTATAGAGTATTTCTGTGAGTATCTCTCCAGGTGGTGTCATGAATCCAGCTGTGTGCATATAAGATATGACCCCAAAGCAGAATCCAATGAATCAAAACTAAACTGAAAAACCCAGGCACTTACCAAATAACACTTAAAATAACAAAGTAGCCTTAACATAATACAAAAATGACAAAAACACATAAAACTCAAACCGCTTAGATAAAATGACCCAGGACCATGACAGGTGGACGATAGATTACAAATAACACTGGTTTTTCAGTTTTCCAGCTAGGATGGACAAGGCTGAGCTTCAGGCTTTCAAATGGATTTGAAGTCTGTCTTTGTTTGAATAATAGACTGGTGACATCTGAGGTTTGGTTTGCCAGACGAACCTGTACACCAAGGTATTGCTTGATTTCAATTATTCAGTTTTCAGGGGCAATAATTAGGGTTTCTATTTTATCAGAGTTCACCTGCAAGCAGTTGTCAGAGACACACTGTTTGCTAATACTAAAACAGTTTATCAAGCAGGACAAGTTTAAATATTAATTTGGCTTAAAAGAACAGTAAAGCTGAATATCATCAGCATAGAAATGATAAGACGTATGAGAAAACTGCCTAAATATTTGCCTAGGGTGAAAATATACAAAACCTAAGAGCCTGTTAATCAAAATACTGTCATCAACAGTGCCAAAGGCAGAAATAAGCTCCAGGATAACCATTACAGTGGATGCAGCAGAGTCAACTGACTTCAAAATATTACTAGAAATCACTAGAAAATTTGAGTAAAGGACTTTTTGTGGATCGAATGGCCCGTAGCAATGGGCCAGACACCCCATACTCCCGCAACACCTCCCACAGGACACCCCGAGGGACACGGTCGAATGCCTTCTCCAAGTCCACAAAACACATGTAGACTGGTTGGGCAAACTCCCATGCACCCTCAAGTATCCTCGAGAGGATGAAGAGCTGGTCCAGTGTTCCGCGACCAGGACGAAAACCGCATTGTTCCTCCTGCATCAGAGGTTCGACTAGCGGACGAACTCTCCTTTCGAGCACCCTGGCATAGACTTTCCCGGGGAGGCTGAGGAGTGTGATCCCCCTGTAGTTGGAACACACCCTCCAGTCCCCCTTCTTAAAGATGGGGACCACCACCCCGGTCTGCCAATCCACGGGTACTGCCCCTGATCTCCACGCAACATTGCAGAGGCGTGTCAGCCAGGACAGCCCTACAACGTCCAGAGCCTTCAGGAACTCGGGGCGGACCTCATCAACACCAGGGGCTCTGCCACCAAGGAGTTGTTTAACTGCCTCAGTGACCTCGACCCCAGAAATTGGCGGGTCATTCCCCTCATCCCCAGACTCTGCTTCCTCCTCGGAAGACGCGTCAGTGGGATTAAGGAGGTCCTCGAAGTATTCCTTCCACCGCCTGACAATTTTCTCAGTCGACGTCAGCAGCGCTCCGCCAGCACTATACACAGTGCAGGTAGAGCACCGCTTTCCCCTCCTGAGACGCCTGACGGTTTGCCAGAACCTCTTCGAGGCAGTCCAAAAGTCTTTTTCCATGGCCTCTCCGAACTCCTCCCACACCCGAGTTTTTGCTTCAGCCACTGCCCGAGCCGCATTCCGCTTGGCCTGTCGATACCTGTCGGCTGCCTCCAGAGTCCCACAGGCTAACCAAGCCCGATAGGACTCCTTCTTCAGCCTGGTGGCTCCCTTCACCTCTGGTGTCCACCATTTGGTTCGGGGATTACCACCCCGGCAGGCACCAACCACCTTGCGGCCGCAGCTCAATGTAGCAGCTTCGGCAATGGAGGCGCTGAACATGGTCCATTCGGACTCGATGTCCCCCGCCTCCCTCGGAATGCTGTTGAAGCTCTGCCGGAGGTGTGCGTTGAAGATCTCGCGGACTGGGGCCTCTGCTAGTCGTTCCCAGCACACCCTCATTACGCGTTTAGGTGCACCAGGTCTGTCCAGCGTCCTCCCCCGCCACCTGATCCAACTCACCACCAGGTGGTGATCAGTTGACAGCTCAGCTCCTCTCTTTACCCGAGTGTCCAGAACATATGGTCGCAGGTCTGGTGATACGATTACAAAATCGATCATCGACCTACGGCCTAGAGCATCCTGGTGCCACGTGCACTTATGGACACTCTTATGTTCGAACAAGGTGTTTGTTATGGCCAAACTGTGATTAGCACAGAAGTCCAATAACAAAGCACCGCTCGGGTTCAGATCAGGGAGGCCGTTCCTCCCAATCACGCCCCTCCAGGTCTCGCTGTCGTTACCCACGTGAGCATTGAAGTCTCCCAGCAGGACAACAGAGTCTCCAGGTGGAGCACCTTCCAGCACCCCCCCCCCCCCCCCCCAGGGACTCTAAGAAGGCTGGGTACTCCGAACTGCCACTCGGCGCATAAGCGCAGATGACAGTCAGGACCCGTTCCCCGACCCTAAGGCGCAGGGAACAAACCCTCTCGTCCACCGGGAAAAACCCCAACGTACCGGCAGCAAGCCGAGGGGATATTAGAATACCCACCCCAGCCCGCCGCCTCTCACCAGGGGCAACTCCAGACTGAGACATTCGATCCCTATACAACCGTTGCAAGAGCTTGGTTCGCATTGCCGGCAATAAGTCGGACTCGTTCCCGGTGGGTGATGGGCTCCGCCAGGGCTGCCCTTTGTCACTGGTTCTGTTCATAATTTTTATGGACAGGATTTCTAGGCGCAGCCAAGTGGCGGAGGGCTTTCGCTTTGGTGGCCTCAGGATCTCATCTCTGATCTTTGCGGACGATGTGGTTCTGTTGGCTTCATCGGGTGAGGGCCTCCAGCTCGCACTGGAGCGGTTCGCAGCCAAGTGTGAAGCAGCGGGAATGAGGATCAGCACCTCCAAATCTGAGGCCATGGTTCTCAGCCGGAAAAGGGTGGAGTGCCCACTCCGGGTCGGGGATGAGGTCCTGCCCCAAGTGGAGGAGTTCAAGTATCTCGGGGTCTTGTTCGCGAGTGATGGGAGAAGGGAGCCGGAGATCGACAGACGGATTGGGGCTGCAACTGCAGTAATGCAGACGCTGCACCAGTCCGTCGTGGTGAAGAGGGAGCTGAGTGTAAAAGCGAAGCTCTCAATTTACCGGTCGATCTACGTCCCTACCCTCACCTATGGCCACGAGCTGTGGGTAGTGACCGAAAGGACGAGATCGTGGATACAAGCGGCGGAAATGAGCTTCCTCCGAAGGGTGGCTGGCATCTCCCTTAGAGATAGGGTGAGAAGTTCGGCTATCCGGAAGGGGCTCAGAGTAGAGCCGCTGCTGCTCCACATCGAAAGGAGCCAGCTGAGGTGGTTTGGGCATCTGACAAGGATGCCCCCTGGGCGCCTCCTGGGTGAGGTGTTCCAGGCATGTCCCACCGGGAGGAGGCCCCGGGGCAGACCCAGGACACGCTGGAGAGATTATATCTCTCGGCTGGCCTGGGAACGCCTTGGTGTTCCCCCGGATGAGCTGGAGGAGGTGGCTGGGGAGAGGGAGGTCTGGGCCTCTTTGCTTAGGCTGCTGCCCCCACGACCCGGCCCCGGACAAAGCGGATGAAGATGGATGGATGGATGGATGGACTTTTTGTGGAGTGAAGCACACATAAACCCAGAATAAAATTTGTCAAAGATGTCATGCTTTTCCATAAAATAAATGACTTGTTTGGCCACATTTTTAAGAAGCTTTGACAAGAAAGGGATCTTAGAGATATGCCTGTAATTTGAGCTATGTATTTCTACAATACAAGGCCATTAGCAAGAAAACAGATTTTAAATAACGCTGTATGGATAAAGTCATTTGGGCAGGTAGATAATTCCATTTTATCAAGTAAAGATGAAATGTCATATAGTGTCATCGGATGAAACACATTCAGAGACTAAGAGAGTGGAGAGCCAGGAACAAAGGTATGACACTGGTAAGCTGAGTGTGTGGAGTTAGTGTTGATGAAGCTGTGTGTAAATGGATGAAATGCTGTAGTTTGCCTCTGTGTTGAGGTGGATCAGTGATCCTGCAGAGTCCTGTCCTCCCTGTGATGGAGGGAGATGACGTCACTCTGCTCTGTGAAACAAAGACCACTCCCTCCAACCTCCCAGCTGCTTTCTATAAAGATGGCTCCCTCATAAGCAACAGAACTTCAGTTAACATGACCATCCAGCATGTTTCCAGGTCTGATGAAGGCCTCTACAAGTGTGACATCAGCGGTCATGGAGAGTCTCCATCCAGCTGGATCACTGTCACAGGTGACACACTCGCCTGTCTGTGTTTCTGCAGGTTTCAACATTCACAATGTGACGACAACTTAATGACTGTGTTTGCTTTATTTTAGGGGAACACACCACCACACCTCCACCTACATCCACCACTACATCTACACCCACCACCACAACTGTCAGATCTTCACCCACCTCTATACATACATCCAGCACCACAACTCCACCCACCATCACACCCTCACCCACTGCTACCAAATATCCATTAATAACTGCTCCATGCACGACAACCACACCTCCACCTACATCCACCACTCCCACACCTCCACCCAACTATACACCTCCACCCACCAGCTCACATTCACTCACTGCCACCAAATATCCATCAATAACTGTTCATGGCATTACATCTACACCTCCACCTACGTTCACCTCTCCTCCTGGTTCAACCTCCATCACTCTTCCTCCATCACGCTCTCATCCTCTTCTCTCTATGATGTTGGTCTCCTCTATTGGATCATCCTGTGTTGTGGTTCTACTGGTGTTACTGGTTCTGCTGGTGAGACGATGTGCTCACAGGAAACTTGAAGGTGAGACTCAGACTTCCTGATTGTTCGTGTTTGAGATTCTTCACTAGAATAAAGGTCACATTCCTTATTATTATAGTTACAACTTTCCTAAATGCAACCTGTTTTTAGATATTTAATTTATATTATTTTTAATTTTGCATCATTTCAGCAGATCAAGAAGAAGCTGGAGAAGATGACATCATCACTTATGTCATGTACAGCTACATCCAATTATCAGATCCTCAACAGCCAATCAGAAAAAGCAAAGGTAGGACTGTGTTTCCATCAAAAGGGTTGAGGTTGACATTTAACATTTTAAATATAATTGCGAAACTTTGTGACGTGTTTCAAATGGCTGTTGAGTTGTTAGATTTGTTTCTAAAACAACTTTTTTGCAACTTTACAATTAAGGAACACTGCAAAGTAGGGGTGAGGATGTTTCAGAAATAGGACATTAGTAAGGAACTTTCTCTTTGATTTCTTTGTTGTAACACCAATTTATTGCTTCTTGGCAATAAATCTTATACTGTTGGAAAGTCTGTTTCTTCTCTTAAATGGCACAAGATTTGTAAGGAAAATTTGTGAGTTGAGCAGCAGAGTCAGGTATGTAGATTGTATGTGGTTGTGTTGTTCATGATGGCATGACTAGTACTCACAAGCTGATTCAATTCAATTCAATTGTATTTATATAGCGCCAAATCACAACAAAAGTCGCCTCAAGGCGCTTCATAGATACAGAGAAAAACCCAACAATCATATGACCCCCTATGAGCAAGCACTTTGGCGACAGTGGGAAGGAAAAACTCCCTTTTAACAGGAAGAAACCTCCGGCAGAACCAGGCTCAGGGAGGGGCAGGGCCATCTGCTGCGACCGGTTGGGGTGAGAGAAGGAAGACAGGATAAAAGACATGCTGTGGAAGAGAGACAGAGGTTAATAACAGATATGATTCAATGCAGAGAGGTCTATTAACACATTCCACAAGTGTTCAGTGAGGTTGAGGTTTGGACTGCAGGCAGATCATTCCATCTTCTCAGAAAGTTGTGCCTGTGAAAGTTCTTGAGAAGATCATTTTTTTTGTTTAGTGTGAAGCCAATTAAGTCACAGATTGAACAGTCCATAGACCTTTAGCTGTGTTTTCAGCCTCTCAGACATTTGAACCATTTTTAAACTTGCATGTAAAACCACAGCAGCTACGTCCTGTTGATGACCCCAGTTAGTGTGAACCAGGTTAAGGTTTAGACGTCTCACCACAAGATCTAATGATAGTGTTCAAGTCATGAGAACCCTTTTGCTTTGTGCTTTGTGGTATAGTGTGTGCGTTTGTATTATTAGACTATAGCAGCCTTGTGGTCATCCACACTTGTTTTTCACAGAATGAGCCGTCAGTTATTTCTCGTCATTATGAGTTTCACAGCAGAGGTGTTAACATAGGAAAGCTGAAAAATGCTGCAGATTATAAAAATCGCTTAATCACCTAATCTTGTCAATTACTTTTCAGCTGTTGAGTAATAATATGTCAATGGTGTTGCTGTAGTTTCAGTAATTTTATATGCTTTATATTGCAGAGACTGATACAACTGTGGTCTACCCAGCAGTGGGCTCTGACGATGTCAGTAATGGACAAACAACCATCAGGACAAGAAAGCTCAGGTACAGCTGGACTGTTCACCCTGTTTACCGTCATTATGCTAAGCTAAGCTAAGAAAAGTTTAAAGTAATCCATGAGAACCAAAAGTGCAGGCTGCAGATTGCTCTAAACATATAACGATTTTTCTACTCTTGGGTTTGTATGATATCATAGATACCTAATATGGTCTCAGTTACATATGCTCCAGCCACCTGTTATTTCAACCTTTTATTAGTAATTGGCAGCCAATCAGTAGAAAGTTGCCTTACAGGGAGAGGAGCTAATACAGATTGTTTTAGACAGGATGAACTAAGGGGCTCAAACAAAGCTCAGTGTAAGCTAATGAAATATTACCCTGAACTGTGAATCGTGCAGAGGTACTCTAGTCAAGTCCAAGAATAAAAATAAAGAGCTGGAAATGAACACAGAACACAAATCTTCACAATCTGATTCAACAAAAATAAACTTGTACAGTGAAAACACAAGTTATAGTGCATGAACTTCAACAGCGTAGTGTTGCTTCAAATACAGGAAATGGTGCAACATATAATTGTGACGCTCCTTATAACCCTGCAGGTACATCAGGCAGGCGGCTGAAGTTGACGTGCAATAGAATAACACCGACAATAGTGCAGGGTCTATTTTTGATTGAACCTGCAAGAAACAGTAGATTTTTTTTATTTGTTTCTCTAAAACTGCACACAACAGTTCACCTACAAAGTAAAACCTCTGAGCTTGAGAGAAAAAAACAGAGCACTGTTTCTGTACCCAGAGAGCAAAATGTTACTAGTCTTCAGTAGGATACTGTCCATAAATGTTTCACTAGGACTTTGAGATAAATTGAAATATATTAGCAAGATGTCTGACAGTCCAGTTGACTACAGCTGAATAACTATAGAACATACATCTGTCATTACCGCTGGTTATCAGTAGACCATCCAGGTATATATTGTGCTAGATGTATCTATACTTACTCTTGCTATAGTGAGAACACACGTATGCACTCAGTATTCCATCATGAACAACCCACATCTCCCTCTGCATGAGTCTGTGAGGGTGCTGAGCAGCTCTTTCAGTCAAAGACTGAACTTCACTGACAAAGTAAAACAGGAATGAAGATTGACACAAACAACCATCAGAAACAGCAGCATAAATGAAGTAAGACATGAAACACTGAGAGGTGAAGCAGAGAAACTACAGACGGAACACAGAGGGAACTAATGACAAACACAAAATAAGAACTGAAGCTGAGAGAAAGAAACACTAAACCTACACTAGAAGAAATCATGTGATCAAAGTTAAAGATCAGCACAGATCTGTGGGCTCTAGGTTTGAAGAAGCAGTTTAAAGTGTGAGCAGTGTGGACGTTCTGATTTGTATCTAAACTGGTTTCCAGTAAAGTTTGAACTGGGACTATGTGTGATGCAGAGAGGTGGAGATTGGAGGTCTTGATTAACCTACAAAGCTTGTAATCATGTTTCCTGTTGTTTGAACTGTGTGTGTTTGTGTTCAGACTTTAAACCAGAGCCAGACGTCGTCTACTCTTCACTGAAGTAGTCCACCAGTCCAACCACTGACGTCCAGCTGCTGGTCTCCAACTGGTCCCGCCAGCACCTCAGACCAGAGGACATCAACATGTTACAGATTTTATGTCTTTTTATCACTGAATTAGACTCTGATGATGCAGAACTATTTAATGGAAATCAGTTACTTAATTTATTGGCATGCAGATGTTTTATGTCTTCAGTAACTTACAACAAGTATCCCGTTGTTGTCCTTGGAAACATTTATATTGTCTCACTCAGTAATATAAGATTAAAACACAGACTTGAGTGTTGTAGTGTCTGATAAACTACAAATTCATGAACTCAGACTGGACTTCCTTCTGAATCACATTTCCTGAATGAGCACAGAGCTCAGTCCTCTTAAACTTTCAATGAAGCTTAAAGCCTCTCTGAGGTCAAAGTCATCATAGGTCAAAGGTCAAAGTCATCATCCAGTTCTCTAATTTGGAGAAGCAAAACTGTTTTGGGTAAAAAAGTCCCACAGCTCATGGTCACAGGTTGGCTTGGGCAGCCAGTTTTGCTTTGCCTCTTTTGTTCTAATGCAACATAAAATGATACGGACATAGTATAACTGAGGTGTACTGAAGAAAACAGTTCCAGAAGGCAGATTTGGAAAAATAACTTTAAATCTGATCTCTGAGTCGTGAAGCAGGAATTATAGATTTTATTCTAAGCTGTGAACTTTTTTTATTCTAACTGTGAACAAACAACGTTTCTGAAATGGCAGCCACTTCACAAACGCATTGCACAACATAGAAGAGCCACCTCCACAGGACAAAACTCGGCTGTCCATCTGCATCTAAAGGACAAAGGTCACTCTTTCGAGGATACCAATGTTCACATTTTGGACAGAGAGGACAGATGGTTTGAAAGAGGAGTGAAAGAAGCATCTATGTCCACTGTGAGCGACCATCTTTGAACAGAGGCGGTGGTTTACGACACCAACTCTCTGCCATCTGTAATCCAGTTTTGAGTTCCCTCCCCAGACGCCTTAACGCCCACTCACATCCTGGGCCATCTGACCTCAGGACATCACATGATAGGGTGGGGCCAGGTTTCACAATGAGCTCACCTGAAACCCTGGCTGATTGTGAGCTACACCCGTTTTCTCACCTTGGCTCATGAGATTAGGTAGAGGTTCAATAGGGGGTTCATTGTCCCTCTTTGGGGGGAACTCCCACTGGGGTTAAATCTGGGACTCTCCACCATTTGACCTTAGAACTGAAGAAGCTTCTCGGATGAGAGGTGAAACGTCTTCAAGCAACTTAAAGAAGTCCAGACGCTTTTCTTTCCAAGCTCCTTTGACTACGATGACCTGGATGACTGAGAACCTTCACAGACATAGACAAAATAGACTTAAGTAAACCAAAGGAACTTTGGAGTCTACATATCTGTCTCACCACATCTTAGTGGTTAATGCAGTTGTTCCGGTAAACAGAAACAAACACTTCCTCTCTGCTGAACAGCATCACTTTAGTGAGTACTGCTCGCCTTATGACCAAAGAATCAATCCAGATGATCACAAAAATGGAATCAAATATCTATGATGATGTATTATTGGAGGATGAGATGAGTTATCAGACATTGTTGATCTTTTGGAAAAAATTCACAAAAATATTCAAATACGTTCTCCTCCTCCAAAAGCAGTTTTTATTTTATTTTCTTCACTCTAAAAAAAGTGTGTGTGTAAGAAAGGTTTCCTGTGTGAGGTACTATATGTGAACTATGTAAAGATCCAACAGGTGGCAGCAGAGGAGCTTCAGTTTGACCAAGGTAGGATGTCATTCTAGAAGATTCTGGGGGGAAAAGTGGTGGGGTTACTGTACCAGTGTGAGGGGCGGAGGATGGTTGCTTTCCACTCAGAGGTGTGAAACTGAGATTTTTTCTAAGCCCGTTTAAAAAAGAAAGCAAAAAAAGCCATTACAATCATCTAAGATGGATGACACAAACACACGTGTCAGTTGTGATAATTTAAATGATTTACCTAAAGCAGTGATGCCCTCTAATTACTCTTTTTTTATTAATATTCATTGCCATAATTTCTGACACACAGGAAAAAAAAACAGGCTTGAAGAAAAGCTTTGTCTAATCTCCATGGGCCAGCTTCAATTATCTTCTCAGCTTTATATATAGTATATATACTGATGACTTAAAAATAATATAAAATAATTTCCGAATCCAAATTGGTGAACAATAAATGAATGACAATAAAGCTTTTATCCAGTGTATTATAATCAGTCATATCCAAGCAAATGACTGTTATTAAATATGTTTCTGCCATAAATCCAGATTGTTCCTCATTAATTTAATATAATTTAATATATAATTTAATATACGTTAGTCCTAATGTTAACCTAATGCAGAACCATTTCTGCGTTTCCATTGGAGGACTCCGGTCCAGCCCACCATCTCTATCTCTAACTCATAAGTGTGGCGTTACAGACCTGCTCTCTCACTCAGGGACTTTCAGCTTTATCTGAACCTCAAAGTTCATCTCATATAGTCTCTTCTGAATCTCAGATTCTGATTTTAAAACAGAAACAGAAATGTCTGCTGGAACTCTGTCACTCTGCTACAATTCCCTGTTTTTCAGCGTCTTTGTGTTTGTCTCTGCAGGTGAGTTTATGTGAGAAAGTGAAGGTTATATATTAATAATAATGTGTGTGAAAGTGACACAAGGTTAGATAGAGTCTGTGTGGATTTAACATCTGTAATCCAGCTGTGACAAAGAAGTGTAATGTGTGGATGGGCTCAAACTGTGCTCATGAATGTTTTGTATTTGTAAAGTTGTGAACTGAGTTTTGTAACCTTGTAAACCAAAATATCTGAAAATGTTATGCTTGTGCATCTGTAGACTAGAATTTGCATGTTTGTTAAAAAAAACAATTATTTACAAATATTTTTTTTGTTAAGGTCTGGTTAGACATACAAAGCAAAAATCTACACTGTGTTCTAAATTATTATGCAAATTATATTTTTCTGTGATTTTCCTAAAAAGTCGATTCAGTCAGCATAATTTTTGAGTCAACCATTCGACTATAATTTAAATGTTACGGAACAAACCGCACAATGAAAACAGTGTTTTTCAAAAATAAAAAAACTTAGTATGCACTGCTCCAAATTTTAAAAGTAAGTTTTAAAACATTTTATAGGTTGTAGAGAATTGAAAATGGTCATTTGTTTCATTTGCTGTATTAATAGATCCATTTTTGCTGAAATCAAAAGCTATTTCCATCAAAAAACACCTTAACAGGTCAAGTTACATATTAACATAGCACCCTTATTTGATAGCAGTTTCACATTTCTTGGATGTTCCATGGATGCAACATTCAAGTTTCAACTTGAATGTTTAATTATGTGGGGTACAGACAAAATAAATAAATTATAGACTATATTTTGTCAGGTTCCTGTTTCTGTTGACCCAGCGTTTTAAGTTTTAGTTTATTTGGATGTTGTTTATGTTTAGGTTCGTTAGATTAGCAAAGTTCATTTGGTTATTAGACTCCTTGTGTTTTCTGCCCCTGTATTACCTCACCCTTTGTGTTTCATGCTGAATGTCTTATGTTATCAAGTTTGTATTGTCATGTCTGTGTCTCGTGTTTCCTGTTTTATTTTGAAGGAGTTGTGTGTTCTTTGTTCATCGTATTTAGTTTAACTTCCCCTGTCCTGTGATTAGCCTCATGTCAGTCAGCTGTTCCCGCATGTGTTCCCACTTCCCCTAATCACCTCCTGTGTATTTAAGTCCTTTGTTTTCAGTGTGTAATTGTCAGCTCGTCTGCGTTGTTTCTAGGCCAAGAGTTCATGTCAAGTTTTCTTATGTCAGGTCCATGTTCCTGTTGTAGGTTTTTATTTAATTTAGCTCACCCAGTATAGTGTATTGTTAGCTTTGCCTTTTGCCTTTTGTTTGCAGTTAATTTGCCAGCGACAATAAACGGCTCGTGTTTGGTTATTCAAGTCACGTTTCATGTTTTGTTTTGTCTGCATTTGGGTCCACCTTTCACTCTACACACAGTCAGCCCCGCTGATTGTGACATATTTATACAAAACATGTGTATACTTACTACATTTGAATCACATGTGTTCTTGAAGAAAATGTATCTAAATCTGCCACTAAGAGACTCACAGTGTCTTATAATGAGAGGCTGCTTTCTCTCACACATTATGTTCACTTATTATCAGCACATGTTGTTGTTCTGTGGAAGCTAACATCTTGTAGTTTCTGACACTTTATCACAGTATCACAGTATCAGCCTGTTTACATGGTAATACACTTTGCATGTTTAGCATGAGGCTAAAATTCCCCCTCAGCGAGTCACTGGTGACCTGGTGGATGTTCAGAGGTTCATAAACAAAATATTTAAAGGAAATCATTCTGATCATAATTGTACTTTGACCTTTAACCTCTCTGCTCTGTGTTGTTTCCTTTTTCAGACCAGATAAACATCACAGCTGTGTCTGGACAGGACGTCACTCTGACATGTCGAGCTCCAAACAACAACATCACAGCTGTACATTGGAGCAGAGCTGACCTGAGAGATAAGGATGTTCTTTTGTACCAGGATGGTCACTTGGTTACAGACGACCAGCATCCGTCTTTTGAGAACCGGGTGGATCTGCAGGACAGACAGATGAAGGATGGAGACGTGTCTTTGATTCTGAAGGATGTGACGATTAATGATGCTGTAAGATACAAGTGTCATGTCTTTGTGAATGGAACAGACTCGTGGAAACTCCTCTGCATCATCAACCTGAGGGTTTCCCCAGGTGAGTGAGTGATGGTCCTACAGTCCAAAGAGCATATTTAACTCTGAAGAATAATTTTAACCATTTTTATACAATATTAATATAATAATAAAATCACTTTAGTACATGAGGATGCAAATATTTAAATCTAAATTCTAATGTTGATGAACTTACTTATCATGACTCTGTTATGTAGCACACCTGCAATACAGGAGAAATTTCTGTTGTTTAAATGATTTAATTTGCTTCGAAAAATTACAAGTTTCAGCACTGGACCTCTCTGTGGAATCAGCCATCTGTCTACACACAAAAGATCACCCTGTGTAACTACAGGGCTCCAACAAACATTATATTGATGTTTTCAAGTTTGTTTCTCTCTCTCTCTCTCTCTCTCTCTCTCTCTCTCGTTCTCTTCAGAAACCATGAACACTGAAGAAAACACAAAGTTTACAACGTAAATGTCTTTGATCTTATCAAAGTCTCACATATTATTGCCCATAAACAGTCTTTAGCTAGCAGGAAAATGTTCAGATGCTGAACATACAGCATCTGTAGCTCCGTATCCATGCTAGTTCTGACCCACAATGCCATAGTTGTGCTCTCAACTAAACTATGGTCATGTGACCATTACAAACGCTACCTCAAACGAACCCTTATTTCTTAATCACTTTTATCAGATATGTGTTAATCTGTTGTGGGAACTGCAGAATTGTGTGTGGCTGGGTGCTGTGTGAGGAGTTTTTCACGCGCATGCTCACACACACGTGAGAGAATGTCACGGATAGAGGCGGCGACCGGGAGCAGCGTTCTAATGGGCTACAGCCCATGCAGTGTGTTTTGAAATGTGCAGTACTGGTATTAAAGCCTCATGTCTTCTACTTCTGGGTGTCTCGGCTGATTTCTGTCAGCCTCACTACTCCACAAAAGTGAAGGGAGGATAAAACTTCGGCCCTGGAGGAAGCATCTCCCCTTGCGTCTCCTGACCACGGACTGACAGCGAGGATTGGTTAACAAATCAATGCTACACATTTTTATTATTTATCCAATAAACAAATTGACTAAATTAAAAATAAGTCTATCACAGAAACACGTAAAACAAACAACATCTAATTAACTGTCTCAGGGACAGTTACACACTGGATTGGGCCATTTTATACCTCAACAATAACAAGTATTATTATGACTGTCTTTTTCTGGAAGCAACATGGCAGTCCTGCTGACTCCCAACGAGTCTTCTTCTCCATTCACATCCAACCTCACCTCGTATTTGCTCCTTTCCCTGGAAGAGAAATGAAAAGAGAAAATGAAGAGAAAATTCCTGCCTAGCTTTGATTAATAATATTATCCTACTGATTATATTTATTATCAAAGTTCGTGACATTCTGTTCAGACTCCCTTTGCCCAGAAAATATCATCCTGACTGTTAACTAGTGTGATGTGTAAGCATGTTGCAAAAGCCATTATCACAATATTTCACTTCAGCCATAGCGCTGAATGAATGTGACCCTTAAAAACACGTAGCGCCAAGTCTTTAATGAGCACATCACAATGTGTATATAAAAACCATAAAAACGAATTATTTTTAACCCTTTAAACCACAGGTGTCGAACTCCAGGCCTCGAGGGCCGGTGCCCTGTAGGTTTTAGATGTGTCCTTGATCCAACACAGCTGATTTAAATGGCTAAATTACTTCCTCAACATGTCTTGAAGTTCTCCAGAAGCCTGGTAATGACCTAATCATGTGATTCAGGTGTGCTGACCCAGGGTGAGATCTAAAACCTGCAGCACACCGGCCCTTGAGGCCTGGAGTTGCCTGCCCTTGCTAGTCTGTCTGAAAGGAATTAGAAAGTACTGTTATTTTTAAAAATACAGGGACCTAAAATAAAAAGTATTCAGAAAATAATAAATCCTCAAAAGTAAAGATACCCGAAAAAGTATTTGTTCTTTCTTTCCTCCCACCTCATTAGGATACATGGAGTCTGTGTGGGCTGTAATCTAGAGCTGAGTGATGTTCAGAGGTTCATTAAGTCCCACATGACTAAAAACTAAAATGTCAAAGGAAATAAACAAAATATTTAAAGAAAATCATTCTGATCATAATTGTACTTTGACCTTTAACCTCTCTGCTTTGTGTTGTTTCCTCTTTCAGACCAGAAAAACATCACAGCTGAGTCTGGACAGGATGTCACACTGACATGTTTAGCTCCAAACAACAACACCAAATTTGTACATTGGAGCAAAGCTCACTTGACATCAGGCTATGTCTACTTGTACCAGGATGGTGACTTCGTTCCAGACGACCAGCATCCATCTTTTAAGAACCGGGTGGATCTGCAGGACAGACAGATGAAGGATGGAGACGTGTCTTTGATTCTGAAGGATGTGACGATTAATGATGCTGGAACATACGAGTGTCGTGTCTTCATGAAAGACACGGGCTCTCGGGAGCTCATAATCATCATCCACCTTCATGTTGTTCCTCCAGGTGAGTGAGTGAGTTGAGTGTGTGTGTGATCAGAGGTGAAGCTGCTTCCTGGTTGTTGATGTTTGTTTCTAAAGATGTTGTTGATGAGACTTTGTAGAAAGCAGCTGGTCTGAGTGATGTGATCAGAGTGCAGTAGATAATGTCTGACAGCAGTTTGAAGAGGTTCTGTTCTGTTCTTCACTCATCACCTACCTGACAGCTGACACCTCACACCTGTTTCTCACCTGCAGGTCAGACAGGAGGAGACACAGAGGATGGAGGGAAGGATGAAGAAGTGAAAAAGGAAGAAGGGAAGAAGGATGAGGGAAAGAAGGAAGAAGGGAAGAAGCATGAAGTGAAAAAGGAAGAAGGGAAGAAGGAAGAAGGAAAGAAGGATGAAAGGAAGAAACCTGAAGTTAAAACAGAAAATGGCAGGAAGGGTGAGGGGGAGAAGGATAAATCTATTGCACTGCAAGCTTTACCTCTGCTTCTTGTTGCTGCTGTTAGTATTTTTTTTCTCATCTAAAAAAACAAAAACAAAAGAAAACCCCAAAAAACAACAGAAGCAGAGTCAAAAAAGGTCAAAGGTTCTGTTCATCTGGTCTCATCCAAGTGACTTCTTCAGTCTCAGCTGACTCCAGGTTTCCCCAACATGGAAAAGAGAGCTTTGTTATCCAACCCTGGACCATCACCAAGTTATTGGTTCAGTTACACCTGGGTGAAAGTCAAATCTCAGGATGTACCACTGATCACATTAACTTTGTGGACCAACACATCAAATTCACCAGGGAAGATGTGAGATATCTCAGAGGGGTCAAGAGCTGAATTCTGAGTCTCCTGCTGCTGATCCAAACTTTGTGTTGACACCAAAAGTGAAGAACATGCTGATCATCATCGTTAAACCTCACAGCAGAACTGTGGGTCAAATGATCTGAAGACACACAGAAATGAACTTTCCTGTGCTGCCTGTCAGTGACTCTGAACTACAGTCTTCAGGATGTTCATGAACACAAAGTAAAGCTGTGTTACAAACATGTATGAATTAGTGCTGTCAGCGTTACTCTCTTTAAAATGACGTTAACACCATAACAGCATTAACGCAGCAAATCTCTGTTAGTGAGTGTTGAGACAACGCCGGTCTCTGCGATTCTTTTGGTCCTGGTAGAGATCACACTGAGATGTTTCCATGTTTTTACACAATCCTTTTATTACCCATTATTCTTACAGATGCATCTGGAGATCAGCACACTGCATTCCTATGCAGTCCTATGCTAAAGGCTGATCTAAAGAACTCCACACAACAGTTACAGTTATAACCTCTGGTCTCCTCCCCCCTACAGTAAACACCCCCACAATGGAAATACACTAGTACAGTGGCCAAGGGTGCTGACACCCTGACCCCCATCTCCTTTTATGGTAGTGTCCGTTTGCCCTTTGTCTGCTTCTCACCCTCAGTAACTCTTGCTACTGTCCTGGGGGTGGGGGTTGATTGTCCTTCTGCCCTGCACCTCAGTTCTTTGTTCCCATCCCAGGCCTATTTTCTATTTTGTATCCTTACACCCATTACCACAGTATTATAATGTTGCAAAAAATCACAACTATATTCTCTTTAACGTTGATGTACATTAAGGAATCTATTCTCAACATGAGTTACCACCGATCACCTGCACAGTGTCAACACTTTATGTAGCTAACTGCATTAACGAGCTAACAATGCTAATGAGCTAACTATGCTAACGTGTTGATGCTGTGCAGACCCACGCACGGGGTGATCCACGATAACTTGCTAATGGAGATTTGCCTGATGGCTCATGGTTCAGCTACAACTGAATGACGATCTGCAAGGTTGACATTGAGGTTTTTATTGAGAATTTAATTATTTTTTTTTTGAAATTAAAATTTGATTCCAAAGAGACAAAGAAGTTTGGGTGGTTCAAGTCTTTTGCACAGTACTGTGTGATTTTTCATAATATAACAACAAACATCAGATGTGGTCAAAGTGTCTCCAGATCACAAACTTGCCTCAACTCTTCCAAACCATCCCAGCAGTTTATCAGTTACCGCGACAACAGGAAAAAGAAAAGCACCTAAATTTGCCCAGAGACCTTAAATAAGGTTCCAAGCATCCGCAAAGATAAACGTCATATAAACAAAACATTCCAGCAGCTATAATCGACGTCCTCAGATCTGATACATTAATTGTCCAGGAAACTCCTGTTTTTATAGCTTGGATCATTTTTGGTTTTTTGTTTTTAAAAAATAACTGTTCAGTTATTTCTTAGTGTTTATGGGTCTTTATTTTCTTATTCCTGATGTGAGTTCCTGTCATGGTACTTTATGCCTTCAGTTCTGTGCTCCCATTCAAGAGTTCTTTAGGTGTATGTGTGTATTTTGGGTTTGTGACTTAATTGACTTAAGTTGTTGTTGTTAGTGCTGCATTGAGTTCTGCTTATCTGGTTTCCTGGAAGAGTTTCCTGTTGTTTAAGATTCTTTGTTCGTGACCTGCAGTGGTTTTGTACTTTGAGAGTTGAGCTCTAAAGCTGCTCTTGAGTTAATTTTTTTTGTCCTGAATCTTGCATTTAGGCTCCATCTCTTACCTAACAAACAATCTTTGATGAAATCTTGGATTAGTGAGACTTGAAATTAAATAAAATTTAAGATTATTTGACAATAATGATCACACAGATGATGTGACAGTTTCCTTCTGGTCCCTCCTCTGAGGTCAGAGCCTGGAAGATGTTTTGCATTATGTACTGTGTGGAGTGGACGAGATAGAAAACCCAAAATGTAGACTCAGGCAGCTTTTTTGCCATTTTTTTTAATGGGAAAAATGTTGTTTACGAAGTGTTTTGATAACCATCTGCATGCATTCAGAGTTGTACATACCAAAGAGAGATGTATAGTGAAGATGTCAGATCTAACATTTTATAAACCTTTTAATATTCAAAGATCATCCTTTTCAGATGGGACATTGTACATTGTTCCTTCATTCACAATGTTTTGAAGACAAAATAAATGTCGTTTCTCAGAATTGTTTTTTTTTTTTAATATTCTCTACTATGTTTGTGACACAAAAGGAAAAAAAAACGGCTTGAAGAAAATGGTAAATGGACTGGTTCTCAAATAGCCCTTTTCTGCCCCGAGCACTCAAAGTGTTTTGTCTAAAAAGCTTTGTCTAATCTACTTGCACCAACTTAAGTTATCATCTTGAGCTGATGATTCTTAAAATAATAGAAAATAATTTCTGAATCCAAAGTGCTGAACAACCTTGAATGACACTAAAGCTTTTAACCAGTGTATATTTGTTATAATCAGTCATGTCCAAAACCAAATGACTGTTATTAAATATGTTTCAGCCACAAAACCAGATTATTCCTCATTCATTTAAGAAAATAAGAGTCCTGATTTTGACCTCTTAGGTACAAATATTTTGGCATCATTATTTAAAGACTGGCTGCTCTCCAGTTTTCTTCATTTCTGCGTTTGCATTGGAGGACACTGGGCTGGACCAGTGTCCTCCACCACTGTCTGTTCCTCCCTCTCTGACTCTTAAGTGTGGAGTTACAGACCTGTTCTCTCACTCAGGGACTTTCAGCTTCATCTGAACCTCAAAGCTCATCTCATATAGTCTCATCTGAAGCTCTGATTTGATTTGAAGCCGTGATTTAAATTCAGAAACACAGACATGTCTGCTGGAACTGCGTCACTCTGCTCCACTTTGCTGTTTTTCAGCGTCCTCATGTTTGTCTCTGCAGGTGAGATTAACTGTTAGAAATTGTTTATCTCTGAGGTAAATAACTGAAGAGTATCAGCCTGTTTACATGGTAATACACTTTGCATGTTTAGCATGAGGCTAAAATTCCCCCTCAGTGGGTCACTGGTGACCTGGTGGATGTTCAGAGGTTCATTAAATCCAACATGACTAAAAACTCAAATGTCAAAGGAAATAAACAAAATATTTAAAGTCAATCATTCTGATCATAATTGTACTTTGACCTTTGACCTCTCTGCTGTGTTGTTTCCTCTTTCAGACGAGAAAAACATCACAGCTGGGTCTGGAGAGAACGTCACTCTGACATGTCGAGCTCCAAACAAGAAGATCGTAGTTTGGAGCAGAGAAGACCTGAAAGATGAATATGTGCTTTTTTACCAAAAAGGACAGTTTGTTCCAGACGACCAGCATCCGTCTTTTAAGAACCGGTTGGATCTGTGGAACAAAACGCAGGAGGAGAGACATCAGTACGGAACCAATCAGCATCATCTATCTTCACGTTGTTCCTCCAGGTGAGTGAGTAGAGTTGAGTGTGTGATCAGAGGTGAAGCTGCTTCCTGGTTGTTGATGTTTTTTTGTTGATTGTTTTCAATCGAAAATGTATTAGTGTGGACGTAGCCTTAGAGACCAAAGGTTGGATCAGAGCGAGCAGCCGAAAGGACACATCTATGAATGCAGTCAGAGACTTTCTCACAACCTCACACTTCATCTGACCACATTTAGACTCAGGTTCTCTGTTAGTCACTGAAATAAATATATGATCAGATCAGAGGACCCTCCAGCAGAGATGAGGACAGGCTGGCCGGGCTCTCCAGAACCCCCAGCGGAAACAGTCACTGAACCAGCGGGCACAGGGGCCCCTGGCACACACATGGCTGACTGCAGCTGCACAGAGCACTGACCCTGCTCAGGCAGCGACAGCCGGGTGCAGTCCTCAGCTGGGTTCTTAGCCTCCAGGGGTCCAGAGTGGGCTGAGGATTGAAACCCAGCCTCTGGGGAGGCCCTGGAGTGCGCACAGTCTCTGAAACGGCCAGCTTTTGAGGACTGATTACAATATTTATTGGTTCATCTCTCTGCTTAGAATTAGAGGAACAGTTCTTTATGGGTTGAATAAACACAGCTTGCTGTACAGGGGGAGTAGGTGAAGATGATGGCTGAATAGGTGGCTGATCTGGGGGCGACTGAAGTAAAGGTTGGGACGATAATGGTGGTGAAGTTGGAGACTGAGCTGATGATAAGGCTGATGATTCTTTTACCAACTGAGCTATTGCCTGGGCTATGGATTGTAACATAGTCTGTAGTAAGTCTGGCTGTGGTAGTGACTGAGCTATGGGTTGTGAGGTTGAATGTGATGGAGGTGACGACTGAGCAGCTGCTGTGCAGCTAACTGAGCTTCAGGCCGGGCAGCCAACTGAGCTTCAGGCCGGGCAGCCAACTGAGCTTCAGGAAACACAATCTTATTAACGACAGTTGCAGGCGAGCCAGGGAAAACACCATTATCCTCACTCATAAGGTGCAGAGGAGCAACCTCTTTTATTTCATGAATGACTCTCAGTTTCTCGTTACTTTAGTTTAAATTATTCATTTTTCAATTTGTGTCATTGGCAGAGAAGCTAAATTGTGTGTGGAGGTTTAATGAAGTTTGCTGGGTGAGAATTATTATGTGCGATGCTCCAGTTTGACCTCATGGGGGCAGTGCTGTTACACACTCAGACTGTAGGACATAATAACAGTGTTGGAGTGTGAAAGTAAATCAGCTTTAAACCATAAACCATGTTTGTTTCTGAGTATTTCCAGAGTGATTTCTGATGACATCATGGTAAATGTCCTGTATTTATATAGCGCTTTACTTAGTCCCTATGGACCCAAAGCGCTTTACATATTCAGTCATCCACCCATTCACACACACTGGTGGTGGCAAGCTACATTGTAACCACAGCCACCCTGAGACGAGGCTGCTTGACACTGGCGCCACCGGGCCCTCTGGCCACCACCAGTAGGCAACGGGTGAAGTTTCTGGCCCAAGGACACAACGACCAAGACTGTTGGAGCTGGGGCTCGAACCGGCAACCTTCCGATTAGAAGATGAACTGCCAACTCTTGAGCCACAATCACTAACCAAACTGTTTGTGTGTCTGTTGTCACAGCAGCAGCAGCAGCCATCAGTGACACCAGCACACAAAAGCAACACAACAGCAGGTTCAAATACTCAGAGGTACAATTTATTTCTAATGTCTGACCAGTTTGTAGTTTATGTGTCTGAGTTCAGTTCAAGAGCTTTAAAATACTGATCACAAGTTTCAAACAAACAACATATAAGAACATAAGATGGAAACAAACACATACAGAGTGAAACAGTGTTTGTTTCCTTTAGTCCTTTAGGTTTTTGGGTTTTTGTATGTTTGTCACACTTAAATGTTTTAGATCAAACACATTACATTTAACTATTAAATAAAGGAAACATAAAATTTAGTTTCTACACAGAGGTGTTTATTATTAAGGGAACAAATCCAAACCTACATCGTCCTGATCTGAAACAAACATACAAAAACATGTGAATCTCCAGCTGCCCTGGAGCAGATTGTAATCATTGCACCAGACGAGCTTCAGCATGTTTCAGACACACCTTCATGCTCAGTTTAGCCGTTACCTGTGTGCTCTAAAAGTCTCTCCTATCTCCTTTCCTAACCTCCTTTCTCTGACCTCAGTGAAAATACCAATGAGATGAAGGAAAGGTTGCTAGGAGAACTGATAAGGAGTTAGGAAAGTAACAGAGCCGTGTGCTTAGAATGACCTTACACTCGTCTCCCATTAACAACAAGATGCTGGACGTCTACAGGGTAAAAACTACAATGACCAGAAGATGGACTACAAAACGTGCATCTTACTTTTCCACAGTGTGTTCTGACCCTGGTGTTTCAAAAACATGTTCACTACAAAGGCTGAAATTTTAAAGAAGATTTAGGGTCAGATTTACTAACATGTGCAGCAGCTTCATCACATCTGTATCTGTAAGAGTTTCACTGTCAGGACAAAAAAACTTAAACGAGTCACACAGATGTGAATTACAAAGACTGTTTCACTGTAACTGCAGGAAGTGAAACTATCCTGACTCGTGGCCGTTGTGGCTGTGGCAGTTGCTGCTGGGCGGGAGATGTTATCAGAGTTATCAGAGCTGTCAACGGCTCAGAGTCGTTATTGCAACACCTAAACTTTGTTTCTGTCAGTAAACTGGAATGAGCTGGATCTGAAACAAAAGCAGCTGTTACTGTGTTATATTAACATCTGCATGTTGAAACATCTTATTAAAAGTAAAGATGTGCACATACAGACACGTGTCACAGTGACGGCTGAGGATCCTCAGAGTCCTCTGCACAGTGCTCAGGGATTTCCTCATCTTTCATGTTGTCTGTCTGTTTGAATTCAAGCATCATCGTCTATAACTGAGTGTCTGACAGCCTAAAAAAAAAACAGAGCCTGAAAATGAGACATAAAAAGCCTTTTTGGTGAAATTATGCTCACATTTAAAATTGATGTCATTTGCTTCATTTTGAGTTTGATTCTTTTGTCTTTTCTTTAATTAGTTTCCAAAGCTGCAAACGGTTGAGTGCAGGGGTGTCAAACATAAGGCCCGGGGCCCAGAATGGGCCCAGCAAAGAGTCCAAATTGGCCAAATGGAAGTTTTTGGAGAATGTGAAGGAGGAACTTCTCCTCTGCCATGACCACTCATACAAGTACACAAACGTAGGTCAAGATGGCGCCTGTGTTTGGCTGTGCCGCTGCCTTCGTCTGTGTGTTTGTTTATTTTTTATGCTATGCAAGTGTTTTTGTTACAGTTTTTTCTGGTGTCACCTCCCTTCGGATTTATGATCGTCATGCGTTGCTGGCGATCAAATCTGCAATGGATAGCTTTCAGAGTCAACGAAACGAGGCTGTTTTCCTACCGCCGTTAGAGCGCGACGCAGCACCTCCACTCTTGCCGGTTAGCTCATTTTTGCTTCAGAGGACTCGTCAGAGAAAGCGGGGGAAGCGAGCCGGCCTTCACGTCCTGCTCCGTCGTCTTCAGGAAGAGATGGACCTTCGGGGGCTCTATTCCTCGGTTGCTACCGGTGAGATTCGGCTGGAACTTGTCGGAACTGGATTAATCCCCACAGCCCACTATGTTTACCACCCAGGCTGTCATCTGAAAGCATGGAAAGCCAAGCCTCATCGCGGCAGGAACCCTGTTTTGCTGCCCTGCTTACCGCATAGCGCGGACTCTGTCCTTGGAAACTCTACCCCTGTCCTGGTGAGTCGCAGCCTTAAATGGATGTTAATTAATGCCCGCTCAATCGCCAATAAGTCTTATATTTTAAATGACTTGTTCTGCTCTGAGAAGCTTGACTTCATGTTTATCTCTGAGACGTGGCAGCGTGAGAATGAAGTCTCACATCTTTTAGAGCTTTGTCCCGCTGACTGCTCATTTCTCTGTGCACCTCGGACATCTGGACGAGGAGGTGGAACAGCTGTAATTTTTAAAAATACTTTTTCATGCTAGATGATTTCTTCAAGCTGCTACAACTCCTTTGAGATGCTTATGATAAAAATTGGAAGAGAACAGCCCATATACGGCATTTTAATTTATCATCCACCTGGGTCTGCTGCGTCTTTTTTGTCAGACCTACAAGACTTTTTAACTTCCACTATTAAAATGGGCAAGGTCATCATTGTTGGAGATTTCAACATTCATGTGGATGACTCAACAAACAGTACCACTAAGGAGTTCCTGAGCATTATGGACTCGTTCAACTTTGTTCAGCGTGTAGCAGGGCCTACTCATACGGCTGGGCACACTCTGGACTTGGTCTTCACCTATGGTGTTTCCCTTGACCACATGAATTTAAATGAAGTTGTTTTTAGTGACCATAAGTCAGTTTCTTTTACTGTATCTGTTAATTCAGAGTCCCACCCTCAAGGTTCTACTAGGCGCAGGCGCTTTATTGATGACTCTATAATTTCTGAGTTTTCCTCTCTTTTTAATTTTAAAAGTTCCTCTAATGAGGTTGAGCTTCTAACTAATTCTTTTAATGAACACTGTCTTGCCATTCTAAATCAGGTTTATCCTTTCAAAACCAGTTATTGCTCTGTTAGTTCCCGGACACCATGGTTAAATAATCAGACTCGTGGTCTTCGACGCTCCTATCGAAAAGCAGAGCGTCTGTGGAAGTCCACCGGTCTGACTGTCCATCGTGATCACTTCAAAGAACTACTTTACCTATATAATGAATCAGTCAAAGAGGCCAGATCCTCTTACTTCAATAATCTTATAAATCGTCGCAAAAATAATTCAAGAATTCTATTTGATACCATCAACAGTATTGTTTCTCCTCCAACCCAGCATGCTCTGTTGCTTTCTGATGAAGATTGTAATACTTTTCTTAATTACTTTGTAAATAAGGTGATGGACTTGAAATCCAAAATTTCCTCCAATGCCTCCCCTTATGAAGATACCCCTTGCTGTCTTGGATCATTTACCTCCTTTTCTCCAATCACACTAAATGACCTAATTATAGTTTTAGGTAAAATGAAATCCTCATCATGCTCTGTAGATATATTACCTCCCTCTCTCCTGTCCGGTCTATCACCAGCATTGGTCCCACATTACTATCCATCATCAACAGTTCACTGAGGCAAGGCTGTGTCCCGTCTTATTTTAAACATGCTGAGGTAACTCCTCTGTTAAAAAAACAGAATCTTGATCCTAGCTCTGGTAGTAATTACCGACCTATTTCAAAATTGCCATTTGTAAGTAAATTACTTGAAAAAATTGTTGAAAATCAGTTCAGGTCTCTATTATGTAAATTACACATTCTTGACCCTTTTCAGTCTGGCTTTCAAAAGCAGCACTCTACAGAGACCGCTCTCTTAAGAGTCTATAATGATCTGTTAATGGCATCTGACGCAGGGAACTGTTCTGTGATCATTTTGCTTGATCTCAGCGCTGCCTTTGACACCATCGGCCACAAAATCCTACTTAACAGGCTCAAGGTTTTGGCTGGTATATCTGGCTCTGCCCTAGACTGGTTTTCTTCCTACTTATCAGACAGGACCTTTTCTGTTAGGACTGATAGGTTCTCCTCTAACACTGCTGCCCTGACCTGTGGTGTCCCACAGGGTTCAGTTTTAGGTCCATTATTATTTTCTTTTTATATGCTTCCTTTAGCTGGTATCATTCAATCTTTTAGCGACCTGTCTTATCATTTTTATGCTGATGACATTCAGTTCCATGTGTCCTTTAAGCCTCATCAGCTGGATAGGCTGTCCACCCTAGTCCAGTGCTTAACCCAGGTTTCTGATTGGCTTTCAAGCAACTACCTCGTTCTAAATACTAACAAGACCGAGACCATGATCATAGCTCCTCCTGAGCTACATTCTAAAATCAGTCAGGTTCTTGCCTCTTTCTGTCCATCTGTCAAGTCAAATATTCGAAATCTCGGTGTAATATTTGACTCTTCTCTGGGCCTTGACTCTCATGTAAAATCTTTGTCTCATTCCTGTTTCTATCATTTAAGAAACATATCTAAACTGCGACACATGGTTTCCTCAGCTGAACTGGAAAAACTCATTCATGCATTTGTGTCATCACGATTAGATTACTGTAATTCCCTGTTTACTAGCTTGGATAAATCATCTCTTTCTTGCCTCCAGGCAATACAAAACGCAGCAGCCAGGCTACTAACTCGCTCTACCAAGCGTGTTCACATTACTCCCATCTTATATTCTTTACATTGGCTCCCAATAGAGTTTAGAATTCGCTTTAAAATTCTTGTTTTAACATACAGAGCACTAAATGGCTCCCGATTACTTATCCAAGCTTCTTATAAAATACACTGCTGCTCGTCGTCTCCGCTCACAGACTCAGAGTCTGTTGGTTCCCGTACACGACTGAAGACAAAAGGGGCGGAGCCTTTCAGTCTGTTGCACCAAGGCTGTTGAACAGTTTACCACCACAATTACGTTTGCTTGACTCTGTGGATTCTTTTAAAAAACAGTTAAAAACTTTTCTGTTCAAACAAGCCTTTTGTTGATCTACATATTTTATATTTTTTACATTATTTACATTTGATCTTTTACATTGTATATAATGTCTATTGATTTTATTGTTTATTTTAATATTTGTGTACAGCGCTTTGTGACTGTCTGTCTGTGAAAAGTGCTTAATAAATAAACTTTACTTACTTACTTACAAAACCAAATGAATGAAGTAACAGAGAAACAATTAAATGACAGAAAATTCCTGTTTTTCAATGTTTATAGAAATAAAAAAAATACATTTTCTGTTCATTAACAAAAACTTTTTTACAGATTTTTAGATGAGCTACATTCCTCTAAACTTTTGGTTTGGTTATTTATTTATTTCCATCCTTGTTCTTAATGCTTTGACCATCACAGCACTATGAACTGTGGGTAATCCATCAGGTCCACAGAGATGAGGACTTAAAGAAAATGTGAATAAGGAGTCAAAGTGTGTGCAGAGAGCCATCGTGCACTTGATACCATGACAACAGGACGGCCCTGAGTCCTGAGAGGCCGACACAAAGCTGTGACTGTTTATCTGCACGTCTCAAACACTCCTCCATTTGTCTGCAGGCTGAGTGATCTGACTGAGCTCAGCCTTCATTTTCTACAGGGAGACGCTCAGAGAGGCTTTCAGTTTCATTTCACAGGAACAGCTTTGCTTCTGTTTTACATGAAGGTGCTGCACAGAGCACATCCTGTTCAACCTGTTTGTGTGACTGACTCCAGCTCAGACTCCAGCTGGTTTGACAGGTCAGCAGTTTGCATAATCTTCATCTACGCAAACACCAAAGTCCTATTCACAGTGTGTTTAGTACACTGGGTGTGTTACTAATCATGTTTAACTCTGTAAAAGGAAAAAAGTAAAAAGGTTGATTCTGTTCATTTTTTGTGGGAGAAACGTTTCGTCACTCATCCAGGTGACTTCTTCAGTCTCAGCTGACTGCAGGTTTCTCCAACCTTATAAACAGTACATTTGTACAATGACTGAAACCAGCTCACTGAATGAGCAATGGCCTGGGAGGTCAGTTTCTGATCATTAATATGCAAATTGTACCACTCACAGAGAGTTGGTGAATGACTGCTATCACAGCATTGAAAGATCAATCAATCAATTTATTTATAACCACAAATAAAAAAACACAGGTTGACCAAAGTACTGTACAAAATAAAAAGTAAAACAAACACAAGAACAAAACCTCACAATTAAAAGCTAGTCAGTAAAGATGTGTTTTCAGACAGGATTTAGAAATGTTGAGTGTTGGAGAGATCCTAATTTGAAGAGTCAGACTCTGTCCAGAGTTTAGGTGCAGCAATCACAAAGGCCTAGTCTCCTCTATGTTTTAGTCTGCTACTAGGAACAATCAGAAGCAACTTATCAGCTCATTTAAGAGTTCTATTTTCAGTATTTTTAGTTAAAAGATCAGAGAGGTACGAGCCAGCTAATCCATTTAGAGACTTAAAAACATGACACAATGATGCTGATTCTATCCAACAACAACATACAAACACAACACAAAGAGTCCAGATGAGCAAACAGTCACTGCTCAGTGTGACCAGGATATTCTGAGCTCCGTCCTAAACCTGAACAGCTGTTCACCAGAATCCTGCTGAAAACTGGTAGATGGACTCAAAGTTTCTGAGGATTTCAGAGATCCTTTGGTAACAACAGGAAGTGGTTACTGGTTCCAGATGAAGGTCAAGTGGAGTTAACATCTGATTTACTGTTGGCTGGTTTCATCTCTGAAAACACATCATATGAAATTAATTCAAGAAAAGCTGTCAGACTTTATCTGACACAATATAAAGAAGAAAATCACCTTCATCACAAAGAGGACGTGTACTCAGTTACTCTCCTGTACTCTGATTACAAAATGACGTGAAGAAATATTTAAAAAGAATTCACAAAAATGATTTAACATGAAGGGAATATGAGCAGAGTGTTACAGACATAGCCCTAAACAATTTAGCCTCGTGGGCAGTGTAGTCCGTGCTGCAGGGAGAATGGACTGCCATACACGTTATGTGTCTGTGAGCGAGGGAGGGAGAAAAAGGAAAAGTACGAGCTGTCATCGAGCAAAAACGGGAGCTGGAAGCATGTAAATATAATAATAACCACTGCAGCCAAGAAGAGAGCCTGACGAGCCCAGTTGTAAGTAAGCTATTAAGACTCGACTGTACACCGTGTTCGTGTTTTCCTCCAAAAACAATAAGTTCCGTTGCAGCAGCCTTTCAACGCCTCTCTCTGTCTCTGCTAGCAAAGTTGACCCAGACAACAAAGTAAAGCTAGTTTTCAGCTACGAGCCCGACACAAAGCTGACGTATTAGCCAGAGGTCCCTTTACTACGGTTCGTGGACCTGTTTTATATACACGTGGAATAGTTTTCTATACAAGATCGCTGCAAAACGTGCAGCCTTTCCTTATGTCCACCCTACTGTTACTCATTTATATTCAGATTTAAAAATCTAGTTGGTATTGGTATGGCGAGTAGCCTTCAGTAATAGTAATAAATCACAGCAATAGTACATTCATGTAGTTGTAAAAAGCATGACAATATATTAAGTAATCCAAAGTATTCAGAATACGTTACAAA
Organism: Neolamprologus multifasciatus; assembly: GCF_963576455.1. NCBI lineage: Eukaryota > Metazoa > Chordata > Actinopteri > Cichliformes > Cichlidae > Neolamprologus > Neolamprologus multifasciatus. The sequence goes on along the minus strand of NC_140441.1, from coordinate 6,312,134 downwards.
ATACATTTTGGGGCATGTATTCTGTAATCTGTAGTGGAATACATTTTAAAAGTAACCTTCCCAACACTGAATTACAGTCATGCAATTTAAAGGAAGCTACTGAAAACCTGATGTGTTTTTGCAGTCAGTGACTGTCAGCTTTATTCTAAAATTGTAATTCTCACTAATCCAGTCAAGTTTTTGTACGAGATGAGTTGGCAGGTAGGAGGCGGAGCCTAAACTCAGTATTCAGGGGATAAAACTTAAACTCATGATGTTCCAGGGATCAGTCTGGTCACACAGCAGATACAGGTTCATAATTTCATAATCACATCCATTCACTGTTTTATACATCAGAGTTGTTTTTAGGCACAGAAATAAAGAACAGACAGGTTTACCCACAGCGTTCAGTTACAGAGGAAGACGTCTATTAAGTTGCTCAAAGGCACTTCAAAGATAGAGGTTTGTCTTTATTGCAGGTGTGGCAGGATGAATGTTATGTCTCAGTTCAACCCACTTTCGGCCTGGCCATTAGGGGGGCACTAGTATAAATAGTGGCCATTTGAGCATTCCTGGATCGCTTACCTATGATCTCCTTTTTGGTCACCTGACTTCCCTTTGGTGTTACCAAGGTTACCCTTCTGAAGCCTCCATCGCGGCTGGTCGTAGCTGTAGAAGCCTCCTATGAGCCACTCTGCTCATGATTCGTGACACTGTTTACTCGGAAGTGTGGGCCTTATTGAGCGACCAGTAGCTTTACCGAAAGGTCGCTACAGCTTTTTTACACCACGCTACGCTAACTGAAGTGTTGCTGCTTTGCTTTTACCATCTGTTCCTGTAGCGAGGTTTCTTTCCCTGCTGCTGCCAGCCTTTTAAAGTGGAGGTCGGCGTGGACAGCGGCCATATGCATGCCGGCTACGGGAGTCGGCTGGTGTGCACATTGATTGACTGGATGATTAACTTATAGTCGGGCAGACGGCAAGTTGGAGCAATACGACGATTCCGTCTGCTCCAGATTTTAAAGTTTTATTTATTTATTTTAAAGATTGTAAAAATGTATTTATTTAGTTTTATTTTATTTAGATTGCATGTTGTTTTTCTATTGTTTTGATTTGCGGTTTGGATTTTTGTTACGCCACTGGTGGGAGGCCCTTTTTCTAGCTGCAGATCACCAGTGTGGTCCTGCAGTTGGGTTATCCCCCAGCGCTACATATTAGTTTTGTTGTAATATATTATATTTTCTTTTTTTCTTTTATTCAGATGCAGAGGGCTGACGTGGAGGAGACTGGGGGGCGCCTTGGTGGTGGGAACTTTTGAGTGTTACACACCTGTCTTCTTTTAGTTTATCAGTGTAAGTGTGTGAGAGTGTGCTGCACTTGTGTATTGGGATGTTTTCTTTTCTTTTTTTGAGTTTGTGCGTGGCATCCCTGCCCCTCCAGTGGTAAGCCTTAGCTCTGAATACCTTTTTTTAAGCATATTTGTACATTGATATTTATGATTGTGCTTTTATATGTTGTTTTAATAATTATCAATAAATTGTCAAACTGTTTTATCATTGAACCTCGTCTCTGTACTGAGTATAGCGAACCTAAGTGTCTTCTTGGTGATTAGTGTTTCTTCCAGTATTCTTTGGGTGAAATTCCCAGGGTGGCGTTGTCTTTTAAACTGTGAAGAGTATTTACTTTATTCCCACCTCGTGCTGCCACACAGGGATAGACTCAGAAAAGAGCATTCAACAGGTATACGTGTAACTCTTTATTAACACTTACATACTGGTTATATTTCATTCATCTACGACAAGTCTTTAAGTCTTTCTCTTGAAAAGTCTTATTTTTTAAGACTTAATTACAGAGATATAAAAAAAAAAAACAAAGTTAACAAAACAGTGTTGATAAAGGCACAGCCAAACAAAACACCACAAACACAAAAACAGGCTGTTTAAAGAAGGCCATAGAGTGAAGAGTACAGAAGTCAAGCAGGGTGGAGCAGTTCAGTGATATAGGTGGAGGCTTCACACCATGAGGCCAGAAAAATAAGAACCATGATTTGAACTGAACCTGAAACAGTCGGTGCAGTGCAGAAGCTCTAACAGTGGAGAGATGTTTAGAGTTAAAGCTTTGGTCAGACCAGAGAACAGAGCATCAGTTCATCACACTGTCTGATGATTAAACATCGAGCAGAAACATCAGATGGAAGCATGTAAATATAATAATAACCACTGCAACCAAAAAGAGTGCCTGACGAGCCCCGTTGTAAGTAAGCTATTAAGACTCGACTGTACACCGTGTTCGTGTTTTCCTCCAAAAACAATAAGTTCTGTTGGAACTAAACCTAAAACAGTCGGTGTAGAAGCTCTAACAGTGGAGAGATGTTGGGAATTTAACACTGTCCTCAGAGACCCAGAATCCACTTCAGCAGCTGTAGAGACATGTATGACCTCTGTTCATCATGTGCTCCATGTATTATTTTACTAATTCACTACAGGAGTTTGTTTCTGTGGGCAGCAGGATGAACGTGCTGTGAACAGAGACATCACAGTCATGGCTGAATCAAGGTGCCCTTTGACCTCTGACACCACTGTCTCTTTAAAATCCACACAAACATGACGTGAACATTTTCACAGTGTCAAATTTTCCTAAAATCAGAACGTTCCTTAATTTGAGCCAAACTGGTGGATCTGAAAATCCATCTAAACTGATACGATTTAAATTGTCCCAAAACAGCACCAATGTACAAAAGTTTGTATCATCTGTATAAAATATTTAAATAGCAATTTCATTGTTGTGTATTTTGTGTCAGTTTAAGAAAAGTCATCAAGTTTCAGCCTAACAAAAGTAGATCAGGGTGTCTAAGGATCTTGAAGCTCCAAGCTCCTTAGACTACAATGACCTGGATGACTGAGAACCTTCACAAATAGATCAGGGTGTTTTAGTGGTGTCAAAGGTCAAAGCAGGTCAAATCTGACCTGAACAGTGTGTCAGGTTAAAGAAAAGTTGAAGAGGTTGTCAAACTTCTCAGTGCAGGATCAGAGAGAGAGAAATATCAGAGTCTATAACAGTTTGTAAACTCTGTAAAATTTGATAAGATGGATTTACAAACTAAGGCTACATCCACACTAGCCTGGATAGATTTGAAAACGCCGTTTTCGTCTGAAAACGCTCCGCGTTCACACTAGCATTTTCAGTTGTTTTCACAGAGTTGTGCGTTCACATTGAAACGGCCAAAAACACTTACGTTCCAGTACTGCACATGCGTGAAACGCAAGAAGATTCGGCCTGTCTCATTTCTGTCAGCCGTTTATTTACTTTCCGGCTCTTTGAAACGTTGCAGCAAAATGTTGAGGAGTTTTTTAAATGGACTAACAATGAGGTGGAGTTTTTACTGCGAGCAACACAAATGTGCAAAGTTGCAAAAGCAAGTGAGAATTAAAGAATTTGAAGAAAAGCTATCTGGCGCATGTACAGATTGATATGAATCTTTAATAGGGCTGTCAAAATTGAGAGCAAACAAAACAACTGCTGTGTAATGGTCTCTGGGATCTTTGTTTATTTGGTCACATGACTGCATCACATGACTAAAATGCGTCATCGTCTGCTAAAGAGAAGAAAATGCAAACTGTCTTCCAGTGGGCTGAACTTGAGGAAAAAGTCACATGAAGTCAATAAATATAAATCACACCAACATAAAAGAGTTAATTTGCTGAACCTGAAGCTCCATTTTAGATTAGAGCTCATAAATTCATGTATGTTCGTAACACAGTTTGAGTTTGTGTCATGTTGGGCTGGGTGCAGCAGGCAGGAAAGGACCCAAACGCAGAACTTAAAACCAGGAGGTCAAACTTAAAGTGCAGCTTTATTGCTGGGAAAAAAACTCTTAGTAAATTAAACTCACCAAAACACTCTGGACATATAGATCTAAGGACTGAAGCACTGGAAGAGAAAAAGTAAACAGGCACATGAGGGGGGAAAAAAAACACACAGCATGTAGAGGCAAAGGGCAAAGGCAAACACAGTGCTTAAATACACAGTGGAGTAATCAGGGAATAGGAGACAGGAGGGAAACAAAGTTGGGAGAAATTATGGCTAATGAGACAGGGTAAAGCAAAACTGAATACACTGACATAAGACGTGTACCTTCAAAGTAAAACAGGAAACAAGAAACAAGAAACAATTCACAAAGACACAATTTGTACACTGAAATAAACCTACACTAAACACAGAGGCATAAGAACCAAACCTAAGAACTAAACCCTTAACCAGAATAAACTGAACCATAGAATTATAATAACAACCAACAAAGCACAACAACAGAATCAGAATACAACCCATGAAGCAAAATCAAACCAAAACTCAAAATGCTGGGTCAAAATGACCCGGAACCATAAAAAAACAGTAAATCTCATGAACAGCCTGAAGATGAATATACTGTAGTTCAGAGTCACTGACAGACAGCACAGACACACACTGTTGGTCTGAGTCTGAACATGATGATCATCAGAGTCGTCTGCAGGATGTTCAGGAGAGTTCATTTATGTCCTCAGATCGTCTGACTCACAGTTCATCTCTGTCTCCTCCTGTGTGACCTGCGGGTGAGAAACAGGTGTGAGGTGTCAGCTGTCAGGTAGGTGATGAGTAGAACAGAATCCATTTCCTCTTGTAGTTCAGGAGATTAGGTTAATAAATAATTTACAACATGTGTAAAGTGTGAAGTGTTCATACTGGTGGATTTGTCTGCTTTTTCATTTGGGCAAGACACTTACTGCCTACTGGTGTTGGCCAGAGGGGCCGCTGTGGCTACAACCGTAGCTTGCTTCCACCAGTGTGTGAGTGTGAGAGTGAATGAATAGTGGTATTGTAAAGCGCTTTGGGTGCCTTGAAAAGCGCTATATAAATCCAATCCATTATTATTATTATTATTATTATAAAAACACAGGATCTGACCCAAACTGCAGCATGCAATCTTGTTTTCACCATAAAAACATATATGATAATAAAAATATACTAATTAGCAGGTCTGACAGCTCACAAAGGGTCAGAGGTCATGTTGGGTTCATCCAGCTGTTCTATATAATTTGACTGTTTGGCTGCAGTCTGTGAGAGCTCATTAAAACATGACCTTTGGAAGGTCAAATCCTCGAATTTCTGAAAATGTGTTTGTTTATTATGAGGCTGAAACATCTGAACCTGTGATTCAGTGATAACAGCTCTGTCACACCAACCAAACTATACTGTGTACAAAATCTACAAAAGCACTTTAAACAGTGCAAATTGACAGACTGACAGCAGCCGTCTTCTCTCTGTAACAGCAACACCTGACACTAATTCTATGGTCAAAGCTATCAGGACATAAGCTCAGGTGGAGCCTCACATTCTCACAGGACATTCAACACTGACTCCAGAGTGAGGAGGACACATCTGTGCTGAAAAAACCGATAAAGTCCATCTGAGTGCGGATGGATACTCAACTTCAGCAGTCAGTCAGACAGTTAATCCTTCAACACTCGTCTCAATTTGCACTGTTTGATGCACTTTGTATGAATTTGGGTATTTTGTACAAATAAAGAGTTATTTGGTTATGTGGGACAGAAATCTGTGATCATTGACCAGATTTAGCTTGACGCTAAAGAAGCACATTTTCAAACTCGTGATGATTTTACTTTTCAAAAGTCTCAAACATGTATTGTAATGAGCTCTCATAGATCTCCAGTCTTTGTTTTTCTTCTGATTGAGCCAAAAATCCCATAAAAGTCACTCAGAATCTTGGGATAATTTTTGATCAGTCTCTCTCTTTTGATGCTCATGTTAAGTCAGTGACCCGCTCCTGCTTTTTTCATTTAAGAAATGTTGCCAAACTCAGGACTATTGCCTCCAAGGGCGAACTGGAGATGCTTGTCCATGCCTTCATCTCCTCTCGATTAGATTACTGTAACACACTCTTTTCCTGTCTGTCAAAAACTTCTGTAAATCACCTTCAAGCGATCCCTGTGTTAAACTCCTTGCACTTGCTCCTTGCATGGTTTGGTACAGATATCAGTTTAAAATCCTCACTTTTACATTCATGTCCTTACAAGGTGAGGCCCCCACTTATGTCACTGAGCTTCTTAAACCTTACTCTACAAACCGGATCCTTAGATCCACTGGTAGTGGTCTTCAAACTATTCCACCCGTTTGAAAACATTTGGAGATCGTGTTTTTCAAACCCTGGCTCCAATAATGTGGAACAGTTTACCTTCCCGGCTACGCACCATGAACTCTGTGGCTTCTTTTAAAAAAACAGCGTAATGTTACATAATGTTCATGTGTAATATGCTGTTTCATTTGACATGGTTTTATACCCTCTCTATTTTGTTTTATTGTTTTGTTTGATGTGCTTTTATATACCCACCTGAAGCACTTTGTAATAGCTTTCTGTTTTAAAAAGTGCTACAGAACTTTTTTTTCCCTACTTACTTACTAAAACACCTGGATGAACCAACTGGGACCCCTGAACACACATGGGTTGTTAAAAATGTGGTGGGAGCTAAAATAAAATCTATCTAAGTATATCCATTAATATGAATCATCACATCAGCCAGTGTGTGCTCCAGCTGTGTTGAAATTGTGGAAATGCAGGGTTGTTGGGTTTTCTCTTGGTTTGGTGGCCATGTTTCAAAACAAGATGGAAGCTTTGGTTTCTAAAGTACAGCAGCTGGTGACTGCTATCTTCTGTTTGTTCATCTGAGCAAACATTCAGTTTATTAGAAATGTGTGAATCTTTATTTTCAGTGACTAAAAGAGAATCTGAGTCTAAACCTGATCAGATGAAGTGTGAGGTTGTGAGAAAGTCTCTGACTGCATTCATAGATGTGTCCTTTCAGCTGCTCGCTCTGATCCAACCTTTGGTCTCTAAGAAGAGGCTTCAGGGAGATGTTTGCTACGTTGGACTGTAGGACCATCAGAAATGTGTGCAGTAACAAAGCAGGCAGCACTGAAAGCAGCTCTAAGTGTTTGTGTTGTTCAATGATTTGTGCACAACAACAAAAATGGGACCTCTCTCATCCATCAGTCACCATGTGGACATTTTTCTGACACACTTTGAAGCTGATGGACGTTTTGTGTCTGCACTAAGTACGTTTTCACAGCTATGGCACCGGCAGGATTCACTTTCACAGACTCACAACCACCAGCTTCACCCCTCCCCTCCCCCTCCAGCTGTAGGCTTTAACATTGAGTTTCCCCACACATGTTTACAGACGAGTTAGAGAGCAAGAGAAGAAGAGACGGATTCATAAATGTCTTTGTTTCTGCTCTAACCTTACCCAAACAATGCTGCTCTACAACTCTAGACTACCAGCCACAAAGACAACAGCTGGAGAAACATCTGTCTACCTCTGACATCCACCAGCTCATCCATACAACAAACACACATCAACAACCAGGAAGCAGCTTCAACTCTACTCACTCACCTGGAGGAACAACACGAAGGTGGATGATGCTGTGATCCCATGAGCGTGCTTCTTCAATTGCGACACCACAATCGTATGTTCCAGCATCATTAATCGTCACATCCTTCAGAATCAAAGACACGTCTCCATCCTTCATCTGTCTGTCCTGCAGATCCACCCGGTTCTTAAAAGATGGATGCTGACCATCTAGAATAATGTCACAACCAAAGCGAAAAAGCACATTTCCTGTCTTCAGGTCATCTCTGTTCCACTCTACAGCAAAGATGTTGCTGTTTCTAGCTCGACATGTCAGAGTGACGTCCTGTCCAGACTCAGCTGTGATGATTTTCTGGTCTGAAAGAGGAAACAACACAGAGCATAGAGGTCAAAGGTCAAAGTACAATTATGATCAGAATGATTGACTTTAACCCTTGTGTGGTGTTTGTATTTCTGTTGCTCAGCCAGTGTTCATGGGTCTGGTGGACCCGCTAGAGTTTTGGCTTTCCAATTAACACTATAAAACAATTTTATGTTAAATTACTCAACAGATGTTTATTTCATCCCAATTACAGCAAACATGGTTAATTTTTTCCCTTTATCTTTGTTCGATCACATTTATGAATTAATGTGCTTCTCTTTTTCTTTTTTAATAAAAATAAAATCAGTTATAAGCAAGTGTAAATATCTTTATACCATAATTTGCAGGTTTTGATGGTATATACTGCCTAAAGGGCCAGCGTACTCTAAATGGCATGGGTCTCACAGATCCGAACACCATACAAGGGTTAAATATTTTGTTTATTTCCTTTGACATTTGAGTTTTTAGTCATGTTGGATTTAATGAACATCTGAACATCCACCAGGTCACCAGTGACCCACTGAGGGGGAATTTTAGCCTCATGCTAAACATGCAAAGTGTCAGAAACTACAAGATGTTAACTTCCACAGAACAACAACATGTGCTGATAATAAGTGAACATAATGTGTGAGAGAAAGCAGCCTCTCATTATAAGACACTGAGTCTCTGCTGCCTTTATGGAGCTACAGCTGTTTGTATACACTGAACAAAGAGCTTTGTAGCTGAATACTGACTCCTGAAACTACAACACATCACACTGACACACACATTACACTTCTTTGTCTCTGTCACAGGTGATTTATTCAATGTTATCTAGGAGACAAACACAAAGACTCAGACAAACATTAAAGTAACATTTACAGCAGACATGTACATGTCCTCGAGTTTTGTTTATCTGACTCTTAGTTTGTTCTAAATGTCTATGTCTGAAATTATTTATATTGCTCTCAAATGTCATTTTAAAACCTGATATTAACGTAAAGCTTCAAATATAAGTTACATTCACCATTCACTAACTATTCAAAAAAATCTGTCTTTCAGACAGTCGCAGAAACTCTACCGTTCTGATTCAGCGTCTGGAAGTCACGGTATAGTGTTGTTTAGTAGGCTGGACTGTCGGACGAGCATACATAAGTGCATCATAACTAAAGCGATTTAATATAAAGCAGGTCTCAGTGTTTAACAGGTTATATATATATATATATATATATATATATATATATATATTTGCTCTTTGTATTTGTTTAGTTTACAAGAAATCTACAGAAAAGTAAAGTTATTGGTTATCCAATTTTATTAAATGCAACTGTTTTTGCTTGCCCCCAAACTTCAGGAATAAAGGCAATTTTGGCATCATCAATAGTAGATCAGTGTCCATGTTTAAAGGATTGCCATGGCACAGGATATGTAAGTATCTACACTTCAATGGATACACACAACAACAATTAAAAAACCTGAATTCTGGTCAGTTTTTCATTCATTCTGGTCAGTGTCATTGTGATTATAAAAATAAACATACAGTTTGTATGTACTCAATTTCCATATCTTTAAAAGAAGTATGCACATTATATGTCACTCATCCAAGTGACTTCATCAGTTATATGCATGTTATAGATGCATAAATAATAACATTTGTTTAACCCTTGTATGGTGTTCGGGTCTGTGAGACCCGTTTTCAGTTTCTTTCAAAATAAAAATTAAACAATTAATTATATTTTCAACCTGAAATTCATTGGCTTTGGCTTATTTTCTGTGAAGAACATAAATCCGAACTAATTTTCAATGACCTCATACTGTACCTCCCCCCATGCATTTACATTACATACAAGGTGTTGGGGTCCACTGGACCAGGTCTAATAAAAGTGTTGAAAGTGTAGGTCCTGTGTTCCCACTCTGTCTTCCTCCTTTCTGGTGCTGCTGGTCTTTCCTTCCCCTCCTGCTCACGCACAAAGTTGCAACATTGTTGAAAATTCAACTATCAACACCGTCTGCTCTTACATTTCCGCACATTTTACCCTCTTTCTTGGGGGATCCAAATTTGATTTTCTCATACCCTGTCCCACCTGAAAATTAGGGGCATAATACTATAAATAAGACTTTGCCAGTGTGGTTCTTTATCACAACTGATCAAGATGGCAAAAGATTATCTGCTGCGAGGGCCATCCAATTGATTTTGGAAGAGAGAGGGGCTTCGGATGATGATGTTGACAAAGAGGTTTCAGAATATTTCACATTTCTGAAAATTCAGAGTCTGACAGTAACTTTGAAGAAGAGGATAAGGTTGAGCACCATTTAGTAACAAAACGAAGACGAGTACCCCATCAGCCAGCTCCAGGACCAGAACAAGCCCACCAGACAGCAAGTGAAGAAATATGGATGTCAATAACTGGTGAAATTGAATGGTCTTCTTGCCCAAGAAATGAGCCACCCTGCAGAGCTGTTACTGTGATAAGCCAGGGCCAACACGGCTGACAGTTACTCATGTGCCGGACATCAAGTCTTCATTTGAGCTTTTCCTCCCAGATTCCATCCAGAAAATTATTCTGGATTGCAGTAATCTAGAAGGAAGGTGTGTTTTTGGAGAGAGGTGGAAGGAGATGGACCAAATTCATCTAAGAACCCCAAAGGCCTACTTTGGGGTTCTTATCCTTGCAGGAGTTTTCAGGTCCAAAGGGGAATCCACAGAATCCCTGTGGGATGCAGAAACTGGCAAGAACCTTTCCGTGCCTCAATGTCTCTGGAAAACTTCCACAAAATTTCCAGGATTATCCGTTTTGATAACCGAAACGACAGACCAGCTCAACGGCAGAGAGACAAGCTAGCTGCCATCAGGACAGTGTGGGATAAGTGCGTGCACCGCCTCCCCCTGTTTTACAACCCTGGGCCTGATGTCACCATTGATGAGCAGCTGATCCCATTTAGTTGTGAAACATATTGCTTCACGTGTAAATGTGTGGTGTCTTTCCACTCACTCCACTTGATTATAACTGATTTATTTTTTGGGATGAAGTAAACATCTGTTGAGTAATTTAACATAAAATAGTTTGATAGTGTTAATTTGGAAAGCCAAAACTGTAGTGGGTCCACCAGACCCATGAATTCTGGCTGAGTAACAAAAATATGAACATGTCTGTGAAGGTGTATGAACACCACACAAGGGTTAAATCTATTGCGAAGTTGGCAAAAATGTTTGTACAACCCTGTGACAGTATAAAGTGTGTGAAAGATAATACTTGATCTTGAATTAGTCCATCTCCTAACAATTAATTGCAAGCATTCACAACCACAGACTGGTCTGCTTCATTGTTGTTTTGTCCTCTCTGAGCAAATGTCAGCCATAGTGTTGGAGCTCACCAGTCCAGGATTACAGACAACTTGACATTAACCAAAACACTGCAAATAATCTTTTAAATCTGACTTTACTGACCCTTTTCTTTTGTTTAGAAATTACAGGATGTGCGGTCCAGCCCTTGCAGAACTCATAGGCCAGCAACTGGATTTCTGAAGTGGTGTCTATGCAATGTCAGGAAAAGGCTTTGTTCTATCAGGCAGAAATCTAAGGTCAGGACGTGACTCAAATATGATCAAATGAATGAGGGCTCATTTAGCTGTGAAGCAAGCGTAAAATGTTGCTCATAAAGGTGCATGAAATGATCTGAGAGAGAGATTCTCTCTTGCCACATTTCCAAAGTGTTGATGTATGTTCAGTGTTGGGGAGTAACAGAATACATGTACCGCCGTTACGTGTTTAAAATACAAAATATGAGTAACTGTATTCCGTTACAGTTACCGTTTAAAAAGGTGGTATTTAGAATACAGTTACTTTGTTGAAATAAATGGATTACACGGCGGTACTTCCCTGTCTCATATTGTGGCGGGTCAGGACTGTTTGGGTTTTGTTTGACAGCTACGTTCTGTTGTTCCAGGCGGCAGCATTACGGTTGCCATGGTTACAGGATGACGCTCTCTCTCTGCGACTGTGTGTTTCCTGGGTGAGAGAGCGCCTTTTTGTTGTTGTTGTTGTTTTTGTGCTAAGCTAACAGGCAGAATGCTACAGACATAGCCCTAACGAATGTATCCTCATGGGCATTGTAGTCCGTGCTGCAGGGAGAATGGACTGCCATACCCGTTATGTGTCTGTGAGCGCGAGGAGGGAGAAAAAGGAGAGTCAAAAAGTACGAGCTGTCATCCAGTAGAAACGAGAGATGGAAGCATGTAAATATAATAATAACCACTGCAGCCAAGAAGAGAGCCTGACGAGCCCAGTTGTAAGTAAGCTATTAAGACTCGACTGTACACCGTGTTCGTGTTTTCCTCCAAAAACAATAAGTTCCGTTGCAGCAGCCTTTCAACGCCTCTCTCTGTCTCTCGCTAGCAAAGTTGACCCAGACAACAAAGTAAAGCTAGTTTTCAGCTACGAGACCGACACGGAACCTGACGTATTAGCCAGAGGTCCCTTTACTACGGTTCAGAGTTGCGGACCTTCAGTAACAGTAATAAATCACAGCAATAGTACATTCATGTAGTTGTAAACAGCATGATAATATATTAAGTAATCCAAAGTATTCAGAATACGTTACTCTCATTGAGTAACGTAACGGAATACGTTACAGAATACATTTTGGGGCATGTATTCTGTAATCTGTAATCTGTAGTGGACTACATTTTAAAAGTAACCTTCCCAACACTGTGTATGTTAAGTACTGAGATAATCATCATTTCTTTTTTAAGTTAAAGTTTTTACATGTAATTTGTTCTAAAAACAGCATTAGGTTACTGATTGGATCATTTTTAACTCAGCATTTCTAAGAGTGTAGCTGCTGCGGTCTACACCAATTTTGTACTTGGTTACACAAAATATCTCCCATATTATTTATGATGAACATTAAAGAACTGAACCCGTTGAACTGCTTTATATTAAATCTTTATCAAAACAAACGTAGTTCATACTGATAAAAGTCAAAGAAAACCAGAAAAATCTTGAGACATATTTAAGAGAAAGATAGAAATACACAGGATAGGTGATTAAATTTGAAAAATAACATCTTCTAATTTATTTTGCTTATGACTAAAACTGAAAAAAGTGGGTCACTGATGACCTGCTGCTTGGTAACAGGTTAACTACTCAAATCCAGAATCACTGATTCAAACTTGATTGTAAAAAAAATAAACACATTAAAAGTAAACAGCTCTGATCATAATTTCCCCATATTGTGCTATATGGGGGACTTATGATACCACTTCTGGGTTTAGAGTGCAGAATGAGGTGAGAGAAAAATAACACACATGTAAAGGAAGCTCTTAAAACATGTCTTCATTCTAATTGGGCTTTCATAAAATCAGTAAAGAAAAAAGATCAGACACCAACTAGGGAAGATCAGAAAGACAGACACAACAACATTGTCATCCCATATGTAACCGGTGGATCAGAAAAACTCAGGAGAGTCTTCTCCAAGCACGACATCCCAGTTTACTTCAGACCCAGCAACACACTCCAACAGAACTGGTTCAGAGGTCTGGTTCACCCCAAAGACAAAACTCCTAAAAACACTTAAAAAGGACAAAATTTACCGACCGCCCTACATATCATCGCCTATACCCAGGGTATGCCATACCCTGTATTTACGGACTTCCCAAGTTCCACAAGGAAGGGGTCCCACTCAGACTCATTTTCGGAGCAGAAACTCAGCCATTTACAACATTTCTAAACACCTTGCTGCCATCCTAGCACCTCTTGTGGGGAACAACCCACATCACATCAAGAACTCCACCGACTTCACCGACATGGTCAAGAAACTTACCCTGGATCCAGATGAAACTATGGTGTCTGTTAGGGTACATGGGTCGTTGACCCAGTGTTTTCAGTTTGGTACTTTAATTTATGTTCTCATCTTGGTTTATGACTGTGAAGGTTTTGGTTTCAGTTTTGCATTCCTAGTTTTCCAGTTCTTCTTGGTTTGTGATTTTGTAGTTCTTAAGTTTTGGTTTCCATACTTCCTCTGTTCTGTGTCTATTCTGTATCTCTGTGCCTGCCCTCGTCCCACGTCGCTGTCTCCCCTCTGTTGCAGTGTCTGTGTATTTCTTGTTTTACTTTGAAAGTCCATGTTTTATGTGAATGTGTCTGGTTTTGCTTCACTTGTCTCGTTAGCCCTGATTTGTCCCAGCTGTATTTCCCTCCTGTCTCCCATTCCCCGATTGCTCCCTCTGTGTATTTAAGCCCTGTATTTTCTTTTGTGTGTATTGCAATCTCCATCTTGCCATGCTGTGTGTTCTGTCTGTCAGCCTGTTTTTGCTTTGTTTATATTTTCAGTTTGGCTAGTCTTCTGTTTTGTTTTTTTTTTGCCCTCATCCATTAAACCTGCATTTGAGTTTACATTTTGCTCCATGAGTCTGCATTTTGAATCCAACATTCCTGCCTGCACTTAACAGTGTTCTTTGATGTAGTCTCTACATCATATCTACCACAGAGGCAGTGGAGACTGAAAACAACTACAAGAAGACAGAACCAACTTCACCCCTGATGAGACTTGCACACTGTTAGACCTCTGCCTTACCACCACATATTTTAAATACAAGGGTTTTTAGAGACAGAAACACAGCTGTGCCAGGGGCTCCCCGGTGTCACTTATTGTATGGCATGGCCTGGCCTGTATTTGTATAGTGCTTTACTTAGTCCCTATGGACCCCAAAGCGCTTTACACTGCATTCAGTCATTCACCCATTCACACACTAGTGATGGCAAGCTGCCCTGGGGCGCACTGACAGAGGCGAAGCTGCCAGACACTGGCGCCACCGGGCCCTCTGACCATCACCAGTAGGCAACGGGTGAAGTGTTTTGCCCAAGGACACAACGACCGAGACTGTCCGAGCTGGGACTCGAACCGGCAACCTTCCGATTACAAGACGACCTGCCAACTCTTGGCATCGCCCCGATGGATAAAACAACTCTTGAGCCACGATCGGGGCGATCGTGGCTCAAGAGTTGTTGTATCCAAACTTTAAATGGAGGAAGTGGAAAGAAAGGCTCTTGGCTCTTTTAAAGGGAGAGTACCCAGCCACTGGTACAGATATGTAGACGACACCTGGGTCAAAATCAAAAGATAAGAAGTGGAATCCTTCACTGCACACATTAACGCCATGGATAAAAACCTCAAGTTCACTAGGGAAGACACAAAGGATAACCGTTTGCCTTTCCTGGACTGCGCCGTGCACATTGAAGGGAATGGAAACCTCAACAGTGAAGTTTACCGGAAGCCCACACACACAGACCAGTACCTCCTCTTTGACTCCCATCACCCTCTGGAACACAAACTTGGAGTAATTAGGACCCTACACCACCGGGCAGAACATGTTCCCTCTAAGCCTGAAGGAAAAAAGAAGGAACACACACATGTAAAGGAAGCACTCAAAACGTGCAGTTATCCTAATTGGGCATTCTTAAAGTCAGCAAAGAGGCACAGAAAAGAAGATCAGACACCAATAGGGGAGGATAAGAAGGACAGACGCAACAACATTGTCATCCCCTAAAAACTCAGCAGAGTTTTCTCCAACATGACATCCCAGTGTACTTCAGACCCAGCAACACACTTAGACAGAAACTGTTTCATCCCAAAGACAGAACTCCTAAACACAAATTACTCAACTGCTGTACAGCAGCGGTACCCAACCTTTTTTGCGCCATGGACCAGTTTATGTCTGATATTTTCACGGACCAACCATTAAGACTCGGCTGTCCATCTGCATCTAAAAGACACTCTTTGGTCACTCTTTCGAGGATGCCAATGTTCACATTTTGAAAAGAGAGGACAGATGGTTTGAAAGAGGAGTGAAAGAAGACATCAATGTCCACTGTGAGCGACCATCTTTGAACAGAGGCGGTAGTTTACGACACCAACTGTCTGCCATCTACAATCCAGTTTTGAGATCCCTTCCCAGATGCCGTAAAGCTCACTCACATCCTGGGCCATCTGACCTCAGGAAATCACAATGAGTTCACCCAAAACCCTGGCTGATTGCGACCTGCAACCGTTTTCACACCTTGGCTCATTTGATTAGGTAGAGGATCATTAGGGTGTCCATTGTCCCTCTTTGGGGGGATACTCCCACAGGGCTTAAATCTGGGACTCGCCACCATTTGACTCTAGAACTGAAGAAGCTTCTCGGATGAGAGGTGAAATGTTTTCAACCAACTTAAAGAAGTCTGGACGCTTTTCTTTCCAAGCTCCTTAGACTACACGATCTAAACAAAACTGTAGCCACCAGCCACCAACGAAAGTGGTGGCTGGCACGAAAGTGCAAAAAAATTTCAAGTGTGCTCCAAAACTGTGTACATCTATGTTTAACTCTGATGATAAGGAGTAGCATTAAAATGTCTCAAACATGTATTTTAATTGAATTTAAAACTACTAACCAAACCCTGGGGGAAATTTAAATGGCATTTTTCCCCATTAGACAGTGTATGCTCTGGCAGTAACTCTCCAAAGGTTGATTCTAACAGAATAAACTTTTGGAGATTTACTTACCTGGATGATTAAGCATAACGACCTCTGGCAGTATAGAAATACTTCAAATGTGCAGAGACCAAATTGTCGTTCTTCATCCACAGTTTTTTTTTCCTTTTTAACCTAATTGACTAAAAGAGCAGTGTTGGGACTAACGCGTTATTAAGTAACGCGTTACAGTAACTACGTTATTATTGTGGTAACGAGCATGGTAACTAGTTATTATGCCAAAATCAGGAACGCGTTAGTCGTTACTGGGATTTAGATAGGGTCGTTACTCGTTACTTCGTGTGGTGGCGGAGCTTCCACAGATTCTGTAACATTAGCAAGTGGTGGAGGCCAGCAGGTGGATGAGGGAAAGGGGACGCAGAAGGAAAAGAGACCCGAGGCGGCCGCCGGTCCAAGTGTGAGCTGAACTTCAGGTAAGAAGTTATGACCTGCAGTCTATCTGGGTCAGATATAAACCAAGTTTAGGTGGAGTTTATTTTCGTTATTCTGACTTTTTCTGTACTGCATACTAGCTAGCATGACGGAGTTTCTATACATCTGGGTGGGTGCTATGATGTTAATGTTGAATTTTATTTTGTTCATAAGTTATTAGAGTTGCCAACCGTCCTGTCTGGTATTCAGAGAAAATATTACGCGTTTCTTATTGAGGCGAAAAGGAACAGTTTGTCCCGTAATTCAGCTACAATGAAAAAGACACAAAGCTGGAGTTATTCTGTGTCTTTGCTGCACAGCTGCCTCTTCTTCTCTCATTCTCCCCCTCCCTCTCCCGTTTCTACTTCAATCATGAAAACTGATCAATGATCAGCTGATCGGCTCTCTTGTTTGTTTATCGCCCACTTTGCGCCAGAGAGAGGAAACCAGCCGATGTCACGTTAAACAACAGCAGCACGTTTAAACTTGATCAGCTGTTGTTAGAATTTATTTAATATTAATTTCTAGTATCAGCTGATGTTTGCTGGAGCCACAGCTGCAAAAAAGCTGCTGGTCATGATGTGGGTTTGTTTATCTGGTGAGAGGGAAACATGAAGATGAAACCAGGAGATGTCCTTACTGAATCATCAGAGCTGAACAGGTGATGGAGAAACAGGTTTACCTTTTAGGTGACATGAATGAGTTGAAGGGAAGTTATGATCTGTTTCTGAGAGACAGATAACCCCAGGATCCTTTTTTAGGTAGCTGACAGCTGGTAACTGTGCAGGTCGGATCTAGCAAAGTTTTGCCAGGGGGGCCAGGTAGGGCATTAACAGGGAGAGGGGGGCACAAAGAAATACTTTTCTTTCTTATTCTCATTTAAAATGTCTAGATTTTAAAAAATAATTATCTGAATCTTACAACAAACGATTGATAGATTGATGCATATATACCATCAAAACAGTGTACATCACTGTCACAACAGCGTTTGTTTTCATTCAAAGACTTTATGATTTTTCCTATAATGGTGGGCTGGTCTCTAGTTAAAACGCCCGGGCCGATTTTTTGTCCCCATCCAGCCCTGTATGCAGCTCATCTGCAGTCTGGTGTTACCTACATCTTCCTACTCAGAAGGCAGAATTTCTGAGTTCTGAGTACAATCAAAGCACCACGACTGCAGTTTTTGTGTTGGATGTAAAAGGCGCACATGATGCTGTGACGTAGGCTAGAATCATGGCAGCAGTCAGTGACGGTCCAGGCGTGGGATTTCTCTCGTGGAAATATGCACATTATCTTTTCCTTTCTATTGGTAGGTGGCACAGTGCACTTGTGGCAAGTAAGCAAGCTAGAAGACTGGCAAAGTTATGGAAGCAACACATTAACAAGAGACTTCTGAGTAAAACCAAAGTTACTTTCCATAGTAACTAGTTACTTTGAAAGTAACGAGTAACTTGAAGTAACTGAGTTACTTTTGATAGAAGTAACTAGTAATGTAACTAAGTTACTATTTTAAAGTAACTTACCCAACACTGGTAAAGAGTGAATAGCTATTCTATTCACTCATCACTTACCTGAGCTCTAAGTGTTTGTGTTGTTCAATGATTTGTGCACAACAACAAAAATGGGACCTCTCTCATCCATCAGTCACCATGTGGACATTTTTCTGACACACTTTGAAGCTGATGGATGTTTTGTGTCTGCACTAAGTACGTTTTCACCAGCTATGGCACCGGCAGGATTCACTTTCACAGACTCACAACCACCAGCTTCACCCCTCCCCTCCCCCTCCAGCTGTAGGCTTTAACATTGAGTTTCCCCACACATGTTTACAGACGAGTTAGAGAGCAAGAGAAGAAGAGACGGATTCATAAATGTCTTTGTTTCTGCTCTAACCTTACCCAAACAATGCTGCTCTACAACTCTAGACTACCAGCCACAAATACAACAGCTGGAGAAACATCTGTCTACCTCTGACATCCACCAGCTCATCCATACAACAAACAAACATCAACAACCAGGAAGCAGCTTCACCTCTGATCACACACACACTCAACTCTACTCACTCACCTGGAGAAACCCTGAGGTAGATGCTGCTGATGAACTTCCATGAGCTTGTTTCTTCCATGAAGACAGCACACACATATCTTCCACTGTCATCAGTGATCACATCTTTCAGAATCAAAGACGCGTCTCCATCCTTCATCTGTTTGTCCTGCAGATTCACTCGGTTCTTAAAAGATGGACGCTGGTTGGATGGATCAAAGTGCCCATCCTCGTACAAAAGAACTGATTTCAGGTCAGCTGTGATCCACTTTACAGCAGTGATCTTGTTGTTGTTTGGAGCTCGACATGACAGAGTGACACTCTTCTGTCTAAACTCAGCTGTGATGGTTTTCTGGTCTGAAAGAGGAACCAACACAGAGCAGAGAGGTTAAAGGTCAAAGTATAATTATGATCAGAATGATTGACTTTAAATATTTTGTTTATTTCCTTTGACATTTGAATTTTTAGTCATGTTGGATTTAATGAACCTCTGAACATCCAGCAGGTCACCAGTGACCCACTGAGGGGGAATTTTAGCCTCATGATAAACATGCAAAGTGTCAGAAACTACAAGATGTTAGCTTCCACAGAACAACAACATGTGCTGATAATAAGTGAACATAATGTGTGAGAGAAAGCAGCCTCTCATTATAAGACACTGTGAGTCTCTGCATGCTGCCTTTATGGAGCTACAGCTGTTTGTATACACTGAACAAAAAGCTTTGTAGCTGCATACTGACTCCTGAAACTACAACACATCACACTGACACACACATTACACTTCTTTTTCTCTGCCACAGCTGGATTACAGATGTTAAGGGACAAAAACTCACTCAATATGAAAATAATTATTAGAGAAATATTATTAACATGCAAACAGGCTGATCATCTTTATCTCTGATATAAACACCATTTAGTTTATACCAGCTGAATTTCAAGCAGAGTGACACAGTTACAGTAGATATCACTGTGATTCTTGTACTGCTGATGTTTTTATCATAACTGACCATTAGGAAACCTGAGTTTTAATGTGATCAGATGAAGTGTGAGGTTGTGAGTCTCTGACTGCATTCATAGATGTGTCCTTTCAGCTGCTCGCTCTGATCCAACCTTTGGTCTCTAAGAAGAGGCTTCAGGGAGATGTTTGTACGTTGGACTGTAGGACCATCAGAAATGTGTGCAGTAACAAAACAGGCAGCACTGAAAGCAGCTCTAAGTGTTTCATCCATACAACAAACACACATCAACAACCAGGAAGCAGCTTCACCTCTGATCACACACACACTCAACTCTACTCACTCACCTGCAAGATCAACACGAAGGTCGATGATGCTGATGAGGTTCAATAAATCTGCTCCTTCCGTGAAGACACCACACATGTATGTTCCAGCATCATTAATCGTCACATCTTTCAGAATCAAAGACACGTCTCCATCCTTCATCTGTTTGTCCCGCAGATTTACTCGGTTCTTAAAATATGGATGCTGGTTGGCTGGATCAAAGCGACCATCCCGGTACAAAAAGATATTTTCTGGCTTCAGGTGATTTCTGCTCCACTGTACACCTTTGATTTTTTTGTTTGGAGCTCGACATGTCAGAGTGACATCCTGTCCAGACTCAGCGTTGATGTCTGTCTCACCTGAAAGAGTAAACAACACAGAACAGAGAGGTTAAAGGTCAAAGTACAACTATGTCACACCTGGATTACAGATGTTAAGTGTCCACCCAGCCTCGTGTCTCCTTCACACACACTCCTCCAGATGAAAATAATCCTCCTGTACTTCTTGTTATCTCAGAAAGAAACTCAGTTTAGTTCAATCTCACCTGCAGAGACGAAGACAAGGACAAACAGCAAAGTGGAGCAGAGCAGCGCAGTGCAAGCAGCCATCTCTGTGTCAGTATTTGTGCTGATCCAACTCTTAGTTTGTTCTTAATGTCTGAGTCTGTCTGAGTTTTCAGTCAATAACAGAGCCTGACTTTAAATACTGACTACATCAGATTACATTTAAACTTGAAATAAAGCTGGAAGTCTGCTTTGAAGAACACACCTGACTTTCAGCGGCTCACTCGACTCTGCGCTGTTTGTGGTGCATTTAATAACCTCGGAAATAGGGGCGGACCTGTTTTGTGCACTGGGCGAACACTCCCTCTGCAGCGTTCCTCCCTGTCCAGGATGTGTACATCCTGGACAGGGAGTCCACATCCTGTCCAGGATGTGTACATCCTGGACAGGGAGTCTCACAGGGAGATGTGTACATCCTCATCACTGAAAGAGTTTCCACTGGCCTGTAGGTGTAAATAGACTGTGGAGTCCTGGCCCTACTAATGAATGTTATTTCACACAACCCTGGAAAAATCATTAATACATAATGGGCTTGGATTGACAACATTATGGATGAAATGAGCACTATTTGGAAGCAGCCTGCCCCCTCCCCTCTCGACAACTTGCATGTGAGACTTAAGCACAGCAGCAGCAGCAATCAGGTGCACCGAGGACCCTCGCGCTCACTTTTCGCGTATATGTGTGTGATAGAATTTAGAAAAAACATTGGTACAAATTATAAGTCTATATCAAAATGTCTTCTGTTTTTGTGTTTGTTGTTGGGCTGTCAACGTTAATGCCTTAACGCTGTCATCACAATTAATGTGATTACATTTTCTAATGCAATCAACCCATTTGGAGCGCAGAATGGACAAACTTTGGACATACTGCCTGAAATGCATTGACAGAGACATTTCAGGGATTTTGAGTCATTTTGCACTCCAAATGGATTGATTACGTTAAAAATTTTAATCGTGTTAATCATGATGACGGCATTAACGTTGACAGCCCTATTTTGTTGGTTTGTTTTCTTTTTGTTTTATATTGCGAGCTAGTTTTTAGATGCTGCTCCAACCAGAGAATCCCCCACTGCCCCGCCCTCTCCTTGCTGTGTTTGGCAAGCAGGTGCACCCCACAAACGGATGCGCCTTTACTCCCCGCAAATGGGCAATAGAACACCAATCGGTGCCCATGGCCCAAAATGAGCCAGCATGATGTACAAGCAACCTTTTTTTTCTTGCAGATGCCAAGATGCCGCCCCCACCATGTTGCTGCCCTGGGCAACCACTGTCATCGGGGTAACGTCAGCACAATGTGATAAAAACATCATAAAACATCAGTTTTAGTAGAGCCCTCTTGTTCTCTCCTGTAGTCTGAGTGTAGCCATGATAACAGTGAGACAGCTCTGCCACCATGAGGTCAAACTGGAGCATTGCAGGTAATAATTCTCAGCCTGAACACTGTTGGAACATCAGACCTCCTCACACTTTGAACTCATTTTTATTTGAGTTTATTCAGTGTTTCTAGTTTCACTTTGATTCTGTTACTTTCTTCTCTCTGTGGCGATTCTTTGGTTTCCTTAATATTTCTGTGCTTCCCTGTTTGTGTTTGCATCTTGTCTCTCTATTCGATCACTTCCTGTTTTATTTTGAAAGAATCTGATCTCATTTGTCACTTTACTTCCTTTTTCTGTCACTCCACACAGATTTCTACCTTCATGCACCCTGAAGTATCTGCAGCTGCAATCAGAGCTGGTTGAATCTCTAAACACCTCGATTACCTCCTTTCAGATACACTGAAGCCTGACCTGCGTCTGAGTGTCCTGGACTTATGTGGAAGACCAAAATCCAGAGTTAGTTCTGAGCAGGTTTTAAGATATTTTTTTTTCTTAATATAACAATTAAAACATTTAGATCCCTAAAACACAAAGTGTGAGGAACACTTTGATCTCATTGTTTTTCTGAATGTTTCCAGTTTCATTTTGATTCTATTATTTTCTTCTCTCAGTGGTGATCCTTTGGTTTTCTTAATGTTTCTGTGCCTCCATGTCTGTGTTTGCTTCACTGTTTCCTCTGTGTGGCTCATGGAGGAAGCTTTGATCTGTGTTTGGTGTTTCACTGACTGAACAGACAGCCTTTGCTTCTGTTCACTCATAAAAGACTGATTACAGCAGGATTCATAACAGTGGCAGCAAACACACGGGCAGGAAACTCAGGCTAAACTACATCGGCAGCATCAAATGAGAACAATTTGAAGCTGCTGTGTCTCAGAAGATGCTCGTCTGTGCTTTCATGGGCTCTCTTATTGATTTTTAACAGTTTCCTTGTTTGACTAAAACATTTCTGTCCAAAATGCTTCTGCAAGGTTTTTAACTCATTCTCATGAAGCTTTCAAAGCTTCTTCTTTGGCTCCCTGTCAGCTTCAGACTTAACGTCTTGGTTCTTATCTTTATGGTCTTGTTTGTGTCATGTGTTCATTTTGCTTGTGCTGCTGGCTTTTTTTTAAAAAAAATTACTGTAAAGCTTAATGACTGTTCTTGGTCTTAACAAGCGCAACAGAAATAAACTTTACTTACTGTAACACTGACCTGAAAGTGTTCAGCTGTGTCTAAACTAAAACCATGAGCTGATTAAATCCTGTCACAAATATTGGCTCTTCTGTATTTGTATTTGCTCTTTGCTACATTTTAGTGCCGTGGAACTTGCTAACTCTTTTCTCTCCACATGATCCTCCATACTGGACACTGTGGGTCCAGTTAAGGTGAAACGTCCTAGAACCTGCTCACAACCCTGGCTAAATGACTCTACACGAGCCCTACGACGCGCCTGTCGCCAAGCCGAGAGGAAGTGGAAGAAAGATAAGCTTCAAGTGTCCTTTGACATCCTAAACACAGGAGAAAGCGGAACTCTAAGGGAACAAATTTTTTTCTGTAAAGTGTTCGCAGAGAACCGCGGAAGTCACTCTCAGAACATCAGGGTGAGGATTAACCACTGAGTTAAAGGTTTTAAATAACATACGAGGATTATGACTATTAGCTGTGATAATAGCCGACATAAAAGCTGCTTTAGCCATCTTAACAGATTCCTGATAGCTCAAACAGCTCATACATACAATCAAATTTCTGCTTCGGGATGCACCTCGTCCTTCCAGCAGTTTGAGCCTGTGTCACTCTCTACCCTGAAAAGGATAATTGAGCATCTGAAAAATTCCAACTCTGTACATGACATCCTCCCATCTTGCATCATCAAGGAGGGTTTTAATGTAATTGGGCCTAGTATTCTATCCTTAATGAACTTATCATTACTTTCGGGTTGTGTCCTGACCACTTTTAAACATGCAGTAGTGCAACCTGATCTTAAAAAAGACCCGATCTTTCTCTGTATCTATGAAGTGCCTCGAGGCGACTTTTGTTGTGATTTGGCGCTATATAAATAAAATTGAATTGAATTGAAAAAAAAAGTAGCCTTGACCAAAATGACCCTGCAAACTACAGGCCGATTTCCAAACTTCCTTTCTTGGCTAAAATGCTAGAGAAAAGAGGTCTTTTGTAACTGCAGTCCTATCTAGGTGCGAATAGCATCACTGATAAATTCCAGTCTGGGTTCAAATCACACCATAGTACGAAAATGCATTGCTGAGAGTCTTCAATGACCTCCTTTTAATCTGTGATTCATGGTGCTCAGCGGTTTTAGTTTTACTGGATTTGTCCTCAGCGTTTAATTTGGTGGACCACAATATCCTTTTAATGAGGCTAGAGAGAACAAAAACAAAACGTAGTCAGCCGGCGAGGCACGGGACCGTGACACATATATACGCCAGGTTAGGGAGATGGGAAACACCAGGGAAAACATCTTAACAGAATCAACGAGAAAAGGAAAAATAAACAACATCCACGAGATGAGACACTATCAAAATAATATAATTGATAACATAAATAAAACAAAGTAACAAACATATTCTAGTACTAAAACATATCAACTTTACACAACACAGCAGTTACACATGGAGACATAACTGTGGAGACAGGAAGGGATCACAAAATATAATAACTAAAAAATACATAACCCAACCAGGAACTTAGAGTTCCATGGCTTCGAAAACCCAATGCCCAGCTCAGAGTGGCTAAAAGTAATTTCTTTTAACATTCTTTCGTTCTGCTTCTATATCAAAAGTCCAATTAAGATAGTCTAGTCCTTTACTAATATAATGCTGCCTTCCAAATCTTTATAAGAAATATTTGCACATTCTGTATTGAAAAATACCGAATTCTTTCAGAATTTAGTTTTATCTTATCAAAAATTTATCAAACGTACTAAGAACGTAATAAAAAATATAACCAAAAAAAGCTTAATTTACAGTTTGAAATGCAGAATAATGAAAATAAATAACTATCTATTAATTCGCCATGTCCAAGTAGCAAAAAGTGTATGAAAAATTATATCCTTTTCTCACATTCTGACAGAAACGCATGACATTATTCAACATTATACACATTATTCATAAGGGCACAAAGACTTAAAAAACAATAAAGAAAATGTTAATAGAAATGTTTTTTTGCCTTGACAACATACATTCGTCTTCATTTCAAACAAGTATTTCTTTTCCACACAGAGAGCAGTCCCATTCTCCAGCCTCCACTTTCCCAAA
Organism: Neolamprologus multifasciatus; assembly: GCF_963576455.1. Classification (NCBI taxonomy): domain Eukaryota; kingdom Metazoa; phylum Chordata; class Actinopteri; order Cichliformes; family Cichlidae; genus Neolamprologus; species Neolamprologus multifasciatus. The sequence goes on along the minus strand of NC_140441.1, from coordinate 6,286,941 downwards.
CTGCTCTGTATTCATCTGGAGGCACTGTGTGTGAAACCACCTGGAACAGCTGTCACACTGGATCTGTGGGTGTTAAAAAAAAAAAACAACAACAGAAAACACAACAATCTCACAATCATCACTTCATTTCAGATGACTATATTGATTAATCTGCTATTAATAGGTGTTGCATAATGTGTTCCTCAAATATTCAAAAGCAAAAACACAACAAGCAAAAACAAATGACATGAAGGCTAAGGATGAATTTCCCCTCTTGCCCACCTACATCAATATAAAAAATAATAAAAAAGAAGCAATTATACAAAACAGACTTTCTATAATAAATCACTCAATTATAAATATGTCTTACCCATTTGGTGATTGAAGGCCGTGGAATTGGTGGCACAATGTTTTCTGTCTCAAACACTATTAGAAATATTGTCAAGTTAGGGATGGACTTAGGATATATTGATATACAAGTGCTTTCTTTCTGCTATAATAGTTCACAAACCTGAGGCTTGCAGTATTTGTATAGCAGTTGCTTCACATTGCTGTACTGTTGCCTTCATTGTTATATTATCTTTCTGGAGGTGGCTCGTATAATTGATCCTATCTTCTGAGCTGTATAAGAAATGCTGCATGTAACTTTGATTCAAACAATTGACCAATTAAATAATGTCACTCCCTTAGAAGTAGGTTTGCAGGAGACTCTCACCCATGCTTGGCTGCAAAAAGTAGAGATAACAGGAAACAGCCAGAGGAGAAGTAGGGCAAGGTCGCAGCCTCGCCGGAGCTGAGAAAAGATATGTTGCAGCTGATAGACAATATTCTATGGATACGCTGTACAACGTGACTACTGAATGCCTGTGAAACACTGCTGTTTAGACTAGAATGGGATAGATGGTAATAAAACTGTTAGCGCGTGTCACCATTTTGAGATTTGCGGCACCGTGTCATGCAAGACGCATCTCCCTTCTAGATGTAATTTTGTGAGATAAAAGTGTGAAATGGTCTACAGAGCAGTGTGTTGTCTTACATCAGATGCCTCTGAGGTATCAAAAGAACTCGGTGAAGTGTTGATATTTAAGGTCCTGCGTTGTTGAATGCTATAATTTTTTTCACAATTATTCCAAAATCACCTTGACATGACAGCAATAATTACCAATATTTTTAATTAATTCACTGACATCATGTATTTTATGAGCTAGCTCTGGGCATGTATGGAGTTTACAAAGGGATATCATGATGTTGGTTCTAAAAGTTTTGGAAGAGTTATAATGTTTTTATTTTGAAATGTATTATGGCCACTGTTGGGACTAACGCGTTATTAAGTAACGTGTTAGTCCCAACACTGGCCAAGTAATAAGTAACGTGTTACAGTAACTATGTTATTATTGTGGTAACGAGCACGGTAACTAGTTATTATGCCAAAACCAGGAGCGTGTTACTCGTTACTGGGATTTAGATAGGGTCGTTATTCATTACTTCGTCTGGTGGCTATTGTGGAGCTTCCACAGATTCAATAACATTAGCAAGTGGTGGAGGCCAGCAGGTGGATGAGGGAAACTGCGGTCAAGTGAGCCCTCACTTACGAAGTCACAGTCAAGCTAGCCGCACCGCCAGCCGCACCGAAAATGTTGTTGCACTACTATTACGCATATTACGGTATCGGTGCCGACTGGCTTAGAAACGCAGTCTTTTGTGTCCTGGGACTATTTTGCTTCACAATCCACTCCCAGTTTTGGTTTATCTCCACTTTTCCCCCTGTGATCCACAGCCCAAATTACTGTATGATTCAGAGAAATTTAACAATAAAATTTACACAATTTACTCTACTGTACTTTTAATCTCCTCATCTTTGACCTCAGATTACAGGAAAACTATAAGAGGTGACACAGATATTTCACTGGATTATGAATACAGGCCATTTCCACTCTTCACCCTGTCATCCACAGCAAAAGTTACTGTACGGTTTTTGAGAAAATTGATAGTAAACTTAACACAATTTACTCTACTGTACTCTATATATTCTCATCTTTGACCTCAGATTACAGGAAAACTATAAGAGGTGACGCAGATATCTCACTGGATTCTGACTCTGGGTGACCCCCACTCTTCACCCTGTGATCCACAGCAAAAGTTACTGTACGGTTTTCCAGAAAATTGATAGTAAAATCTTCCCATTTTACTGTACTGTACTCTACATATTGACATCTTTGAGCTCAGATTACAAGAAAACTGTAAGAGGTGACACAGATATTTCAGTGGATTCTGAATCTAGGCCATCTCCACTCTTCACCCTGTGATCCACAGCAAAAATTACTGTACGGTTTTTGAGAAAATTGATAGTAAACTTTGCACAATTTACTCTACTGTACTTTTAATGTCCTCATCTTTGGCCTCAAATTACAGGAAAACTGTAAGAGGTGACGCAGATATTTCACTGGATTCTGAATCTAGGCCATCTCCACTCTTCACCCTGTCATCCACAGCAAAAGTTACTGTACGGTTTTTGAGAAAAGTGATAGTAAACTTTGCACAATTTACTCTACTGTACTTTTAATGTCCTCATCTTTGGCCTCAAATTACAGGAAAACTGTAAGAGGTGACGCAGATATTTCACTGGATTCTGAATCTAGGCCATCTCCACTCTGCACCCTGTGATCCACAGCAAAAATCACTGTACGGTTTTTGAGAAAATTGATAGTAAAATCTTCCCATTTTACTGTACTGTACTCTACATATTGACATCTTTGAGCTCAGATTACAGGAAAACTGTAAGAGGTGACGCAGATATTTCACTGGATTCTGACTCTGGGTGACCCACACTCTTCACCCTGTCATCCAGAGCAAAAATTACTGTACGGTTTTTGAAAAAATTGATAGTAAAATCTTCCCATTTTGCTTTACTGCACTCTACATATTGACATCTTTGACCTCAGATTACAGGAAAACTGTAAGAGGATATTTTCACTGGATTCTGAATCTAGGCCATCTCCACTGGCCTAGAGACCTGTGATACTTCTTGCAGGCCTTTCAGACTGATCTGGTAAGAGCATTTGGTAATCGGGCCTACAACAGGCCTGTCATGTTCATGTGTGATGGATCCCTGGTACTCCTCCGATCCATTTCCATGACATTCTGCAGAACAAGTCTAGAGGATCTGCTGCAGAAGTACTATGTCTTACTGAGTGGCCAGCAATTCAACATTCCCATTCTTCATCGATGTTTGAGCCATGTCATGAAAAATGCCAAGGACCTTTGTAAAATAACATTTATATCAATAATTAAAAAAAGAATACAAGATTTGTAATGTAAAGGTCCTACTAACAGTGATTTCATTCATTCATTTTCCCAGCATTCCAGAGAACTACAGGCTTGGAATGCATGTGTTTGGGCTCCTTGCATGCTGTGATAACTTAAAAGACATGGATGATGTTGTCCATAGTGCAGCAATAGTGTTTTGCAGTCCTTGTAGTGGAAGGAACGTAACAAAACACTACAACAACTTGAAAATCCTTATGCAAAAACGGGGGACCCTGGATTTGGATGAAAAGACTGTGATTGCTGAAGATTACAAGGTTAGCTAAGATTTATTTTTTAAGTAACCATATTAATAACTTTTTTACTTGTGTCTGTTGCAAATGAATTAATGAATTCACATTATTTTAAAAATATATATTTTAAACCACAATAACATTTTACATAATTAATTTTTCTTTGGTTTGATAACTTGCTGAATACAGATATATATCTGTTTTACAGACTGATGTTCAGAATGCCCCCTTGAAGACCTTACATTAGAATAAGTAAGCATTAAAAGTATGTACGTGTGGGTCCCAATCAGCCAGGGTTTGGGTTTTCTGATTGGGACCCACACCCAGTTTCACACCTTGGCTCAGGTGATTAGAGGATCATCAGGGGGTCCCTTTTGTCCCTCTGTGGGGGGATACTCCCACTAGGTTTATATCTGGGACTCTCCACCATTTGACCTTAGAACTCAAGAAGCTTCTCGGATGAGAGGTGAAACGTCTTCAAGCAACTCAAAGAAGTCCAGACGCTTTTCTTTGCAAGCTCCTTTGACTACGATGACCTGGATGACTGAGAACCTTCACAGACAAAATACCTTTAGTTAAAATTTACTTTGCATGGGATATCATGTGCACTGTGGGGTTATTCTGCAGACACGGGCCTACCAAATGAATCAGCTTCATGCAAGGTAGTTTGCCTGCTGTGGTAACTGCAACTTGTCCAGCCTTTAATTTGCCATTTTTGGCAATGAAGAGATCACTCTCTGCTTGGATAGTATGTCCTCCAGTAGCAGACAGTGCCTTTGCAAGTCCACCCATGTGAGAGCGACTTTCATTAGCTGCATTAACAATTGCATCCACTTTGAAGGCACATAAATCACTTTTCCATACTGTGACCGATGCCTTATTAGCCATGTATTTTGCTATTTTTGGGCAAACGGCTATTTGTTCCTGGCTCTCATCCTACAAAGATAGACACTTGTCAATTTTCAGTGTCATTTATGACAATAACACAAAAAACATAAATGTGGACATTAAAAACATTTCTAAAAATACCTGGTTTTGACGAGCATCATATTGTTTGTGCAGTTCCTGTTTAAAGGTTTGAACAGTGGTCTTCCCTTTTATCTGTTAACAGATAACATTTTTGAATGACTTTATATAATAGAATATAATATACAAAAGAATATGGTCATGAATGAGACAAACTTGTTCTGATTTGAGATGTATGTAACGAGTGAGCATCTGTCCTGCTGTTGGTGTAACACACAGGAACTGATATGACTGTGTGTGAGTGCCTAGTCCCCTTAAAGGACTCTGTCCAACATTACGTCCCAAGTAAACAGAGGAACTATGAGATAAAAACATCGTCAGTATGTGATGCCCGGTCCAGTTGTACAGAGAACATGCTAGTGTATGATTGCAAACTTGCTTGCCTGCAGTCAGTGCACGCGAGCTGTGCTTAATACAGTAGGTCTCCAAAAGACAATAATCAGCCTTGAAAGCTTGTTTAATTCATATGCCCTTGGCCTACAACTGCTGAAAACAAAGCTGTACATGGTGTGACCAGCAAAAAGCAAAAAACCTGAGCTTCCTCCTCCACTTATGTCACCTATGGACATGCATTTTTTGGCATTAAAGTGGGGGTTCACTAAGGCCCATGGCTAGGTGTAATACAATGTCAAAACACATAAAGATTTCAAGTAATCAGTTGGAATACAGTTTGATAAAACATTGAAACATGGAGACGGATGATAATTTTTTTATAGTTTACCCCAGAGGACAAAAGGAGTATGGCAATCAGGAGGACATCACAAGGTTTAATTAGTGAAAATAATGGGAACATGATGACTTACCTCAGTTTTCTTTTTCTTCAGTGGCAGTTCTGTCACTAACGGTGACACGTACACACCTATTCATTTATTGTGTTTGTCTTTCCATTTCTCCATTTCCACGCAAAAAGACTTTTAAGATCATCTCTTAATTCTATAGTCATAGCCAAATGTTTTCACTTTTTCTTAGTTTCTTTTTCTTGTTGTATAAAACACAATTTTCATTATTAGGAAGTTATTCATACCTTTTGTCTTGATTTTTTCATGTCTGCATATTCAAGCAGGAGGGCATCGTGTATTTTTTGATAAATTTCCACAAAGTCATCAAGCCTTGTCAGTCTCCTTCTCTGGATACGGATTTTTTTCAAATCCCACTGGCTTTTCTCCATGATTCCTTGGGTTCTGTTGTCTTGTGTAAAATTCTTAAATGCAATAGTACATTGTTTAAGTCAGTATCTATGTATTGTACATTTATGTACAATTTATGTTTCTTTTTCACTTATTCTTCTTGCTATGATACCTGGTTCTTGGATTGCTGAATGTTACCATAGAGTTTACTGAGCTGCTGGTAAGCAGGACCAGTACCATGACGTCCAAGATCCCCTAAGGAGAATACAAGCAATTCAAAAACATAATTAAAATAGATAATTCAACATTTAGCACATTTACATTAATGAATAACTGACAATTTAAGATAGTAATACAACAAATAAAAAAACGTACCGAGCATCATTGATGACCACAAAGTTGCATGTGGTAGAAGGTGATTTACCAAACCGGCAATAAATTTGGGTGCATGAAAGATGTTTCTTTCGCCCTCACAGTCCAGTGTTGCATTGTCAACAATTGCCTGGAAATGGGTCTTCAAGGGGGCATTCTGAACATCAGTCTGTAAAACAGATATATATCTGTATTCAGCAAGTTATCAAACCAAAGAAAAATTAATTATGTAAAATGTTATTGTTGTTTAAAATATATATTTTTAAAATAATGTGAATTCATTAATTCATTTGCAACAGACACAAGTAAAAAAGTTATTAATATGGTTACTTAAAAAATAACTCTTAGCTAACCTTGTAATCTTCAGCAATCACAGTCTTTTCATCCAAATCCAGGGTCCCCCGTTTTTGCATAAGGATTTTCAAGTTGTTGTAGTGTTTTGTTACGTTCCTTCCACTACAAGGACTGCAAAACACTATTGCTGCACTATGGACAACATCACCCATGTCTTTTAAGTTATCACAGCATGCAAGGAGCCCAAACACATGCATTCCAAGCCTGTAGTTCTCTGGAATGCTGGGAAAATGAATGAATGAAATCACTGTTAGTAGGACCTTTACATTACAAATCTTGTATTCTTTTTTTAATTATTGATATAAATGTTATTTTACAAAGGTCCTTGGCATTTTTCATGACATGGCTCAAACATCGATGAAGAATGGGAATGTTGAATTGCTGGCCACTCAGTAAGACATAGTACTTCTGCAGCAGATCCTCTAGACTTGTTCTGCAGAATGTCATGGAAATGGATCGGAGGAGTACCAGGGATCCATCACACATGAACATGACAGGCCTGTTGTAGGCCCGATTACCAAAGGCTCTTACCAGATCAGTCTGAAAGGCCTGCAAGAAGTATCACAGGTCTCTAGGCCAGTGGAGATGGCCTAGATTCAGAATCCAGTGAAAATATCCTCTTACAGTTTTCCTGTAATCTGAGGTCAAAGATGTCAATATGTAGAGTGCAGTAAAGCAAAATGGGAAGATTTTACTATCAATTTTTTCAAAAACCGTACAGTAATTTTTGCTCTGGATGACAGGGTGAAGAGTGTGGGTCACCCAGAGTCAGAATCCAGTGAAATATCTGCGTCACCTCTTACAGTTTTCCTGTAATCTGAGCTCAAAGATGTCAATATGTAGAGTACAGTAGAGTAAATTGTGTTAAGTTTACTATCAATTTTCTGGAAAACCGTACAGTAACTTTTGCTGTGGATCACAGGGTGCAGAGTGGAGATGGCCTAGATTCAGAATCCAGTGAAATATCTGCGTCACCTCTTACAGTTTTCCTGTAATCTTAGCTCAAAGATGTCAATATGTAGAGTACAGTACAGTAAAATGGGAAGATTTTACTATCAATTTTCTCAAAAACTGTACAGTAATTTTGGCTGTGGATGACAGGGTGAAGAGTGGGGGTCACCCAGAGTTAGAATCCAGTGAGATATCTGCGTCACCTCTTATAGTTTTCCTGTAATCTGAGCTCAAAGATGAGAATATATAGAGTACAGTAGAGTAAATTGTGTTAAGTTTACTATCAATTTTCTGGAAAACTGTACAGTAACTTTTGCTGTGGATGACAGGGTGAAGAGTGGGGATGGCCAAGATTCAGAATCCAGTGAAATATCTGCGTCACCTCTTACAGTTTTCCTGTAATCTGAGCTCAAAGATGAGAATATATAGAGTACAGTAGAGTAAATTGTGTTAAGTTTACTATCAATTTTCTGGAAAACCGTACAGTAACTTTTGCTGTGGATCACAGGGTGCAGAGTGGGGATGGCCTAGATTCAGAATCCAGTGAAATATCTGCGTCACCTCTTACAGTTTTCCTGTAATTTGAGGCCAAAGATGAGGACATTAAAAGTACAGTAGAGTAAATTGTGCAAAGTTTACTATCAATTTTCTGGAAAACCGTACAGTAATTTTTGCTGTGGATCACAGGGTGAAGAGTGGAGATGGCCTAGATTCAGAATCCAGTGAAAATATCCTCTTACAGTTTTCTTGTAATCTGAGCTCAAAGATGTCAATATGTAGAGTACAGTACAGTAAAATGGGAAGATTTTACTATCAATTTTTTCAAAAACCGTACAGTAATTTTTGCTGTGGATCACAGGGTGAAGAGTGGGGGTCACCCAGAGTCAGAATCCAGTGAGATATCTGCGTCACCTCTTATAGTTTTCCTGTAATCTGAGGTCAAAGATGAGAATATATAGAGTACAGTAGAGTAAATTGTGTTAAGTTTACTATCAATTTTCTCAAAAACCGTACAGTAACTTTTGCTGTGGATGACAGGGTGAAGAGTGGAAATGGCCTGTATTCATAATCCAGTGAAATATCTGTGTCACCTCTTATAGTTTTCCTGTAATCTGAGGTCAAAGATGAGGAGATTAAAAGTACAGTAGAGTAAATTGTGTAAATTTTATTGTTAAATTTCTCTGAATCATACAGTAATTTGGGCTGTGGATCACAGGGGGAAAAGTGGAGATAAACCAAAACTGGGAGTGGATTGTGAAGCAAAATAGTCCCAGGACACAAAAGACTGCGTTTCTAAGCCAGTCGGCACCGATACCGTAATATGCGTAATAGTAGTGCAACAACATTTTCGGTGCGGCTGGCGGTGCGGCTAGCTTGACTGTGACTTCGTAAGTGAGGGCTCACTTGACCGCAGTATGAGGGAAAGGGGAGGCAAGAGGAGAGACCCGAAGTGTCCGCCGGTCCGAGTGTCAGGTGAACTGAACTTCAGGTAAGAAGTTATGACCTGCAGTCTGCCTGGGTCAGAGATGAACCAAGTTTAAGTGGAGTTTATTTTCGTTATGCTGGCTTTTTCGTACTGCGTGCTAGCTAGCATGAAGGAGTTTCTATACAGCTGAGTGGGTGCTATGAAGTTAATGATGTTGAACTTTATTTTGTTCATAAGGTTAATTATTAGAGTTGCCAACCGTCCCCTAAAAAACGGAATTGTCTCATATTCAGAGAAAATATCACGTGTTTCGTATTGAGGTGAAAAGAAACAGTTTGTCCCGGACTTCAGCTACAATGAAAAAGACACAAAGCTGGAGTTATTCTGTCTTTATGCTGTCAGCTGTTTCTTCTCCTCTCATTCTCTCCCCCTCCCCCTCCTGTTTCTACTTCAATCATTAAACTGATCAATGATCAGCTGATCGGCTTTTCTCTCTTGTTTGTTTATCGCCCACTTTGTGCCAGAAACAGGAAACCAGCGGATGTCGCGTTAAACAACAGCAGCACGTTTAAGCTTGATCAGCTGTTGTTAGAATTTATTTAATATTAATTTCTAGTATCAGCTGATGTTTCCTGGAGCCACAGCTGCAAAAAAGCTGCTGGTCATGATATCCGTTTGGTTATCTGGTGAGAGGGAAACATGAAGATGAAACCAGGAGACGTCCTTACTGAATCATCAGAGCTGAACAGGTGATGGAGAAACAGGTTTACCTTTTAGGTGACATGGATGAGTTGAAGGGAAGTTATGAACTGTTTCTGAGAGACAGATAACACCAGGATCCTTTTTAGGTAGCTGACAGCTGGTAACTGTGCAGGGGCGGCTCTAGCAAAGTGTTGCCAGGGGGGCCAAGTAGCGCATTAACAGGCAGAGGGGGGCACAAAGAAATACTTTTCTCTCTTATTATCATTTAAAATGTCTCACTTTAATAAATAATTATCTGAATCTTACAACCAAAGTTTTTATCTGACGTAAAATGTATAGAAATCATACATATACCAACAAGACAATGTGCATCACTGTCACAACAGCCTTTGTTTTCATTCAAAGGCTTTATGGCTTTAATACCTGGGGGGCCCGTCTCTAGTGCCCGGGCCGATGTTTTGTCCAGTCCAGCCCTGCTGGTCAGTCATTATCTCCTTCGGGATACTGACTCAGGAGATGACCACAGTGCCTGTGCCGCACTCTTTGCAGAGATGGTGCACAGTGGCACTGCTTCTGGGTATCGCGCTGCATAATCCACCAGAACTAATACAAAGCGATAGCTGCGTGCACTCTGGTGAAGCGGCCCAATAAGGTCTATTCCAATGTACTCAAATGGGACCTCCATTAGTCTCCAGCCTTGGTGGTCCTGTTCTCATATTGTTCCTCTGCCACTGAGAGTACACCTTGAGGCCTCAGGTATTGACAGCTTGCTGTACTCCTAGGGACCTTTTTTCTTGTACCTTTCTGGAGCTCCAATAGTGCCAATAGTACCTTGATCTTGGCACATATATATATATATATATATGTATATATATATATATATATATATATGTATATATATATATATATATATATATATATATATATATATATATATGTATATGTGTGTATATATATATATATATATATATATATATATATATATATATATATATATATATATATATATATATATATATATATATATACAGTGGGGCAAAAAAGTATTTAGTCAGCCACCGATTGTGCAAGTTCCCCCACTTAAAATGATGACAGAGGTCAGTAATTTGCACCAGAGGTACACTTCAACTGTGAGAGACAGAGTGTGAAAAAAAAATCCATGAATTCACATGGTAGGATTTGTAAAGAATTTATTCGTAAATCAGGGTGGAAAATAAGTATTTGGTCAATAACAAAAATACAACTCAATACTTTGTAACATAACCTTTGTTGGCAATAACAGAGGTCAAACGTTTACTATAGGTCTTTACCAGGTTTGCACACACAGTAGCTGGTATTTTGGCCCATTCCTCCATGCAGATCTTCTCAAGAGCAGTGATGTTTTGGGGCTGTCGCCGAGCAACACGGACTTTCAACTCCCGCCACAGATTTTCTATGGGGTTGAGGTCTGGAGACTGGCTAGGCCACTCCAGGACTTTCAAATGCTTCTTACGGAGCCACTCCTTTGTTGCCCGGGCGGTGTGTTTTGGATCATTGTCATGTTGGAAGACCCAGCCTCGTTTCATCTTCAAAGTTCTCACTGATGGAAGGAGGTTTTGGCTCAAAATCTCACGATACTTGGCCCCATTCATTCTGTCCTTAACACGGATCAGTCGTCCTGTCCCCTTGGCAGAAAAACAGCCCCATAGCATGATGTTTCCACCCCCATGCTTCACAGTAGGTATGGTGTTCTTGGGATGCAACTCAGTATTCTTCTTTCTCCAAACACGACGAGTTGAGTTTATACCAAAAAGTTCTACTTTGGTTTCATCTGACCACATGACATTCTCCCAATCCTCTGCTGTATCATCCACGTGCTCTCTGGCAAACTTCAGACGGGCCTGGACATGCACTGGCTTCAGCAGCGGAACACGTCTGGCACTGCGGGATTTGATTCCCTGCCGTTGTAGTGTGTTACTGATGGTGACCTTTGTTACTTTGGTCCCAGCTCTCTGCAGGTCATTCACCAGGTCCCCCCGTGTGGTTCTGGGATCTTTGCTCACCGTTCTCATGATCATTTTGACCCCACGGGATGAGATCTTGCGTGGAGCCCCAGATCGAGGGAGATTATCAGTGGTCTTGTATGTCTTACATTTTCTGATGATTGCTCCCACAGTTGATTTTTTCACACCAAGCTGCTTGCCTATTGTAGATTCACTCTTCCCAGTCTGGTGCAGGTCTACAATTCTTTTCCTGGTGTCCTTCGAAAGCTCTTTGGTCTTGGCCATGGCGGAGTTTGGAGTCTGACTGGTTGAGGCTGTGGACAGGTGTCTTTTATACAGATGATGAGGTCAAACAGGTGCCATTCATACAGGTAACGAGTGGGGGACTGAAAAGCTTCTTACAGAAGACGTTACAGGTCTGTGAGAGCCAGGGATTTTCCTTGTTTGAGGTGACCAAATACTTATTTTCCACCCTGATTTACGAATAAATTCTTTACAAATCCTACCATGTGAATTCATGGATTTTTTTTTCACATTCTGTCTCTCACAGTTGAAGTGTACCTCTGGTGCAAATTACTGACCTCTGTCATCATTTTAAGTGGGGGAACTTGCACAATCGGTGGCTGACTAAATACTTTTTTGCCCCACTGTACCTGAACCAATGACTTGGTGGTGTTTCAGGGTAGGATAGCAAAGCCCTCTTTTCCACGTCTTCCATATACAAGTTGCCCACAATGGGTGAAACTGGGGAGCCCACGGCACACCCATGTTCCTGCCTGTAGAACTGACCCTTGTATGTGAAACAGGTGGAACTGGCACTGCATATATATATATATATATATATATATATATATATGTAGTGCCAGGATTGATTACAAGAAGGCCTATGACTCAATGCCCCACACCTGGATCCTGGAATGCCTAGAACTATATAAGATCAACAGGACCCTGAGAGCCTTCATCAGGAACTCAATGGGGATGTGGCGGAAAACACTGGAGGCCAACCTCAAGCCCATAGCACAAGTCACCATCAAGTGCGGGATCTACCAAGGAGATGCTCTGTCCCCACTGCTGTTCTGCATAGGCCTGAACCCCCTCATTCAGATCATTAACAAGACTGGCTACGGATACCGACTACGGAATGGAGCAGTTGTCAGCCACCTCCTGTACATGGATGACATCAAGCTGTATGCCAAGAGTGAACGAGACATCGATTCACTGATCCACACTAACAGGCTATACAGCAATGACATTGGAATGTCGTTCGGGCTGGAGAAGTGTAGTCGGATGGTAACAAAGAGAAGGAAGGTAGTCAGAACTGAGGGGATCAAACTACCAGAAGGCAACATTGCAGACATAGAGGACAGTTACAAGTACCTGGGGATCCCGCAGGCGAATGGGAACCATGAAGAGGCCGCTAGGAATGCTGCAACCACCAAGTACCTGCAGAGGGTTAGGCAAGTCCTGAGGAGTCAGTTGAACGGTAAGAACAAGATCCGGGCCATCAACACGTACGCCCTGCCCGTGATCAGGTACCCTGCTGGGGTAATAGGCTGGCCAAAGGAGGAGATAGAAGCCACTGACATAAAGACAAGAAAGCTCCTTACCATGCATGGAGGGTTTCACCCCAAGTCCAGCACCCTGAGGCTGTACGCTAAGCGGAAGGAAGGGGGCCGGGGACTGGTGAGTGTCAGCACCACAGTCCAGGATGAGACAACGAACATCCAAGAATACATCACGGAGATGGCCCCAACTGACAGCGTGCTCAGTGAATACCTCAGGCAGCAGAAACCCAAGAAAGAGGAGGGAGACGAGGAACCATCATGGAAGGACAGGCCCCTGCACGGTATGTACCACCGGCAGATAGAGGAGGTGGCTGATATCCAGAAATCCTACCAGTGGCTGGACAAAGCTGGACTGAAAGACAGCACAGAGGCACTAATCATGGCAGCACAGGAACAAGCACTAAGCACAAGATCCATTGAGGCTGGGGTCTATCACACCAGGCAAGACCCCAGGTGCAGGCTGTGTAAAGATGAGACAATCCAGCACATAACAGCAGGGTGCAAGATGCTAGCAGGCAAGGCATACATGGAACGCCATAACCAAGTGGCCGGCATAGTGTACAGGAACATCTGTGCCGAGTATAACCTGCTGGAGCAGGAGGAGTGGCACCTGGCTGAAAGGAGCAAGCGAGAGAGCAAACTAAATGGGGCCTAAGAAAACACCGACCGCTGAGGAAATTGAGGACATCAAAAAGTCACTGGACTTTTTAACTGAAGAAACATCAGCTATCAAGCTACAGCAGAAATATATCCTGGACATCGTCGAGGAGGTAAGGTCGCTTTGCAATCAGAATGCAGAGAAGGAGAAACGGATTGTCTATCTGGAGAGCAGGAGCACCTGGAGCATAAAAACACTTTATTTGTTACATTTATGATTAATGTATTTGAACGTAGATACAACACATTTGTGCTGGCCTTGGCTTATTAAAGTTCTTGTCTTGAACTTTGTCTGTGTGTGTTTCAGGTACTGCACTCTCAAAGACTGAATCAACCAGCATTGCAGCCATGGGTCACTGTGAGCATCACAGGTAAGGTTGAAGCTGCAGCTGTAAGGCCGGAGTCGCGGAGACCTGCAGCCACGTCACTGCTCTTCTGTTTAACGTAGAAGCAACAGTGAGGATCTGTGGCACAAGGACAGATGAACCTGCATTTGCTGGGTAATATGACCAAGATACAGTCAGTGGTTGGCCATAAGATAGGCTTCTTCTCTTCAGCTGCCCAAAAAAAAGGCTCTCAATCAAAACATAAACAGACCATCTGTAGTGACAGGGAAAAGAAGCCGTCCTCAAAACAGAAAAATTCCACCTGCTACTGTGGAGGAGTTGGATCAACTGATGAGAAAATATTTTTCCAAGCATAGTTTTGTTCTGAATAACCCATAATGTTTTAATTTAGGGGGGCATGTAAATAATTTGCATTTACTGAATATGTACTTACTAATTACCACTGTTCAAAAGTTGAAAAATTTATTTTTTTTACCATATGGGATAGTTGTTTAAAACTAAATATATTTTTTTATTTGTTCACAAATAAATGTGAACAGTTGTACTTTGACCTTTAACCTCTCTGCTCTGTGTTGTTTCCTCTTTCAGACCAGAAACACATCACAGCTGAGTCTGGATAGGACGTCACTCTGACATGTCGAGCTGCAAACAACAAGATCATAGTTGTAAAGTGGAGCAGAGCTGACCTGAGAGATGAATATGTGCTTTTGTACCGGGATGATCAGTTTGTTCCAGACAACCAGCATCCATCTTTTAAGAACCGGGTGGATCTGCAGGACAGACAGATGAAGGATGGAGACGTGTCTTTGATTCTGAAGGATGTGACGATTAATGATGCTGGAACATACGAGTGTCGAGTCAGCGTGGGAGGAACAGTCCGTTTGAATCTCATCAGCATCATCAACCTTCATGTTGATCCTCCAGGTGAGTGAGTAGAGTTGAGTGTGTGTGTGATCAGAGGTGAAGCTGCTTCCTGGTTGTTGATGTTTGTTTCTAAAGATGTTGTTGATGAGACTTTGTAGAAAGCAGCTGGTCTGAGTGATGTGATCAGAGTGCAGTAGATAATGTCTGACAGCAGTTTGAAGAGGAAACGGATTCTGTTCTGTTCTTCACTCATCACCTACCTGACAGCTGACACCTCACACCTGTTTCTCACCTGCAGCTCAGACAGGAGGACAAAAGAAAGACAGAAACACAGAGTGTAGATGAAGGTCTGTGGATTATAGACGATCAATAATCTGCCTGCTTGTGTTCAGGATCATTGATCAGCTACAAATGAATGAGCTTTGACTCAGTTTGGATGTAGAAATGTTGTTTAACCTCTTAAGCCTACCTGATCTCCTGCTTTTTGCCCCCGTATCAGGGGGCGTTGGGGCTTAAGAGGTTAAGTCAAACTGAGCTCTTTCATGTTTCTATGAACTTTGTTTTTCTTCCAGTCTGCTGCATTCAACACACACAAAGTGTGTATAACAACCCTCTCTGTAACTGATGCTGCTTATTTTTACACTCAGTAGGTTTCATCATCTTTTCATTAAATACAGCTGAGAGTGTTTTACAGTCACAGTGTTATGATTGTTATCAAACTACAGATTTATGGAGCTGCACACTCACATATTTCTGTCCGATCCTGATACTCTGATGTGTTATTGAACCTTTGTTACAGAACAAACATAAATAATGTTCAGCATACGTTACCATGGTGATTTAACCAGGTTGGTGAGAGAGACGACTCCGACTGTTTGTCCGACACAGCTCACTAACACATTACTCTGGCTTCATATTTAAATTCTTCTTTTATGAAGCACTTCACAGTCAAACCCACCAAACATCAACATGTTAACAAACTATGAACTGGAAATGCTGAGCATCAGGTTAGACCGAAGCTGAGTGTAGGAGGAGCAGCCGACAGCTGCACATGTGCAGATGCTCCTGCAGTCACACACACCAGTGTGACAGGAGTGTGAGAGAGATTAAAGAGAAAGAGACAACAGAACATGTTCAACTATGAAAACTCGACTTTAAAACATTTAAATAATTAAATTAAATCCAACATGACTAAAAAATAATAATTAAATAATAATGGATTGCATTTATATAGCGCTTTTCAGGACCCCTCAAAGCACTTTACAATACCACTATTCATTCACTCTCACACTGGTGGAGGCAGCTACAGTTGTAGCCACAGCTGCCCTGGGGCAGACTGACAGAAGCGAGGCTGCCATCAGCCCCTCTGGCCAACACCAGTAGGCAGTAGGTGAAGTGTCCAAGACTGTCCGAGCCGGGGCTCGAACCGGCAGCCTTCCGATTACAAGGCGAACTCCCAACTCTTGAGCCACGATCGCCCTTGCAAATGTCAAAGGAAATAAACAAAATATTTAAAGTCAATCATTCTCTGCTCTTATTGGCTGCTGTAGAAGTAAACAGTAGTACTTTGACCTTTAACCTCTCTGCTCTGTGTTGTTTCCTCTTTCAGACCAGAAAACCATCACAGCTGAGTCTGGACAGGACGTTAATCTGACATGTCGAGTTACAAACAACAACGTCAACAACGTGTAAAGTGGACAAGATCTAACCTGACAACAGAAAATGTTCTTTTGTACCAGAATGGTCTCTTTGATCCATCCAACCAGCATCCACACATTAAAAAAATGCTGAGTTACCATTAATGTTTGGGTTAAGATTTCTACTTCTTATAAAATTCACCATATAAAAACTAGATTGAAAACAGATTTTCTCAAAAAATCTTTTTTATTGTTTGTATTGTTCCTTTGGTGACGAATTCTTCTTCCTGATAGAACGAAGCCTTTTCCTGACACTCCTCCAGAAATCCAGTTGCTGGCCTATGAATTCTGCAAGGGCTAACCACACATCCTGTAATTTCTAAACAAGAGAAAAGGGTCAATAAAGTCAGATTTAAAAGATTATTTGCAGTGATTTGGTTAATGGCAAGTCGTCTGTAATCCTGGAGCGGCGAGCTCCAACACTATGGCTGACATTTGCTCAGAGAGGATGTCAAGAGATGTATTCTAAAGACACTTCTTCAGCTGAGAGTCAGAGAGTAGAAACACACACGCTGCAGTTTTTAATTGCAAGGGCGGTCACAAAGCGCTCGCACCCGAGAGTGTGGCTCAAGGACTGGCACTCTGCCACTGCCCTGGTCTTTATTTATATACAAGGGTAATGCAATAGTGAATACCTCTGTTTAAAGGAATGTTGGTGCGTATGTAGGAGTGTATGTGTGTGATTCTGAAGGACGTGGCTCCTCTTCTTGTTAGGAAGTGAAGATAAGAGTGTCCAGCTCTCCTCTTCCTGGTAGGGAGTGAAACTGCTTGTTCAGCTCTTATTATCGCTGTGGGAAGAAACTAAAAGACAACAGAACAAGTCTTTGGTGAACAACAGTCTAAGTCATCAAAAGGTCATCATGCAGTATTCTATCATATGCAAACTTATATCATTAAAGGTTTATACTGACTACTAAGTACAATTTTCTATTGACAAAACAACAACGAAGCAGACCAGTCTGTGGTTGTGAATGCTTGCAATTAATTGTTAAGAGATGGACTAAGCCAAGATCAAGTATTGTGTTTTCACACACTTTATAGTCCCATCTTTCATATAGGGATATGTGCTGGTGATTCTCAAGACTGGCACCACAAATATCCTCTCAGGTACACATCCTCACGGATGTTCTAAAGTTAAATAATTAAATGGTAAATGGCCTGTATAGCGCTTTACTAGTCCCTAAGGACACCCAAAGCACTTGGGGACACACGCAGTGATTATTGCACACTTTCTGTAAATCCAATAAACTTCATTTCACTTCTCAAATATCACTGTGTGTGTCTCCTATATATATATATATTTAACTGACACTTTGTATTGTAACAACCAACGATTTATACAGGAAAAGAATCACTATTAACAAGGTTGCCCAAACTTTTGCATCCCACTGTATATACTGAACATCGGTGTTACAATAGAGCCTTAACCATAACACTAAACGTACATTTTTTCTTCTTTAAATATAGGATTTAATTTACAGGGTAATAAAGAATTGGTTTCGGTTTAGAATGAATTTACTTATAGAATCACATAACACTGTATTCTAAAATAAGTGTGCACATTTTAGTTTACACTGTTATGTATGTCTGATTTAATCTTTCTTTGATTACCTCAGTGGCAGCTGCTCCCAGTCCCTTATGAGCTGTAAATTGGGTCATACATGTTTTGTGTGTTCTATGCCTCTCTTTGTTTTGTTTGTGTTTCCTGCTGCTCACACACAGCATTAGAAAAGCCTGAAAACTCAGTGATCACCTCAATGAGCTCCAAA
The DNA here is from genome assembly GCF_963576455.1 of Neolamprologus multifasciatus. Taxonomy (NCBI): domain Eukaryota; kingdom Metazoa; phylum Chordata; class Actinopteri; order Cichliformes; family Cichlidae; genus Neolamprologus; species Neolamprologus multifasciatus. Next base: position 6,268,566 of record NC_140441.1, on the reverse strand, counting down.
TGTTTGCATGTAGGACCGAGAGCAAAGGTCAGTGTGTGAGTGTTTCTGTGTATTAAATAATAAACTACTGGATTAGTCTGATCCTGTTACCATCCTATTATTTCATCAATGAGTCTCAGTCACTCATTGTAAATGACCTCATTAATATTTTCCTTCGTAAATTGTTTCATACGTGCATATTATTCTGTTCTAGCTTGGACACAGCTAATGTTTTTATTTGGAAAAGTGTAGAACGACCAGGTGTCAAACATCAGTCGATGTAAACTATACAGCAGCATGAGCGGGCACGCTCCGTTTTGCATAACTATTTTTAAATCCCGGTAGATTTGCAACCACGTGAGCTAGCGCAATAATTTTTTTTGCATATGATACCGGAGGAGTTGTACTTACATCTTATGCCATCAGCTTGTCCTCGGTCACAGTTTCCTTCCACATATAGTTTTGCAAAAACTGCATAAAAAGCTCTTGCAGCAACAAAAACATAATATTCCAGAAACACGCTTTGCCGATCCGATCAGCTGTTTGTAGCACTTCCTACGTCCGTCAGCGCGAACTATCACATGTCCGCCATGACCTGCCCGAAACCGGAAGTGACGTCATTTTGCAGAAATGTACTTTTTTACCATCAGGGCCTCATGAGCCTATACTGGTGTGTTTAAAAGTTATCTTTGACTTTATGACTTTCTGTGTCGTTTCTGGGATGTTTAGAACTCAAATTGCACTGCTGGAAATAGTTTATTTTGATGATTTTCGTTTTTCCTGCAGTATATAAAAATTGGTGTATTTCAAAAATAAAACTATGAAGACACTCAAAATTAATTTCCTGTGGTGGGAAACTATATATATTACAAAAAACAACTTTTTTGTATTTACAGTTTTGAGGGATAAACCTCTTAAATTTCTTTAACTAGAAATATATGTTAAAAAACAAAAACGATTTTCAATTTTTTTGTAGTTTATTGGACTTTTTTGAAATGTATGAGTTACTATGGACTTAATGCATACATATTATTAAAATATGGGCTATAACAGTTGTATTGATGTATAGCAACTTGAAATGCTCCCAAAAATGGCTCCACAGCATGTAAACATATAATATAAGCTCTGGCGGACTTGGTTCTATGGTAGGTCTTAAAGGGTTAAAGGTGTAATCATTTAAAGTAATGAATTCATTTATGATTAATAAAGAAAAAGGTTAAAGGTTTGAGTTACCAATGGTAATTTTATTGTGTACATTTTGTAGCTTTTACGGTGTGATCACATTCAAGGCTGTTCAATAAAAGGATTGTGACCCATCAGTTTGGAGACCATCTTTTCATCCTGGGATGCTGTGCTCGTTTCTTCACTTTAAATGATTCCTTTTTTAATTTGTGTCATTGGCAGAGAAGATAAATCATGTGAAGTTTATCATGCTACATGTCACCACAGATTTAAATGTAGATTTGATGTCTCTGTGTGTTTGTTATTAACACTGTGGATTTTTCTCATATACTGAGGTGTTACGTCCTGTGAGGCTGTGGGAGTGTGTGGGCGTGGTGTTGTCCTCTTCCTCTCCTCCTCCTTCTTTCTTGTCCCTCCCCTTGTCTCTCTCTCCCCCTGCCTTCTTCTTTAGGACACACCTGCTGCTCATCTGCCCTCATTTACCACCAATTACCCTCCAGAGGTAATATAAGCTGCAGGAGCCCAGTGCAAGTGGGAGAGGCTTCTGGTGAATATCCTCACACGGATACCTGCTAATCAGTAACATCTAGATACAGTCGATAGCTGTGTCCCATTTCAGGGTCTGCACGCTTGAAGTACGCACACTACGCGTACTACATACGGTGCGTACTATAAGTACGAGAAGTGCGGAAGTGAGAGGCTTGTGAAATGGGACGGTCTAGCCTTCGTTGCGCTGTTCAGGTTGCCCAGCAACAATGATACTAATCGCGAGAAACGTTACATACAGCTTTGTTTGACAGAAATGAAGGAGAAAAACGTTTTGTTGGTCATTCATTTTTGTCATGACATCACTTTGATTAGTTGAGTATCTGAGGCTGAGACCACAGGACTGTAAAACATGATTGTTGGGCTTCATTTCTGTACTGAACAGTCATATAAGATTAGCTAGTAAATAACAATTAGCTAATGTTGTTCATGAGACTAAAGTCATCTCACTGTGGTAATGTAAATATAATATGGCCAATATTATAGTATTGTCAGATTATTATGATATATATATATATATATATATATATATATATATATATATATATATATATATATATATATATATCACTGACTTTCAGCTTGTTGTGTTTGTGGATATATGACCAGTGTTGGGGAGTAACGGAATACATGTACCGCCGTTACGTATTTAAAATACAAAATATGAGTAACTGTATTCCGTTACAGTTACTGTTTAAAAAGGTGGTATTTAGATTACAGTTACTTTGTTGAAATAAATGGATTACACGGCGGTACTTCCCTGTTTCATATTGTGGCGGGTCAGGACTGTTTGGGTTTTGTTTGACAGCTACGTTCTGTTGTTCCAGGCGGCAGCGTTACGGTTGCCATGGTTACAGGGTGACGCTCTCTATCTGCGTGTTTACTGGGTGAGAGAGCGCCTGTTGTTGTTGCTGTGCTAAGCTAACAGGCAGAATGCTACAGGTATAGCTCTAAAGAATGTAGCATCATGGGCAGTGTAGTCCGTGCTGCAGGGAGAATGGACTGCCATACACGTTATGTGTCTGTGAGCGAGGGAGGGAGAAAAAGGAAAAGTACGAGCTGTCATCGAGCAGAAACGGGAGCTGGAAGCATGTAAATATAATAATAACTACTGCAGCCAAGAAGAGAGCCTGACGAGCCCAGTTGTAAGTAAGCTATTAAGACTCGACTGTACACCGTGTTCGTGTTTTCCTCCAAAAACAATAAGTTCTGTTGGAGCAGCCTTTCAACGCCTCTCTCTGTCTCTGCTAGCAAAGTTGACCCAGACAACAAAGTAAAGCTAGTTTTCAGCTACGAGCCGACACAGAACCCACCGTATTAGCCAGAGGTCCCTTTACTACGGTTCGGAGCCGCGGACCTTCAGTAACAGTAATAAATCACAGCAATAGTACATTCATGTAGTTGTAAACAGCATGATAATATATTAAGTAATCCAAAGTATTCAGAATACGTTACTCTCAATGAGTAACGTAACGGAATACGTTACAGAATACATTTTGGGACATGTATTCTGTAATCTGTAATGGAATACATTTTAAAAGTAACCTTCCCAACACTGTATATGACTGACTTTAATTATCCATAAAATCATCAGATTCTCTGTAAGATTAAGGTCGACTATATGTATATTTAGAAGTAGTGGCTTTAAAACCAAGTTAACGCTGAAAGTACAAACATCACTAGTGTCACATAACTTTGCCGACATGTGGCCAACAGCAATGTTTTAATGTTCTTCATTATTAAACATTCGCACATGAATAAGTGACGTCATATTCAGTACTTACTTTTGACAGTTCACTTTTCGGCCGTTCCCTTCTGCCGTATTTTGCGGCAAAATTATCCACACCCACCGCGCGCTATGAATTGTGGGATATATGGGACCACGAAGCGTGCACCGGACCACGCTTGATATTTGGGGAAATCGATGGCGCATTTGGAGTATGCATTTCAAGTACACTTCGAATTGGGACAGCCGTCGTCGCGTGGCGGTGACGTGATCGCACTTGAAATGCGTACTTCAAGCGCGCATACCCTGAATTGGGACACAGCGATAGAGTCTCACCGAAACTAGAGCTCAGACTTCCTGGCAGAAGGAGAGAGGAGGCTGTAGGAGGAGCTGGAATCATGCAAAGGTTGATCCTTTAGGAGTCCTTTTACCTTCTGGTAGAAAAGAGGCGTGGCCACAGCTGGAATATGCAGACCATGGAGGGAGGACTCCTGTGAGTGAGCTCTGATATCTCACACTAATTTATGCTGTGAATTTATTTAAGTGTCCGTAAAAATGAAAAATGTCATTATCTCTGTTACACCTGACATCATAAGATGCTGCCGTTTGTGGACTTTAACAAAACTGTTCATGATGGAGACGGCTCATATCTGTCTCTCTCACTGAGGGGGACGTCCACTACATGTGTAGCAGCAATCTTCCGTCCTTCTTTGTCGCTTCTGCGGGACGTAACGTTTCTGACTCTGGCCTTTCTTAGATGGCTTTTATACCTTTGTCTCAAACACGAGGTGAATATAAAGGAGAAAGCATTTATTTGCTCCATACAAACCAAAAGTACAGTTAACATACTGTTAGTTTCTAACTAAGCAACAATAAACATCAACGGTCATAAAACTGTTGCTCCACGTCCTGCTTACTTGCTGAACCTTTCATCACCCGCTCGTGCCTCACACACCCGCTTCATGATACCTACCCACACTTTAAAACAAGCCAACAGATTAACAAAGCAGGACAAATTTGTGGAGCATATTATGTTACATTACAACATAAAACAATCAAGATTATAACTAGAAACTCAAATTAAAGATCATAAAAATACTTAAATATGGCCTAAACTGTCTAAGCTCCAACAGCATGGAAATGGATTTGTTCATCAACCAAACTACAGATCACTGAGAAAAGAGACAACTTTATTCTCTTTAACGTTTGTGAATAAACTCAGAAGTTTCACTGAGTATGATGTGATTTATTAATCCTCACATAAAACATTTAATGTTTTTAAATACACGGGCAATGGGACTGTCTGTATATTTCAGAATAGTTTTGTTAATGATTCATGCATCACTATCGCTGGTAGCGTAGTTGTACCAACTGTCTCTGTACTAACAAAGGAACAAGACAGCTTCAGAGGAAAATAAGTGAGTCCCCCACCTCTGTGTTTGAACCAATAGAAAGCTGGTGCTCAGAGGAAGAGGGCGGGCTTTACTTGGTGTCAGTGAGAGAAATGAAAAAAAGCTCAAATGAGTGAGAAGGACGATGAAGGAAACATCTGTGCTGTGTCTGCTCTGTAAGTAGAATCTCTGTGTTTGTTTGAATTCTTGTACTTTGACTGTCTGCTCTCCTGATAACTGATGATGGAGGAGAAGACATGAAAAACAAATCAGGCTGAATTCAAGTTCAAAACACCACGAGGACCAACTGCAGGTCTGAACTGACTTCTTTATCTTTGCTCAGGAGTCGAGGAAACACAGCAGGCAGTGAAAAGATCAAATCATTCACTCATTATATCAACACAGCTGGACAGTGTAACAGTAATACTTACAATTAGTGCACATTTTTCTCTATATCTCCACAGTGCACCTACAGTAGCAATACTGATGGTTTAAAGCGCTCTTAAGGTAAAAAGAAGCAGAGACTGTTTAAAATCTGTTTCTTGCCACAGAAAACTTGCAGTTGGTCAGTAACATGTCACATGTCAACCACTGACAGCTGGACTCCACATTTTCCTCAAAAATATGAACAATGAATGATGCTCTTTCTCCTTTTTTCAATCATCAATACTTTTTTTTTTTTTTAGGCAGCATGGTGGTTAGCACTGTTGCCGCACAGCAAGAAGGTTCTTAGTTCCTGATTGTGGAATTCTTAGTTCAATTCCACAATCAGGAATGTGTGGAGTTTGTGTGGGTTCTCTCCAGGTACTCAGGCTTCCTCCTACCGACCAAAAACATGCAGCTTGTGGTGATAGGTTAATTGATTAATCCAATTGATAAATTCATAGGTTGATGGTTGTCTGTCTCTATGTGTTAGACCTGCAACCTATCCAGGGTGTACCCTGCCTCTTGCCCTATGACAGCTGGGATAGGCTCCAGGACCCAACACAACCCTGAAAAGGATAATAATAAGCAAATGGATGGATTTTTTTTTTACTCTTTTGTCAAACTTTACTAAAATTTGTTTCTGGAATCAAATAGAAAATGAGCAGATATATCAGAGAGCGACGAGTTTGTGTGTTTGTCAGCTGTTTGTGTGGAGTTGTTCTTGATGTTCACCTCAAATCAACCTGAGTGTCATTTCTCTTTAGTTCTGATCTCACTGCTGAGCTGCACAACAAACCAAGGTCAGTAACCTTCTTCTGTCACAGTTTAAACCTGACAAATGCTCACTGATATGACCTGATGGGGTTCATGTTTCACAATGTAAAGTCTGACAGATCATCAGTTTTTCATTGCAACCCTCACAGCTCGTCTGACTGTGAGTCCCAGCAGCTCTCAGATCTTTGAAGGAGACTTTGTGTCTCTGAGCTGTGAGGAGGACGACAGCTCTGCTGGATGGACTCTGAGGAGAAACACAAGCAAACGACAGAGGACTCAGTGTGGAGATGGGTGGGGAAGATTAAATGGTTCTTCCTGTGACATCGGTTACATGTACCCACTGGACAGTGGAGTTTACTGGTGTGAGTCCAGAGAGGGTCCCATCAGTAACATGGTTAACCTGACAGTCACTGGTAAGCTGAGTGTGTGGAGTTAGTGTTGATGAAGCTGTGTGTAAATGGATGAAATGCTGTAGTTTGTCTCTGTGTTGAGGTGGATCAGTGATCCTGCAGAGTCCTGTCCTCCCTGTGATGGAGGGAGATGACGTCACTCTGCTCTGTAAAACAAAGACCACTCCCTCCAACCTCCCAGCTGCTTTCTATAAAGATGGCTCCCTCATCAGGAAGCAGCCTACAGGTCACATGACCATCCAGCATGTTTCCAGGTCTGATGAAGGCCTCTACAAGTGTGACATCAGTGGTCATGGAGAGTCTCCATCCAGCTGGATCACTGTCACAGGTGACACACTCACCTGTCTGTGTTTCTGCAGCTTTCAACATTCACAATGTGACGACAACTTAATGACTGTGTTTGCTTTATTTTAGAGAGAAACACACCACCTCCTGGTTCCCCTCTCATACCTGTGTTGTCATGTTTTGGATCAGTCTGTGTTGTGGTTCTACTGGTGTTACTGGTTCTGCTGGTGAGAACATGTGTTCACAGGAAACGTGAAGGTGAGACACAGACTTTATGGATTTTATAAATTCATTCATTTTAAATTGTGTTTGGTTTCGATGGACATGTTAACATTTACACACATTTGAAGGTTGAACATTTCAGCTTCACTTCACTTAAAGTTTTACATGTTTGTAAAACTTCCACATAAACTTTGATGTCAAGCCTTTTATTTCAGTAATAACCTACATGTCCTGTTAAAACTTTGTTTCTGATTTGAAACACAAATATAACTGACTCATGTTGAGGTTCACAATAGTTTAAACTCCTGTTATTTTTTTCTTGGATAACTATAACATGAGCGAGCCCAGTGTCTGCTCCATCAGTGAAAGATGGATGTAGGCACTGTGACGCTGCTTGGTAATATAATATAATATTTGAGGACATTTCCTTTGGCCTGGGTTTCAGGATGATGGGTAGAATTAGATTTATGTTTATGAGCACTATTTCTTCCTGTTATCATGTGATGGATGGTTTAAATTCAGTTATAAAATAGAAAAAAATATATTAAAAATGTTTAATTAAGCATTTTACTAATCTGCTGCCAGAATTTACCCCTGAAAGAGTTTAAATTAATACTTCTGTTTACACACTTAGTGATAGACTGTCTCCAGTGTTCATTTAGATTTCAAAGATCAAAACCAAATATAACCATGAATGTTTCCCTCTGTACTTACTGAGTGTTGTTCACTGTGAGCTGGACTGTGTGTTTCTGGTCTGTGGTTAACTGAAGCTAACAGCTCTGCAGTCGTCCAACATCCTGTTTCTGATAGAAAGGAAACAAACGGTAAACTCTGCACACAGACCATTAGTCTACAGATAAAACTCTAATACTTAATAAATTCTTTACAAATCCTACCATGTGAATTCATGGATTTTTTTTTCACATTCTGTCTCTCACAGTTGAAGTGTACCTCTGGTGCAAATTACTGACCTCTGTCATCATTTTAAGTGGGGGAACTTGCACAATTGGTGGCTGACTAAATACTTTTTTGCCCCACTGTATCTTCAAAATCTTTAATCCATGTTTTTTTTTTTTTTTTTTTTTTTTTTTTTTAAATTTTATGTGCCCATCCATGTCCTTTAGAATGAATCCTGTTTTCTTGTGACCCAGGACCCTTTGTTGTGTCACCACGACATCACTTTCATTCACCCCTCTTTTCTTATCCAGGCTTGAGATCGACAATGGCAGAGTTTTTTGTTTTGTTTTTGTTTTAGGTGTGTTTGTGGTGAAATTCAACCATTTGTGAAACAGAAAATTGTGAAAACATCAGTAAAATAGTCAGAATATGTAACAGTTCTTGTCCAACAATTAAGTTTTTTTTTTGTACACATCCTCTGTTGTGCAGAAAATCGTCCTCTACTCTGTTTGTCCATTGTGCTGAACAGCAGGACATTTTTCCTTTTCTTGAGCCAATAGGAGACTAGAGTTGCTTTTTCAGTGAAGGCAAACGCTGAAGATGTTACCTTCCTGCTCTTCTTCCAGCAAGAAGTTCAGAAGGAAGCTCAGGCTTGTTCTTTCTCACTATCCCTAACATGGTAAACTTCCTTTTGAGCAATTCCTCATCCAAGGCATGATACGTGAAAAAATTATTGCACGTGAAATTATGCACACACAGTCCTTCAGCCAAATCAACATCACTCTTTTGGCCAGGTCTTTCCAACTGTCCCCATATACACACCTCCCCTCTAAATTTGTCACCCGAAGGACAGTATTTTTAATCGATGGTGTCATAAAGATCTCAAGTGATGACTTGAGGTCCTCAACATGGCTGACTGCATACCTGGTGGGGCCTGGAACCATTTTGATAATATTAGAAGCACTAAGTCTCCACTGTTGTTTAAAGTTGGGAAAGGGACCATATTATCTTTACATTTTTGGAAGGCATTGTGTCTGCTGGTGACTGAGACAACAGGAGGGCCAACACTCTCATTCTCATTAGATTAAAATTCACAATCCTCTCTCTGACACATTCTCATCTATGTGACTTTCACCGTCAAAGAGTTGTGCCAAAACCTGATTGACAGTGAAGCTTTTTCAGACAGCACACATATTACAGAGTACACAATACAGCAAGAGTAGTAATTTAGATAGAGGGATGTCATGGAAGCTTTTATAAGTTTGCTACTCCCTAATTTTGGATGAGCTGTCAACTGTCAATGTCCTTGCAGGAAATTCCCTCCCACCACATGTGAAATATCAGTTCTAATTCAGCAGGGTCAAAATGACCCCGAGGATGATAGGAGGGTTTCTCACTATGATTTGTCCAATTTATTTTATATTGATTAGGGTAGACCACGGTGGGTTGTCACATTGTTACAGATAAACTAGAGGGCACTTGAATCAGTTTCTCACTAGCAAGCTAAAGACATAGAGCTAGATTAAGTAGCAGCTCTTATGTAGCTACATTACAATATTTATCAAGAGGTCAGTTGGGGGTGTTTATGTCACTGGTCCTGGGTTTGGTTGTGACACGTGTCACAACAGAGCACCTGAGGGTGAAAAATGTTTTTGCAGCTAGGGATGTAAAGACTGCGATATTTATCATTTCTTTGTTAGCAGAATAGTTTGTGTTGGTCCTTGAAGTATGGCTTCAGTGTGTGTCTGCAAAAACTGATCTCACAAACGGTGTACCCATGGCAATCCACTGGAGGAGCTCATTACAGGGTTGCTGGATAAAGACTAGCAACCTTTAAATTGAGATCACAGAAACTTTCCCCACCTGGAGGATTGAGCGTGTATCAAGACTTTAAATGGAGAACAGTTCAGACTCAGTTTGATATTGATGTAGTTCAGTTTGTTCTCACATGAGACTTCCTCACTATTACTCAGGTTAGCAAATCTCACACAAAATGACTGTTGAATGTCATTTAAAATGTGTTGGGAACCTGTCCTTTTTTAATAACATCAATGATTCATCACTAGAAAATACAGTCACGGTTGTGGAATCTGTTCTCAGTTGTTTTCATGACTTTAATAAAGGCAACATTATTAAAGTCTCTAAATTCCTTCGTTTCAGTGCACATAAAAAAATAATTCACAATAATTATCGCTGCTTCAAATTCATGGTTTAAAGAAACGATGTATTAGATGGTCAAAGGAGCTTGCAAAGAATTAGTATTAGATGGTGTTTATTTCTAAACTTGTCTCTAACTTAAAAGAAAAAATTATGAAAAATATTTTTTACTGAAACATAATTAATAGTTATTGGATGACTAACCCTGTCATGTAGTCAAAAACATAGTGTGCATTCATGTGGTGATGAAGGATTTGTCTGGTGCAATTTCAGAACAATAAACCAGCTCAATGTCCAAATGTGGCTCATCTCCCCACACAAGTTATCAGCAGGATTATTGAAATTTATTTGTTGATATGAGAGACTAAACAAAGCAAATGTCTTCTAGTGTAAAATATCATTCTGACTCTTCTGAAGTTCTGCATGTGAAACCACAGCAGCTCCTTCCTGTTGTTCACTTCTGCTCAGGCTAATAAAAGTGTTCATGCCATGTGATCATGTGTGCTTTGTGGTCTGTGGGGAAGTTTGTCAGTTCTAATTTAAAAGAGATGGCAGCTTTGTGGTCATCCACTTGTCTTTGTCTGGTTCCTCACCCAGGAACAATTTGCCATGGGAGACCCTACCAACAACGTCTCCTGACAACACAGAAACCCCACAGAACATACAAACCCCTCCACAACAATAAGAAAGTACATTTACAGAAGGTTGGCATATTTTGTGAAAGTTGAGATTTGTGCGGTATTGAACACTGTCCAAAACTGGTGCCCGATAAGCAAGCAAATAATGCAGAAAATAGACTGTCAGTCTGCATCGAGACCAGTTTTTAATCAACAGAGCTCTGCAGGAAGGGCTATTTAATCGTGGTGAAAGCAAAACAGCCAAAGTAAGAGAGAATTAATTACAATGTTTTTCAAATGTGAAGCAGAGGCATGGTCTTCTTTTGCTGCTGGTTCATTGAATTTTGGATGGTGACTGATGACACATCGCAGTTTCAGGATTTGTGAGATGTCTGCCAGACAGCACCCAATGGCATGTCGGTGTGCGTGTCCTCGGGTGAACGAGCCACACTTTGTGTTTACATCTTTTTGCAAAATCTGTTTACCTGTTCTTTAATCATTTGCTATTTCAGCTGTTTGGTGGATGTTGAAATGGTTTTGTGAGCTTAGTTGAGATTTTGACATTTCTGTGGATACCACATGTCTCTATATTTAAATAACAGATCGGGCGGTACATCTCTTTAACCCAGATGTTTTCCATTTCAACCCAGCAACCGGGAGCATTGGGATTAAAGAGACTAACAGTTTATTGCTTATTTGCTTTGTGTAGCACGAATGACCATAATGGGTGTTTGCTGCTGTAAAATCCAGAATTTCTACTTGTGCTTGTTTGTAGGAGCAGATCAAACGAGTTAAGATTTATAAATCCTAACTATAAATTCTAATTATAACCTTTTTGTTCTTCACAATTGCAGGAAATCAAAACGGGTATCACTTTAGCCAGTTCCTAATTTTATAAATTCTGCATTTAGCTGTGCAGTCTCTAATACCAATGAAATGCAGCAAGATGCTCATTTTATGTGTTCCCTTATTTCTTCACTTTCTCCTGACAAAAAACAAGGAACAAATTAAGGAGGGGTACCTCTCGATTGGCAGACAAGGGTGGTGCTTTTCATCTTCAAGAAGGGGGATCGGAGGGTGTGCTCAAACTAGAGGGGGATCACACTCCTCAGTCTCCACCTGGAAAGTCTATGCCTACATCCTGAGATGAGAGTCCGTCTGTTAGTCAAACCTCGGAAACAGAATGAAAAATGCAGTTTTGTCCCAGGCGTGGAAGACTGGACCAGCTCTTTACACTCTCGAGGATATTTGAGGGGCATGGGAGTTTGCCCAACCAGTCTACATTTATTTTGTGGAGAAGGTATTTGACCATGTCCGATCTTGGGGGTCCTGTGGATGTGCTTTGGGAGTATGCAGTGTCTAACCCACTGATGGACTCCAGGGCTACTCTTTTTTTCTTTTTCTTTTTTTTATTGCTTCTGTTCAAAATTTTTATGGACAGAATTTCTAGGCATAGGCAAGTGGCATAGCTATCTCTGCTCTTTGCAGATGATGTGGTTCTGTTAGCTTCATCAGGCTTCATCAGGTGGTAGGCCATGGTCCTAAACTGGAAAATGATGAAGTGCCCACTACAGGTCAGGGATGAGTTCCTGCCCCGAGTGGAGGGATTTATGTATCTCAGGGTCTAGTTCACGGCCAAGGGGAACAGGGTGTGGGATCGACAGATGGATAGGTGCTGCGGCTGCAGTGATGCGGATGCTGTACCGGTCTGCCTTGGTGAAAAGAGAGACTATCTCAAATACTTGGTCCAGTTTTACTCCTCATTCAAAAGGCATGTACACTTGGGTAGTTCACAGGGAAGGATCTCTATAAATAGCAATGGCGGCAAGGGCAGCACCTAGCAGACCACTTTTGAAGTCGCTAGAAATCCAAGCATTTGCACACACTTCAAGCTTGTCAGAAGTTGCTAAAGTTATATCCTAACATTGAGAAAGGCAACACTGGGCTGCTAAAGTAGAGCAATGCAGCCCAAAGCAACTGGTGTAAAGCACTCCTTACAAACACTTTTCCCAGTGATGATGGAAGAGTATAGAAAGTAGAGCTCAGGGTCACCAAGCAAGGCTGAGACAAAAGGTTCCTGAGGTCTGTCTTGTTTATGCCTTGAAAAGCAAAGAGCAGTAGAACCGTATGTGTTGTAGACATTCTAGTAGCTTGATGTTCTCTGCTATTTACCAGCAGAAGGCTTAGCTTTGCTAACTGCTTAACAGTATGCCCAGGCGCGCTAGGGGTTTTATGACCCCACCAATAATGAGATCCAGCCAATATAACCCCCCAATAAAATTATTAATTATGGTGCATAAATAGTTTGTTGTTCTTTAATCATTTCAATTACTGCCAGCAAAATGTTTAATCATCTATTCATGTAAACTGCTTTTCCCTGTGAGACAGTCACTTCTCACCGCTATGAGCTGCTTCAGCAATACCGAAAAAACAGCAATATGGTATATCGATGATACTGAAGTTTCGCCTATCCCATTCTTCTTATAAGTGGTGTTGGAATTACCAAGAAATGCACTGCTGGCTCTGTTGTGCTGGCTCTGGGTCCATTGTGTAACTGACGCCACCAACATTACCAGGACGCCTACATTAGAGCCTCTTATTGCGTGTTTTGTTTGGGTTTCCAGCAATCAGAATCAGAGAAACTGTATTCATCCCAGATGGAAATTGAGTAAAATAAAAAAGGTGGCCACAAGTCATACTCAAACCGGCCACTCTCAGCCATGCAATATATGATAGATGCCCATCCAACTGAGCTAAACCTACACCAGACTGTGGTGCAGGTCACCAAACTGGAGAAGGCATAGAGAGGGGATAGCCTAACTAACATATGAAACCAGAAATGACCGCTGTGTATTCCGTTACTCCCCAACACTGTTTGTAGGCTTATTGTTTACAAAAAGATGTAGTCTATGACGGCAATGGTAGGTTGAGGATTAACATAAACATCTGGTTAGCTGTTCTTTAGCTTATCTGCAAAAAATGTAAATGTAAAATAATTGCAATGTAAGGAAAAGGAATTTTTTTTTTTTTTCCCTATTTGTTGACGTCTGCCACCATAAATCGTTGACGATAGCATTTAGCAATGACGTTAACAATGTGCCGTATATATGGGGAAGGGGCTTACTGATGATGCAGTTGGGTGGAAGGGGGTTGGCAGCGTGCTGTGCTGTGTGCATGTAGGGAGTGGGTTAGTATATGCAATCCAATCATTTAAGATATAGTCATTTCAGAGAGTGGCAAGTTTTCTTGCCATGTTTACCACAGGGACTTGAGCCCCATGTCAGGAACCAAACACAGATGACGGGGACAGAGAAAGATTTGATGTTTCAGATATCATCTGCACAAAGCCTGCACAACCTGATCCTGAGTTTATAGCAGTGCAGAAGCAAGCTAAATGTGTGTTATCTTTAAAAAAAAAAGTTTCACAACTTTTCCTTGGTTGCATTACAGTGCCACTTTACAAGGGGTTCTGTGTTTTTACTGGTCCAAATTTATTCAAATCAGTCAACATTTGCAAGCAAGTGTGAGCCTGCCTTTGTGAGTGCAGGCTTTAGAAATTGGAAAAAGGCTCTCTTCAGGTTCTAGGGATATGCAGAAAATCAGGTACACATCCATGCCATGAACATCTGTGCTCAAAAAGGAAACACTGTAGCTTCACAGCTACAAGTAGAGTTTCAATCAGAATGCAAAGATCGAGACCAAGAGGTCTCATTCCCCACTGTCCTTTAACCACCATGATAGATGCACAGACTCATGTTAGTGTGAAGTTGATGAGCTTCTCACTGCAGTGTGTTTGTCTAATAATAGTGTTCATGCTGTGAGAACGTTTGCTTTGAGCTCTGTGGTGAAGAGTGTCAGTGTGCATTTCTCAGAAACTCCAGTTCTTTGTGGTGACTCAGTGTTTCACAGCAGAGGTGTTAGGATGGAAAAACTGTGAAAAGATACTGCGGTTTATAAAAAGGCAACACTTAATATCTTCAAAAAGCCACATAAAACTAAATAATGTGTAATAATATCACAGCACTGTTGCAGTTGTGCCTGCAGTAATTTTAATGTGTTTATTGCACAGAGACTGATTCAGCTGTGGTCTACTCAGCAGTGAGAACTGAATACGTCCGTTATGGACAAACCACCATCAGAACAAGGAGGCCCAGGTACAGCTGCTCTTTATCTTTGACTGTGGAAAGAGACAAGCTAGCTGCTCACTGTTCACAGCCATTGTGCTAAGCTAACCACACCATTACTCAAGCTCAGACCTGTGGAGGATAAGACACATCAAGCTGTATAGGGCAGAGCAGGAGAACAGGGAGACACTTAGAAAATCCAAAATTTCAAAATAAAAAGCTAAGTGCAGGAAAAACTCTGAAACACTGCTGATGTCATTTTAAAATGGAACAAAACTGAAAGGAAAAAACAAATTTCTGCCAACCTGATTTTTTTTTAAGTGTTTAAAATTAACATTTTTTTAAATTAAAAATAAAAAGAGAAATAAGAGAAATAAAGTCACAAATAAAGTGATAAAGTCATAAGATTTGAACTAAAAAATATTAACTGCTGTGAGTGAGCAAGATGTCAAACAAGACAAATATCAGAATATTTGGGTGAAGTCCCAGTTATCAGCAGACCATCCAGGTACACAGTGCACTACATGTAGCCATACTAATCAGAAGGTCGGTGGTTCGATCCCAGGCTGCCTCCTGGCTGCATGCCAAATATCCTTGGGCAAGATACTAACCCCATGTTTGGGGTTAGTATCTTCAAAGCTTTTCTTCTCTTGAACAAGAGAAGAAAAGCTTTGAAGAAACCTCAGATAATGATGTAGAAACCCTTTGTGTCTCATGTGATGAAGGATGTGTTATAATTTATGAAAGAGGATGACAGAGGTCAGAGGGAGGAAAATATGAGCTTTATTAGCTGGAAGTCAAACTCAGTCAGTGAAACCAAGAACAGCGAGACATAACTGAAGTAAAACAGGGAACAGACGAGGCGGAGGGAGGACAGACAGGGAACACAGAGGGAACTTTGACAAACTCAAAGTAAGAACTGAAGCTGAGAGAAAGAAACACTAAACCCACACTAGAAGAAACCACATGTACAAAGTTAAAGATCAGCACAGATCTGTGGGCTCCAGGTTTGAAGAAGCAGTTAAAGTGTGAGCACCGTGGAAGCTCTGTGATTTGTATCTGAGCTGGTTCCCAGTAAAGTCTGAACTGGGACTGTGTGATGCAGAGAGGTGGAGATTGGAGGTCTTGATTGAACTGCAAAGCTTGTAATCATGTTTCCTGTTGTTTGAACTGTGTTTGTGTTCAGACTTTAAACCAGAGCCAGACGTCGTCTACTCTTCACTGAAGTAGTCCACCAGTCCAACCACTGACATCCAGCTGCTGGTCTTTAACTGGTCCCCCCAGCACCTCAGACCAGAGGACATCCACATGTTACAGATTTTACATGTAACAGATGTTTTGTGTCCTTTTTAGCACTGAATTAGACTCTGATGACCCAGAACTACTTACTGGAAGTCAGTTCATTGACTTGATGTTTGTTGGCTTTTGTTCCCACAGCAGTGAGCAGTTTCTCTGCAGGATTAATAAACTACAAATACAAAATTTAACTTGTTCCTGTTTGGTTGTGGCTAAATGACACACCTCTCTTCACTGATGAAAACAAAGAATAAATACTAAACCACCTCAACCTAAAAACAGCCAGAGCATCTATCACTTCTACCTCTTAAAGTCAATAAAGAGTTCTTTTACTGATGGCATGAAGTTGGCTTTAATGTTAGTTGTAAGGTCTTGGGGTTGTTACAGCTTCACCTTGATCACAAACTACGCCACCGTCGAACTAAAACATAACATAAAATTCAATGAAATAGTAAGACGAGTGAAATAAAGACATAACATGATCTATATAACATACAAACATGCCTCGCTGGCTGAGCCATGCTTTGAGGCAGAAATGAGCTCTTTACAGATACTTTTAAGAAACAACTTTCTCTGAATTAAATTGGCTTCTCTTGCTTCAACTTGCCATGGGCGCAGTAGCGATTTTAGATACGGGCGACACGGGCAGTTGCCCGGGGGGGCATCGGTAAAAAAAAAATGCTTGTACTCATGCTGCCCCGACATCATGCGAACCCATATTGGGAATGGCACAGGCACCGATCGATTTTCTATCGCCCATGGGAGTAAGGGCGCCCTCCGTTTTGCGAGGTGCGCCTGCTGCTTGCGGCACAGGGAGGAGAGGGCGGGGCGGCGGGGGATTGGCTGGAGCAGCAAAAATTACCAACTCTCAAAATTACAAATTACGGCGGGGGATTCTCTGGCTGGCTGGGGCAGCATCTAATAACCAGCTCGCAAAATAAAACAAAATAAAAACAAATCAACAAACACGAAAACACCAGACATCATGATACAGACTTATAATTTGCACCGATGTTTTTTCGAAATTCTGTATGCAAGTGAGCGAGAGCCCTCGGTGCGACTGCTCGCTGCTGAAGTCAAAGTAAACTTTATTGTCATCTCCGCTACATACAGTCCAGTATATAGAGAGACGAGACGATGAGGCTCCAGTTACAGCAGTGCAAGAAAACAAACAATAAATATTTAAGAGTAAAAAAAATAAATATACACTTTAGGACTCGGGGTAAAGGGATCAATAACAATTTAAAATGTATATTTTATATTTTGTTCATTTAAAGTCTCACACACAACCCGTTTTTAAAGTTAAAAAAAGAGAAAAGAAGAGGAGTGTAGCGACTTCCACAGTCGCTAGAGGCCGGGGATGGAGCCTGCCGATTTGCCTGACGCGCTGTCAACTTTACGCAGTAATGGAGAGGTGGAATTGCTTGCTTGTTTATTAAAGTGCTTGAAAAGTTTACAGAGCAATGTGATCGGCTCGCGATTCAAACTCTTAAAACATCACAGGCTCTAATGCAACAAGGGGAAACTCGTTGTGCTGCGGTCAACAAAAACTACGGCTACCCAGCCCTCCTCTCTGTCAAAAGCAAACCAGTGAATGACCGACTGACAACGCCCTCTTAATGTCGCCGCTAGCATCCACGTGACTCCTGTTACACATTACCATAGCAACCAAACAAATAAAACCCGGTGATCTTTAAAATTCAATACATTTAATTATGGCTCCTACAAGGAGGAACGAGCAAAAGACACAGGTAAGCAGATGTGTCATTGGATAATGGCAGGTCATGTATCCTAAAACATTAACAATCAGAATACTTTCTTAATCCCTAAGGAAATTATGTGGGTTACAGTTCCTCCAAGGAGAAATGGTACAAATAGTAACAGTAACAGACTAAACTCCAAACAATATATACAATAATATAAAATTAATTAGTCAGTGTCAATTGTTGATTTGTCCTGTTCTCATTGTATGACGAAGTATGATGTTTAGTAGCCGTTTGCATACTATGCATACTCTCTCCCTCTTCATATGTATGTGTGTGTGTGTGTGTGTGGGGGGGGGGGGGGGCAGAGGGGGCTAGGACCGCCACTGCATGGGCGTGCACATCAACATGGGCGTGCATCTCCCTCAGGTGCACCAGTGGAACCAACATGCAGTACAATGGTTCCTACGTGAGAATTTTCACAATAAATGACCTAATGGCATATAAAATATGCATAGTGCAAAACAAAATACATTAACTGAAAGTAAGGCAGTAAAAGCATCATTCAGTGTCTTTAAACCACACAGAGAAGCTTCAGTGCAGGATGTTTGTGTTTGTGACTGAAACTTTTAGAACTTTAAAGTTCTAGAAAAGCTTATAAGTGAAAAACTGAAATATTTTTTGGATAAAATTTCAGTTCTTTCCCAACATCAGTCGGGATTCAGAAAAAATCACAGCACATTACCTGCTGGTATTAATGTGTTTAATGTGATTTTTGATTCAAAGGACTGCAAAAAATATGTGCTGCTCTTTTTCTTGACTTCTCAAAGGCGTTTGATACAGTTGACCATGTCCATGTCATTTCAGTAAATAGACTAAACAGTATTGGTCTATTTCTAAATGCTATAAGTTGGTTATCAAATAATTGTCAGCAAGAACACAGTGTGTCCATGCTACTGGGTCTTCTTCCACTTTTCTCCCAGTATACAAAGGAGTTCCACAGGGCCATTGCTCTTTTCTCTTTACATAATGTCATGGAATTTTTCTGATGAATAAAATCTGCAACACGAAAGAGCTGTGGTCAAGCTATTTATTACTGCATGCAGGAGAGCAAAAATGCACAACAAAGCATCACAGGTCTAAGTTATGAGCACTGTCCCCTTGGGGCATCTCCGTTCCTTTTTTAAACCCTCACACAAAGCTCTCCGTATCTTCCCAGTTACAATAGATTTCTGTCTCACGGGTTGCTAGACGGCAGAGAGCAACTCCCACTATCTTTTCCCAGAAGCTGGTCCTCTTGGAAGTATTGTCCATCTAACAGTTAGTAGATAACACAGTGAAACATTGTTAAGCAAAGTTAAGCAGTTTTCACAAGGTCAGGTTGACACTAGGGATAGGTATCGTTTAGGTTTTATCCGATACCGGTGCCAAACCGGTACTTTTGAAACAGTGCTCAAACTGGTGCTTAAAGAATGGAAAACACAAACTTTGTCCAAAAACTTCTCCTGTTTAGCTGTTTTTTTGTAAAAAGATAACAATTTTGGCCTTTTCTGCAGCTATGGGGCATATATGGTTTCACTCTTGGCTGGAAGCAGCTTAAACAATGGAAAATACACCAATTTTGTCTAAAAACCTCTCATGTTTAACTGTTTTCCACTTTTTCTTTGGTCATTTTAGCCTTTTTGGCCAGGGTGAAGGGAGTATCTGCCATCAAACAAGAAGACAGCCGCATGTAGCTATGATGATGTTTGCTAGTTCACCTTACATGCATTAATGTAATAACGTGGTTAGCCTACTCAACGTAAATTACACACGAACAACATTAAGCTACTCACGCAGAGAAGAACGGCTGCTGCTGCATCATCATCCTCATCATTTCTGCTACACTGGCAGGGCTAGGGGCCAGGACTCTCCTCTTCGGGTTTTTGGGGGATGTTGCTAACTCCGGGTCCAATAACAGGCACCACACCTGCAGTAGATGTGCTCGGTGTGAGGTCTCGCAGCAAGCTATCAAATACGGTGCATTTCTCGGCTTTTAACAAAATGCTATACATCGCCAGGTGTTTCATCAGATTTGAGGTGTTACCTCCTTTGACAGTATCACAGTATCAGCTTAAAGCACTTGTTGCAGCTGCTGAGTTTGCATCTTTTGCTGTGAAGTACAGCCAGACTTTTGACCGTTTCACCTTGGGCATTTTTAATCTGTAGCTCTGCTCTAAAAGAACGTACGTACCTGGACCCGCCTACTATACTTGGAAAGGTAAAATGATTGGCTAGAATCTGAAGTGTATGACATCTCAGGAAAACAAAGCACCAAAATGTGTGCTGCTTTTCGGTCTGGTTACTACTGTTTATGTCAGAACCGGTGCCATATTGGCACCGAATACCGGTACCCATCGCTAGCTGACACATACACATACTTCATCTAAGGTAACAAATGTTATACTAATTCATACAGTGAGATGCCAAACACATAAATCTAAATGTGAGGATATACTAGACTATTTCCCATAACAATAACCAACCTTTGTGATAATTTATCTGTTACGGCCCCTGGCTTCGGAGTAAGTAGGCCAGCCTTCCTGTTTGGAAATTCCAGCGTTCCAAGGCTCACAGATGATTGGCCAGCCAGGGACCTGTGCCCCCACCTGCATTGATCAGTTTGAGAGTCTTATTATATTTTCCAAATGAGGAAAACAGCAAACACAACTCCTGCTGCTCCCGAGCAGACTACAATCATTGCACTAGACATGCTTCAACATGTTTAAGACACACCTTTATTCTCAGTGGAGTCGTTACCTGTGTGCTAAAGGTCTAAAGGTCTCTCCTTTTCATTGTTAGGAGAAGAAAACTTAAACGAGTCACACATGTGAATTACAAAGACTGTTTCACTGTGACTGCAGAAAGTTTCATTTACTGTCTTAGATTTAAGATTTAAGATGTGCACATACAGAGGTCACTTTATAATCTTGCAGCTCTCACAGAGTCTAAGTCCTCAGAGTCCTCTGCACAGTGCTCAGGGATTTCCTTATCTTTCATGTTGTCCATCTGTTTGAATTCAAGCATCATCATCAATAACTGAGTGTCTGACAGCCTCAAACAACCAGAGCCTGAAAATAAAAAGCCTCTATGAGTATATTTAAAATTGTCATTTACTTTATTTTCTGAGTTTTATTATTTTGTCTTTTCTTAAATTAGTTTTCAAAGCTGTAAAGTCGAGTGCAGGGGTGTCAAACACAAGGCCCGGGGGCCAGAATTGGCCTGGCAAAGACTCCCAATCAGCACAATGTAAGTTTTTTGGAGATTGTGAAGGAGGTGTTGAACTTTTAGCTGTGTTTACAGATTTTCCTGTTGATGAAGACCTCTGCCATGGCCACTCATACTAAACCAAATGAATGAAATATATATTTTTTACGGTCAGGAAAACTTACAGTAGCTTTAAAATCTTGGTAAAGAGAATCAGTTTGCTCCTCTGTGCTATAAATATGTTAAACTGAATTTCCTATAAAATAAAATGATGGCAGTCGTGAAAAGTTTCTTATTTAAATCCCGTTCTCAACTCTTGGCTTGGATGTTTATTTATTTCCATCCTTGTTCCATCCCTCAGGTCCACAGAGATGAGGACCTGAGGGATGAGAAAATGTGAATAAGGAGTCAAAGTGTGTGCAGAGAGCCGTCGTGCACTTGATAACATGACAACAGGACGGCCCAGAGGCCGACACAAAGCTGTGACTGTTTATCTGCATGTCTCAAACACTCCTCCATTTTGTCTGCAGGCTGAGTGATCTGACTGAGCTCAGTCTTCATTTTCTACAGGGAGACGCTCAGAGAGGCTTTCAGTTTCATTTCACAGGAACAGCTTTGCTTCTGTTTTGCATGCAGGTGCTGCACAGAGCACATCCTGTTTAGTCTGACTGCAGCTCAGAAAAAAGGCAGCTGATCAGCTGATTCAGTAGGTCAGCAGTTTGCATAATTTTCATCTATACAAACACCAAACAAAGTCCTGTACACAGTGTGTTTGGTACACTGAGTGTGGGATATCTGTGAAGGTTCTCAGTCATCCAGGTCATCATAGTATTTGGACCTTAGAAAGAAAAGCGTCTAGACTTCTTAAAGTTCCTTGAAGTTAAAGTGAAAGGGTCAGACGAGCATACAGAGTGGAGTCAGATCCTGCAACAAGCCCAGGTCCAATTTACTTTGGTGATTTGGACTATTCCACTTCACAGCTGTTAGATTTTTTTCCTTTATCTCCTGTACAGGCAAACACAATCTATTTGTCATTTCAGGTTGTAGTATTACACAACATTTTCAGATCTAATAGAAATAAAATGAGTGTTTCGTAATTCCTTCAATGTATTGTCTTTATTTATAACTGGCATTATTGTTTCATTCTATTATAGAATCTTACAAGAAAGAGGCAACATTGTATTCCATTGTGCTTTATCAGCTGCTTCGGTGAAAAACAAATCAACAATGCAAAAACAGAAGAACCAGGACATATCCTGGTCAAAAATGACTCCAAAGTTCCTCACAGCGTTACTGGAGGCCAAGGTAATGCCATCCAGAGTAAGAATCTGAATCTTCTCAGTGGTGTTTTAAGAATATGGTGTGTTCTGTTGTAGATGGTCAATTATATTTCAACCCATTTTCTTTTTTCTTTTGTGACAAAACTTGTGATGTCCTGATGTTTTTTTTGTTGTTAATAAAAGTGTTGTTAAAAATAAAATAAAAATATCCCTTTATTCTTTTCTTACTTTCTTTTTTTTTCTTTCCTATCCCCCAGTCTGTCCAGTTTGTAACAACTTACAATAAATAAATAAATAAATAAATACAATTAAGATCAATCAAGTGGACCAACATAGCAAATTTCCCCTTGTGGGACAATTAAAGGATTATTCTATTCTATTCTAAACACTTGGAAAAATAAATCAGTTGGGCATCTTTGGCCTTCAGACAACAATTCTGATTGCTAAAGTACCAAACGTGACAGGCAAAAAAACCCCAACCAAACAACAACAACAAAAATAATAACAAAACAACCCACAATTAAAGATGGATTAAAAAACTAAACAAAAGTAATGTCAGCTAAAATGTAGATTTTTATACAAACCATTTTATGTACGTAAAAAAAAAAAAAAAGTCAAATGAAGGTAATAAATAAAATCATATTTATTACCTTCAAAATATTTTATATTTCACCAACATAAAATAGTTCTATTTAATTTGCCAAACCTGAAGCTCCAACACAAAAACACTCACTGACTCTGAGATCAGAAATTCATGTATGTTTGTAACACAGTTTGACTTTGTGTCAGTAAATCTCATGAACAGCCTGAAGATGAATAAACTGTAGTTCAGAGTCACTGACAGACAGCACAGACACACACTATTGGTCTGAGTCTGAACATGATGATCATCAGAGATGTTTAATATATTCAGCTGTCTGATGGATGTTCAGAAGAGATTATTTATGTCTGTCTTCAGATCGCCTGATTCACAGTTCAGCTGTGGAGACTGAAGACGAAGATCAGTATCATCAGTTTTTTCTGTCCTTGATCATCTTTCTTTCTTCAGTAGCAATGACTTCTTGGAACAGCAGGCGGAGACTCAGAATTCGGCTTTGAAAACTTTGCAGAACCTCATACCTGTTTGCGACGTTTGATTCTCTGTTTTTGTATTTTTGCCTAGATCCATAAAATAATAATAAGAGGAAGAAGAAGAAGAAGAAGAAGAAGAATTCCCAGAAAAACTATCATCCATACCGGATATCTTCCCGACTGATCTGCAGGTGAGAAACAGGTGTCAGCTGTCAGGTAGGTGATGAGTGAATAATAGAATAGAATTATTTTCCTCATCTAGTTCAGAAGACTAGGTTAATAAATTCATTCACAATATGTATTAAGTGAGAAAATGTTCATACTGGGGGATTTTCTGTGCGTTTAATTTAAAAACAGGAAACACATGATCTGACCAAAACTGAAGCCTCCATCTTGTTTTTGCCATAAAAGAAAAAAATTAAAATAAAATTACGACTTAACAGGTCTGACAGCTCCTTTGAGGTCAGAGGTTATGTTTGTTTCATCCAGCTGTTCTATATTAATTTGACCTGTTTGGCTGCAGATCTGTGAGAGCTCATTAAACCATGTCTGAGACTTTTGGAAGGTCAAATCCTCGAGTCTCTGAAAATGTGTTTATTTATTATGAGGCTGAAAAGTCGGAACCTGTTCAGATTCGATGATAACAGCTCTGTCACACCAACCAAACTACACTGTACACAATTTACAACCTTTATATATGAAGCACTTCAAATAATAGGATAATAATAATAATAAATAAAATTGTGAGAACTGACAGACTGCTTTCAAAAATATAGCTAAAAGATGACTTTCCCAACTCTCAGAGAGCTCAGTGTGATCATTAACTCATCATTAACATTATTGAATTCATTTCTGAATTCATTTCTGTAAAATTTGCACTATTTAATTCAGTTACACAAACAAACTGAATTGAGGCTTTTATGAAATTTACTGTGAATAATAAGTTAGTACAAAGATCAGCTTGTTTGTTCTCAACTGTGAATGAATAAAATTAATTAATTTAATTTTGCACAGTGGCATGGTGGTTAGCATTGTTGCCTCACAACACCAATGCTAACCACCAAGAAAGTCCTGAGTTCAATTCCACCATCAGACCGGGGTCTTTCTGTGTGGAGTTTGCATGTTTTCCCCATGTTTGCGTGGGTTCTCTCCAGATACTCCGGCTTCCTCCCACAGTCCAAAGACATGCACTTAGTGGGGATACGTTAATTGGAAACTCTAAATTACCCATAGCTGTGACTCTGTGGTGCCCTCAGCCATCTTTTACGGTGTGCTCTGCTGGGGAGGCAGCATCGCTGCTGGGGACAGGAAGAGACTGAACAGTCTGATCAGAAGGGTCAGCTCTGTTATAGGATGCCCTCTGGACCCAGTGGAGGTGGTGAGTGACAGGAGAATGGTGACTAAGCTGTCATCCCTTTTGGACAACATCTCCCACCTCATGAAGGAGACTCTGACAGCACTGAGCAGCTCCTTCAGTGGCTGCAGCACCCACGATGTGGGACGGAGAGATTTCGCAGGTCTTTCCTCCCCACTGCTGTCAGACTCTACAACATGGTCTCTGCAGATGACCACACACGTGCTGACAGACACACACACATCCCATACACAAATGTAAATCTTCTCCTTAATGTGCAGTGGCACCAAGTGCAGTTTTCTCTATGTAACAAAGTATTTTATTCTATTTGTATATACACTGAACAAAAATATAAACAGGGTAACATAAGTGGCACATAAGTGGTCCGCAGGTGCGCATGCGCTTTCAAAATAAATCTTTAAGAGTTCTAAACAAATGTCTGTCCTCCAGAAAATCTTATGTACGCAAACAAGCGTTGCAACTTCTTATCTGGTGCGTGCCTTTTATTTTGAAATGCACCTGCGGACCACTTATCTGCACTCCTGAATATAAACACAACACTTTTGTTTTTGCTCCCATTTTTCATGAGCTGAACTTAAAGATCTGAAACATTTTCTACATACACAAAGGACCCATTACTATCACATATTGTGTTAGTGAGAGCTTCTCATTTGCAGACATAATCCACCCCACCTCACAGGTGTGGCATGTCAAGGTGCTGATTAGAAAGCGTGAATATTGCACAGGTGTGCTGCCCAAAATAAAAGGCAACTCTGAAATATGCAGTTTGATCACACGGCATCTTAAAACTCTCAAGAATGAGATTAAGTTGCTGAACCCTGACGTCTGACATGCCAAATGAGTTAGTTTAGCTGTAAACTTTGGTGTGTAAATACATAGAGTGAGGAATTTATTGACAGTGGGGGTACGCCTGTCATAAAATGCGTAGTAAGAGCTGCCTCAGCCAGATAAACAGGAAGTCACAGTTATAAGCCTGGGGTTCAGCCTGGGGAGACTGTCCTCGCCATAGAGTGAGAGCGCGATGAGAAAACATCCAGTGCACTATATGAAGTTGTGGTTTGAGGAAAGGTGTTTGTTGAATAGAGTAGTGTGAACTTTAAAAAAAACTGAGGAATGCAGTGAGAAGAAGTGTGTGTGTGTGTAACAGGGAGTGAGAGTGTGTGTGTTCACAGCTCGACGGAAATCGACTGATGTGTGTAGGATGAATGATTGGGCCGCGATTTTTTGTCAGATTTTTGGGTTTTGTTTTATTACAGTGGAACCCCAATTTACGAAATTAATCTGTTCCCGAGGGTCTTTCGTAAGTCGAAAATTTTCGTAAATCGAAGCACCCATTGCGCCTTTTGAGTGAGCCAATGCTGAACGATAGGCTATAGGCTAATTGCTAACTAGAACAACAATATGTCGTTCAAGTGGAACAGCGAAGTGCAAGTACGGAAGCCAAGGGGTTGTCACATGATTCGGAAGGCATCTGGGACACTGACCACATCAGATGGTATGTCCCTGTGTCTAAAAGGATTATAACGATTCAATCTATTCTAAAATTATAAAGAATTGTTTTAAAAAAAACTTTTGTAATGACATCATATTGCTGGCAGTGGAAACTTCAGTATGTGGCACGAGAAGTTCTGCAGCCAGCAATAAACATGAGGGGACTGATTGGGTTAACAATGGGGTAGACTTGTATTCAAGACCGCCTAAACCAAGACCAAGACAGACCGAGACAAAAAAGTCTTTAAACTGCAGCCAGATGCTGCTTCGTTTACGGGTTTCAGGTATATTTATGTGTTTTTGCAATGCACTCGCACAGCCCTCCTCACTGCTGTCTACTGTCTCACTCGTGTACTGAGAGGATGCACGCTCAACTTGACTGTCGCGTCTCTCACCCTGTCTGTTTTTCACACAATGATATTATCCTATATCCTCGCATGTGATTGGCCACAATATGGAGGGATTGGAGCATAGGTGAGCTGTGTGAGAGCTGAGCAGCGAAAGGAAATTAAGTGAGGAGCCGTCTCTCGCTCAATGGGAGTCGACTCTTCTGATTCACTATAAAGCACGGCTCTTAGAGCTGATGCTTTTGCGCATGACACATTAGCGAATGTTATGTTGTTTGTCATGGATATTGTTGACTCCAAATCTCCCGACCACTATGTCGATCTGAGACAGCAAGACCCAGACAGTGAAACCAAGACAAGACCGAGTGATCCAAGACCAAGACCAAAGTCCGTTGAGACCAAGAGAAGACCAAGACCACGTAAAAGTGACCGGTCTCGAGACATCCAACTCTACAATGGGGACAAAAGTTTGACTGACTTGATACTGATACGCAAGATTGCACCTGCTCCACCCAGACAGCGGGAAAAGGGTATGTATGTATGTTTTATTTTGTTTTGGGGTTTTTTGTTTTGTTTTTTTTACAGGAGGAGAAAATTAAGGCAACATCCTCGGTTCACATCAGCTTGTGGGCCCTGCAGACTTTAGTTGCCACTTATCTGTGCTACTGAAAACTGATTTTTTGTGAAGGAAACGGTGTTCTTACTGAATGCGTGGTTAGTTATAGTATGAAACTGTATTGTTGGAAAATGTCAAATGTTACAGGGAGGAAAATGTAATGTGAAAATATACTGTGTTGAAAACAGTGTCACTCCTTTCACAGCAGAAGCAAATTGGTAACTTTATGATTTACAGCAGCACCTCTGGAATCTGTTTATCCAGGCCTGACATCCAGGACTCTAATGTTGTTTTTACTCTAAGAGTCCATCTGGGGGATTTGGCATCCAGCAGACAGACATAGGTTTAATAAAGCAGAATGTGCAGTAATTACAGGCAGTTTTATTGTACTATGTACTATTATATCACTATTTATCTCGAGTCGCTGAGCTCATAGCATTAAACAAGTGAGTGACGTATTTAAAGAACTGTCACAATGTATAATGTGTTGGCATAAACATATGGGATGAGCTAGGATTTGGGCAAATTATGGCAACAGTAGTGGTTTAATTTTCTGGGGAAATAAATTGCACAACACAAACTGGTGACTGTAGTGTTGGATGCCTCATTACTCTTCTGACCTCCAGGTGTTTGCATATGTGAAGCTCATATGAACTCACAGAGTTTGTTTTGAGGCAGTCGTGGTGTGGATGCAAGCTCCAGGCGGAGCCAGGAGTTAGACATACTTAACATGAAATTCATACTGATTTTATTTTCTAACACAGGTTTACAGGCGTGGAGCGAAGCTACTTCAGAGGAAAATTTCTGATGTTGGTTGAGAAATAATGTCACTAACCTTTTTCCTTTTTATTCTTCTAGTTCTGGTGAATTGACACATGGGGGAAACCATGTGTCAAAAAGGGGAGGTCAGCTTTAATATAAAACAGTGTTTTCCAGGATGATTTCTTTATGACTCTACTGTGATTTGTGTGATTAGCAATTCATGCACAAGCAGTGTTGGGGAGTAACGGAATACATGTACCGGCGTTACGCATTTTAAATACTAAATATGAGCAACTGTATTGCGTTACAGTTACCAAGGTGGTATTTACAATGCAGATACTCAGTTGAAATAAATGGATTACTTGGCGGTCTTTTCCTGTTTCGTATGTTAGGCTATGCCCTCTCTATTTTTGATAATTCGACACAAGTGGAAACCCAATCAAAACATGCATTAAGAGGCTCTAATGCCTGTGTCTCAATCTCATGGCCCATGTCATCTTCATTTACAGACCGCATAATGACATGAAGAAATAATTTTAAAAATTATTATTCAAACAAATGTTTTAATATGAAAGCAATAGGCAGAATGCTACAGGTATAGCCCTAAAGAATGTAGCCTCATGGGCAGTGTAGTCCGTGCTGCAGGGAGAATGGACTGCCATACTCGTTATGTGTCTGTGAGTGAGGGAGGGAGAAAAAGGGGAGTGGAAAAGTACGAGTTGCCACGATTCCACTTGTAGTCTAAAGAGGTAGCTGGTCTTATTACCTGTTTTATTTTGTGACAAATGTAGCTCCTAGGCACATCTCTTTTATCCTGACATTATTGGAAATTACAGTTGATTAAGATTATTCCAACCTAACCCATTTCCTACTTATTATGTGTCAAATGTAAATAGTCTGGTGTGTGTACTGTTTGTATACAAAATGTTTATTTATTGTTTGTAAATGCATTAGATATTTGAATCTGTTAAAATACAAATAGGTGACAATGGTAATATAAGCGGGTTAATCGCAGTGTTAACAGTACTGCACAGACTTGTTATTGATGCTGAACAGCAGCAGAATGTAATTACAGATTTATCGTAAATAAGGATAAAAGACAATTATTTTGTAAGTGTATACTTGTGAGAAAAACAAGGTGACCAAAAGGGTTGAACATATGGACCTGATTGAATGTGTTTTTGGTGTTAAAAGAGAAATGTGTGTGTCTAAATGAACAGAAAAGAACACAGTGCAATTCAGTTAATAAATCAGACGAAGGAAGAGCCTGCAGACCGAGCGCAACTCATGTCTCCAATCTCTGCTTTTCTGTTTAAAAACAGACCCTATAGAAGGCCTGTAACAAACAGTAATAAATCACACAGCAATAGTACATTCATGTAGTTGTACAAAGCATGTTAATATATTAAGTAATCCAAAGTATTCAGAATACGTTACTCTCATTGAGCCTGTTTTGTGCAGTAACAAAGCAGGCAGCACTGAAAGCAGCTCTAAGTGTTTGTGTTGTTCAATGATTTGTGCACAACAACAAAAATGGGACCTCTCTCATCCATCAGTCACCATGTGGACATTTTTCTGACACAATTTGAAGCTGATGGACGTTTTGTGTCTGCACTAAGTACGTTTTCACAGCTATGGCACCGGCAGGATTCACTTTCACAGACTCACACACACACACTCAGCTCTACTCACTCACCTGTAACACTCAGGTAAACAATGTTAATGGGCTCCCATGAGTCTTTTTCTGCCTCACTGACACCACACATGTATGCTCCAGTGTCATTAATCGTCACATTCTTCAGAATCAAAGACACGTCTCCATCCTTCATCTGCCTGTCTTGCAGATCCACCCGGTTCATAAAAGATGGATGCTGGAAAATTGGAACAAATTGACCATTCTGGTATGAAAGGACAATTCCTGACTTCAGATCAGCTCTGGTCCAATTTACAGCTGTGATTTTGCTGTTTGGAGCTCGACATGGGAGAGTGACGTTCTGTCCAGACTCAGCTTTGAGAATTTTGGGGTCTGAAAGAGGAAACAACACAGAGCAAAGAGGTTAAAGGTCAAAGTACAATTACGATCAGAATGACTTACTTTAAATATTTTGTTCATTTCTTTTGACATGTGAGTTTTAAATGAACCTCTGAACATCCAGCAGGTCACCAGTAACCCACTGAGGGGGAATTTTAGCCTCATGTTAAACATGCAAAGTGTCAGAAACTACAAGATGTTAGCTTCCACAGAACAACAACATGTGTAGACAAATTAACATAAAAAGTGTTTAAAAAAGGTTATTGTGTTTTTAACTATTTGCCTGTCTACGAGAGGTCTGTTTGTAAAGTTGTCATGGTGATGAGTAGATCTTGCGTTTTGGGGGTATACTGTCCCTTTAAGAGCCACTTGAAGCCAGAGCACGCATGTACCCAGGTTTGTGTCACCCACTGTGCTCTGCGAGCGGGAGCACTGCAGAGTTGGAAGCTGCAAAAGTTTGCGTGGCTATTTACATGTGAGTTAAATGTGCTAGAAAAGTGTAACATAGTGCAAATATTGTCACCAGTAATGCCAGATACTGTAATTAGCCTGGGAAGCTAACTTTGTTATGTGATGACTCTGTTTTTGTGATGATTTTTGTAGAGTTCTGGGGTCCGTTCTTCATACCTCAATTACTACATCCAAGATCAAATCATCGCGCCAACTTTGAGCTCACTTTTCCGGTTCTCCGAACACACCTGTTGTTGATGATTAGTACAGCTGGATGAAGTGATGTGAGATCACTGGGTGGCTTAAAAGGGGCTACGCATCGATAGTAGAAACATTGATCGGCAACCCTTTGATTGGTCGGCGAAAATGTCGAAGGAGCGCGCTCAGTATTTTTCGGCAGCAGAGCAAGAACTCTTGATTGAGGGATTTCAGGAGTTTCAGAGTTTAATTAAAACGCAAAGGCTGCAAAAGTAAGGAGAGAGGGCTGGCAGAAAGTTGCTGACAAATTAAACTCGTAAGTAATTTATTATATTATATTATATTATATCCTCTTTCACATTAGAGCCACAACAGGACCCACTAGAACATGGGAACAAGTAAAAGTGAAATATAAGAATATTCTACAGAATGGTAATATTTATCACTTATATTGCTTTTAGTCTCTTGAAAAGAGACCCTGAAATAATCTGTTTGTTTGTTTATAACAGCAACCAAGAAAAGGGCAGAGCAAAAAAAGACAGGTGGTGGTCCTGCACCCCCTCGTCACACCCCAGCAGAGGAGCTGGCCCTAGGGTTGCATGCTCTCCTTATCAATCTTGCACCTTCCGCAATGGGTTGCTCGCGTACAAACGGACAGGACATGGCTGCGACAGACTTCCCAAATCCACCTTCGCTTTTATAACCGTGGTCTCTCATCTTGATTACACGAAGTAATTTACTATTACTACTCTAAAATATGAATTACATCTGAAATAATCAAATACATGAAATAGAATGATTAATAGTACATTTCCCTTTTTTTTTAGGAAATGACCTGTATGTATCTGTATGA
This sequence comes from Neolamprologus multifasciatus, assembly GCF_963576455.1. Taxonomy (NCBI): domain Eukaryota; kingdom Metazoa; phylum Chordata; class Actinopteri; order Cichliformes; family Cichlidae; genus Neolamprologus; species Neolamprologus multifasciatus. The sequence goes on along the minus strand of NC_140441.1, from coordinate 6,237,110 downwards.
AATCAATAAAAGAATCAAATACTGCATTATCTTTAGTTACATTGATAATATTTATTTATGGAAAAACAGTGGAAAAATATCTCTGTTGCTTTCGTATAAATGAAGCGGAGATACCTGAGTGGCCGTGAGCTAATCCTGTTTACATAAAGTAAGCCTGCTCCCAAGCAGGTTTACGCTTACGGATCTGTTGCTATGACTGCAAGTCCCGGATGAGCTTCGGAGAACCGAACGATCCAAGATCATGCGAAATCGTCAACAATCAAATCCAGCTAACTTACTTAGCGAGGTACGAAGAACGGACACCTGGACCTGTGATGGGTGTATGTGAGTTTGTGAGCAAAGTGAGCATTGCACTGAAAAGCAGCTCTAAGTGTTTGTGTTGTTCAATGATTTGTGCACAACAACAAAAATGGGACCTCTCTCATCCATCAGTCACCATGTGGACATTTTTCTAACACACTTTGAAGCTGATGGACGTTTTGTGTCTGCACTAAGTACGTTTTCACCAGCTATGGCACCGGCAGGATTCACGTTCACAGACTCACAACCACCAGCTCCACCCCTCCCCCCCCCCCCCCCCCCCCCAGCTGTAGGCTTTAACATTGAGTTTCCCCACACATGTTTACAGACGAGTTAGAGAGCAAGAGAAGAAGAGACGGATTCATAAATGTCTTTGTTTCTGCTCTAACCTTACCCAAACAATGCTGCTCTAAAACTCTAGACTACCAGCCACAAAGACAACAGCTGGAGAAACATCTGTCTACCTCTGACATCCACCAGCTCATCCAATTTAATTCAATTTCAATTCAATTTTATTTATATAGCGCCAAATCACAACAAAAGTCACCTCAAGGCACTTCATAGATACAGAGAAAAACCCAACAATCATATGACCCCCTATGAGCAAGCACTTTGGCGACAGTGGGAAGGAAAAACTCCCTTTTAACAGGAAGAAACCTCCGGCAGAACCAGGCTCAGGGAGGGGCGGCCATCTGCTGCGACCGGTTGGGGTGAGAGAAGGAAGACAGGATAAAAGACATGCTGTGGAAGAGAGACAGAGGTTAATAACAGATATGATTCAATGCAGAGAGGTCTGTTAATACATAGTGAGCGAGAAAGGTGACTGGAAAGGTAAAACTCAATGCATCATGGGAATCCCCTGGCAGCCTACATCTATTGCAGCATAACTAAGGGAGGATTCAGGGTCACCTGGTCCAGCCCTAACTATATGCTTTAGCAAAAAGGAAAGTTTTAAGCCTAATCTTAAAAGTAGAGATACTGTCTGTCTCCCGAATCCAAACTGGAAGCTGGTTCCACAGAAGAGGGGCCTGAAAACTGAAGGCTCTGCCTCCCATTCTACTTTTAAATACTCTAGGAACAACAAGTAGGCCTGCAGAGCGGGAGCAAAGTGCTCTAATAGGGTGATATGGTACTACAAGGTCATTAAGATAAGATGGGGCCTGATTATTTAAGACCTTGTATGTGAGGAGCAGGATTTTGAATTCAATTCTGGATTTAACAGGAAGCCAATGAAGGGAAGCCAAAACAGGAGAAATCTGCTCTCTCTTTCTAGTCCCTGTCAGTACTCTTGCTGCAGCATTTTGGATTAGCTGAAGGCTTTTCAGTGAATTTTTTGGACATCCTGATAATAATGAATTGCAGTAGTCCAGCCTTGAAGTAATGAATGCATGAACTACTTTTTCAGCGTCACTCTGAGACAGGATATTTCTAATTTTAGAGATGTTGCGCAAATGGAAGAACGCAGTCTTACATATTTGTTCAATATGTGCGTTGAAGGACATATCCTGGTCAAAAATGACTCCAAGGTTCCTCACAGTGTTACTGGAGGCCAAGGTAATGCCATCCAGAGTAAGAATCTGGTTAGATACCATATTTCTAAGCTTTTCAGCGCTGAGTACAATAACCTCAGTTTTATCTGAATTAAGAAGCAGAAAGTTAGCGGCCATCCAGGTCTTTATGTCTTTAAGACATTCCTGCAGTTTAACTAATTGGTGTGTGTTATCTGGCTTCATGGACAGATAGAGCTGGGTGTCATCTGCATAGCAGTGAAAATGTATGCTATGTCTTCTAATGATGCTGCCTACGGGAAGCATGTATAATGTAAACAGAATTGGTCCTAGCACTGAACCCTGTGGAACTCCATAATTAACCTTAGTGTGTGAAGAGGACTCTCCATTTACATGCACAAATTGGAGTCTATTAGATAGATATGATACAAACCACTGCAGTGCAATACCTGTAATACCTACAGCATGTTCTAATCGCTCTAACAGGATATTATGGTCAACAGTATCGAATGCTGCACTAAGGTCAAGAAGGACAAGCACAGAGATGAGTCCACTGTCAGAGGCCATAAGAAGATCATTTGTAACCTTCATTAAAGCTGTTTCTGTGCTGTGATGAACTCTGAAACCTGACTGAAACTCTTCAAATAAACCATTCCTCTGCAGATGATCTGTTAGCTGTTTGACAACTACTCTTTCAAGGATTTTTGATATGAAAGGAAGGTTGGAGATTGGCCTATAATTAGCTAAGACTGCTGGGTCTAGAGATGGCTTTTTGAGTAAAGGTTTAACTGCAGCCACCTTGAAGGCCTGTGGTACATAGCTGATTATTAGAGATAGGTTGATCATATTTAAGATCGAAGAATTAATTAATGGCAGGGCTTCTTTGAGCAGTTTTGTATTAATGGGGTCTAAAAGACACATTGATGGTTTGGAGGAAGTAATTATTGAAGTTAACTCAGAAAGATCAATTGGAGAAAAAGAGTCTAACTTAACATCAATGGTACTAAGAGTAGCTGTAGATAATATTACATCTGTGGGATGATTATTGGTAATTTTTTCTCTAATGATAAAAATTTTATTTGTGAAGAAGTTCATGAAGTCATTACTAGTTAACGTTAAAGGGATGGTTGGCTCAAAAGAGCTCTGACTTTTTGTCAGCCTGGCTACAGTGCTGAAGAGAAACCTGGGGTTGTTCTTATTTTCTTCAATCAGTGACGAATAGTAAGATGTTCTGGCTTTGCGGAGGGCTTTCTTATAAAGCAACAAACTATTTCTCCAGGCTAAATGATGATCCTCTAAATTTGTGACACGCCATTTCCTCTCCAGATTACGAGTCATCTGCTTTAGGCTACGTGTTTGAGAATTATACCACGGAGTCAGGTACTTCTGATTAGAGACCTTAGTTTTCACTGGAGCTACAGTATCCAGAGTCGTACGTAGTGAGGAGGTGAAATTATTAACAAGATAATCGACCTCTGTTTAGGTAGCGTTCAGATAGCTGCTCTGCTCTGTGTTGGTACAGGGCATTGACGATGATAACAGTGGCTGGATTATATTCTTAAACTTAGTTACAGCGCTTTCAGAAAGACATCTACTTTGATAAAGTCCACTCTCCACTGCTGTGTAATCAATTATTGTAAATGTAAATGTTATCAGGAAATGATCAGACAGGAGAGGGCTTTCAGGAAACACTGTTAAATGTTCAGTTTCTATGCCATATGTTAAAACAAGATCTAGAGTGTGATTAAAGTGGTGGGTGGGTTCTTTTACATTTTGAGAGAATCCAATTGAGTATAATAACAGATTAAATGTCATGTTGAGGCTGTCATTTTTAGTATCTACATGGATGTTAAAATCACCCACAATAACTATTTTACCTGAGCTCAGAACTAAATTAGATATAAAGTCTGAGAAATCAGGCAGAAACTCTGTGTAAGGCCCAGGTGGACGATAGATGATAACAAGTAAGACTGGTTTCTGAGTTTCACAGCTGGGGTGGACAATGTTAAGCATAAGGCTTTCAAATGAATTAAAAGTCTGTCTTGGTCTTTCATTAATTAATAGACTGGTGTGAAAAATTGCTGCCACACCTCCCCCTCGGCCTGTGCTTCGAGATTTCTGGTAGTTAGAATGACTCGGGGGTGTTGATTCATTTAAACTAACATAATCATCCTGCTGCAACCAGGTTTCTGTAAGGCAGAGTAAATCAATTTGTTGATCAATTATTAAGTAATGTACTAACAGAGACTTGGAGGAGAGAGACCTAATATTTAATAATCCACATTTCACTGTTTTACTCTTTGGTTCAGATGTGGATACCGTATTGTTCTTTCTTTGTGATTGTTTATGTTTAAGTTGTTTGTTGCTGGTTTTTAGTTTGTTTTTTGTCTGTTTGGGAGCTGACACAGTCTCTATGGAGATGGGTTTTTGGGGGGGTAGCAGGAGGAGAGAAGCTGCAGAGAGGCGTGTAAGACTGCAACTCTGCTTCCTGGTCCCAACTCTGGATAGCCATATTTTGAGGGGTTTAATAAATTTGTCCATATTTCTAGAAATGAGAGCTGCTCCATTCAAAGTGGGATGGATGCCGTCTCTCCTAACAAGACCAGGTTTCCTCCAGAAGGTTTGCCAATTATCTATGAAGCCCACATCGTTTCTGGGACACCACTCAGACAGACAGCAATTTAAGGAGAACATGTGGCTAAACATGTCACTCCTGGTCTGATTGGGGAGGGGACCAGAGAAAAGTACAGAGTCCGACATTGTTTTGGCAAAGTTGCACACCAATTCAATATTGATTTTAGTGACCTCCGATTGGCGTAACCGGGTGTCATTAGTGCCGACGTGAATTATGATTTTACTGAATTTACGTTTACCCTTAGCCAGCAGTTTTAAATTTCCTTCAATGTCGCCTGCTCTGGGCCCTGGAAGACAATTGGCTATGGTTGCCGGTGTCTCTAGCTTCACATGTCTGAGAACAGAATCACCAATTACCAGAGTTTGACCCCCGGCGGGTGTGTCGCCGAGTGGGGAAAAACGGTTAGACACATGAACGGGTTGGTGGTGTACCTGGGGCTTCTGTTTAGGACTATGCTTCCTCCTCACCGTCACCCAGCTGCCCTCTTTCCCCAGCTGCTTGGGGTCTGCCAGGGAACAGCTTGCAGGGCCTACGCTATCTTCGGCTGCACCAGCTACAGGGGCCTGGCTAGCTAAGGGTGAGAGCAGGGTGCAAAGCCGAATCTCCAGTTCAGTAATCCTGTCCTCCAGAGCTGCAAATATGCTACATTTGTTACAGATATCATTACTGCTAAAAGAGGCCGAGGAGTAACTAAACATCTGACACAATGAGCAAGAAAGTGCAGGAGGGACAGGTGAAGTAGCCATGGTGCTAACGAGTCGGCTACGAGCTAAGCTAAGCTAGTGAAACAGTACAGAGACAGTGAGTGAATACTTTGGCTATAAATTAGGTAGTGAGTACACAGAAAGTGTGCTTCGGATCAAGCGCGAGAAGATTATACTCTGAAAAAAGAATGTATTTAAAAGTTGTTAATTAAATTGCTAAGCAAATAAGCTACTCAGAAACACCACTGTGTTTGAGCAGGAACAGGAAGTGATACTCTACCGCAGAGTGAGCGAACACCAAGTGACAGCGCCACCAAGAGTGACACCATACATCAAACAAACATCAACAACCAGGAAGCAGCTTCACCTCTGATCACACACACACTCAACTCTACTCACTCACCTGGAGGATCAACAACAATCAGATAAACAATGTTAATGGGCTCCCATGAGTGTTTTTCTGCCATGCTGACAACACACATGTATGCTCCAGTGTCATTAATCGTCACATCCTTCAGAATCAAAGACACGTCTCCATCCTTCATCTGTCTGTCCTGCAGATCCACCCGGTTCTTAAAAGATGGATGCTGGGAAATTGGAACAAATTGACCATTCCGGTATGAAAGGACATTTCCTGACTTCAGATAAGCTTTGTTCCACTGTACAACTCTGATGTTGCTTTTTGGAGCTCGACATGGGAGAGTGACGTTCTGTCCAGACTCAGCTGTGAGAATTTTGGGGTCTGAAAGAGGAAACAACAAAGAGCAGAGAGGTTAAAGGTCAAAGTACAATTATGTGGCTTCCTTTGACATTTGAGTTTTTAGTCATGCTGGTTTTCATGGACCTCTGAACATCCACCAGGTAGGGCTGTTCGATATAACGATATATATCGGATGTATTAAATCCAGTTCTTTGTATTCTTCAATGGCCAAGAAAGACACGACTCAAAGTGGTCTAACTTAAAAAATGATCTTTAATTTTACTTATATATATATTCCGGAATATGGAGACTGAGCAGGCACGCAGACACGCCAGCCGAAGTCTCAGGCAGAAAACAGGAAGCCTGATTATTTATATTCTTCCTCTAGACGTCACACACACTTTACGTTTTGATCAAACACTCTACTTAGTTTCACTCTCTGCCTGCAGCTCCTCATATTCTACAAAAACATGCAGTTTCCTGTCAGCCTGTGACCTAGTCAAGTCTGGGCCTCTCATAAAACAATCTAATCAGCAAATAAGTATTAACATTATATATTTAAATCCCAACAGATGACCATATAAAAAGTTATATCGTTTCATATTACTCTATCCCTTGCTTCGTGGCGTCGCAAAATAAACTGTTTGCGGCAATATTTTTTTCATCGTTTTGATGGTCATTGTAGAATTAATTTCTTAAAGTTCTCCCTTTCTCTTATATTTAAAATAACCACACTACAGACAGACAAGCGACTGCTTTTATGTATTGTCGTTAGCAACAACACTCGCGTGCCTCCGCCGTCCGCCTGTTTGTTTTCCACATAAACCTTTTACAATAAAGCTGAAGATCCTATTGAGATTTTTCAAAGTAAAATGAATCACATGAAATAGTATGCAGAGTGTTTACGGATGAGAAGCAAAAAAAGACCCGTCAGGTGCTAAAAAGTAAACCTTAGAATCTTTTCCCAGCAGCACGCCGTGTAATAAACACTGACAAAGAAAAAAGCAACCATTTCAATGTCTACAAATGTATAGCTTCATGCTTCGGTCAAAACCCTTGACTCCAGGTACACCCAGCTGAAAACACCCAGCAAGTCGAGTTGATCCGAGATTCACTGAATTTACAGAAAATGTAACATTTTGGGATACATATCGTTGTCAGGACAATAAATGTCTTATATCGGGTTATCAGATTTTGGTCATATCGCACAGCCTTACCACCAGGTCACCAGTGACCCACAGGGTGAATTTTAGCCTCTTGCTAAACATGCAAAGTGTCAGAAACTACAAGATGTTAGCTTCCACAGAATAAAAACACGTGCTAACATGTGATAAAAGTGAACATAATCAGTGAGAGAAAGCAGCCCTCTCATTATAATAGGGCTTTGGAGCGTGATGTCACGGGGGTGGGTGTGGAAATGATTTTGGCCTGATCCACCATTTTGGGGGTCTAAACAAAGCGCAAGCGAAAAAAGGAGCGAAGGCACACACAACAGCCATGGTTCGTTCTTGCTGTGTGGTCGGCTGCAATGTTCGATCGCACGACCAGCAAGAGAATACGCTTGAAAAGGGTTTGTCTTTTCATTCTTTCCCAACCTGGAAGCAACACGAGGCAGCTCGTGTATCGATGTTACCAAACGAAGGCGTCTGGCCTGGATAACAGCTGTGAAACGAGATGATATCCAGTTCTCTTCCATCTCCAAATATCTGTTGGTGCTCCAGACATTTTCATTCCAGTAAGTTCTAAATATGTTCATATCACTCTTTATAGCCTATTAGTTTTATTTTCGATGCGCTCTGAGCTCATAGCAAATTAGAACAAACATCCTACTGAGTTATTTTGCAGAACTACCTTCTATTTATAGAGTTGCTAATTATTTTGTATTATTGCAGCAAACCAGCCAATGAAATGGATGAAACATTGTGACTGGGTTCCAGCGCTACACAAGGGACCTGCTTCAAACATACCACCATGCCAATCAGATTAGTTCTTCTATGTGAGGGTGAAGAGGTGACCCTTCTGGATAAGATGGTGAAGGTTTGCTGCGTTTGTTGAACAGTGTGATAATAAAACCAGGGAAAATGAAACTTGCTCCTGTTAAATATTCTTAAGTCTTGTGCTGTATAAATAGCGGTATTTTTTCAAAAGATACAGTAAATAAAGTAATGTTAGTAGTGGGTGATATCAGGTAAACACTGTCATGATTTTATGTAAACATTTTGTTATTTGTAAACTATAAATGACATGGATTCTACACTGTAACTGATGTGATGTTCTACAAAGTGGTTTTAATAAAAAAAAAAGAGGCAAAAATTAGATTGTTTCTTTATTCAACTTTTGAACAGTGGGACTCAGTCAGTACATATTCAGTAAATGCAAATGCAACTCCAAAGCCCTATATTATATTATGCAAATGATGGACTGTCAATGCTGGTAGAAAACAAGCTGCAGAACTACATCTGTGGCTGGTCAAAACAAACAACTGACATGGGCCTAAAAATCCACCAAGGCAGGAAGAGGTGCCCCAGCAAGCTGAGAAAGGGGCCTCACATTGACCAATACTTTTTAAGAAGTAAGTAAAATCAGTTGATTGACGCCCAGAGGCAGGGGAACTCCCACATTCCTCAGGGTATCAGTACCCCCAAAGAAGGTTCAGTGTCGTACAGACCATCCCATAGTCTCCAGATTGGAGCTCAGTCAAATTCAGCCAGTAGCAATTCCCAGTATAGAGTCTACCCCATCACACCCAATATCAGGCCCAATTAATATCACTAGCATGGAGTTTAGCCACCAACAGCTTGCAACACATTTCCCTATAGATTTAAGCCAGCCACAGTCAATACCATGTTACATCCCAGAGCCCATCCAGAAACAGCTGACAGAATCTTCCAACACTGAATCCAGCCAGTCACTACCAGCAAAAGAAAGGACAATGGAAGGTAGGAAAGCTCAGATTCTGTTGCCCAGATCCAGTGAGAAGAGAGAGTGGGAAACCATTGACTCAAGAGAAAGGGAGTTGGAGAACCTGGGAACCATCATCTGCAGCTATGGTGCTGAGAGATTTGGGGAAAGAAAAAGACATAGAGGCAGCAGAAAGGCCCTTTAAACCAGGTAAAGTCTAGGAGACAGCAGAAAATTGACAGGTTAGTGAAAGAGAGAAGACAACTGAGGAAACAGTGGAGGAGGGCCTATGAGACAGAAAGGGAGGAGCTTCCTGCCCTGCAGGAGGAAATAAAGCAACAGCTTATTAAGTTGCGAAGATCAGAGCACCTAAGACAGCAATGTAAGAAGAAAGAACTGACCCTTTTCTACAAAAACACATAGACATTTAAGATCTACCATAGAACCAAGTCGCCCAGAGCTTATCTTTATATGATTACACACTGTACTGGCATTCTAAATGGCCTGTATTTGTATAGTGCTTTTCTAGTCCCTAAGAACCCCAAAGTGCTTTACACAACCTGTCATCCACCCATTCACACACTGGTGATGGCAGCTACATTGTAGCCACAGCCACTCTGGGGCGCACTGACAGAGTCGAGGCTGCCGGACACTGGCGCCACCGGGCCCTCTGACCAATGGGTGAAGTGTCTTGCCCAAGGACACAACGACCGAGACTGTCCAAGCCGGGGCTCGAACCGGCAACCTTCTGATTACAAGGCGAACTCCCAACTCTTGGGAGCCATGATCGCCCCCACATTCTGGGAGCATTTTAAAGCCCACATTTTAATAATATGTATGCATTAAGTCCATAGTAACTACATAAATTGCAAAAAAGTGCAATAAACTAGAAAAAATTGAAAATGATTTTAGTTTTTTAACATATATTTCTAGTTAGAGAAATTTAAGAGGTTTATCCCTCAAAACTGTTAGCATAAAGAAGTTGCACAAAATAGTTTCTAACCACAAGAAATTTATTTTGAGTGTCTTCATAGTTTTATTTTTGAGATACACCAATTTTTATATACTGCAGGAAGCATCAAAATAAACTATTTCCAGCAGTATAATTTGAGTTCTAAGCATCCCAGTAACTATACAGAAAAGAATCAAGTCAAACATGACTTGTATAGGCTAAACACCAGAATAGGCTTATGAGGCCCCGAAAGTAAAAAAAAACAAAAAACAACAACTACATTTTCCGTGAAAATGAAAATGACATCACACCGGCTTTGCCAGATTAGCCTGCTGAACATGGAGGGAAATATCTTCTTCAGTGTCTTGGCCCAAAGACTATCTACTTTCTTGCAAAGAAATTACTATGTTGACACATCAGTGCAGAGGGCCGGCACCTTGGGTTTTTCGGAAAGTCTGGAGCATGCCAGTGTCATCTGGCACCAGATTCATACTGCCAAGAAAGAATGAAGAAAACTTCTGGGAACTGGAGTTATGGCAGGCTGCATGATTTCCGCTCTGGCATTTATCATGGCATGGAGTTGGTCATGTGGGCATCCCGGTCTTCTAAGCATACGTTCACTGACCAATAAGGGACCTTTCATCCAAGACCTCCTCTCTGACTGTAAGTTTGACTTTTTCTGTTTAACTGAAACCTGGCAACAACCTGATGACTTTTCTCAGCTAGATGAATCTACTCCTCCGGGGTTTGTTTACTTCTCTAAACCTCACTGCTCAAGTCGTGGGGGTGGTCTTGTGATCATTTTTCACCAGAACTTGAAAGTCCTGCCAGTGAATGTTGATGTTGATGTTGACTTTTCCTCCTGTCTTGAAGGCTTTGAATTCAAACAGTTTTTTGACTTCCCCACTCACTTTAAAGGGCACACCTTGGACTTGATTTGCTGTTCTGGTCTTACTCCCTCGAATCTTTCTGCTGATGAAATTCCCATAACTGATCATTTCTTCCTTTCATTTAACCTCACTCTCTGCTGCTCTTTTACCAAGCCAACCCATCTCATCTCGTTCAGCAACATCAAGAGCATTAATATGAACATTCTCACTACCAGATTGGACAATATTCAGATTCATGGAGCAGTAACATCTCTCTAGCAAGAGGCATTTGTAATTGAACGTCGAAAAATGGTGGTGGAGGAGGTGTGTCAACAGGAGGAAACAGCCAGATATACCAGAGCTGTAGCGTTGGCCAAGCAGGGTCCAGGATGAATCTGGAAGAAATCTGGGGAATGGAGGCTAATAGGCTAAGTTTCATCATCCGAGCCACATATGATGTACTGCCTTCCCCCAATCTGTAGCTGTGTGTTGGAAAGAACCCATCTTGCTCCCTGTTTACAGTCCCAGCAACACTCAAGCACATCTCTGTTGGTTGTAAGACTAGCCTTACTCAAGGCAGATACACATGGAGACACAACCAGGTCCTCAGAAGTCAACCCAGGCAGGGCCACCTGGGATGAGGGTGTCTAGTGATAATAGCCCAAACACCGAATGAATCTAAGGTTCACTACTGATGATGTGTCCTAAAATTTTAATATTATAATCTAGGTCAGATTTCTAACCCCTAAATCTAACCAAGGAAGGTAAAAGGAAAAATAGCAGAGTAGCTTGTGATAAAATACCAAAACACCCTGTGAAGGTGAGGCACACAACGGTGCGTCCCGCTGGTAGAGTTTCTGGTTCACGTTTCCTCATAGCAGCCATCCCTCAAGACTTTCTCCATTTGAAGCAATGCATTATCAGGGATTGTAACATCCAATTCTTTTACTGAATAAGACACTGTGAGTCTCTGCATGCTGCCTGTTCTGTAGCTACAGCTGTTTGTATACACTGAACAAAAAGCTTTTTAGCTGTATACTGACTCCTGAAACTACTTAGCTTATTAAAAATGTGTGCGTCTGTAGTCTCAGTGACTACAGCCTGACTCTAAAGCTGAGTCTAAATGTGATCAGATGAAGTGTGAGGTTGTGAGAAAGTCTCTGACTGCATTCATAGATGTGTCCTTTCAGCTGCTCGCTCTGATCCAACCTTTGGTCTCTAAGAAGAGGCTTCAGGGAGATGTTTGCTACGTTGGACTGTAGGACCATCAGAAATGTGTGCAGTAACAAAACAGGCAGCACTGAAAGCAGCTCTAAGTGTTTGTGTTGTTCAATGATTTGTGCACAACAACAAAAATGGGACCTCTCTCATCCATCAGTCACCATGTGGACATTTTTCTGTCACACTTTGAAGCTGATGGACGTTTTGTGTCTGCACTAAGTACGTTTTCACAGCTATGGCACCGGCAGGATTCACTTTCACAGACTCACAACCACCAGCTTCACCCCTCCCCTCCTCCTCCAGCTGCAGGCTTTAACATTGAGTTTCCCCACACATGTTTACAGACGAGTTAGAGAGCAAGAGAAGAAGAGACGGATTCATAAATGTCTTTGTTTCTGCTCTAACCTTACCCAAACAATGCTGCTCTACAACTCTAGACTACCAGCCACAAAGACAACAGCTGGAGAAACATCTGTCTACCTCTGACATCCACCAGCTCATCCATACAACAAACACACATCAACAACCAGGAAGCAGCTTCACCTCTGATCACACACACTCAACTCTACTCACTCACCTGGAGGAACAACACGAAGGTAGATGATGTTGAGTTTCCATGAGTGTTTTTCTTCCACGCTGACACGACACACGTATGCTCCTTCATCTTTAATCGTCACATCCTTCAGAATCAAAGACACGTCTCCATCTTTCATAAGTCTGTCCTGCAGATCCACCCGGTTCTTAAAAGATGGATGCTGGTTTTCTGGAAAAAAGTGCTGAGTCATGTACAAAAGCACATATTCATCTTCCAGGTCAGCTCTGCTCCACTTTACAACTTTGATCTTGTTAATTGGAGCTCGACATGTCAGAGTGACGTCCTGTCCAGACTCAGCTGTGATGATCTTCTGGTCTGAAAGTGGAAACAACACAGAGCAGAGAGGTTAAAGGTCAAAGTACAATTATGATCAGAATGATTGACTTTAAACATTATATTTCCTTTGACATTTGAGTTTTTATTCATGTTGGATTTAATGAACCTCTGAACATCCAGCAGGTCACCAGTGACCCACTGAGGGGGAATTTTAGCCTCATGCAAAACATGCAAAGTGTCAGAAACTACAAGATGTTAGCTTCCACAGAACAACAACATGTGTTGATAATAAGTGAACAGAATGTGTGAGAGAAAGCAGCCTCTCATTATAAGACACTGTGAGTCTCTGCTGCCTTTATGGAGCTACAGCTGTTTGTATACACTGAACAAGAAGCTTTGTAGCTGCATACTGACTCCTGAAACTACAACACATCACACAGACACACACATTACACTTCTTTGTCTCTGTCACAGCTGGATTACAGATGTTAAGTTTCCACCCAGCCTTGTATGTCCTTCTCACACAAACTGGACTAATATGAAAATATTTGTTAGATAATATTGTTAACATGTCAACCAGGCTCATACATTCTATTCCTCTTTAAGCATCATTTGCTTTTTAACATCTAAATCTCATCAAAAGGCTGAAACAGGAAAGTCAAACAGAGGAATACACATGTTACAGATTGTAAGCGTGTTATCTGCGTGGTATTTTGCAGCTCTGACACTCAGATTGTTATAAATGTCTGAGTCTGTTGGTATTGTCAATGACTAACAGACAACCTGAGTCTAAAGCTGAGTCTAAATGTGATCAGATGAAGTGTGAGGTTGTGAGAAAGTCTCTGACTGCATTCATAGATGTGTCCTTTCAGCTGCTCGCTCTGATCCAACCTTTGGTCTCTAAGGAAGAGGCTTCAGGGAGATGTTTGCTACGTTGGTGTCACAGGCAGACCGTGTGGAGAGGATAGAGGACCCATGTGCAGACAGAGGCCAGGAGACAAAATTGGACTTAACAAAAGACGAGCCTTTATTAAGGGCTGAAAACTCCTGAAAAAAAAACAAGGCTTAACTGAGGGGAAACCTGAACATAAACTGGGAAACTACGACTATGACTTTGACTTTAAACTATGACTAGACAACATAAAAACTGTGACTTATTTTGACTTGACTGGGAAACTGTGAAAAGAGGTAGGAAAGATAATACAGCCGATGCGACACTGAACAAAGGAAGACCGAGGACTTAAATACACACATGAGGTGATCAGGGGAAGTAAAGACACATGAGGACACAGCTGACCAAAATGAAACATAATGACACAGGGGAAAGTAAAACTAACTACATGAACACAGAACACAAAATAAAACAGGAAACATGAAGACTTAGACACTACAACACAAGCTTAACAGACCTAAAACACATGACAGAGTAGACAAGAACCCAAACACAGAAACCAAGGAGACAGATGATAAATAATCACAAACCTAAACATCCACTAAACCCTAAATAAGAATAACACGCAAACTTATAATCACCAAACTAACATGAAAACTTCAAAAATTACAAAAATAAAACTCAAAATGCTGGGTCAGAGACCCAGCCTGTGACAGTTGGATCGTCCTACTCAATACTCACTTACCTGGAGGATCAACACTCAGGTAGATGATCGTGAGCTCCCATGATATTGCTTCTTCCATTAAGACACCGCATTCATATCTTCCTTCATCATTAATCGTCACATCCTTCAGAATCAAAGACACGTCTCCATCCTTCATATGTCTGTCCTGCAGATCCACCCGGTTCTTAAAAGATGGATGCTGGTCGTCTGGAACAAAGTCACGAGTCCAATAGAAAAGAACATTTCGTGACTCCAGGTCAGCTTTGCTCCACTTTACAACTGTGATGTTGCTGTTTGGAGCTCGACATGTCAGAGGGACGTCCTGTCCAGACTGAGCTGTGATGATCTTCTGATCTGAAAGAAGAAACAACACAGAGCAGAGAGGTTAAAGGTCAAAGTACAATTATGATCAGAATGATTGACTTTAAATATTTTGTTTATTTCCTTTGACATTTGAGTTTTTAGTCATGTTGGATTTAACAAACCTCTGAACATCCACCAGGTCACCAGTGACCCACTGAGGGGGGATTTTAGCCTCATGCTAAACATGCAAAGTGTCAGAAACTACAAGATGTTAGCTTCCACAGAACAACAACATGTGCTGATAATAAGTGAACAGAATGTGTTGTAGCTGAATACTGACTCCTGAAACTACAACACATCACACTGACACACACATTACACTTCTTTGTGTCTGTCACAGCTGGATAACAGATATTAAGTATACCCAGATATACCCAGCCTTGTATGTCCTACACATACAAGCTGGACCAATACAAAAATTATCTATTAGATAATACCATTTAACCACCATCACCCTCCCCAATCCTGACTCAATGACCTTCATCACACCTCTCACCCCCCTTTCCTGCTCCCTAAAACTCAGAATATACACTCAGGATGTGAGCCGATTGTTTAAGAAACAGAAGCCTAGGAAAGTCCCCGGACCAGACGGTGTTTCACCCTCCTGCCTCAAAACCTGTGCTGAGCAGCTGGCTCCCATTTTTACCCACATCTTCAACAGATCCCTGGAAATGTGTGAAGTTCCCTCCTGCTTCAAACCCTCCGCCATCATCCCGGTCCCCAAGAAACCCGCCATTACAGGACTGAATGATTATAGACCTGTCGCGTTGACGTATGTGGTCATGAAATCCTTTGAACATCTGGTGTTAGCCCATCTGAAGGACATTACAGGCCACCAGTTGGACCCTCTGCAGTTTGCCTACCGGGCAAACAGGTTGGTGGATGATGCAGTGAACATGGGGCTGCATTACATGTTGCAACGCCTAAACCGCTCGGGAACTTATGCCAGGGTCCTGTTTGTGGACTTTAGTTTGGCTTTTAACACCATCGTGCCTGAACTTCTCTCCTCCAAACTCTCCCAGCTCAGCGTGTCACCAGCTACCTGTCAGTGGATCACCAGCTTCCTGACAGACAGGAAGCAGCAAGTGAGGCTGGGGGAGATCACCTCTGAAACTCGGTCCCTCAGTATTGGTGCCCCTCAAGGATGTGTCCTCTCACCACTATTGTTCTCCCTCTACACTAACGACTGCACCTCCAAGAACTCAGATGTTAAACTCCTAAAGTTTGCAGATGACACCCCCGTCATTGGCCTCATTTAAGATGATGATGAGTCTGCATACCGGCAGGAAGTCGAGCGGCTGGTACTCTGGTGCAGTCAGCACAATCTGTAGCTGAACATGCTTAAGACTGTAGAGATGACAGTGGACTTCAGGAGACATCCCTCAACACTGCTCCCCCTCACCATATCAGACAGCCCGGTATCAACTGTGGAGATCTTCAAGTTCTTACCAGCATCTCCTATGACCTGAGGTGGGAGACCAACATCTCCTCTATCCTCAAAAAGACCCAGCAGAGGATGTACTTCCTGAGACAACTGGGGGAGTACAGTCTTCCACAGGAGCTGCTGATCCAGTTCTACACTGCTTTCTAACATCTGAATCTCATGAAAAGGCTGAAATTGGAAAGTTAAGCAGAGCAGTACACATGTTACAGATTGTAAGCATGTTATCTTCTGCTGCTCCGACACTGAGATTGTTATAAATGTCTGCGTTTGTTGGTATTGTCAATGACTAACAGACAACCTGAGTCTAAAGCTGAGTTTAAAGTTCGTGCCTGGTGTCTCCTTCACACACAGACAAACTGAATCCAGATGAAAATAATCCTCCTGTACTTCTTGTTATCTCGGAGAGAAACTCAGTTTAGTTCAATCTCACCTGCAGAGACGAAGACAAGGACAAACAGCAAAGTGGAGCAGAGCAGCGCAGTGCCAGCAGCCATCTCTGTGTCAGTATTTGTGCTGATCCGACTCTTAGTTTGTTCTAAATGTCTGAGTCTGTCGGAGTTTTCAGTCAATAACAGAGCCTGACTTTAAATACTGACTACATCAGATTACATTTAAGCTTGAAATAAAGCTGAAAGTCTGCTTTGAAGAACACACCTGACTTTCAGCGGCTCACTCGGACTCTGCGCTGTTTGTGGTGCATTCAAGAACCTCGGAAATCTCGTCTGTTTGGTGAACTAACAGGCCCACGTGACCCGGTGACGGTCACAGTGTAACATCTGCCAGCTCAGTGTAACCAAACATCGTGGCGTTATTTGTGTCTGATCCGCGGTGAAGCTTCTGCTGTGGATATGTGTTATCTCCTTAATGCCGGGCTCACACTGTGCGATTTTTGGCCCATTTTGAGCCGATTTTTGAGTCGTGCGACCGTTTTGGCGATCGGCCCGATTTTGGCCTTCATCGTCCGTCGTGCATCGTGTAGTATACGTGGGGTAACGAGAAGCGATTAACACCTCACGACCAGCTCCCGATCATCAATCGCTTGGTCGTGAGGGTGTCACCGCAGCTTCTCACACTGCGCACGCGCAAACACAAATGTCAGCGAAAAAGACGGCAGGCAGTGCAGCTTGTGATCTGGACACAAGCGATGGAGGCACTTGTAGAACTTTGGAAAGCTCATCCGAGCCTTTTCAATGTGGCCTCACAAAATTATCACGACCACAACAACCGTTAAAATAGTTGGATAGACATTGCTGCTCAATCACAGCTGCCTGATCATGTTTTTCATTAGCAATTTAGCGAAGTTGATGGTGGTGTGTGTCTGTGTGAGTGAAAGACAGAGAGGGAGAGCGAGCGACAGAATTTCTGTTATAACCAAGGGCGTAGATTTGGCATGGACAGAAGGGAGAAAGCCGAGAAAGAATATATATATATATATATATATATATAGGGGAGACCGGGGATAGTTGTAACGTGGGTCAGTTGTAACACTTCCAATATCTCCAATCAGGGCTAAGTTTCAAATGATGTGACTCATCCTGTGCATGCCCAGTTCATTTCTGCTATCACATGTGAAAAATCAGCACATTTGGTCAAACACAGACAATTTAACATGAAAAAAAGTAATTTGTATACCAAAAAGTAAGTTTTTCTACTTTATTTCAATTTCTAATAGCATTATGTGCTTTGCAGTTAAACTCATCAAACTTAAATTATGTTATTTGTATGCCTATGAGGATATATTCTGTGTAGGTCTTTAGTGCTAATGTTTTAGCCGTTGGCTGTAATGTTAGCTAGTTCATGGCTATAGGAGTCTGGGTCAGTTGTAACAGCAACAGTCTGGGTTAGTTGTAACAATAATGCAGATGTTACTACTTACCACACTATTTCTTTAACTTATATTAAACAAGTTTGGGCAACGAAATCAGCAGAGAGAGGTTTACTGGTCGCTTTTGTATATGCGGTTAATGCCATTGGCAACACAATTCCTCCACTGTTTGTGTTCCCACACATTCGTTATGCAGACCACTGTGTCAGAGATGGACCAGTAGGAAGTACTGGTAGTGGAAATAAATCAGGATGGGTGCAAGAAACAGATTTCCTTTGCAAACCACACCAAGGTAAGCCATGATAAAAAGTAATGGAATTGCGATGCTGGTGAACAACTACATTTTTTCAGCTTCATTGTTATGTTCAAAATTGGTGCAAGAGTTGTAGGTTATAATGCCCACTGAGCCAATGAGGCCAAACTCAAGGAAGACCAACCAAAATCAATGAAATATTCAGATGCAGAAAATTCCATAATTTGTCTTTTTTGGGGGATTGGCATATGTTCAAAAGCTAGATTTCTGCATCTGTCACACACACACATAGCTACATAAATGGCTCTAAGTGCATTCATGTGTTGAATAAACAAAAATTACATGTTAATGTTTTGTTAGTACCCTTATTTCATTGTGTTACATTTCACCCCAGGATATGTTACAACTAACCCAGACTATGGGGTTAATTGTAACATTTCACTCTTTGTGTTTGAGACCATACCATGCAATGGGTAATTGTGCTGCAGAGAAAATAGCTGCACTATTTAATAGCCGAGACATGTAAATACTTTGCATTACATTTTGAATCCACTACCTTAAAAGAGCTCCAATTTACAGACAGAAATGTCAAAAATGTTACAACTATCCCCGGTCTCCCCTATATATATATATATATATATGGTGTAGATTTGGCATGGATAGAAGGGACGTGTCCCCACCAATATCCAGCGATTATTGAATTGTCCCCACCAATAATTTGATCTCTTCGAGTAAAGAAATCAAAGCCGATAGAAAGAAAAAAAAAACGATCTGTCAACGTCTTATTCACCCAGCGGTGCAGAAAAAGTTAAATTACGTTCTCTACAGGAGTCCTACGTCATGTGACAAATATGGCCAATGTGATTGGCTGTGCCTTTCAGGGAGCTCTGTTTAGTTTAAGCACAACGTGTTTTGTAAACTAACTGCACAACAGGCAGCACTATTAGTTATCTCAGTAGCGTTTCTAATTTTGATTGAAACTGTCAGAGAAAACGGCAGCCTCGAGCGAGCCAGGATATTAGTTTACAGAGGCTGTTAGAATTATATGTCTAACGTTAAAATGTTGGTGACACAATAATTTCATCCTAATGGCACTGACATATTCATAGGGTTAATTTTTGAGACACATATTATGAGGTAGTCATGATTTTGCAAATATTCCACCTTGTAGTGCAGTTTGCACAAATTGTTTTAAAAATGCACTCACACTACAAACATTACTGATGAGTCAAGATCTGCACAAACTGACAGAAACACTGAAGCAGCTCCACATTTTATTCTTATTGTCATGTTTGTCCTGTTTGTCAGGTGACAGAAGAACCAACACAAAGCTCAGAGAGTGATGGTGACACAAGATCACAGGTGGAATTGGATGATGACCTGATGGTTCATGACTGTATTTGAATCACACTGACTGCATGTATGTGGAATGTCTCACTGTTATTTATCAGGTGACAGAGGTGAGGAGGCGAGGTCACGGGTGACTGACTGATGATTTGGTGCTGTAGATTAACTAGTATTTATCATCATGACAATTGTTAGGCTGCTGATGTAAATTGATTCATTGGTGTATATTTGACAAAGAATCTGAATTGACACGTCTCACTTTTTATATGGCACGAATCAATGTGTTATTTTATCAGGTAGCAATATGTCCTAGTGCAGTCAGAGGGGAAGAGCCAGGGCCAAAGGTGAGGCACATCAGGCACATAATAATAATTTTAATCTGAGGATAAAACTCATGTACTGGGGCTGAAAGAAGCGTCAGTGCTCTCAGAAGACTAAAAGATGAATAAGGTTAACAATGACTCAAATGAGATTAAACAATGCTGCTGTATGTCCACCAGGAGAGACTGGACAGTATAGATGTAAAACAAACATGCCAGCAGTTTATCTCAGTTAACGAGAGGAGAAGGCATGTGTTTGGCTCCTTCACATAGTGGACATTGAGTTGTTGTGTGGGGCACCAGTAGTATTAATGTCTGTTGCTGTAACAGTAGTTCATGTTTAGAATAAAAAATCTCAGCTCAATGAATTGATAGGAGCAATAGTGCCTAAAATGTTGCATCATTTTGCTGAGACATATTTTACTTAGTGTTAATCTTAGATGAGTAGTTTTATGGACAAAAACCACCAGGTCATTCAGTGTTCCCTTAGTGCTAATGTGTAAGAGATGTTGGTGTACTATAACTGAAGTAATGTTGTTAAGTCCTTAAAGTCATATTCTTTTATTGTCATGACTGTATTTGAAGCTATTTTTATTTTTGTATGATTCCTGATTTATATGGAATATGGAAGTAAACTAAAGTCTAAAATACTTAGTCAGTCATTTGTTTAATAGTAATTTAACATTATATAATTCAAATGTAAAACTATGAATTGTGATTTTAAATGGTTTAAAAGCATGTAGAATAGCATATGTAGGCAAGTATATTTCTCCTTTTTTTTTTATCAAGAAGCAAAAACAAAAAGGAAAAAAAGAAACAGGACAGGGTTGAATCATCTGTCCCCACCAATGCCAAAGCCAAATCTACGCCCTTTTTCTGGCACATTAGCTTTAGCACACACATGTATATACAGTGACATTTTATACCTTCTCCAGAATACTGTATATACTATGGCCACAAGTTTGCATCATGATTCTTATCCAGAGTCCTCTCCTTATTATGTACTCCTGGTGCTATAAGTAATAAGGATAAGTAATAAAAATAAAATATATTTATGATCATTATTATCAGCATCGTTTATTTGTATAGCAATTTAAGAACACACCAGGCAGACCAAAGTGCTGCTCAGCTTGAAGGTTATTCAAGCATCGGAGCCACAATTGAGAACGTTCTGGCAAGATCTGAGAACTGCTGTTCACAAACGCTGTCCATCTAATCTGACTGAGCTGGAGCTGTTTTGCAAAGAAGAATGGGCAAAGATTTCAGTCTGTAGATGTGCAAAGCTGGTAGAGACAGACCCTAAAAGACTGGCAGCTGTAATTGCAGCAAAAGGTGGTTCTACAAAGTATTGACTCAGGGGGCTGAATAATTACGCACACCTGACTTTTCAGTTATTTATTTGTAAAAAATGTTTGGAATCATGTATGATTTTCGTTCCACTTCTCACGTGTGCACCACTTTGTGTTGGTCTTTCACGTGGAATTCCAATAAAATTGATTCATGTTTGTGGCTGTAATGTGACAAAATGTGGAAAAGTTCAAGGGGGCCGAATACTTTTGCAAGCCACTGTAACAGTGCTGTTGCTGTGATAATTTTATGTGGTTTACCTTGCAGAGACTGATACAGCTGTGGTCTACCCAGCAGTGAGAGATGACGATGTCTGTTATGGACAAACAGAACAAGGAGACCCAGGTACAACTGCTCTTTATCTTGGGACAGAGCCAAAAACCATTGATGTTTTGCATGAGGAAAAATTTGTTGCATTGATTTGTGAAACATAGGACTCAGATGCAGGACGGTAGAGGTTTTAAAAAAAAAGAAGTCAAAAACATCCAAATCTAAAAATTGAATTTAGTCCAAGAAAAGAAAAGTAAAATCCAAAAAAATCACAAAAGAAATAAAAAAATATGCACTTGTCGCCAGATAGAAGGGAAGGTTATTTATTTATTTTTCCATCAATCCATCCATCCATTTTCTTTCGCTTATCAGGGGCTGGGCCGTGGAGGGAACAGCCTGGGACCAGTAAGGTGTTCCCAGGAGACACCTCACCCAGGAGACATCCTTGTTAGATGCTTAAACCACCCGTACAGCATCCACATCACTGAAACCACAGCACCAATCTGTCTCGCGCTCACTTCTACCCTTTTTTATGAACAAGACTTGGGTGAGTAACTCATCCCTGACCTGAAGTGGGCTCTTCACCCTTTTCTGGCTGAGGACCATGGCCAATTCACATATTTGGTGGAGTGAGCTGGAGACCAACATCTTATGAAGCCAACAGAACCGCATCATTTGCAAAAAGCAGAGAAGAAATTCTAAGACCACCCGAGTGGAAGCCTTCTGCCACTTAGCTATACATAGAAATTCTGTCCATAAAAATAATGAAGAGAACTGGTGAAAAGAACAGCCCTTAGGGAATGAGTCTGTCTTATACAGCCCTAGCTCTTGTATAGCTTGTTGTATAAGGATCAAACGGCCCATAGCAATGAGCCAGACACCTCATACTCCCGAAGCACCTCCCATAGAACACCCAAAGGGACATGATCAATCAAACATCTTCTCCAAGTCCACAAAACACATATAGATGTGTCCAAAAGTTGAATCTGTTCATCTGGGCTCTGAATTTTCTCACTTGTCCAGAGAGAACACGACACAAGCTGCTGGATTCTGGACTTCCATGTAACTCCAGAACGTGCAGACACCGGTCAGATTTGACTAAACTGACCAAGATTAACAAAAAGCCATGAGCACTGAGCAGCAGGGCTTTAAGGGGCTCTGCAAAGAGGTCTGACACAGTTTACGTGACACTGTTTTGAATTGTGATTCAAATGTTACTGTTGTGTAATGTGAAGATGAATCTCCCTCTGATTCCTCCAAGCGCTGTGATTTCACCATTATTATTTCTTTTATACAACAAGATCAGGATTTTACATAAATATGCTGATGACTCTGTGATCATGTGACTTCTTCAGGGTCTGAAATCTGTCATTTTTTACTTTTTAAATTACATGAGTAATTTTTAAAAAAAGCCAGCAGCAAAAATCAAAATGAACACATGACACAAACAACACCATAAATATAAGAACCAAGACATTAAACTGGAGTCTGAAGCTGACAGGGATCCAAAGCAGAAGCTTTGAAAGATTCATGAGAGTGAGTTAAAAACATCGCAGCAACATTTTGGACAGAATTGATAGATTTTTTTTAGTCAAACAAGAAAACTGATAATAGTCAATAATCCAAGGAGAGCACATGAAAGCACAGACGAGGATCTTCTGAGACACAACAGCTTCACATTGTTCTCATTTGTTGCTGCTGATGTAGTTTAGCCTGAGTTTCCTGCCCGTGTGTTTGCTGTCACTGTTACGAATCCTGAGGCTGTCTGTTCAGTCAGTGAAACACCAAACACAGATCAAGCTTCTTCCATGAGCCACACAGAGGAAACACTGAAGCAAACACAGACATGGAGGCACAGAAACACCAAGAAAACCAAAGGATCACCACAGAGAGAAGAACATAACAGAATCAAAGTGAAACTACAAACATTCAGAATAACAATGAGTCCAAAGTGCGAGGAGGTCTGATGTTCCAACAGTGTTCAGGCTGAGAATTATTAACTGCGATGCTCCAGTTTGACCTAATGGTGGCAGTGCTGTCTCACTGTTATACAGGAGATAACAAGTGAGAGCATCACGAAAACACAGATATTTTATTACGTCTTTGTGACATCATGACAACGTCAGCCTGATGTCTGGTTGGTTTTTCAGTTTTCTAGTTGGTGTCATCAGGTTTGTTCTACACTGTGGATGCTGTATCTTATAACACTGCCATGATGTTTACTGTGAGTCTGGAGGTTTGGTTATAGTGAACCTGCCTCCTGATGTTTATCACATATTCACAGCAGAAGCTTCATCACAGATCAGACACAAATAACGCCACGATGTTTGGTTACACTGAGCAGGCAGCTGTTACACTGTGACCGTCACCAGGTCACGTGGGCCTATTGGTTAATCAAACCGAGGGCGAGATTTCCGAGGTTCTTGAATGCACCACAAACAGCGCAGAGTCCGAGTGAGCCGCTGAAAGTCAGATCTGTTCTTCAAAGCAGACTTTCAGCTTCATTTCAAGCTTAAATGTAATCTGATGTAGTCAGTATTTAAAGTCAGGCTCTGTTATTGACTGAAAACTCCGACAGACTCAGACATTTAGAACAAACTAAGAGTCGGATCAGCACAAATACTGACACAGAGATGGCTGCTGGCACTGCGCTGCTCTGCTCCACATTTCGTGTTTGTCCTTGTCTTCGTCTCTGCAGGTGAGATTGAACTAAACTGAGTTTCTCTCCGAGATAACAAGAAGTACAGGAGGATTATTTTCATCTGGATTCAGTTTGTCTGTGTGTGTGAAGGAGACACGAGGCTGGGTGGACACTTGCTTTCTCTCACACTTTATGTTCACTTATTATCAGCACATGTTGTTGTTCTGTGGAAGCTAACATCTTGTAGTTTCTGACACTTTGCATGTTTAGCATGAGGCTAAAATTCCCCCTCAGTGGGTCACTGGTGACCTGCTGGACGTTCAGAGGTTCATTAAATCCAACATGACTAAAAACTCAAATGTCAAAGGAAATAAACAAAATGTTTAAAGTCAATCATTCTGATCATAATTGTACTTTGACCTTTAACCTCTCTGCTCTGTGTTGTTTCCTCTTTCAGAAAATAATCACAGCTGAGCCTGGACACGACGTCACTCTGACATGTCGAGCTCTAAATAATCCCATCAGTGTTGTAAAATGGAGCAGAGCTGACCTGAGAGATGAATATGTTCTTTTGTACAAGAATAAGCGAATTGATCCAGACGACCAGCATCCATCTTTTAAGAACCGGGTGGATCTGCAGGACAGACAGATGAAGGATGGAGACGTGTCTTTGATTCTGAAGGATGTGACGATTAATGATGAAGGAACATACGAGTGTCATGTCTACATGGGAAGAGAAATGGGAGCTCATCAGCATCATCTTACTACTTGTTCCTCCAGGTGAGTGAGTAGAGTTGAGTGTGTGATCAGAGGTGAAGCTGCTTCCTGGTTGTTGATGTGTGTTTGTTGTATGGATGAGCTGGTGGATGTCAGAGGTAGACAGATGTTTCTCCAGCTGTTGTCTTTGTGGCTGGTAGTCTAGAGTTGTAGAGCAGCATTGTTTGGGTAAGGTTAGAGCAGAAACAAAGACATTTATGAATCCGTCTCTTCTTCTCTTGCTCTCTAACTCGTCTGTAAACATGTGTGGGGAAACTCAATGTTAAAGCCTACAGCTGGAGGGGGAGGGGAGGGGTGAAGCTGGTGGTTGTGAGTCTGTGAAAGTGAATCCTGCCGGTGCCATAGCTGTGAAAACGTACTTAGTGCAGACACAAAACGTCCATCAGCTTCAAAGTGTGTCAGAAAAATGTCCACATGGTGACTGATGGATGAGAGCATACCGGGCATTCTCCCGGTGGGCCGCTGGCAATATTTTGTTTTTATGGGCCGATCGATTTTTTTTTTTTGGGAAGGGTATAAATAATGAAAGGTGTTGGATTGGCCAATTGTTCATGATCGACTCTGGGCTGGACCAATTACAGCCGAGGAGGTGGGATGCACCCTCCCCCTTGTTTAGCAATCTTACAGGCCATCCATCGGCTCTTTGTTACTTCGGAAACATGGCTTAAACAATTTCCACGACGTAATCCGATAACAACCGATCTCTTTACCCGTCGGCTTCCCGTGGCTGTCATGCAACAGGTGTTGTGCCAAAAAGTGATTTCCAATGTTTGCGTGTATTTTTTATGTGTAATATCTATGTTGGTAAATAGACTTCGGTGAACAGCGTTTACAAAGGGGCTATATATGGAATTAAAAAATTAGCTGTTTTTTCAAATATCTTTACAACTCTGTGTTAATGTACTTACATTATAACCAATCCGGTCCTTTATCCCCACTTTAAATATTTTCCCAGAACTATTGTAATATTTGAGCCATTTCTGCTGTCCAACTACTTCTTACAAAAGACATTTTTAATGTTAATTAGACTTTTTTTTAAAGGCATAAATAAAGGTTCTATAAAAGTCACTGCCAAAGACTGATTGCGGCTTCTACCTTGTTACACTAATGTTGTTTGTAGCTCAATATGACTTTATGTCATCCATGAGGGATGCATTTGACGTATGTTTCACATATTATAGCCCAACAAGTTACTTATAGCAATTTAAATACGAGCAATCAGTTTTTGGCAAATACCGGAAATCAGTTTTTGGCAGACAATCACTTTTTGGCACAACACCGGCTATTGCAGTTAATAATACAACAGTTTCTTGCCCTTTTTTGTGTTTCTTTTTATCGCTGTGTAACTGAGTTCAATTGAAAGCCTGCATGCGCTAGTACCGCTTGCCACAAGTTCCCAGAATCCTTTGCGGTTTTACCCCTGAATGACGTCACATTTTTGGTGGGCCGGTCTCTAATCAAAATGCCCGGGCCGATTTTTTATCCCAGTCCAGCCCTGGATGAGAGAGGTCCCATTTTTGTTGTTGTGCACAAGTAATTGAACAACACAAACACTTAGAGCTGCTTTCAGTGCTGCCTGCTTTGTTACTGCACACATTTCTGATGGTCCTACAGTCCAACGTACAAACATCTCCCTGAAGCCTCTTCTTAGAGACCAAAGGTTGGATCAGAGCGAGCAGCTGAAAGGACACATCTATGAATGCAGTCAGACACTTTCTCACAACCTCACACTTCATCTCATCACATTTAAACTCATGCTTTCTGTTAGTCACTGAAAATAGAAACAGACTCTCACTGGTTCTCAAAAGAAATCAATATTAAAATGAATATATAATCAGATCCTCATTTGCAACAATATGGATACCATCATGTCATGTTTGGCTCCTACAGCTGAGACACAACTTCACAGACACACAGCCCCTCCCCTCATTAACAGCTGGATCACTGTCACAGGTGACACACTCACCTGTCTGTGTTTCCGCAGGTTTCAACATCACAATGTGACGACAACTTAATGACTGTTTTGCTTTATTTTAGACAAACACACCATTGTTCTTCTCTCTGTGCTGTTGCCCATTGGGTCAGTCTGTTGCAGTTCTACTGGTGTTACTGGTTCTGCTGGTGAGACGATGTGTTTACAGGAAACTTGAAGGTTTTTACATATTCATTCTTATTCATTGTGGTATTTTGTTTCCATTCTGTGATCATAATTTGGTCCATTTAGATTCTTAAATCATAAAAGTGTTTACTTTAACTCATTTCAGCAGATGGAGAAGATGACATCACCAGTGTCATCACATACAATGTTGTGAAATCATCAACAACCTCCAGTCAAACACATCAGAAATAGATGTTTGTGTGTTTTCCTTTTCCCTATTACCTGCAATCCTCCAGTTTGACCTCATGGTGGCAGTGCTGTCTCACTGTTATAATGTTTTATAGATCATGTGCTGATGTCAGCAGTGTTGATATGTAAATTAGTGCACTATATTAATCTTTGTGTCAGTGTGAAGTCACATAATGTTGCACTAAAAAAATAATATTTTAAAAAGCTCAAACAAAGAAAGTGTTCATGTCCTCCAATGACTAATATATTGCTTTAAAGTCAAAGTTAAATCTTTGACCTTTGTATTTATTATCTTTACTCACATGATTGGAGCAGAACTGGAAATCTTTGGCTTCTATAACCTGTAAAAACTTCAGATTTTTTAAGATGTTTTCATGCAGTGTGTGATTTTGTGACACTTTATGGCGTCATTGTGACGTCGTATTGAAAAAATAAACTGTGTGTTGTTCAGCTCTCTTTGTGTCCTTTCATATCAGATATTAAACTCCACATGGTTTCTTTACAACTTTGACCTTTGGCCCTAACAACAAAGGTCTACACTGCTAACACACAGACAGACAACATGACAGTGGTTGTGTGTTTGTTGTCACGGCAGCAGCAGCCATCAGTGACACCAGCACACAAAAGCAACACAACAGCAGGTTCAAACACTCAAAGAGCTGCATTACATTTGAATGTGTGACTGGTTGGCTGAGCTGTTTGATGTTATGTGTCAGAGTTCAGCTTCACATGTTTGAAATAATAACACATTTCTGGGAGCAATAATGACAGAATAAGGAGCAGGACAGACGATGACGACCTTCTTCTGTTGGACATGTGCACATCAGTTATATGCATTGATCCAGTGCTGTTTCACAAGTACACACACACACAACAGGAAGCGGTTACTGCTTACAGATGAAGGTTATGTGGAGTTAACATCTGATTTACTGTTGACTGGTTTCATCTGTGAAAACAAATGAACAAACTTCTTTTGGCTCTCGGAGGAGGCGGACGCACTTTTTCTCCTCTCCCTTATCTTCCCTGCTTATGTCCTTGTCTAGTCTCGTGTTTTTTGTATTACTTTCCCTGGAACACTCTCTCAGTCTGTTTCAAAGAACAGCTTTGAAATTTTCATGAGCTGTTGCAAAAGAAAAATTACTATCATAATCCGGCTACCCCTTCGGCGCCAGCCGTGGGCTCAAGGCCAGAGCCGCACAAAAACACCCTGATAACGACTGTGTTGAGGGTGTTCCTTCCCATTCCATGCAAGCCCACCTGGGTTGGCTGGAAGAATGTTTACTTAGCCTGGCAGGGCGAAGGACACTGTCTAAGCTGAACTATGGAAACGCACACACATACATATACTGATACCGATAAGAACTCACCGACGCATCACCCTCCCTACCCTGGATCCAACGCCACCTCCAATGCTTACCTCCCCTCTGATGTGGACATTGGGTCAGTTGGAGGCGCAGTCGAAAGATTGCAGTGGTCCCAGATCAGATGTAAACACTGGAACTCTTTCCCATGTTGCTTGTCTGTGTTTATTGTGCTATGATGTGTTGATATCTGTGCTATCTTGCTGCATTTTGTATAAGTTTATACTCAAGTTTAAATAAATAACAACACTAAAGCTATTCTGTTATACCTGTATGTAAAAAATACACTGCGCCCAAAATATTTCATAATCTAATAAACTTAAACCTGCTCCATCCTCCCTAGTCTGGTATTTTAAAGAGTACTTAGCAGAAATATTAAGCAACCTAACTAATAGGGTTGCAAACTCCCAGCAAAAAAAAAAAATAGGAAACCACCCTCTTCCTCATGATGCTTAATCGATGTAATCAAATTTAATTTGATGCAGGGGGAAAATGCACAAAAATTAATTATTTTTCAGGAATAATTAAATAGATTCAACATCTTTCTTCAACAGAACTGCAGACTGCACAGATGGTATCTTCCCAAAGGAAAAAGTACTACAGCTTACTAGGGTATATTAGACTTAACAGTTACTATATACAGTAATGGACTTCTATATATTTTACACAAAATTAAAACTTTGGGTGTAAGAGTCAGATAATTATTTATTAAAAGCTAGATATTTTAAATGAGAATAAGAAAGAAAAGTATGTCTTCGTGCCCCCTTTTCCCTGTTCATGCCCTATCGGCCCCCCTGGCTAAACTTTGCTAGATCCGCCCCTGCACAGTTACCAGCTGTCAGCTACGTAGAAAAAGATCCTGGTGTAGAAATAATATTAAATAAATTCTAACAACAGCTTATCAAGCTTAAACATGCTGCTGTTGTTCAGCCGCTGGTTTCCTCTTTCTGGTGTGAAGTGGGCCAAAAACTAAGAAGAGAGACGGACTCTCGACAGAAAAGCCGATCAGCTGATCATTGATCAGTTTCATGATTGAAGTAGCAGCAGGAGAGAGAGAGAGAGAGAGAGAGAGAGGGAGAGAGAGAGAGAGGCAGTCGCTCCATATATCTGTTGTTAAGCTTAACGTGAGAATGCTTTACAGACATTCAGAGATGAACTTACACACTTGCTTTACTTCTCGCTGGGAAAACTTCCTCGGAGATGAAATGCTGGTTTGCTAGCAAGGCTACAAATACACACAGCGGCTCTATCACGTGATGCATACTGCTGCAACTGCTATGGTTATGAGCCGAGTTACACTGTGTAGGAAGTTTTGTGAGGTGCTTTTTGATATTTAATGGATCGGATTACATTTTTTATTTCTCGCCGATATCCGATCCAGTAATTTGGGTCAGTATCGGACCGATACCAATACGTAATATCGGATCAGTCCATCTCTAGTTTTGACACACCAGTGTTCCCCATTCTGGGGCTGGAGGCTGGGAGAAGGACTCCAGCCATCTGGTTGGGTTCACTCCTGGTGGCTGCTTGGCTGCTCAGTGAGCACTTATTATTATTTATTATTTACTGTTATTTATGCATATGTTGGTAGTTGCTGTGGTTTGCCTACTGTGTTATTTTTTTCTCTTGCCTTCTCCTTCTGTTAACTTTCTCCCTTATGTTACCACCGGCTCAAAAGCTGCAACATAAATAAGGAGACGAACACCAGAATTTCAGTGAAAAGAGGTTTTATCTTAAAATGCAAAGCAAGTTGGCTAAAACAGCTGGTATCACCCAGCAATGTTCCCTCTAAGCTGCGCACAGAAAATCTGCGTTGCGCACAAAAATAAATCAAACCTGAATTGAAATTAAAATTAATACTTTAACAATTCTGTTTTGCAATGTTAGTCAGTAAGTGACTTGCTGCTCCTGTATGGGATTAGAACGATGCCACCTTATCCCATAGTCCAGACAATAATGTGATTCACATTCATATATACGCAGCTAATCAACGTGGTTGACCGGCTATGACAGCGTCCTTATGTGCCGACACCGGTGTTTTAGCTAGCAAAGCCGTGTGGCTGATGTGGAGTGAAGCCACGTTAATGACAACGTGTACAACCATTGGAGGTGTGAGCAGGACAGACGAACAATTGACGGAAAAAGTGTTATACTGTAATGGTCAACTTGGGAATCTAAATCTGTTTGGCATCTTTTGGCCTTCAGACAACAATTCAGATTCTTACACTGCTGAACAGGGAAAAATATGCAGATTTATGAAACGTGTCCATAAAATCAAATAAAATAAAATCAAAATTTATTTCTATAGCACATATTAAAACAACAGTGTTGACCACAGTGCTTCACAGTCAGTAAAAGCATGAGACAGTTAAAACAAACAATAAAAGAGGACAACAAACAATAGGTAACAACACAACAAGCTAGACCAGCCAACTAGTCAGAATCAAAAGCCAAAGTAAAAGAATAAGTTTTAAGACGTGATTTAAAAGACTGGATAGACTCGGCTGTACGAATATGAACAGGGAGGTTATTCCAGAGTCTGGGTGCCACGGATGCAAAGGCCCGGTCACCTCTCGACTTCATTCGAGTCCTAGGTTGTGCTAGGAGCCTGTGATTGGACGATCTAAGTGCTCTGTTGGGATTGTATGAATGGAGTAGTTCAGAAAGATAGCTGGGCGCTAAATTATTCAGAATATTAAAAGGCTGAAAATGTGTTTCACACACACCTCATAGACATCTGTGAGCAAGTCTCAAAGTCTGTGAGTTTGTGGTTTGGAATCTGTTTATTGCTGCGCCACATTCAGGGTCATGTTGACTTTTCTGATGATAATCTGAGAGAAAGTGCTGAACTCGTCCTCTGAGCTGTTACAGGAACAGATGTTGGCAGATGTGTCAGTGACAGAGTTACAGTTAGAGAGGTCAGTGAGCAGGATTTCTATCAGGATTCATGTCAGAGTTATTATAATGATGTCTGTTGGTTCACACTCACGGCTGCTTTGGACTGATTCAAGGTCAAAGAGCATCAACATGTTTTCATGTTTCCATCATGATGAGGAGCAGAAACTCTGAGGATTCTCCTGAACTCCTGACTACAGTAAGTCATCCCACAGCTTCTGCTTTATATTCTCCATATTATTCAGTAAATTATAGATTATTACTGATAATCAGACACTTCTGTAGTTCATCTGTAGTTAAGTAGAAGTACAGAAGTGAAGTCAAAGAGAAAAGGACTCTGAAAAGTAGTCAGAGGTTAAAGTGGGTGTGGCAGGTGGAGGAACCCTAAGACTGAGTGTAGAGGTGCAGCGTAGGAAAATGAATCACTTGGAAAAAAGTCACAACAATAATCAGATGAAGCGTCCACACAGAAAAATCCAGAAAACCACTGGATCAGTCTGTGTTCCTATTTCTGCACTTTTTGCTTCCATAAAAGTTGAATGCTGCCTCCTCGGTACTAAAATACTTATTTTGAGGTGGTTTGTCTGATTGTTAAGTTTGTATATTTTTGTTGTTCTGTGGAGATCTTTGAAGAATGAAGACATTTAATGATTTAATCCTACTTTGTATTTACATTCATGTTACATCAGATTTATTTTTGATTATTAGTCCACCAAAGGTCATGCTAACGTGAACACCGCGGTCAAGTGAGCCGTCATTTGTGAGCCTGTGGTCGCAAATTTTGAAGCCATCCTGATAACCTTCTCCCACCAACGATGTGGAGATCCAACCCTTTTAGATCCAATTAAAATCAAGACACTCAAAAATATGCTCTGTAAAAGAGTAGAATTCTTGGAACAGAGTTTAATACACTGAATCATATGAACAGCAGGAAAAATACATACAGACATTTAGCAAGAGAATTACATAGCAGAAAGCAAGCAAAGCAAAACCCCGGGGTGTACAGCCTTAAGCACACACAGCAGAGCAACACAGAGCCGGACAGAGAGTAACAGCAGAGGGGAAAAAGTGCTGGGGTGTCCTCTGGTCCCCTAATATACAGGGACCAGTATTCCCGCCCCCTGCTGCTGGGTAACTTTCCCACGTGCCCAAACACGGCTGCAGGGGTCAGGTACAGGCCAGGGTACGGGCAGGGCTCTGGCTGAGGGCCCTGCCCAAAGGGACACCCAGTCCCATATTAACCTCCTAAGACCCGAACTCTTTCATGGCATGCATTTTTAATTTTTCTTTGCTATTTGGGTTTATTGGGATCTAAAGAAACAAACAAAAAAAAAGAATTACCAGATTTTTTTTTTTACCTAATTTTTGTTTTTTGAGAAAAATGAGATCCACATATGTTTCAAATTTTGATAGAACAGTGTATATAATGTCCTCGTAAGTGGATATCAGACCCTTGTAGAGAAAAATTAAGTATTTTGGTCTAGACGTCCCAAAATGTGATGTCCACATATGTATAGAAGGTAGAAGGTCCTAGGAGGTTAATCCTAATTATTAAATCTTCACAATATATAATCTTATAACTACATAGGTTTTTAAAACACTTCAGTGTAGTTCAAAGTGTGCGTGTGCGCGTGTGTGTGTGTGATTATATCGAATGATATTTTATTGTGATGTGTGTATGTTACCCTTTTCCCTGGGGTGGAGCAAGCAGACCACCCTGGCTTCGCAGCAGCAGGGAGGACCCGCTTCCCAGACCCCAACTACTCTGCTACAACACACGTAGTCTGACTCTTTTCTCATGATTTCACGTTTTGTGACTATTGAGTGAATTACTGAGATTGCTCTAATATAGTTTAGTACTTCATAGTTCAGCTCTTGTTCATAGTGTCCCACGGTAATGTTCTAGTATTGAATCTTGTTACTCTGAGTCTCTTGCTCTCCATAGTGTGGGTTAATTTTCAGTTTTTTAGTCCCCTGAGTTTCTAGCATCGTGTGTTAGTGTATGGGTTTGAGCAATTCCAGAGGATAGATTCATTAGCCTCTCACCTTTAGTTCATATTTAGTGATTTTGCTAAAATAAAATCTTGTTTTACAGGTACTGATAAAGAAACAAATATAGAGTTTCTCTTAATTCTGCTTCAGTTTGTTTTCTGTAATCTTGAACTTCACATGTTAAGTTTACAGATGGTGAGCTTAAGTTGCCAGAATGTAATGTTCCTACAAAATACAGGCTAAGTGTGTACCTGTGTTAGTGTTTTAACTGAGGAAGCTCAACAAAGCCAGTCCTTCTTTGTATTAATTGACTTGACAAAACCAACAAACCCAGGTGAGAGATAAAGGGTATCACAACAGTGGTTATCTGTTTTCTCTTATTTTGTTCTAATACAGGAGACATTAAAGTCACTTTAGCAAAATGTATTTTAATAGTTGAAGGTTATTGGCAATAACCTACAAATATGACTGATCGGTGTTCTAGTTTGAGCCCTGCTAGCTCAATCAACAAAATGCAGTGAATGAACAAAAGAGAACTCTAAATCAAATCAATACTTGGTGTGAACACACTTTGCCTTCAAAACAGCATCAAGTCTTCTAGGTGCACTTGCACACAGTTTTTGAAGGAACTCGGCTGGTAGATTGTTCTAAACATTTTGGAGAACTAAGCACAGATCTTCTGTGGATGTAGGCTTCCTCACATCCTTCTCTCTCTTCATGTGATCCCAGACAAACTTGATGATGTGCTCTGTGGGGGCTGTACAATCACTTCCAATACTTCTTGTTCTTCTTTACACTGAAGATAGTTCTTAACGACTGTTCTTACCTGCAGAAAAAAATGTTGGTGCAAGAAGAACAGAGAACAAAATATGAGCTCCAGATTATAATCTATATTGACTAATCAAAGTGAGCTTAAGGTTCTGTATAATTAGTGTTTATTAGTGGTGTCCTTTGGTGTATTGCAGTCCTTAGGATTAAGTTTTACTTCAGTGCAGTTCAGTGATTGATGGAGGGAATTTTATTGTAGTCACAGAGATCCTTAACAGGGAGGAGAAAAAGAGTTACACTGGATCACAACAATAAATTCTAAGAAAACAATATGTATTTAATTTTATCCAATCAAAACCATCTTTATTCATAAAGCACTACCCAGCACAGGACCAATAGAATAAAACAAAATGGTAAAAAACAAAAAACATCAAAATTAAAACAGCCCTATATTTAAAACAAGATAAAACAGCATAGAATCAAATAATAATAATAAACAAACAAACAGAAGAGGCCTGTCTTATCTCTAAAGGCAGATTGTGGTGCTGCTACAGCACAAGAACAATCTCCTCTATGTTTATGCTCAGTTCTGATTACATTAAGTCATCAGCTGGCATCTAAATACACATTTAGGGCGACCAAAAACCATCACCTCAGTCTTTTTGTCATTGAACAGGTTTATCCAGAGGAGAGATGCATCAGTACAAACGATTTCATCCTTTAAACCTGGACTCTGTGAACAGCTGACTGTTCGATGTGCTAAAGAATAGAAAACATTATTTCCCATCAGACCATGAGCAACATTCAGGCATGTAACACAGTAACACTTTTATTTTTTACATATTCAGCAGAGAGTTAGCTGTGTGCACTACTAAAAAAAGGCTGTTCCAATTCTCAGCATCGCTCCTCTCTTTCCCTGAGCCCTTAGCAATTCTCCCTCTCACGATGACGTTTTCCTCGAAGCCAAGGAAAGAGTTTAGGGAAAGGGGATAGGCGCTAATTTTGAGATAACACCCCACGTGGTTACGTTGTGCAGCTGAGTCACGTGACCACGCAGCAACAAATCACAGCAGAGCCGGAAAAGGAGGCGGAGCAAAGTGTCTGTGCAGTAGTGATGGGTCGTTCACGAACGAAATGGCTCTTAGAGCCGATTCTTTGACGTGAACGATGCGAGCCGGATCCTTATCGCGAGCCGTCACGTGGGGTTTTTTTTTTTTTTCTTTCTCTCAGCCTCTCTCTCGCACTTTTTTTCGCTTCACTCTGCACGCGAGCCTTGTGCTTTACGCTGGGCAGAGGGGGGAGGGGCGGTAGTTACACTCAGTAGCACAGGAACAGAGCCAGAGGGAGAGAAAGAGAGGCAGGGACAACAACGTCACATTAGAAAGGTATAGTAATCATCCACAACTATTTTCAGTTGCAGATGATAAAGGATTCAGAAAGTTTATTCATGCGGGCCCATATGACAGAGAATATGCATGTTCTTTTTGTTTTCATATTATAATTTATATTTAATTGTGTTGTGGTTTGCAGTGTTTTGTGTTGTTTCACTTTAAATTTGTAAAAGGAAAAAGCTGAAAATTTAAATAGTTAAAAGTTGAAATGTGAATAGTTGATTTTTGTATTATGTGATTTATTTATTACATTTTATGTGGAGTGAATAAATAAAACTATATTTACGGTGGCCCCTAGAGACAAAGCACATACAAACCCTGAAGCACGTACAAACTCCAAAACACGTAAAAACACGTACAAACTCCAAAACACGTAAAAACTCAGAAGCACATAAAAACTCAAAACACGTACAAAAGACAACAGAAGTGCTCCAGGATGCTGGGCGCAGTGTTGCGCTTTTGTTACCTAGTGGCTACACAAGCCAGCAAGTACCAACGACCAGATTTGGTGTGTGGTAATAACAGGTAAATGAACATTTTTTTTAATTATTTGAATATATATGAGTGCTTGTGTATAAATACACAAACAATACACACATGCTTTCAATTGTGTAATTTAAGTGATCTAGTAGCTCTGCTTTGGAAGTTCAGTTCATGCTAGAAATGTGTTTTGGAGTTTGTACGTGCTTTGTCTCTAGGGGCCACTGCATATATTTATATATAAACATATATAAATAAAACCACTTTTTTTTTACATTAGTAATTCCTTTTGTGCATAATTTTATATTATTGTTAATAATAAATTAATTAAAGCAACAAAACAACCTGAAGAGCCGGTTCGGAGCCGAACTCTTTTTAGTGAGCCGAGCCGAAAGAGCCGGATCTCTAAAAAGAGCCGGAAATCCCATCACTACTGTGCAGGAGAGGAGAGTCGAGCAGAGAGAGCTGCTTTTTCATGAAACGGGAGTAAAGTAGTGAACTTACAGGAACATATACCACTACCAACGTTTGGATCAATATCTGCATCGATCTGCACACCCTTGTCTCCTGGATCGTAGCTGAGATCAGCGTGAACCATGTGGGTCTCTGCTCCGTCTCTGTGTTTGGAAAGAGTTCCAGCTTTATCACGGAGTTTCTCTCGGTTTGTGGGCTCATCTAAAGGTAAGCACCGAGGTAAATTTAATGCGGGTTCAATTTGTGTTAAGTTTATCTCCGTTGAGAATAATAGATTGCTTGGTATACACTGGAGTTAGACAGACTGTAGAGTTTGTGATTGCTTGCAACATTATTAAATGGCGGTTTCTAGGGGGTAAGAATACACATAGAAAAATAGTCTTGGAATATGAACAAAAGGATGGGCTGCAGTGCAGGAGAACAGCCAACCTCCAGGACAGGAAGCCACAGGTACAAGCCTGGGGGAGGGAAATCAGCCTTTACAATAGGACTTCATAGGATGATCTCCAGATGCATCTGTATTTTATTGTCTTCCAGCAAAAATAAAGACTGATTTTTGAAGTAAAAGTCTCCGCCTGATCGCTGCCATCAAAAAGAATCCGTGAAGGCCGCGTTCTTCTTCTTTTTTTTTTAACACTATGTAGTCTTAATGTTTATTACGGATTATACACAAATGAATTAAGCAGCAGGTGCTATAGGCATCTACAAGCAACTGTTTATACAATTCTAACATGTGATTAACTATTAGTTACTCAGTGTCACCCTTTCTATGCAAAACTAAGCAACTGAAAATAATCAATACTGCCTTAAAAGTGCACATATGTAATTAATATAATTACGTCACCACATCTGATTAGAGTAACATTAAGCAGTTTTATATTACACAGAACAACCACAACAGAGCTCTACAATTAATAACATTTAATTGCAGCTATTCTGACAATGAGCTGAACATCACTAATCATTACCGGTGCCTTTTTTGAGTCTCTCTGCTTTCCTTTCAATTTCTTTACATTATTTAAAAGTCTTAATAAAGTGACATTTTTTCTGTATTGGCAATGTATATCTTTGTTTTTGGGCTATACAGTTTTTTTTTTTTTAAATCAAAGTCTTTTTATTGAAAAAGGTTTTTGTACAATCACAAACAACAAATTAAACATGCAAGCAGTACAGCATACTGCTAAAATAAAAACTGAAACCCCACCAATTCATCCCAATTCATCTGCAAGAATTAAAGGAAAGAGGGGAGGAAAAAATGGGGGGGGGGGGGGGGAGGGGATGTAAAGTTAGGCACTGTGACAAAACCAGCCAGATATGGATCCAGCGGCATTCAGCCCACCCAGGGAGCTTCAGGAGGCCGTTATTGACTCTGCTTCTAAATTAATCAACCAACCAGTGGTTAGACCATGAGGGAGAAGCGTCTCTTTACACTGTGGAAGCCAACCTACAACACCTTATTTCCGGGTTATCCCTGGCTATTGGACTCTCTGCATCCGCTCGTACAGAATTTCGTTCTCCACGAGCTTCACCAGTGTCTGTCTCCACTGGAGGGCCCGAGGAGCCCGTCCAGTCTAAAGTGTCATCAGCTGGAGGGCCCAAGTCACCCGTCCAGCCTCAAGCCAAGTCTGCTGGAGGGCCCGAAGAGCCCGTCTAGTCTAAAGTGTCATCAGCTGGAGGGCCCAAGTCACCCGTCCAGCCTCAAGCCAAGTCTGCTGGAGGGCCCGAAGAGCCCGTCCAGTCTCAAGCCACGTTAGCTGGGGGTTCAGGTGAACCCAGCCAGTGTCCTGCCTCGTCGGCTGGAGGGCGTGAGTAGCCTGTCCAGCCACAAGTTTCGTCTGCTGGGGGTTCGGGAGAGCCCAGCCAGCCTCAGGTCTCGTCAGCTGGGGGTTCGGGAGAACCTAGCCAGCCTCAAGTGTCGTCAGCTGGGGGGCCCGAGTCGCCCGTCCAGCCTCAAGTGTCGTCAGCTAGAGGGCCCGAGTTGCCCATCCAGCCTCAAGTGTCGTCAGCTGGTGGGCCCGAGGAGCCCATCTGGCCTCAAGTTTTGTCTGCTGGTGGGCCCGAGGAGCCCGTCCGGCCTCAAGCCAAGTCAGCTGGTGGGTCCAAGGAGCCCGTCTGGCCTCAAGTTTCGTCTGCTAGGGATTCGGGAGAGCCCAGCCAGCCTCAGGTCTCGTCAGCTGGGGGTTCGGGAGAACCTAGCCAGCCTCAAGGGTCGTCAGCTGGAGGGCCCGAGTCGCCCGTCCAGCCTCAAGTGTCGTCAGCTGGAGGGCCCGAGTCGCCCATCCAGCCTCAAGTGTCGTCAGCTGGTGGGCCCGAGGAGCCCATCTGGCCTCAAGTTTTGTCAGCTGGAGGGCCTGAGGAGCCCGTCCAGCCTCAAGCCAAGTCAGCTGGTGGGTCCGAGGAGCCCATCTGGCCTCAAGTTTTGTCAGCTGGAGGGCCCAAGGAGCCCGTCCGGCCTCAAGCCAAGCCTGCTGGTGGGTCCGAGGAGCCCGTCCAGCCTCAAGCCAAGTCAGCTGGTGGGCCACGCAGCCTTCGGGTCCCCAACTGCGGCCTCAACATCGTCTGTCATCTGCCAGGCCGCTTGTTGGGCATCTTCACCACTGTGGACGACCTCCGGAACGCCGCCACTGCCTTCCACGTGGCCGGCCTCCGAACTTGCATTCCCGCCACCGTCGCCGTCCGCATGGTCGGCCCCCAGAACTGCTTTCTCGTCGCCGTCCGCACGTTCGGCCCCCAGAACTGCTTCCTCGCCGCTGCCTTCCTCATGGCTGGCCCCCTGAAATGTCTCGCCCTGGCCTTCGGTGCTATCGGCCCCTAGGCCGACCACCTGAACTCTGTTTCGGACTCTGCTCCTCTGTGCGCGTTTTGGACATTTGGTTTGCCTTCCTGGGGGGCTCTTGTTTTGCTCTGTTCCGGGCCCTCCTTCCTGGGCCCCCCACTGCCCGCCCGGGTCTGGTGTGTTTTGGGGCTGTCGGGAGCCAGCCCTTGTGGGGGGGGGGGGGGGGGGGGGGGGGGGGGGGGTACTGTCATGGTCCTGGGTCGGTGACCCAGCGCTTTAAGTTGATTATTATCATTTTTCTAGTTTATTCTGATTTTGTATTTGTTCTTAGGGTTTGAGTTGTGTGTTTCTATCATCCCTACCTGTGTCTCCTCTGCGTTCTGTTCGTGTCCCCAGTTGGTTGTGTAAAACAGTCTGTGTGTTTCCTGTTTTACTTTGTAGGTTTGTGTCTCGTTATGTCCATTAGTTCCAGCTGTGTCCCCGCCTGTCTGCCATTTCCTAATTACCTGGTGTGTGTATTTATAGTGCGTGTCTGCCTGTGCTCCTCGTCGTGTCGTCTGTGTTCATTCCCTGTGTTTCTCTGTGTATCTGCTGTGTATTTAATGTTATTCCGTGTTTCTCCGCGTCTCTCTGCTCCTCGCTCCATGTCCTCCTTTTGTATTACCTTTTCCAGTTTAGGTTAATGTTCAGTTCTGCCCACACCTTGGTTTTGTGCACTGTAAATAAAACCCACTTGCACCTCCGCCATTGTCTGCTATTGGATCCTCCTTTCTCACCCTCCACACGACTGCCGCCCCAGCCGTGACAATATCGTTATCGCCTGAAATGAAAAAACATATTGTGATATGAAAAAATCTCATATCGCCCAGCTCTGCGTGCTCTGTTGTTTTTTCCCTTCCCGCTGGCTTCTGTATAACATGGTATGAGGCTCTGCCCTTGTCATTTGTTGAGCATGAAGAGTGAGCGCTTGTTTTCATGTAGATTATGTCCCGGATCAAAATGCAGTGCAATTGTCATCTTTTTTTTTTACATTGTTGTCATTTGGAAATGAGATCACATACAAGTATGAATTGAAATCGTGATTTTCTAACATTTAATTGTGCAGTCCTAAATAATGCTATCAAACAGATTTTTTTTTATCCATTATTTTTAAAGATTGGTTATATAAGGATACCACAGGCTGAATTGTAGATGGTGCTGCTTGGGTCCAAACTGTCATACAATATGAAAAATGAGAATATCATGGAATGCTGTCACAGTCTGGCAGAGGCAGACTGTATGGAGTGATGTAGAGGACCCAAAATGCAGACAAAATGGAATGTGGAACTTGGACATGAACTCTAGAAACATGGCATGGAAAACATGGCATGAACAACAGATGACCTGACAAAGAATGACCAGAAACACAGACTAAATACACACAAGGGTGATTGGGGGAAGTGGAAACACATTGGGAAACAGCTGACACTAGTCTGACATAACGAGAAAAAGGAAGCAAAGCTGACTACACTGACATAAAATAAAATACAATAAAACAGGAAACATGACATTACAAACTTGATAACATAAGACATGCAGCATGAAACACAGGGGGTGAGGGAAACTTAAATACAGGGGAAGAAAATACAAGAGGAATCTAATAACCAAATGAACTTCGCTGACCTAAAGAACTTAAACATAAACCATAAACATCAAAAATGAACTAGAACTCAAAACACTGGTTCAAAAGACCCAGGAACGTGACAAATGCATAAATAACTGAGCTGCTGAAGTAGGTATATAGTGCTGAATTAACTCAAAACAATTCAGATTAGCCTTGACCGTCTTAGCAATCTTCTTTACATGCTTGTCAAATTTAAGACCTAAATCAAAAATTATTCCTAAAAACTTAAAATCTTTGGCCTTCTTCGTTCCTTACCTGGATTTTAAACTCATCGTTTATCTGATCATCAGGAAGAAGAAACTAAGAATCTGTTAGTCTCACTCATTTAAACCCTCTGCTGCATTCTGTTCACCCTATCATTCAGTCATCTTTCCTAATATAATATTATTCCACTAGTTCATATATCGCTTCTCATCTTACTAAGTGAACCGAACAAGATGATAAAATCAGAAACACAGGCTTAAAATACCATCTGGTATTCATGAGCTTCATTGCGTGTGTGTGTATGTGTTAGTGGGAATAAAACATTCTTTGCTTATGTATGTCGTTTTAATTACTTTACCCCTTTTTCTGAAACAAATCTCTGTGTACCACACCTTCTTGTTTCAGAAACATCTAAAGAAGAAAGTCTCTATTGTAGTCAGGCACAGCTAAATTCTGCTTGTGAGTTAACCTAGCCAACCACACTGTGTGTTGTTAACGCCTTTAACATGTACCCCCTCGTGATGTGTGCCACTTCCTCTATGTCCTCTATTTGTACCACCATATGGAGCCACACACATCGAAATACAGAATTCTTAGATGCTTAGATGATGAATTGTAGAATAAATCCTCCATTTGTAAAATAATTTTAGAATTCCACATTAACAAATTGAGTTTTGAAATGTTTTTTAAAAACCTCATTACCATCCTAGGGAAGCTAGGATGGTAATGAGGTGCTTGGAAATGTTGTAGGTGGCTGATGACTTTCT
This sequence comes from Neolamprologus multifasciatus, assembly GCF_963576455.1. Taxonomy (NCBI): domain Eukaryota; kingdom Metazoa; phylum Chordata; class Actinopteri; order Cichliformes; family Cichlidae; genus Neolamprologus; species Neolamprologus multifasciatus. The sequence goes on along the minus strand of NC_140441.1, from coordinate 6,195,128 downwards.
TTTTGTAGTTGCTTTTGGGGTTTCACCTTGAAGCTTCATAGGTATTGTTGTCACTGAGGAGTTTAGTCATGTTTATTTGCTCTGCTTCTTTTTGTCAGGGATAAAATACATATATATATACTTTTTGTGTCCCAGCTGAGTAACAGGAGGAGAAGAGTCTGGTGGTGCAGCAGAGGAAAATTTTCAGCCATTTGGACTCAGCTCAGCCACTACAGAGGAAACAATGACTTCAACACAAAAGGTGAGAAAAACAGTTTCAGTTTTTTATTTGTCATATGCAACATTGCAATGAAATGTGTTTGACAAGCAGCAGTCACTCAGCAGCATGATACAGTAGAAGAAAATATAATAAAATATATTAAAATTATATTTTCTTCTACTAAATGGCCTCCTTGACTCCACGCTCAAACCAGCGTTCTTCCCTGTCCAGGATGTTACATCCTCATCCTTGAAAGAGTGTCCACTAGCCTGTAGGTGTAAATAGACTGCAGAGTTCTGGCCTGACGAGGTAGCTCTCCTGTGTTGTGCCATCCGCTTCTGTTCTGGTTTTTAAAAAACTTGTTAACAGCAGCTTTATCTTTTCCATCCTGGGTTCCTCCATATATACAGAATCTGCATTCACAACCAAAAACCACTGAAGTTAGAAGAAAATACAAAGATCATATTTTCTCTACACACACTGAAACAACAATATCATCAGTTGAACTTTTTCTGAAGTAAAAGAGTTTCTCTGCTGATCAATATTTCTTCAATAATGTCATTTTCATTACAACTCTCATTGTAGCACATCATTGTAATGTGATACTATCACCAGAAGGTGGTGGTAACACACCTACAATGTCTCCAAAAGTTGATTCTGTTCATCTGGACGTAGCGTTTTCTCGGAGAAACATTTCGTCACTCATCCAAGTGACTTCTTCAATCTCAGCTGCAGGTTTCCCCAAACTTATAAACAGTACATTTGCATAATGACTGAAACCAGCCCACTGAAGGAACAATGGGCTGTGAGGTCAGTTCCTTAATCATAATTATGCAAATTCTCATGACCATTGATCAACAACCACTGACCAAAACCCACTGATCAAAGACCACTGATCAATGGCCACGAGTACCATTCACAAAGAGTTGGGGAATGGCTGCAATCACAGCATTGTAAGATGGCGAAAGATGTACCCTTAGGTCCCCTCCTCGATTCAGAGATGGTCTTTCCCTTTTCATGGAAAGACTCCACGCTCAAACCAGTGTTCCTCCCTGTTCAGGATGTTACATCCTCATCCTTGAAAGAGTGTCCACTAGCCTGTAGGTGTAAATAGACTGCAGAGTCCTGGCCTGACGAGGTAGCTCTTCTGTGTTGTGCCATCCGCTTCGCCAGAGGTTGTTTGGTTTCCCCGATGTATAAATCCTGGCAATCCTGCTGGCACTTAACAGCGTACACTATGTTACTCTGTTTGTGTCGGGGGACCCGATCCTTGGGGTGGACCAATTTTTGGTGCAGCGTGTTTTGGGGTTTAAAAGCCACAGAGACCCGGTGTTTCGAAAAAATGCCTCTCAACTGGTCCGATACTCCTGACACATATGGGATCACTACAGGTTTTCGCTTGGGCAGCGGTTGTCCTTCTCTCCTGGATCGGCTGGAGCTTTTTTTAGGTGCTTTTCCAGCTTTGACAAAAGTCCAGCTAGGATAACCACATTTACTCAGGGCCTTTTTGATGTGCTGTTCTTCTGCCTCCCTGGCCACTGTGTCTGTGGGGATGGTGTTCGCTCTGTGTTGTAGCGTCCTGATGACACCCAGTTTGTGCTCCAGTGGATGATGAGAGTCAAATCTTAGACACTGATCCATATGTGTAGGTTTACGGTACACGTCAGCTTTTAGATGTCCCCCATTACTGATGGAAATCTCACAGTCTAAGAAGGCTAACCTGCCACTTTTCATATCCTCCCTGGTGAATTTGATGTGTCGGTCCACCGAGTTAATGTGATCCGATGCTGTGATTGCAGCCATTCCCCAACTCTCTGTGAATGGTACTCATGGCCATTGATCAGTGGTCTTTGATCAGTGGGTTTTGGTCAGTGGTTGTTGATCAATGGTCATGAGAATTTGCATAATTATGATTAAGGAACTGACCTCAAAGCCCATTGTTCCTTCAGTGGGCTGGTTTCAGTCATTATGCAAATGTACTGTTTATAAGATTGGGGAAACCTGCAGTCAGCTGAGACTGAAGAAGTCACTTGTATGAGTGACTAGAAAACGCTACGTCCAGATGAACAGAATCAAGTTTTGGAGATTTATTTTCCTGGATAATTGAGAATGCATCAAGACACCTACAATGTGTTTGTTGACATGTTTGATTCCACCAATGGAGGGAGTTTCAGTTTGTTCCACGATTGCATTTTACTCAGTGCCTCTGTTTGTATCTCTGTCACTGCAGGACCAACATGGAGCAAGAAGTCAGCGCTCTCAGGAGGCCGACAAACCTCACAGAAGAAAGGGAGAGAAAACCTACAGCTGTGATGAGTGTGGGAAGGAATTTACCCGGGCTGGAAACTTAAAAACTCACCAACTCATCCACAGTGGAGTTAAACCTTACAGCTGTGAGTTGTGTGGAAAGTCTTTTACCCGGGCTCAAAATCTGAAAACACACCAAGTCATCCACAGTGGAGTTAAACCTTACAGCTGTGAGTTGTGTGGAAAGTCTTTTACCCTGGCTCGAATCGTAAAAACTCACCAACTCATCCACAGTGGAGTTAAAGAGTACAGTTGTGACTTGTGTGGAAAGTCTTTTACCCGGGCTGGACACTTAAAAACTCACCAACTCATCCACAGTGGAGTTAAAGCGTACAGTTGTGACTTGTGTGGAAAGTCTTTTACCCGGGCTGGAGACTTAAAAACACACCAAGTCATCCACAGTGGAGTTAAACCTTACAGCTGTGAGTTGTGTGGAAAGTCTTTTACCTGGGCTGGAAACTTAAAAACTCACCAACTCATCCACAGTGGAGTTAAACCTTACAGCTGTGAGTTGTGTGGAAAGTCTTTTACCCAGGCTCAAAATCTGAAAACACACCAAGTCATCCACAGTGGAGTTAAACCTTACAGATGTGAGTTGTGTGGAAAGTCTTTTACCCAGGCTCAAAATCTGAAAACACACCAAGTCATCCACAGTGGAGTTAAAGCGTACAGCTGTGAGTTGTGTGGAAAGTCTTTTACCCGGGCTGGAGACTTAAAAACACACCAAGTCATCCACAGTGGAGTTAAAGCGTACAGTTGTGACTTGTGTGGAAAGTCTTTTACCCAGGCTGGACACTTAAAAACTCACCAACTCATCCACAGTGGAGTTAAAGCATACAGTTGTGACTTGTGTGGAAAGTCTTTTACCCGGGCTGGAGACTTAAAAACACACCAAGTCATCCACAGTGGAGTTAAAGCGTACAGTTGTGACTTGTGTGGAAAGTCTTTTACCCGGGCTGGAGACTTAAAAACACACCAAGTCATCCACAGTGGAGTTAAAGCTTACAGCTGTGACTTGTGTGGAAAGTCTTTTACCCTGGCTCAAAGCCTAAAAACTCACCAACTCATCCACAGTGGAGTTAAACCTTACAGCTGTGACTTGTGTGGTAAGCCTTTTGCTCAAAATAGCAACTTACAGAAGCATCTAGTTACCCACTCTGGAATTAAGGCGTACAGCTGCAACTTTTGTGGAAAAAGTTTCAGCGACAAACAGTACCGAAATAGTCACCTACGGATTCACACTGGAAATGATGTTTACTGCTGTGATCAGTGTGGGAAACTGTTTACAACAGATGCACAGTTACAACAACACATGTTTAGCCACACTGAGGAGAGACCTTTTAAATGTGACCTGTGTGAGAAGACTTTTAAATCTCCACATCAGCTGAATAAACACCAACAGATCCACACCAGAAAGTAACTCTACAAGTGCAGTTACTGTGAGGATGTATTTAGTTTTTTATCTTGTAATTTTAACCTGATTGTTTGGAACAAATATGATCAGTAAACTTATGGAGTTATACTGAATGAACTGTTTGGAAAAATGAAGACTCATTTTCACTCAGTAAGCTGAGTTTTGTAATCTAAACAGTAAAATGTAATTGGACGTTGGCAGAGATGCTCTTTATTTCAGGCAACGTTCAGGATAAAATGTTGAAGGAATTCCCTGACTTACAATGTCTTTGTTTAGAAGTGGAGCAAAGCACATGGATCCATTTCTCAACCCTGTTGTCACTGTGGTGGTGGCAAAGAGTTTCTCTGTGACCTTTGTAGAAAAACCTTCAATATTCAACGGGACCAAAAAACACATCGACGTAGACACACTGGAGACAAAATGAACTAATAATGTAAAGAATGTGGGAGAGGCTTCCACACACCAAGTACATTACAAATACATGAACTCTTCCACAGTGGGGTCAAAGAGCACATCTGTGTCTAGTGTGGGTCATCCTTCACCACTGCACATGAGCTTAATGAAAAAGCATAAGCAAATCCACACAGAAGAGACACCATACAAGTGCAGACACTGTGACAAAAGCTTCTCACAATCAGGTCATCGTAACAAACATGAACGTACACACATGAAAGTGAACTTCATCTGTGACCAGTGTGACAAGAGCTTCATGAATCTCAGTTCATACTCCGAACACAAATGATCCCACACTGTAAATAAACTGTTTCACTGTTACCAATGTGCAAAAACCTTCACTTCATTATCTGCTCTGTGCAAACATCAGCCTGATCATGCAGGACTGAAATCACTGGATCACAATGAATCTGAAGAGAGAGAAAGATCCTCTTCTGGTTTCAGGGTCAGACTTAAAAACCTTGAGATCAGGCTCCACAGAGTTCAGATGGAATCTCCTGTAAAGAGTGTCAGCTGATGTCACACTTGGATCTGATGAGGTAGCTCTGATTTCTGGACCTGCAGTGAATAATCCTGAATGCTACATTTAGGAAGCTGCATGTATAGATATGTATATCAAATTTATGTTTTTTCCTTTGAGGGATTTTAATTCTCTAAAATGTTATCCCTGTTACATTTTATTCTTTGTTCCCTTAGGAAACAGTAGTGTTTAGTAGTTGTATTCATTTTATGTGTTACATAAGTTAAATTTCAATTCTTCATTCATATTTAATCTTTTGCTGTGGTAAAATCTTCTCTTAAATCATTTTCTCCCAAAACTACAAATATTTTCACAGCAGTTGCTCTTAAATCCTCCAAAATGAACTAAATCTGTCCACCAGCTTTGAAACAACACCTGCTGTGACTTTATGTCCAGAAAAAAGAAACTCAAGCTAAACTGGTTTTGGGCTGTACTTCCATATAATGCCAGTTTTTACCAGAAGATGGAGCAGTGAGTCAGTGTAACATTTATTTAATTAGGCAAAGACCACATTTGTATTCACAGTGGCAGCAAAGAAATGTTGAAAGTTAAAAACAGCAGCACACATCAGGACCATTTTAAAGATCACAGGTGACTACTTTTACTTAATACAAATTCCTTCAAATTTTTGGCTCCTCCTTTCACTTCAGTGTATTTACTGTATCCTTGAAGTCCACATGTTGTTTTTTAATGAATTCATTTTGATCCACATGTTCTGCAGCTGTTTTCTTGTTGATTTGAAGTTTGTATTATGAAATCCTGATAATGTTAAAGCGTTACTTATATTTGATGAACTCTGTGTAAAGTTTGTCTTATTAAACAGTTTGGTGTGAAAAATGAAGAAATGGTCTCAGAACAAGTAGTTTGAGCCATGATTTCAGATTCAAACTAATTTAACTGTTTTCAGTGGTACATGTGGAGCTTTATTACAGGAGGAGACACACCGACACATATTTCCTTTCAATTTGGTTTTCTACTTGATTTCTATCTTTTTAGTTAATTAACTGATTTTAATTCTCCAGTTTTGCCACCTAATTCATTATTTCCAAAGATATGCACGTAGCACAGTAACAGTATCTTTAGCAGTAGCTCGGGACCTGACGGTAAATGTTTACTTTGTCTCTCTGAGATTTACTGATAGAAACCTTTGCAGAGAGAACCACACAGTATGAACAGTCTTCTCACGGGTACTGATAAAGAAAAAAATATAGAGTTTCTCTTAATTCTGCTTCAGTTTGTTTTCTGTAATCTTGAACTTCACATGTTAAGTTTACAGATGGTGAGCTTAAGTTGCCAGAATGTAATGTTCCTACAAAAATACAGGCTAAGTGTGTACCTGTGTTAGTGTTTTAACTGAGGAAGCTCAACAAAGCCATAGTGCTAGAGCTTTTTGTTGTTTTTCTTTTTTCTTTTATTTTTGGGGGGGGGGGGGGCGCTGTTATTTTGGGCTTTGTTCATCCCAGAGTAAAGTTTTTCAGTGTACACACAAATAAACAACCGTTCACTTCAAAGATTGGCTTCTGAGTATGGTATTTGGGACCAGGGCAGGGTCACTTCCTTTCTAACCCTTATGTTATGTTTCTGTACCCCTAGACTGGGGCGTAACAATAACCTACAAATATGACTGATTGGTTCTCTAATTTGAGCCCTGCAAGCTGAAAGTCACCATATTTTCATCAATCAACAAAATGCAGTGAATGAACAAAAGATAAATAAAATCAATACTTGGTGTGAACACCTTTTGCCTTCAAAACAGCATAAATTCTTCTAGGTGCACTTGCACACAGCTGAGTCTGTACAGGACGTCACTCTGACATGTCGAGCTCCAAACAACAACATCAGAGTTGTAGAGTGGAGCAGAGCTGACCTGGGGTCAGAATATGTGCTTTTGTACCGGGATGGTCACTTTGTTCCAGACAACCAGCATCCATCTTTTAAGAACCGGGTGGATCTGCAGGACAGACAGATGAAGGATGGAGACGTGTCTTTGATTCTGAAGAATGTGACGATTAATGATGCTGGAACATACGAGTGTCGAGTTGACGTGAGAGAAACACGCCTATGGGAGCTCATCAGCATCATCTTACTACTTGTTCCTCCAGGTGAGTGAGCAGAGTTGAGTGTGTGTGTGATCAGAGGTGAAGCTGCTTCCTGGTTGTTGATGTTTGTTTGTTGTATGGATGAGCTGGTGGATGTCAGAGGTAGACAGATGTTTCTCCAGGTGTTGTCTTTGTGGGTGCTCCAGCTGAGACACACCCTCACAGACACACAACCCCTCCCCTCACTAACAGCTGGATCACTGTCACAGGTGACACACTCACCTGTCTGTATTTCTGCAGGTTTCAACATTCACAATGTGACGACAACTTAATGACTGCGTTTGCTTTGTTTTAGACAAACACACAACCACACCTCCACCTACATTGAGCAGCTCACCTCCACCTACATCCACACCTCCACCTGGTTCCACCTCCATCACTCTTCCTACATCACTCTCTGCTCCTCCTCTCTCTGTGCTGTTGCCTGTTGGATCAGTCTATGTTGTGGTTCTTACTGGTGTTACTGGTTCTGCGGGTGAGATGATGTGTTCACAGGAAACTTGAAGGTTTGTACATATTTGTTTTTATTCATTGTGGTATTTTGTTTCCATTCTGTGGTCATAATTTAGATTCTTAAATCATAAAAGTGTTTACTTTAACTCATTTCAGCAGATGGAGAAGATGACATCACCAGTGTCATCACATACATTGTAGTAAAATTATCAAATTATGAACAACCTCCAGTCAAACACATCAGAGATAGAGATTTGTGTCTTTTCCTTTTCCCGTGTTTAAGACAGGAAGTAAGTAATTGGTTCAGTTTGTCTGTCAGCGGTCTTTAACATATCATGTTCATGTTGTGTGATGAAAGATACCAAGAACAAAATCATGTTAAGGTCAATCATTGTGGTATTTTGTTTCCATTCTGTCATCATAATTTTGTCCATTTAGATTCTTAAATCATGAAAGTGTTTACTTTAACTCATTTCAGCAGATGGAGAAGATGACATCACCAGTGTCATATAATGTTGTGAAATCATCAACAACCTCCAGTCCAACAAATCAGAGATGGAGGTTTGTATTTTTTTCCTTTTCCTGTGTTTAAGAGTAATCGGTTCACTTTGTCTGCAGTCTGACACTCAGGCTTTAACATATCATGTTCATGTTGAGTGTGATGGAAGATACCAAGAACAAAATCATGAGAAGGTCACACCAAATGTGAAAATCAGTCAAAACCATTATATTACCTGTTTTTTATGGATCATCCTAAACTTTTGCAACAACATTAAAGCCTTGGAGGACATCAGTGCCTGTGTTCTCAAAACATCTGACCTTCAGCTTCACTGTTAGCACCAAGAACAAAGCTGACCTTAAAAATAATTCAAGAAATAAGAAAACAAGAAATCGAGTTGAAGAGATTATATCTTCAAATCTAAAGTTTTTACTCCTTATGTCAGCAGTAAAAACAGCTCTGTCAGCTGAAGCTGTCTGGAAATCTCCCCCGTGTTGTAAAATGGGCCTTGGATTTAACGTTCTCCATCTCCGCTGCATGAGATCGCTTTCCTGCAGCACTGTTGACATTTTCAGGTTGTTGTTGTGGGTCCAGCTGCTGTAGCATTTGGTCAGGGTCACATCAAAGATGGTAGAGGGAGAGCAAAGATGGTAGAGGGGAGAGCAGGAGTCCAGGTCAGCCTCGGCTTTCCGGGCCGACAAAGCAGCCTGTAATCAAGCATAAAGAGAAAAAACAAAAACAAAACAAAAAAAGACGAACAGGAAAATGTTGTTGTTTTGGCTGTGTTATTCAGAGAGGGGCCAGGCCCTGTGTCAGCCTTCTCCCCCCCCCCCCCTTTTTTTGTTTTTTCTCACTATATAATCAACTCATAACCCATCAAGTTGACAGGACAACACAGGTACACGTTAAAATTCTTAAGATCATGTTTAAAAGCCCAAAAAAGGAATTTTTCTTTCATTGTAATCACTTGTATTAATCAATCAGAAGAAAACATGTCACAATTTGACTCTTTTAACCACTAAATTTGTTGTTTCATCACTGGTTGGTCATACCAGTGTCTTTCTTTTGAAGTCAAGTTGTTGTCCTGCATCCTAGAGAGTTTATTTGTTGGTAGTGGATAAACTTTTAACCATTTAACAACAGGTGTATGTTAAGTTTCGCTGCTTTAACCTTGCTGGAAAATTTTCACGTGTTCATGAATGTAAGCTGTTTCTTCATTGCGTGTGTGTGCGTTTTTGGGTGGGTTATTTTAACTTTTTCTCAAACAAGGCATTTCTCTAATTGTGTGTGTTTTTAATTTTGTTTCCCAAATTTTGATTTCCCACCTTAAATAACAGCATTCCATGTCTTCAGCCAGGAATTAGAGCTTGCTTGTGAGATTCAGGGACACATGGTGCCAAAAAACAATTCAGTGAAAAACTTGCCTGAAAATTTCCAGTGATAGTAAACGATAACTGGAGGAGAAGATATCCTTTAAGCTTCTTTTTCGGGTGGGGACAAAGTGAGAGGTCAAGCTGTAAAATTTTGAGCCAGAGCTTGGCCTGTCTGTCGTCCCAATTTTGTTAATCTATCCTTTTGCCGCTGTACTCGGGTGTCCAGGTTGAGAGAAATCCACCTGTATTAAGAGACTAAAACATTCATTTACTATTTTTCTTACAACATCCATTTGGTTCATCTGCCTAGATTTTACTCTCTCTCTCTCGGTGCATAGTTCACACAGTCAGGCAGTTGCCTTTTATGGGCATGCAGACTTCCTTTCACACAGACACTCACCCCCAGCAGCTGCAAAGCCGTCTCTCCTATATCAAAACCCAGCCAAACATCAAACATTCACCGTAGTCATTCAAAATTTTATTTGTAATATTATAATCAGCAAAATCAGCGTTTTAATTACAGGCATGTATCATTGTTTGCAAATCATACTTATAAAACTCAATAACACGCTAAAGAGGAAATCCTCTGTGGGCTTCACAGCAGCCACCTCATTTGCATGTTCACACACCGTCTAAGAATTGCTCGCAGCGCGCTGTTGTCACACACAGCCTCGTTTCACGCTCAACTCTCTATCTTATATTTACAAAGACGTCTTATATTTACAATCACTCTCAGGCCTGAAAGTTTTAGCGCCTACACAATTTTGACAAATTTAAGATAACGGGTCCAACCGAAGAAAGTCCAACTTTTTTGTAATCAATTAACCAGTATCAGACTCTAACTGTATCTGGCCTCATCTCTAAAATCCCTAACTCAATTTAAAGTGTCCAAAAAAGCGCAGATACCGTTCAGCACAGTAAGGAGACTAACTCCTAGCTTATTCCAGGATGCCCTGTACCCCACAGTCAAGCCAAACTGAACTAACCCTGTTCGCCGACAGGTCAAGGTCGCGCGTCCGTGGCCAGGAGGGAGCGTAACCTCCGGGCTATGCGCCTCTTAGCTATTACCGTTCTTAGATAATTTATAATACTTTTAAACTGCCGTCAACCCTCTAAAACAAGCGTATGACTGACGCAGATGCAACGTTATGGACAATGGAGCCTCTAACTCGCAACATGGCCAACACAGATGCAATCCTTAGACCAATGGAGACTAACTCACAAAATGACCAATTCCCTATCAAACTACCTGGGACTCTAACCCAGTATTATTTTCCTTTATCTTGGGACTCAAACCCAGTATTATTTTCCTTTGTCTTGGGACTCGAACCCAGTATTATTTTCCTTTGTCTTGGGACTCAAACCCAGTATTATTTTCCTTTATCTTGGGACTCGAACCCAGTATTATTTTCCTTTTTCTTGGGACTCAAACCCAGTATTATTTTCCTTTTTCTTGGGACTCTAACCCAGTATTATAACTTATAAGCTTACTTCAAGTTTCAACACTCATGAGATTTTTTCATCAAAATCAAAACAGACACTCACCGGCAACTTTTACTGAATAGACATTTAATTTTATCGTCCAATTCAGCACACTTCGGATAAAATCAACAGGCCTGTCCATACCTTTTTTATAAAGGCGCCTGTCCACTCAGTTCGATTGCCGGATAATGTCTGCCCGTCTGACCACCTCGGACCGTCCATGCCTCCAAAACTTCCACCCCAATACCACAGGACGAGCCCCCAAAACTGTTACGGATTCAAATATTGAGGATGGATACAAGAGGAAAACCAAAATAACAACACTGGTCCGGCCGGGTCAAGTCAAACGATGATTTAATGAACACACGCGTGGGAGATGGACACCATACAGCAGACAGCATCAGATCTCAAAATGGTGGAGCCTTGATCAAACTCTTATAGCCTCTAGTTCAATTCAATTCAATTCAATTCAATTTTATTTATATAGCGCCAAATCACAACAAATGTCGCCTCTAGTGGCCCCCACCTAATCATAAAAGCCTAAACATTCACATTCTTTCTCTCACACAGCGCCTAAGCTACGGCCTTGGCTCCCTGTTTATCTGCTCCTGCTGAGATGGGGCAGCATGCTCTCTTCCAATCAGACAAATAAGACGATGACTTTCTGCAAACAGTATTTCTTATAACTCAGCCGTATAATGCATCATGAAACAATATCATTCATTCACAATAAATCAGCAGTCTAATGTAATGCAAATCAGTTTACCAAATGTAATAGTTATCACCTTCTAATTCAGGAGAATAATGCAAACTAAAACTACATAATAATTTACAATCTTTAATTAGGGGTCTAACATGGCATAAAATAATATAATCCGACAAAATATATATATATATTAGGGGTGCAACGATACTCGTATCGATATTGAACCGTTCGATACAGTGCTTTCGGTTCGGTACGCATATGTATCGAACAATACAACATTTTTAATTTATTTTATCAACTTTCCTTCTGACGGTGCTGTCTGTGTTGAGCGCTCAGTGGATCTGCGCTTGACAGTGCAGCCTAGGCAGAGTAGTTGAACACAGATTCACTGAGCGCAGGGCAAACTAGCGAGACAGAAGTTAAGCTCTCCTTGCAACATGGCAAATTGAACCTCCCCCACCCTCATTCAGATCTGGCCTTTGGAACTATTTTGGTTTTCATGTGAAGTATGACCCTGAAGGTAAGCGTGTCATGGACTAAAGTAAAACAGTATGTCGGATGTGCCACGCAATGCTCAATTACATGGGTGGGAACTAGTGTGTTAGCGCAGTTAGCTCGTTAACGTGTTGGCTGTCCAGCCCCACACACGGGGCAATCCGCGGTAGCTCGTTAACGGAGATTTGCCGTGTTGTGGCGTTAACCTCATTTCAGATTAACGCTGACAGCACTAGTGGGAACACATCGAATATGACTGCACATTTACGCCGACATCATCCTAGTGCAAAGACAAGTGGAAGCAGAGACAAACAACAAGCAGGCATGCTACAAACTTTACCGGAGTCAGCGGTTAGCACATGGTTCTCCTTATGGGGACCTGATATGTTTAATATGCTGCTGAGAATATAGCCCAGAAGAAGTCAAAGGAGCTTGCAAAGAAAAGCGTCTGGACTTCTTTAACTTAAAGAAGTCCAGACGCTTTTCTTTGCAAGCTCCTTTGACTACGATGACCTGGATGACTGAGAACCTTCACAGACATATAGCCCAGAAGAAGCGTATATTATAGCTTTTATTTTGGAAAGAGCCATTCCTCTGTAATAAACTCTCTTTTCCAAAGATGAGTGATTCCTCAATCAGATACAGGGCTCGCAAAATCGCTAGCCCGACGTCCCGGGGCTAGCGATTTTTTCCAGTCGGGCTGCCCTGCCCTGCCCGTCGGCCTATCGTAGGAAGGAAAAATATATGTCAATGCTTTTGCATTCTTTCGGAAATGTAGCTGGGTAATTATGTCATTGGCATCGGTGAGCCACTGTGAATATGTGACATATTGAAATCGCGTTTGAATTTGCGCTTGTTTTTTGCTTTCACTTTGCAATCGCGCGAACTGTGTATAGAGAGCGACAGCACTGATTGGTGAGTGATGATAATTTGCGCACCAATTCCTCTGACATCATCTTATCAATCGTTAGCTTACTATGCAAACATGACAAGTGAAATCTCCCGCAGCAAGCTTAAACATGTGAGAGGTTGATCGCGCAGAGAATCGCTGAGCGTTGTGTGAGTGCTTGTGTAAAAGCAGCAGGATATATATTTTAGTTCTGCTGAGCCAAATTAGACAGGTCAGGATGAAGAAGTGGCAGCCAAAGAAAAGCTTACCACAAAACGGAAACGTTATGACAAATCAGACTATAAGGCAAAAAGAAAGTGCAGCTTTATGGTTTCATGGACAAAAGAATTTCTGTGGCTGCAATATGACGAGCTAAATAACCAGGGCTGCACATAAGTGGTCCGCAGGTGCGTATTCGCTGTCAAAATAAAAAACGCGCACAAGATAAGAAGTTGCAACGCCTGTTTGCATACATAAGATTTTCTGGAGGAGGACAGACATTTGTTTAGAATTGAAAGATGTCGAAGAAGCTCCTTTAAGCAGTTACTTTGGTGTTCCTCCACCTCCAAAGAAATGTCAGAACGAGTCCAAACCACAAAAGAAGCGCGTATTCTCGGACAAGTGGTTGCAGGAGGTGAGCTGGCTTCAAACAAATGATGAACGCACAGAGATGTGGTGCAGAATGTGCTGTGAAAATTTAATAAATGACAAATTAATAAAAAGGCATGAACATTTTTTTTGTATCGAAAAAATATCGAACCGTGACACCAAAGTATCGAACCGAACCGAACCGTGAATTTTGTGTATCGTTGCACCCCTAATATATATATATATATATATATCTAGTTAAATGCCCTAATAGAACCTTTTAGAGAGAATCTAAGTTTTTCCAACTTTAAGTTAAAGAGTACATCTCTCACCCAATAATCATGAGTTGGGGGGTGGGGAAGCTTCCACTTCAACAGAATAAGCCTCCGAGCTTGTAAAGTGGTAAGGGCTAGAGCCTGTTTGAGGGGGCCAGATGAGTTCAAGTCGGGAGGAGTGCCAAAAATTGCAGAGAGTGGGTTAGGAGGGACAGTCTGGCCATATGCTTGGCTAAGTGTGTCAAATATATTCCTCCTAAATGCACTCAGTTTCAAACAAGACCAAAACATGTGGACATGGTTGGCAGGCGATAGTCCGCATCTGCTACCGGCATCACTAATGGTTGGATAGATTTTAGATAATTTTGCGTTTGTATAGTGTACTTTATAGACCACCTTGCATTGAATCAAAGCATGACAAGCACAAATTGAGGACGTGTCAATCAATTTCAAAGCAGAATCCCACTGCTGTTCTGGCAGGGTTATCTGTAGCTCTTCCTCCCATCTCAGCTTAATATGAGAAATGGATTTGGGGACCAAAGCATCTAGTATTTTATACAAGGCTGATATCAGTCCGTTTTGATGAGGGTTCGTCTGCAGGATGATATCCAGATTTGTTTCTGGAGGCCGATTGAGAAAGTGAGGGAACTGCGTTTTTACAAAATCTCTAGCCTGAAGATAAAAAAAGTTGGAATTAGGCAATTTCCCTCTTTATGCTGCCCCCCCCCCCCCTCCCTGCAATGCCCCCCCCCCCCCCCAGGGGGCGGGCCCCACACTTTGGGAAGGTCTGGACTAAAGTATTTTAAGGCTTTAGTTTACTTCCACATTCCATATAAATCAGGAATCATACAAAAATAAAATAGCTTCAAATACAGTCATGACAATAAAAGAATATGACTTTAAGGACTTAACAACATTAGTTTAGTTATAGTACACCAACATCTCTTATACATTAGCACTAAGGGAAAACTGAATGACCTGGTGGTTTTTGTCCATAAAACTACTCATCTAAGATTACCACAAAGTGAAAGATCTCTCAGCAAAATGATGCAACATTTTAGCCACACTGTTCCCCCAATCAAATCAGTGAGCTGGGATGTTTTATTCTCAAAATGAACTACTGTTACAGCAACAGACATGGACTACTGGTGCCCCACACAACAACTCAATGTCCACTATGTGAAGGAGCCAAACACATGCCTTCTCCTCTTGTTAACTGAGATAACCTGCTGGCATATTTGTTTTACATCTATACTGTCCAGTCTCTCCTGGTGGACATGGCACACAGCAGCATTGATTCATCTCATTTGAGTCATTGTTAACCTTGGCCATCTTTTTAGTCTTCTGAGAGCACTGACACTTCTTTCAGCCCCAGTACATGTGTTTTATCCTCAGATTAAAATTATTATTATGTGCCTGATGTGCCTCACCTTTGGCCCTGGCTCTTCCCCTCTGACTGCACTAGGACATATTGCTACCTGATAAAATAACACATTGATTCGTGCCATATAAAAAGTGAGACCTGTCAATTCAGATTCTTTGTCAAATATACACCAATCAGGGGCGATTCTAGGATCAGAGCTTTGGGGGTGCTGAGCACCCAGAGAGCTGCCCATCCAGGCAAGATAAACTTTACTCGTCACGATGAGACGTCTTCCCCGTCTCTGTCAGCCCCTGCATCCTTAAATGTCTCCAGTTGTCCCGAGTTCCCTCTGACTGTCTCCTTGGTGCATTTAAACCCCTGTTCCTCCCTGTCCTCATCGTCTGCTGACTTCATCTCCATTATCAGTCATCAAAATTTAAGCCTCTCTGTGCAAGTCTGCAAATTTCTTTATTAAATCATAAGATTCTTAAATTCATCAAGTCTCTCTGTGCCTGGTTCCTCGTCACAAAAGATGACATCACTGTTTTGTACATTTTAACACAATTTAATCCCCACATTTGTGAAAGAAAAGCAAAACACTTTTTTGAAAAGTCTGTAACAAAACCATCAAATCTGATCAAGGTTATTTAAATGCTGCAAAAGAAGAATGGATTGGAATAAAAAAAAAAACATATCCTAACCTTAATTACTGCGGGAGAATAATGAATGATGCTCATAATGATGCTCATAGTGAGTATGCAGTACAGAGAGGCTGCCTCTCTGTACTGCATCCAGTCAGTTAGCTAGTTAGTAACTTGGGTTCAATATCGGCACATGCACATATGACAAAATAACCAGTTTCTCTCATTACATTTCAAACAGGACAGTGGTAACAACAGCAGGCAAGATAATGTTAAGTTTTAGATTTTAAATAGGCTGTATAAATTTCAATGGGAGCAACGGGACGGTCAAATATCACTGATTTTACTACAGAGCAGGACGGATTGTAGGGTAGCAAACATCGTAGGAAAAGACATTTTCAACACTGCAGGTTACTTGGTGTAATGTTTTTCAGCTAAAAAGAAACATGGTCTGACTACCAACTATATAAAGAGTAACTGAAGGTTAAATGCAGCTAATATGTCCTGTTTTAAGCCAGGTACTTCCCCCTCCGCTCCGCTGCGTCTCAGCCACTATCGCTCTGGCAGCAACGGCGCTGCAGAGCAAGGGAGAGCCGAGCTGGAACAAACCATTTTGGGAGGGGGGAGGGGTTATCTAAACTTTTGCTGTTAAAATGTTCCGTCTCAATTAAGTACTGTATGCTTTTTATATTTTTAATAGTGTGTCACACAAACAACAAATATTGTCAAAAAAAGTAAGAAATCTTTGGGGGTGCTTTGATTCATTTTGGGGGTGCTGAAGCACCCCCAAAAATGGGCTAAAATCGCCCCTGACACCAATGAATCAATTTACATCAGCAGCCTAACAATTGTCATGATAATAAATAGTAGTTAATCTATAGCACCAAATCATCAGTCAGTCACCCGTTACCTCGCCTCCTCACCTCTGTCTAAGCTACAACATGGCAGAGCGTCACTGTCACCTGACAAATAGGACATACATGACAATAAGAATAAAATGTGTAGCTGCTTCAGTGTTTCTGTCAATTTGTGCAGATCTTGACTCATCAGTAATGTTTGTAGGCTGAGTGCTTTTTTTAAAAAATTTGTGCAAACTGCACTACAAGCTGGAATATTTGCAAAATCATGTCTACCTCATGATATTTGTCTCAAAAATTAACCCTATGAATATGTCAGTGCCATTAGGATGAATTTATTGTGTCACCAACATTTTAACGTTAGACATATAATTTTAACAGCCTCTGTAAACTAATATCCTGGCTTGTTCGAGGCTGCCGTTTTCTCTGACAGTTTCAATCAAAGTTAGAAATGCTGCTCTGAGACTGAGAGAACTAATAGTGCTGCCTGTTGTGCAGTTAGTTTACAAAACACGTTATTCATGGTTACATACAATTTTAGCCTGATGCGGGCCAAAGCCTAGCATAGCCTGTAACGTTATTATGACGGACACATTTTATGAGTGAACTTGGCTTTAGGTGACTTACAGGTTTCTTTGAAAAATACTTTCTTATATCCAGGTTCTTCCTTGTTGCTGCCGTCTTCCTCTCCTCCTTGCAGGTCCTCGCAGCGCAGGCTTGCCGCTGCTAAAACTAAACAGAGCTCCCTGAAAGGCACAGCCAATCACATTGGCCATATTTGTCACATGACGTAGGACTCCTGTAGAGAACGTAATTTAACTTTTTCTGCACCGCTGGGTGAATGAGACGTTGACAGATCGTTTTTTTTCTTTCTATCGGGTTTGTTTTTCTTTACTCGAAGAGATCAAATTATTGGTGGAGACAATTCAATAATCGCTGGATATTGGTGGGGACATGTCCCTTCCGTCCATGCCAAATCTACGCCCTTGAAACAAAGAAACAAACAGAAGAGGCCTGTCTTATCTCTAAAGGCACATTGTTCCACAGTTTTGGTGCTGCTACAGCACAAGCACAATCTCCTCTATGTTTATGCTCAGTTCTGATTACATTAAGCGACAGTCATCAGCTGGCATCTAAATACACATTTAGGGCAACCAAAAACCATCACCTCAGTCTTTTTGTCATTGAACAGATTTATCCAGAGGAGAGATGCATCAGTACAAACGATTTCATCCTTTAAACCTGGACTCTGTGAACGGCTGACTGTTGGATGTGCTAAAGCAGTGGTTCCCAAACTTTTTTCGCTGGGCCCCCCTTTGTTTTACAGAAAAATGTTTGCGCCACCCCCCCCCCCCCCCCCCCCCCCCCCGTGTGTGACACACGCACTAACACATCCTCCAACCACACTCACCCATATTTTGCTCAATTGCGGTTTATTTCACACCTCAAACATTTAGTAAACAATTAAGCAAATACAAGTAATCTGCAGGTAGTAATAAAATAAACTACTAACTCTTTTACGCTACGTCCACACCTACACGGGTATTTTTGAAAACGCAGCTGTTTCGTCCACACATAAACGGCGTTTCGAATCACCAAAAACTGAGATTTTTTAACTCATTTTTTGCCTTTACGTGTGGATGAGGAATACAGAGTTCGTCATGCAACATTAAAGGTATGTGCCTCTTTTCACGTCACGCTGTGCGCCATGATATTGCTTACATGAGAGGAATGGCAGATAGTCAGATTAACAGCATTTTGTCTCTATCTTAAGGTTTTACACGCTTACATATAAACACGCAGTTACTGTCCCTCTATTTTGAAAGGCAAAGGCATCACGGTATAATTATTTTACATGTAGTTGTTTTTTTCCTGTGTAATAATATTCAACATTGCTATCAATAAATAAAAAAAAATGCCTCTCTGTGCAAAATAAGTTTAAAAACATGAACAGCTGTGGGATACTGTTTGTCCTTGATTTGAACAGGGGGAACAAATCGTGGCAGGATCAGCCTGATATTATTTGTATCCCACTGCAACTTTAGTGTATAAAGAGCTAACATCTCCAAAATGTCAGGAGTAGTTAGGCATTAAAACAAGTGTTTGTGAACTAAAAATCAAGAATGTGGGATCCTGTTTGTCTGTGATTTGGAGAGCCCAGCGTGTGCTTCCAACGAAGGAAAGACCAATTCTGCTGAGGAGACCTACCTTGGCACTTGTGCAGGTGAAACCAAAGGGAAGATATGCTTCACTACATTTTCTAGTCTTTGGCTTAGAATGAAGCTGGTTTGGAAACATATTCAGCTATGCTTCATCTGCTACTTTGCGT